>NC_136923.1:84360037-84962951 GCF_949752795.1 Hyperoodon ampullatus | reverse complement strand
TGTAGCCTGCAAATACAAGATGTGACTTGGGACTTCCCTGGTGGTCCAGTGGTTAAGACTCCATGCTCCTGATGCAGGGGGGCCCGGGTTCGATCCCTGGTCAGGGAACTAGAGTCCACATGCCGCAACTAAAGGTCTTGAGTGCCGCAACTAAGAGCCGGTGTAGCCAAATAAATAAATTTTAAAGAGAGAGAGAGATATGTGGCTTTACCTTTCCTGGTGGAAGGCTTCTCATCCATTTGGCTCCTCTGGGAAATGGTACCACACTTTGTGGGGGAGATTCCCTCTGCCCTCAATCTCTTTTACCACGATGGGCTTTTATCTATGGGGAAGAAGAACAATCCAAAACAAGACACACAAATAATTTTCTTGTGTTAATGTTGCATTCTCTCAGCATCAATGAAATTTTGACCCAACACAGGTATATGATTTACATTTTGCCGTATGCTTCCTTATTGCTATGCTTACAGAGGACTCGATTTTTATAAGAAATCTGGCTAAGTCCCAGCTAAGTGACGTAGAGCTAGTCATTTAAATTCTCTAATTGGCCATTTCCTTGTCTGTTCAATAAAAATAAATCTCCTTTCTGAGTGGTGCTGCAAGAACTGAATGAGAAAATTGCAAACCACAGAGAACCATGCAAAGGTAAGGCATATTATGGCTTGAAGCAAGGTCAGAAGACAGGAAAATTAAGCCCAAGAGCTGGGGAGGAAAGTTCCAGAGCAGCCCTTTCTTTCATTTTGACCATGTTTCTGTACATCTTTCTGCACGACCAGAGCAATGTCCCGTGGTTCCTTCTTTGAACATGAAGAATGACATTGCATAACACATATATATAATACTAGTAGTATTTAATGTTTTAAAATGTTCATTCTTGTCTTTGCTAACATAATTTGCACACTTTACTGGGCTGAAAAGTTCTTCAAATCACCTGAATGAGGGCTTTCTACTATAATTATGAATAAATCCAGCTACTTGACAGGTAAAGGGAATTCATGACCGTGAAATGGACACATCTAATTTGATATCTGTACCCCAATATTTGGGGATTCATACATTTATTTCTTTTAGGTACAATCCTCATGCTAAGAATATCATAAGTTTTGCAGTCATTCCTAAACTGAAGCATCCATGACCTCACAAACACATATATCATGCTTATACTGCATCATTCAAAACTTTGCATTCTTTCTGCACATAAATTTAACAAGACTTATCTGCACACTTAAGAATGGAGGATGGAGGATCATAATGAAAGAGACAGGTGAACAATTTTGTTCAAAAATATGCTTTGCAGTATTATTACAACACAATATTGGAGACAAATTAACCTAACCATAAGGGTTTGGTGAGTCAATTTTAATAGATTCTTATAGTGGACTTTATTAAAATAATGTTTTCAAAGATATGCAATAATATTAAGGAAATGCCTGTACTCTAGTATACAAAACAAGCACTATGCCTGTGTTGATACACACACATCCAAGAAGAGAGAAATGGATTCACACAAGTGCCAGCAATGGCTATTTCTGGGTTACAGAACACACTGTGGTCATGTAATTCTTTATGATTTTCCATATTTATCAAGTGATTTTTTAAACAATTAGTAGTTATTTTATACTCAGTGTCTTTGAAGGAACAATAATTAGGCTTCAGAAAGCCAGTCAGGATAGTTTTCTGCTTACCAAATGGCTCTAGAATTCTGAGAACAAGATCACCCCATCTGAGTTTTGAAATTTTCTTTTTTTGTTACAGTGGACCCAAATAGATGCCCAGTTGCCAACAAGAGAACGTCATCACCAGGAAACATGTTGGCTTTTGCTGTGCTTTTTTTTTTTAACATCTTTACTGGAGTATAATTGCTTTACAATGGTGTGTTAGTTTCTGCTTTATAACAAAGTGAATCAGCTATACATTTACATATATCCCCATATCTCCTCCCTCTTGCATCTCCCTCCCACCCTCCCTATCCTACACCTCTAGGTGGTCACAAAGCACCGAGATGATCTCCCTGTGCTATGCGGCTGCTTCCCACTAGCTATCTATTTTACATTTGGTAGTGTATATATGTCAATTCTACTCTCTCACTTTGTCCCAGCTTACACTTCCTCCTCCCCGTGTCCTCAAGTCCATTCTCTACATCTGCATCTTTATTCCTGTCCTGCCCCTACGTTCTTCAGAACCATTTTTTTTTTTAGATTCCATATATATGTGTTAGCACATGGTAGTTGTTTTTCTCTATCTGACTTATTTCACTCTGTATGACAGACTCTAGGTCCATCCACCTCACTACAAATAACTCAATTTCGTTTCTTTTTATGGCTGAGTAATATTCCATTGCATATATGTGCCACATCTTCTTTATCCATTCATCTGTCGATGGACACTTAGGTTGCTTCCATGTCCTGGCTATTGTAAACAGAGCTGCAATGAACATTGTGGTACATGACTCTTTTTGAATTATGGTTTTCTCAGGGTATGTGCCCAGTAGTGGGATTGCTGGGTCGTATGGTAGTTCTATTTTTAGTTTTTTAAGGAACATCCATACTGTTCTCCATAGTGGCTGTATCAATTTACATTCCCACCAACAGTACAAGAGGGTTCCCTTTTCTCCACACCCTCTCCAGCATTTATTGTTTGTAGATTTTTTGATGATAGCCATTCTGACTGGTGAGAGGTGATACCTCACTGTAGTTTTTATTTTATTTATTTATTTTTTACATCTTTATTAGAGTATAATTGCTTTACAATGGTGTTAGTTTCTGCTTTATCACAAAGTGAATCAGCTATACATATACATATATCTCCATATCTCTTCCCTCTTGTGACTCCCTCCCTCCCACCTTCCCTGTCCCACCCTTCTAGGTGTCACAAAGCACTGAGCTGATCTACCTGTGCTATCCAGGACATGGAAGCAACCTAAATGTCCATCAACAGATGAATGGATAAAGAAGATGTGGCTCATTGTAGTTTTGATTTGCATTTCTCTAATGAATAGTGAGAAATCATTAATGATGCTGAGCATTCTTTCATGTGTTTGTTGGCAGTCTGTATATCTTCTTTGGAGAAATGTCTATTTAGGTCTTCTGCCCATTTTTGGATTGGGTTGTTTGTTTTTTGTTATTGAGCTACATGAGCTGCTTGTAAATTTTGGAGATTAATCCTTTGTCAGTTGCTTCATTTGCAAATATTTTCTCCCATTCTGAGGGCTGTCTTTTCGTCTTTTTTATGGTTTCCTTTGCTGTGCAAAGCTTTTAAGTTTCATTTGTTTCCATTTGTTTATTTTTGTTTTTATTTCCATTTCTCTAGGAGGTGAGTCAAAAAGTTTTGCTGTGCTTTGGAAGGCTTTCCAGTCCTGCTAACATCTGGATGATATCAGGAGTTCAGTTCAGGGCTCTACACTCAGATCTTAGCTGAAGAAACGGAGTGGCCACCTGGTTGACCTGGAGTTTGGACCATTTTCTATTTGATCTCTCTTGTTGTGTAAGATTTCCAAGACTTGACAGAAGGCAATTTTTACTGTACACTCACCTACAAGTACATGTACTCCAATTAAAGGTTCCCACCAACCTCTCCAACCAATCTGACAAACATTGAGCTCTAGAGCTGAAAGAGACTTGGAGATTCTCTGACCCAACTGTTCTTTGTTTTTTTTTTTTTTTTTTTTTGATGAGGAGACTGATGTGCAGAATGCTTGAAAAGTTGCTTCGAGTCACAGAGTATACTGAGTCAGCACCAGGTCTCCCGATGCCCAGACTACTGCTTTTTTCTATCTGTTAATACTACTTCCTCTTTATGGTCATATTTTAAGCACAAGCTTAAAATACAATTGGGTAGTTTCATTTTAATGTATTCCAGATAGGAATTTATATGAATTTAAGTTAAGTTTTTTGTTTTTTGTTTTTTTTTTTGCTATACGCGGGCCTCTCACTGTTGTGGCCTCTCCCGTTGCGAAGCACAGGCTCCGGATGCACAGGCTCAGCGGGCATGGCTCACGGGCCCAGCCGCTCCGCAGCATGTGGGATCTTCCCAGACCGGGGCACGAACCCGTGTTCCCTGCATCGGCAGGCGGACTCTCAACCACTGCGCCACCAGGGAAGCCCTAAGTTTTTTTTTAATTGAAGTATAGTTGATTTACAATATTATATTAGTTTCAGGTGTACAGCATAGTGATTCAGTATTTTTGCAGATTATACTCCATTCTAAGTTATTACAAGATAATTGCCATAATTCCCTCTGCTCTACAGTATATCCTTGTTGCTTATCTACGATTTTAAATTAAGTTTTAATCATTTATTCCAGAAGGAAATTTGATGATGAAAATACGTTCTGGTTGAGCTTTGAATATTTTAAAAAAGAAGAAAGACTACTCTTTCTTGCTTTTTTGATTAGTGGAATTATATCACAAACCCATCACTTCAGTTCCCATTCCATCTGCTGCCATCCCTACCTTGGCTTTCGTAGTTTCAAATGCTACTTTGAAATTTGCCTTAAAAGCTAACTTCAGTTGTTAATTGCCCTGTTTCCTGTGTATGAGACAAATGCAGAAATCAGGCAGACATCCCAAACCAATCGAAAAGAGGGTCCTTCTGTGACATAGTAATGGCAACTATTTTTCTAAAATAATCACAGAAGCATATGATAGTATGGGATCTGAGAATTGGCATAATTGATATCACTTAGAGACAGTGGAATGAGTTTTAGCCCAATTAAAACATTGTCAAGGACCTTCCTACTCAGTAGTGACATTTCTAAAAAATAGTGAATCGTAGTGTCAAAGCTGTAAATAGGGGCTTCCCTGGTGGCACAGTGGTTGAGAGTCCACCTGCCGATGCAGGGGACGTGGGTTCGTGCCCCGGTCCAGGAAGATCCCACACGCTGCGGAGCGGCTAGGCCTGTGAGCCATGGCTGCTGAGCCTGTGCGTCCGGAGCCTGTGCTCTACAATGGGAGAGGCCACAACAGTGAGAGGCCCGCGTACCGAAAAAAAAAAAAAAAAAAAAGGTGTAAATAGACGTAGAAAAAATGAATTAAAATTAAGTAAAATGAAAATTCTATACTTTAAAAATAATTTTATGACACAAAATAGAGTTATATTTGGTATAAAAATAATATAGACATAGACAAGATGACATGCATAAGCAAAATAATTTTTATCCTCTTACTCTTAGTCTAGAACTCACTATTTCGTTATAATGGTCTTTCTGTTGCTCTTAGATTTCCTTTAATACTGAGCCTGTCTTGCATCACCTCTGTTAGCCGAGTCCCCTAGTTTACTCAGAGTAAATGTTTTTGGTTGAAAGAGCAGGAACCTGCAGGTCAAAGGGTATCCAAGGACCAATTCTTCTCTGTCATTCACAGTCTGAGTAAAGCAGAGCAGATTTTATAAGATCCCAGAGCTGTCACAGTTTCATAGGAAAAATGGGGATAATATTACTTCACAGGACTATTGGGAATGAAAACAAAGGTATGAGACATGCCTTCTCAATGTAAAATATCATACATTATAAAATGTTATTGATATTAACAACAGAAATAATAATAAGTAGTCACAAGATTGGCACTTGGGCCCTCTCAGATTAATAAATACAGGTTTACAGCACATGAAATATCTTTCTATAAAAATGCTTTTGATTGATTGTTAAATTGGTTTTAAATGTTTCCTTTTAGAAGTGGGTTCTTCTGGACTAGAATCCAGAAGATGGATGAGAAAGGGATGCACCTTGCTACCAACATCAGAGAACATGCCAAGAAGTAATTTCTTCCATGCTAGTAAAACTGAGGCCTCTTTTATCACCTATTTACCTTTCTGAAAGATTGGTAGTTCTGGAATAAAATTGGTTATTCCAGTAGATCATTTACATCATGCTGTTAGTTCATGTGAATGTAATCCTGAAAAAAAGAAAAAGAAAAATGTACTAAGCACCAATAGTAGGTAATCCTAGAAGGCAGGGTTAGGTCAAAATTAAGGTGCAACTGGGGCCCTGCCCACAGGGGACTCACAGCTCTGCTCACCAAGAAATAACACAGGAGTGCCTGGGCACCTTTCCTCCAAGGAACAACCTCAGGTTATGTCTTCCAGGCCTGTATGAGTCCATCTCTGCTATGGAATTGGGGTTTTCTCTGGGCAGGTTGGGAGAGGACACCTTCCTTGGGTCTTTTCCCCTAGGCCTTCCCATCACAGCACTGATAGGTACTAACAATAATCTCTTGGGGCACCTTTCCTCAGCTATACAATGAGGGCAACAAACCAGGTGATCTCCACAAGTGTAGAAGGTTTCTTGCCTTCAGTTTTATCCACAACTTTGTTCATATTCTCCTTTTCCTGAGAGACAATTTCAACTACATACAGAAATCTGAAAAGGCCCATGAATCACAGTCCCCAATCCCAAACTTCGTTAGTTCTGATCCAGTATTTTATTCTGCAGCCAAAGCCTGTTCAACTCATCAAGGTGTCACAGTAAATACTTACGGAATCCTTGGAGAAGTGACAATTGTCCACAGAGTCCATTGACACTGGTGGCCTGTCAAGCCTTGCTGTAGGGTCTTGATTGAGTCAATTACATTTTTTAGAAAGTTTCTTCTTCATTTTGAAATCAGAAACCATTCCCAGGTGGAGATCCTTAGGCTGCTGATAATGTTTTCCTCTGACTTCCCCTTAAACTGTTCCCTCCCTTTAATGGATCTCTGATTGATTAGTAATTATCCTCTGACCCCAAAAGAAGAAATGCACTTACCTTCACCATTAAATCAGTATTGGAAGCCCTAGACTATAGGCTACCTTGAAGAAAGAAGGCATTTTCGTCCCTTCTTCTCTTTCAAATTATTCCACAATTTCACAAGGATAAATAATGCGTCACACGGCAGGCAGACTGCATTAGGTTTAGCCCTACGTTCTCGGAGCAGACAGCCTGGGTTTGGCTTTGCCGCTTAATTTTTAACTTCATTTTCAAGTTCTCACTGATAGAATATCTCAAAAGATGACACCATGTTTTTTCTGCTTTGAACTCTGCAGACAGCTGAAAAAGTCAACACAACTTTTTCCTGAAGGGAAGACAGCATGATGTGGAAGAAAGATCAGGGCTCCTGGGACTGGAGGAATGAGGTCAACCCCACCTTCATTTCCTAGTGTTTTCTGTGGCCTTGGACAAGTCATTTAACCTCCTTGAACTGGTTTCTACCTTAGTAAAACAAGGGTTTAATGCTCAACTCATGGGGTTATTGGGCAAATAAAATGAAATACATATGCTAACCAGTAATAGGTCCTCAATAAATGAGATGCTCCCATAAAAGGGTTCTGTTAAATCAGCTAGACTTTCCTTAAGAATTTGGTGCCCACAGCTTAATAAATGTGAACTTTGGCTACTCTGACATCTTCCCATGAAGCTACCCTGCATCCTTCCTTCCTGCTTCTTATCTGTGCTCTTTCTCATCCAGTCTCTGCTTGACTCTTGGTATTTGGACTTGTGTTTATTTGAGATTCTTAAATTTTGTACTGTGGTTGCTACTGGGTCTTCCCAGTTTGACTCTCAGCCCTTATAAAATGAGGTGAAGTCCTGCCCTTTCTGCCTTTATTAGCTTTAAACTGCCTTAGTTGAGTTTCCCTGTCCCAGTTAGTCTTGCCCAAGGAGCCTATTGGAAGCAGCACCTTAGCTTAGCTACTTGTTTCCTCTGTATTAGTGTTCTATCGTGGCTGTAGTCAATTGCCACAGACTTAGTGACTTAAAGCAACACATATTTATTCTTACAGTTCTGGAGGTCAGAAGTCCCAAATGGGTTTCCCTGGGCCAAAAATCAAGATGCCATCAGGGCCACACTCTCCCTGGAGGCTTTAGGGGAGAATCTATTTCTTTTTTTCTGGCTTCTAGATGTCACCTGCCTCCCTTGGCTCATGGCCGCTTCCTCCATCTTTAAAGGCAGCAGGCTCACTTGGAAAATCCAGGATAATCTTCATGTCTCAAAATCCTTAATCATACACACAAAGTCCCCTTTGCCATACAAGGTAACATATTCACAGATTCCGGGGATTAAGATGTGAAAATCTTCAGGTGGCATTCCTCAGCCTACCACAGTCCAGTTTTGAAAAGTGGAGAAGTAGCATGGAGAGCTGAAACAACAGTGTCTTCCTTCCTGTAATTGAAAATTCTGGTTATGACTTATTATAAAGTCATTCTGTACTTGGTCAGCCAATAAAAATAGTTAAAAAGAGGGCAAATGAAAACTTCTTTTGCCTAGTTTGCCCCAATGAAGGTGTGACATTTTCTAATTTGTGCAAAGGTACAGCATGACCTGGCAGCAGCCTTGGCAGAAAACGTAGCTGAGACTGGATCCCCAAAATAGGACTAAATATTATAAGGAAAGAATGATCAACAGTGTCCAATGCCAGAAGTAAGGTTCAAACTATATTTTTCAAGCTACATATTTTGTTTAAATAGTGTAATCCTATAGTTGGATTTTGCAAGCTCCCTGAAGGAATCTTGTGTATTTTGAGAATTTCTATATCCATAGCTCTTGACACAGTATTTGGACTATAGAATATATTCAATAAACATTAGTTCATTGAATGGATGAATTCTTGAGTCACGCTTGCCATTAAAAATCAAGATTTCTGTAGCTGGTCCAAACCCCTTAGCCCCCATCATGATTTTCACATAACAAAGTGTTAAATCAACTCAGCGAGCTCCACACTTAACAAGTATCTATAACTTATTTACAAATATCAAGAGTAATGTAGCAGAAAAGATCAGAAACTTAAAAAGTTAAGTCTCTTTGGCCTGGCATTAGCAGCTGTTTCTAATCAGAGGAGTTCAATCCCACACTCTTTTTTGAGAATTTATTATATTCCAGACAGGATGCTAGCTTCTGAGAATATCAATTTGTTTAAGACCTGACCCATGACTCCACAGAGTTCAGAGTCCACTGAGCCAGACTATACACAAAGACAGACAACTAGGATGAAAAGTAATAAAAACTAACAATATAAGCATGCACAAAGCACTAGGAGAGAACAAATAAGGACCCCTGTCAACAAGGGTGTCAGAGGAAGGCCTTCTGGAGAAGGTAGTCTGGTCAGTCTTCATGGGTGCTGTGAAAGAGCCAATAATATAGGGAAAGGACTTTCCAGAAAGAACACGGCTATAGAGGCAGGTGTGGGGAATTAGAATTGTTCAACATCCCTGGGGATTAAAGTACAAAGACATGAAGGAAATTTGGTCAACTGACGGGAAACATGACAAACATTAAAAAAAAAAATCAATTGCTTTTCTCAGTAGTAGAAATAACTAGCCAAGAATGGAAACTGAAAGAAGCTTTTAATGTTATCTAGTAACAAAAACTCTAAACTTTTTAGGAATTATTTGAACAAGAAGAGTATGACTCAAAGGAAGAAAACAATAAAATTGCATTAAAAGACATAAAACAAGATCTGGCTAAATGGAACTATATACTATATGATTGGGTGGGAGAACTTAATATCATAAAAATATTGATCTTTTCTGAATTAATAGACAGATTCAGTAAAGATCCAACTAGAAGAAGAAAAGATGGAAGGACACACTGGAAATAGCCTAAATGTTCATCAATGGGACTAACAGAATACATTGTGATACAGCCTTATCACAGAAAATTAAGCAACAGTTTAATAGGATGAGTTGCATCTATACCATTTGACTTGCTTTTGTACAATGTCATGTAATTTTTTTTTTTTTTTTGAGGTATGTGGGCCTCTCACTGTTGTGGCCTCTCCCGTTGCAGAGCACAGGCTCCGGACGCACAGGCTCAGCGGCCATGGCTCACGGGCCCAGCCGCTCTGCGGCACGTGGGATCTTCCCGGACCGGGCCATGAACGCGTTCCCTGCATCGGCAGGCGGACTCTCAACCACTGTGCCACCAGGGAAGCCCAACGTAATGTAATTTTAAATGAATAAAGCAGATGCAGAGTACATAGAAAGAGATCCATTTTTTCTAAATTTTTAATTTATTTATCCAATTTCTAATTTATTTACCCAAGAAAAGCCTCTATGAGTATTTTTGTATGAGATTCTATGAGCCAGACCTGGCTGTTAACTTTGGTTATCTGATTTGGGTAACTAGTGAGATGCTAAAAGAAACCTATAAAGCTAAACAAAAAGGTGACTACAAAAAAGCAACAGTTATAGCCTAAGTATGTAGAATTGTGTGTGTGTGTGTAAGTTTACATATGCACACATTTGTCTATGTGTGTACGTACATGTACATACATATATGTATGTATGGGTTTCTTTGTTTTTCTGTTCTGCATTCTGAACAAATCTCTCAAAATTTTCTTCCACTGCCCTAAAACAGTGCTTCTTAAATTTAATGTGCATATGAATTACATAGGGAACTTATTAAAGTGTTAAATATATGGGACTGGGTGGGCCTGAGGTTTAGCATTTGTATCAAGCTTCCAGATGGTGCAAGTTCCCATGCTGCTGGCCCATTGTTACTTTGTATAGAAAGAAATGCTCTTATACTCTCTTCCATTGTATTTAGTCTATAATTCATTCCAGGAATAATATTTAGTCAAAAATTTATTTAGCAATAGAGGTCCTTCTTTCAATGCCCATATTTTTCCTAGGATTTCTAAATTGTAAAAATAGTCAACTTATCTTGTTTAATTTCTACTTATTTCAGTTTCGTAATTTCCTGGTGATTTTAACTAGAAGTTAATCCTTCATTTATTTCCTTGAGCAGTCTAAACATAGTTACCTTTGTCTGACTAAAATTATTTTCTTTTAAAGTAAATTCATGTTCTGTTTGTTGAGTTTGACTGCTGTCTTTTAGGTCTATATTCATAAATTTTGAAATTTTGGGGTACAAACCAAATTAGTGTCTTTACTTATCTCTCTTTCTCAGTCTCTCTCTTCTCTCCCCTCACTGTCTCTCTCAGTGCTTACCTTACACTGTCTAGAATTTTTTGTGTCGCCTTCATCTGCATTTTAAGGTTCATGTTCCAGAACCATTCCAGGGCTTACCCTAGCATTCCAGGTCTCCTGCCCTGTGATAATATTCTGGTCATCCCAAATCTGGTCTCTGATCCTGTGGGCAGCTTGATTGAGGTCCCAGTTGCCAGCCTTAGTCTGTGTTTGCCCCCCTGCCTCCTCAGGACTTTATCTTGCTAAGGCCCATAGCCCTGGATGTCATCAGTCACAGAATGATCTGCCGCCTCTTTCATCATGTGTTAGATTCTAAGATGACCTCAGTCACCCCTGTCTCCTCCATGTTCATGCCGATGTTCATGCCCTTGAGTGTGGGTGTGACCTGTGATTTGCTTCCAACCAACAGAATATAACAAAGGTGAAGGAATGTCATTTCCATTACGATATGATATGATATGATATGATATGATATTATCCTCCATCTTGCTAATAGGTTTGCTCTCTTACGCTTTTGTTGGCTTGGAGGAAGCAAGTGGTTGTATTAGGGAACACCCACCCAGGCAGAAACTAGGAGCCTGTAGGAGCTGAGGCAGCCTCCACCGAGAAATTTAAACCTTCAGCTCTGTAGCTGCAAGGAACTGGATTTTGCCAACAACTCGAGGGAGCCTGGAAGTGGATATTTCCCCCATCATGCCTCTGGTGAGACTTCAGTCTCTTCCAACACCTGGATTGCAGCCAGGTGAGACCCTGAAGCAGAGAACCCAGCTAAGCCATGTCTGAACTGACCTACAGACACTGGGTAAAAATAAATATGCATTGTTTCAAGCCACTAAGTTTCTAGTAATTCATTTTGCAGTTGTAGATAACTAATACCCATGAGCAGTAGAGTCTATCAGCAATAGATGTCAAACAGTGAGCCTGTCTCTGGTCCCATGTCCTTACAGAGACCACTCTTTATCTCTATCCTCTTAATTCTGAGAGGTCAAATTCCCAAACACTACTACCAGCTCTCAGTCCTGGGGTTCAGTAGGCCTGTGGCCTCAGCCCTATGCAAAGATTTCTCCTTACTTTCTTGCTTACAGAGATGTTTATACTGTTTCTAAGTTTTGTTACTTCCCTCCTCTATTTATATTTTACCTATTAAAGAGATAAAATATAATGGGGCTTCCCGGGTGGTGCAGTGGTTGAGAGTCCGCCTGCCGATGCAGGGGACGCAGGTTCGTGTCCCGGCCCCGGAGGATCCCACGTGCCGCGGAGCGGCTGGGCCCGTGGGCCATGGCCGCTGGGCCTGCACGTCCGGAGCCTGTGCTCCGCGACGGGAGGGGCTGCAGCGGTGAGAGGCCCGCGTACCGCAAAAAAAAAAAAAATAAAATAAAATAAAATAAAATATAATGAAATGAAATAAAGGAGAATGAATTTTATATTCATCTTAACCAAAGTTTTGTTTTTTAAAATAAAACTAGTTTCATTGTTTTCTGTTTACAAAAGAAATAGATAACTTATTTGTTAACTTCTGCCTTAAAACTACCCTAGGTGTTTCAGGGTAAGGTGGATAAGCATACTCCATGCTGTCCCTCCATTGACTTCAGCTATAAAATCTGGAAATAATGCATAGAGCAGCAACTGTGGACTCTGAAACATAAACAGTAGCAGAAAGGGGAAGAAGAGAATTTGAAGTACCACTGAGCTGGAGTGAATTAGTCATTTATTTTTCTTCAGTATCCGCTGACCTGGACTCCAGGCAGCTCACAACCCAGAAGTGGGCACAGGGATACAAGGACAAATTCAAAAGAAGCCCTCCAGTTGTGGCTCAAGGACTGGAAAAAGGCTCTTCTAACCCTTAAAAAGAGTGGGAGTAAACCCATTTTTTCTTTTCTCCATTCTCTCCAACCCTAGCCCTCAAGCAACCCCATAGCCAAAACTCCAAGTAAAGTGAAACTTCATCTCATGTCAGGGGTCTCAAAATGATGTGGTGAATGCTCATTTCTTTTTTCAGTGTTTCTGATATTTAGCCCTGGACAGAGGTGCAGTCACAGGAAGAACGCAGCAGAATGGAGTAAATAAAGTCCCAGCTTTCCAGACAAAGGGATTCTCAAAGGAGAGAACCAAGAAACTGAAAGTGCCAGGGAGATCTTGAAGAAAGGGGGGCTTGGAAAAGCAATCCCATGAGGTTGTTTATGAACTCCTGGGCTCACCTCCAAGCAGTGTGTGCATGGATCCGACCTTAAATAGTATACTATAGAATTGAGAAATGAACTATGGATATATTATCACCAAGGACTTTGATTGGTCACTGGTGGCACACATGTGCGGTAAACCTGAATAGCATTGCAGGAGCCTTGAAAACTGAACTGACCCACAGCAAGCTGATGGGAACATACAGCCTGAATCTAATTAGGTTGATTGTTTACTGAGGGAAAAATATCAACCTTCTCAACAGAATTTAAACGTTAGCTAGGGTTTCATAAGACAGTGTTCAAAATGGCCAGGATACAAACCAAACATACTAGGCAGATGAAGAATCAGAAAAATGGCAACATTTCACAAGGGAAAAGGCAATCAACAGATGCCAATACTTAAATGACACAGATGTGGAAATTTTCTGGCAAGATTTAAAGCAACTATTTTTAAAAAACTCTCCAGCAAAAAATTGCAAATCCTCTTGAAATGACTGGAAAGATAGAAAGTCTAGCAAAGAAGCAGAAGATATAAAGAAGGACCAAATGGAAATTTTAGAACTGAAAAATACAATACCCCTTCCCCTCAAAAACCTTACTGAATGGCTCAATGGCAGAATGCAGATGACAGAGGAAAGAGTCAGTGAATAATTTGTAGTGTTCTTTCTTCAAGTCCAATCTGAACTAGAGAGAAAGGGGGAAAAAAGATTTAAAAAAAATGGACAGAGACTGGGGAGCCTGTGGAACAATCTTGAAAAACTCTAACATTTGTGTCATCAGAGTCTCAGAGGAGAAGCAGAAAAAAATATTTGAAGAAATATTGGCTGAAAAAGTCTCAAATACACTGAAAAACATAAGTGTACAGATTTGTGAAGATCAGAAAACTCTAAAGAAGATAAAACCAAAGAAATCTATGCCCATAATCAAACTACTGAAAGATAAAAACCAAGAAATAATCTTGAAATCAGCCAGAGGAAAACTTAGAAGGCAACAGTGATTTGAAGACTACATATTTCTTATCAGAAACCAAAAAAGCCAGAAAGGAGTAGCATAACATTTTTCAAGTGCTGAGAGAAAAGAATTGTCAAGGCAGAATTATATATCCAGTAAAAATATCCCTCGGGAATGAGGGTGAAATAAAGACATTCTCAAATGAAGGAAAAATAAGAGAATTCACAGCAAACCTGCTCAAAAAGAATTGCTAAAGTTCTTCAGGTGGAGGGAACTGATACCAGAAGGAAACTTGGACACTCGGAATAAAGAAAGAGCAACAGAAATAGTGAATACCTAGGTAAATATATTGAATAGTAGACCACTCTTCTCTTCTTTGGTTCCTTAAAATATGTTTGCCATTGGAAGCAAAGTTTATAACATTTTTTGATGGGATTATCGATGTATGCAGATGTAATACAAAAGATGACTAAAACATAAATGAGGAAGGATAAAGGAATCTATATGGCAATAAGGCTTCTATACCCATAGGAGTAAAATACAGATTCTAAAAATAATAAAGGCAATACAGGAACTATCAAGAAGAGAGTAAGCATCACCTGTAATAGTAATCCAGAGATAATCATACTTTTGGTGTTTACTACTTACAATTTGTTCTGGTGCACAGACAAATCATATATTCATAAAGACATGCATTTTTTTAAACAACTTTATTGGAGTATAATTTCTTTACAATGGTGTGGTAGTTTCTGCTGTATAACAAAGTGAATCAGCTATATATGTACCTATATCCCCATATCTCCTCCCTCTTACATCTCCCTCCCACCCTCTCTATCCCATCCCACTAGGTGGACACAAAGCACCGAGATGATCTCCCTGTGCTATGCAGCTGCTTCCCCCAGCTATCTATTTTATATTTGGTAGTGTATATATGTCCATGCCACTCTCTGACTTCATCCCAGTTTACCCTTCCCCCTCCCCGTGTCCTCAAGTCTGTTCTCTATGTCAGCATCTTTATTCCTGTCCCTATGTTCTTCAGGACCTTTTTTTTTTTTTTTAAGATTCCTTACATATGTGTTAGCATACAGTATTTGTTTTTCTCTTTCTGACTTACTTCACTCTGTATGACAGACTCTAGGTCCATCCACCTCACTACAAATAACTCAGTTTCATTTCTTTTTATGGCTGAGTAATATTCCATTGTATATATGTGCCACATCTTCTTTATCCATTCATCTGTCGATGGACACTTAGGTTGCTTCCATGTCCTGGCTATTGTAAACAGAGCTGCAATGAGCATTGTGGTACATGACTCTTTTTGAATTATGGTTTTCTCAGGGTATATGCACAGTAGTGGGATTGCTGGGTCGTATGGTAGTTCTATTTTTAGTTTTTTAAGGAACGTCCATACTGTTCTCCATAGTGGCTGTATCAATTTACATTCCCACCAACAGTGCAAGAGGGTTCCCTTTTCTCCACACCCTCTCCAGCATTTATTTTTTGATCATGGCCATTCTGACTGGTGTGAGGTGATACCTCACTGTAGTTTTGATTTGCATTTCTCTAATGATTAGTGATGTTGAGCATTCTTTCATGTGTTTGTTGGCAATCTGTATATCTTCTTTGGAGAAATGTCTATTGAGGTCTTCTGCCCATTTTTGGATTGGGTTGTTTGTTTTTTTGATATTTTGATATATTTTTTAGATGCATGAGCTGCTTGTAAATTTTGGAGATGAATCCTTTGTCAGTTGCTTCATTTGCAAATATTTTTTTGAAATATAACCCTAATCTGAGGGTTTTCTTTTCATCTTTTTTATGGTTTCCTTCGCTGTGCAAAAGCTTTTAAGAGTCATTCAGTCCCATTTGTTTATTTTTGTTTTTATTTCCATTTCTCTAGGAGGTGGGTCAAAAAGGATCTTGCTGTGATTTATGTCATAGAGGGATCCACCTATGTTTTCTTCTAAGAGTTTTATAGTATCTGGCCTTACATTTAAGTCTTTAATCCATTTTGAGCTTATTTTTGTGCATGGTGTTAAGGAGTGTTCTAATTTCATTCTTTTACATGTGGCAGACCAGTTTTCCCAGCACCACTTATTGAAGAGGCTATCTTTTCTCCATTGTATATCCTTGCCTCCTTTGTCATAGATTAGTTAACCATAGGTGCGTGGGTTTATCTCTGGGCTTTCTATCCTGTTCCATTGATCTATATTTCTGTTTTTGTGCCAGAACCATACTGTCTTGATTACTGTAGCTTTGTAGTATAGTCCGAAGTCCAGGAACCTGATTCCTCCAGCTCCATTTTTCTTTCTCAAGATTGCTTTGGCTATTCAGGGTCTTTTGTGTTTCCATAAAAACTGTGACATTTGTTGTTCTAGTTCTGTGAAAAATGCCTTTGGTAGTTTGATAGGGATTGCATTGAATCTGTAGATTCTTTTAGGTAGTATAGTCATTTTCACAATGTTGATTCTTCCAATCCAAGAACATGGTATATCTCTCCATCTGTTTGTATCATCTTTAATTTCTTTCATCAGTGTCTTATAGTTTTCTGCATACAGGTCTTTTGTCTCCTTAGGTAGATTTATTCCTAGGTATTTTACTCTTTTTGTTGCAACGGTAAATGGGAGTGTTTCCTTATTTTCTCTTTCAGATATTTCATCATTAGTATATAGGAATGCAAGAGATTTCTGTGCATTAATTTTGTATCCTGCTACTTTACCAAATTCACTAATTAGCTCTAGTAGTTTTCTGGTAGCATCTTTAGGATTCTCTATGTATAGTATCATGTCATCTGCAAACAGTGACAGTTTTACCTCTTTTCCAAATTGGATTCCTTTTATTTCTTTTTCTTCTCTGATTGCTGTTGCTAAAACTTCCAAAGCTATGTTGAATAAGAGTGGTGAGAGTGGGCAGCCTTGTCTTGTTCCTGATCTTAGTAGAAATGGTTTCATTTTTAACCATTGAGAACGATGTTGGCTGTGAGTTTGTCATATATGGCCTTTAATATGTTGAGGTAAGCTCCCTCTATGCCTACTTTCTGGAGGGTTTTTATCATAAATCGGTGCTGAATTTTGTCGAAAGCTTTTTCTGCATCTATTGAGATGATCACATGGCTTTTCTCCTTCAATTTGTTAATTTGGTTTATCACATTGACTGATTGGCATATCTTGAAGAATCCTTGAGTTCTTGGGATAAACCCCACTCGATCATGGGGTATGGTCCTTTTAATGTGCTGTTGGACTCTGTTTGCTAATATTTTGTTGAGGATTTTTGCATATATGTTCATCAGTGATATTGCCCTGCAGTTTTCTTTCTTTGTGACATCTTTGTCTGGTTTTGGTATCAGGGTGATGGTGGCCTTGTAGAATGAGTTTGGAAGTGTTCCTCCCTCTGCTATATTTTGGAAGAGTTTGAGAAGGATGCATGTTAGCTCTTCTCTAAATGTTTGATAGAATTCACCTGTGAAGCCATCTGGTCCTGGGCTTTTGTTTGTTGGAAGATTTTTAATCACAGCTTCAATTTCAGTGCTTGTGATTGCTCTGTTTATATTTTCTATTTCTTCCTGGTTCAGTCTCAGAAGGTTGTGTTTTTCTAAGAATTTGTCCATTTCTTCCAGGTTGTCCATTTTATTGGCATATAGTTGCTTGTATTAATCTCTCATGATCCTTTGTATTTCTGCAGTGCCAGTTATTACTTCTCCTTTTTCATTTCTATTGATTTGAGTCTTCTCCCTGTTTTTCTTGATGAGTCTGGCTAATGGTTTATCAATTTTGTTTATCTTCTGAAAGAGCCAGCTTTTAGTTTTATCGATCTTTTTTATTGTTTCCTTCATTTCTTTTTCATTTATTTCTTATCTGATCTTTATGATTTCTTTCCTTCTGCTAACTTTGGGGTTTTTGGTTTTTCTTTCTCTAATTGCTTTAGGTGTAAGGTTAGGTTGTTTATTTGAGGTGTTTCTTCTTTCTTGAGGTAGGATTGTATTGCTATAAACTTCCCTCTTAGAACTGCTTTTGCTGCATCCGATAGGTTTTGGGTTGTTGTGTTTTCATTGTCATTAAAACATGCACTTTTTAAGGGACAAATAGGATTAAAGTATCCATGTTGTCTTGTGACCTATTCTTTACTTAATATTTTGTTGAGATCTTTATATAATATTGAATCTTTGTATATATGAGCATCTTCCTTTTTTAATATCTATATAATATATTGTATAGATGAATCATAATTTATTTAAATTATTGTTTTTTAGCATGCAATTTGTTTCCAGTGTTTTTCTATCATAAATATATGCCTACCTAAACATATGCTATTATAAACCATATATTTATGGAATCTAAGAAAATGGTACTGATGAAACTAGTGGCAAGACAGGAATAAAGACGCAGAGGTAGAGAATGGACTTGAGGACACAGGGGGGAAAGGGAAGCTGGGACAAAGTGATAAAGTAGCATTGACATATATACACTGTCAAATATACAATGGATGGCTCGTGGGAAGCTGCTGCATAGCACAGGGAAATCAGCTCGATGCTTTGTGACGACCTAGAGGGGTGGGATACGGAGGGTGGGAGCGAGGCTCAAGAGGGAGGGGATATGGGGATATATGTATGCATATAGCTCATTCACTTTGTTGTACAGCAGAAACTAACATTGTAACAACATTGTAAAGCAATTATACTCCAGTAAAGATATTAAAAAAAAAAAGACACTTAAAAACTGAAAAAACAAACAAACAAAAAAAACATATATTTTTACACACTGGTCTGATTATTTTCTTCAGATAATGTCTTGGAAGTAAAATAAGTGGCTCAGTTGTAAAAGTTACTACCAGACTGCCTTCCAGGGTGGTCATTACTTCACATTTACAACAGGCAATTCTCCAACAAGGCCCATGCCCTTGTACTTTATGCAATCCTAGTCTCCAGTTCTTCTGCTTTTATTTCTCTAATTTATGCAACACCCCAAGTCCTCAATAACCCTGTGTTGATGCTGTTGGGAGTACCAACTCTATCTCCTCCAGAACAGAGGCAGAAGTTCCTCTTAGAAAAATGTCCAACCGTCATAACCTCAAGTCTCTCCAATGTCATTTTCCACCTAATTTCTTTGCATGACTTGGGTCTTAGGATAGGCAGTTACCCCTGAAGTTTGATACCTGGATTTGTCTGAATTCTTAACCGAAACTTTAGACCACATCCAACGGAACACACTGTCTCTCAAGCCTTCAGCGGAGCTTATAGTTTTAACTACATAATTACCACCTGAGCATCTTCCAATGCAAAAGCTGTGAAAGGACTCGGTCTCCAAAATTCACTTAACTTGCTGCACTGTACCAAATGTTAGTCTGAATGAGATAGAAAATATTTTTCAGGATTTAAAGGCCCAAGATCTTCCAACAATCAACTTACCACTTCCCAAATTTCATGGGGAAGATTGGCAGTGGAGACATTCCGGGGTCAGTGGCTCTTCTCTAGGAGGGAGCTTCACAACCACCCGGGGGGCTTCCCTGGTGGGCAGTGGTTGAGAGTCCACCTGTCGATGCAGGGGACACAGGTTCGTGCCCCGGTCCGGGAAGATCCCACATGCCGCGGAGCGGCTAGGCCCGTGAGCCATGGATGCTGAGCCTGCGCGTCCGGAGCCTGTGCTCCGCAACGGGAGAGGCCACAACAGTGAGAGGCCCGCGTACCACAAAAAAAAAAAAAAAAAAAAAGAATCACCTGGGGAATTTTAGGAAAACACAGGTGCCAGGCTTCTCAGGAGTGAAGCTTAAGCATGTGGATGGCAGCAAAACTTCCCCTTTAAAAAAACAGCTGCTGCATCTCTAGACAAATGAAGACTACTTTTTAAATTTTTATTATAAAGCTTGGCCTTAACCTAGTGGTTCTCAACCTTGGATAAACATTCAAACTGCCTGGGGAGCTTTAAAGAGCACTAGTGCCTGAGCCAAACCCCAGAGATCCTGTTGTAATTATTCTCAAGTGTGTCCTGGGTGATGAGAATTTTAAAAGCTCCTCAGGTGATTCTAATGTTCTGCCAGGCTGAACATTATTGAAATTATTGAAACCCTTCACATGGAAATTTTATTCTGGACAGCTGAGCTAGACTATGGATCAGTCAGCAGAAATAAAAGAGAGGCCACAGACTCATTTCCCAAAGAAAGCCGTTGCCCTCTTCTAGATGTATAAAGAAGCCCTGGACACACTGTATCTAAAGCAGGCCCAGGACAGATACTCCAGAAAATGCTGGATGAAGCAATAGGAGTCTTGGCTTTAGACTGTACCCTCTCCCACTCTAATACTAATTCCCAGTGAAGTGTTACCAAACTGACCACTGTGTCAATCGGCAAAGCAGGAGTGTGTGTGGGTGTGTGTGCATGACTTTCTACCCCAAACATACGGAAAAATATGATTCAACTTTCAGCATATATCAAATTTTGTATTTTAGTATTGTTTTATTTCAAGTTATATCTTGGAGAGAATGCATTATTTTGAACTGGATAAATGCTCCCCACTGCTGAACCCCCAGTGCCCGACCCTGGGTTGACCCAGATCTCTCTCTCTGAAGGCTGAATGGAGCCATCATAACTCTAATGGGCAAAAGGCTGGTCTGGAAGTTCTCTCAGGTGCAGACAGAGAAAAAGAACAAAACAAGCAAGCAAGAAAACAAGCCACCACAACACAAAACCGTGGAGGGGAGAGAGAGGAAGACTGGACTAAGGAGTGATAGCGTGATTTGATATTCAGAGGCGTGTGTGTGTGTGTGTGTGTTTGAGAGAGAAAGAGAGAGAAACAGAGTGATAGAGACAGACATAGACAGAGACAAAAAGAGAGATAGAGCCCCAGCCCCAATAGGGAGGAACAAAACAGCTTATCTCTTTCCTAGGATTCCTCCATCTTGCAGCCTAAAGACACAGGGCACCTACTTGGCCTGCACTCTTAGCGATATGGGTCAAGGGTCAATGGGACTTGTGGTTTTAAAAAACTTTTTATTTTGAAATAATTTCAGACTTACAGAAAAGTTACAAGAAGAATACAAAGAACTCTCATATATAACCTTTACCTAGATCCACCTATTGTTAATATTACTCTTCTCTCCACCTATCCATCTATTTATAGATCTGTATCTCTCTATATATGTATAATTGCTGAAGCATCTGAGAATAAGTTGTAGGTCTCATCCTCTTTCAGCTTTAATACTTTATCCCTAAATTTGAACTTTGCCAGCTGTCCCAATGTGTCTCTTATAACATTTCCCTCCCTCAATTCAGGATCACACATTGCATTTAGTTGTCATGTTTCTTTAGTCTCTTTTAATTTGGAAAAGTTCCTCAGCTTCTTTATCTTTCGTGACAATGAGTTTTTAAGGATTATATGTGAGGTGTTTTATAGATTGATTTTTTAAACTTCCTAGCAATGTGCCCTTGAAGACCAAAGATGTATTGGCAGCAGAGTTTGAAACAAGTGTGTAAGATACATAGGAACCACAGAAAAGGGTCTGATCCAAGGGCTGAAAGCCTTATCATCCCACTACTGCTTTATCAGGTATAGATCTAGGGACCTGGCAACACCGTCACTGTCCTGAAGGGTGTTAGAATGTAGAGGAGTCTTCCTAGAGGTGGGAGACTTATGGGAAGGGAGGCTGAGATTGAGTTTGGCTGTGGCTAAGTGTCAGGGAAGGGTTTTTGTTCATCTCTGGATGGAATCAGGTTCTGTCTTCAGGTAAGGGGTCCTTGAGATCTAGACTTAGGCTATCTAGGTCCCTTTGAGGGGAGGGGATTATGTGAGAATGAGGAAGGGCCTAGCTTGGAATAAGCAAACAAACAGGTTCATTCTCCACCTTACCCCAGCACTCCGGACCAACGGTGGTTATGAATTTTCCCAGCCGTGTAATCACTCCATAAAGAAAATGTGCATGGGAAAGGGGAGGAAGGAGATGTGAGCTCTGCTGGATGCCTGACTATTTCATTCCCAGATTTATTTGTTTTTGTTTTTTGTTTTTTTTGGCTGTGCTGCGTCTTAGTTGCGGCATGTGGGATCTGTTTTTGCAGTGTGCAGGCTTCTCTCTGGTTGTGGCATGCAGGTTTTTCTCTCTCTAGTTGTGGTGCATGGGCTCTCACTGAGGCACCTGTGGGCTCAGTAGTTGTGGCATGCGGGCTTAGTGGTCCCGCAGCATGTGGGATCTTAGTTCCCCGAACAGGGATCGAACCCACGTCCCCCCTGCATGGAAGGCAGATTCTTTACTACTGGACCACCAGGGAAGTCCCCCCAGATTTATTTGAAATCAATCCACCTCATGTAGTCCAGGCTCTCAGTCCTGAACTTGCAAATAATATGGAATATTTTTAATGACCCTTGACATTTTTACAAGAGTCTTTCTGTAATTCCCGGACTCCCTTCTTCTCCTGGTGAACTTTTACTTCTTCTTCAGAACATAGCTCAGAGGTTATCACCTCTGCAGAAGTATCCAAGTTCTGCCAAGTGTTACTTGCTTCTTTGTTTTTCTTCCTCAGTCTCAACACTTTCTCTTACCTTGTATAACATTTAGAATATAATTAATTTTTTTTTTTTTTTGCGGTATGCGGGCTTCTCACTGTTGTGGCCTCTCCCGTTGCGGAGCACAGGCTCCGGACGTGCAGGCTCAGCGGCCATGGCTCACGGGCCCAGCCGCTCCACGGCATGTGGGATCTTCCCGGACCAGGGCATGAACCTGTGTCCCCTGCATCGGCAGGTGGACTCTCCACGACTGCGCCACCAGGGAAGCCCTTAGAATATAATTAATTTTTAAAAGATATTTTAACTTTCTGGAAACTTTTAAAGGAAATACATTCTTTTTTAGTTGATATATCCATAGGGTCCAGCCTAGTGTCTGCCATAAAAAAGCTGTTCAATAAATGCTCACTGTGTGAATAAATGAATACATTTTTAAACGACTGGATTTAATTGCCATTGTTAGTATGAATCACTTAAAATCATTCATAAGAGCCAGATTAAATTTACATTTCTTTAATATTGGTCAAAGAAGTAGTTATGCTTTCATAAAGGCAAAACCATAGGCACATAAGCCACCAAAAATGCAAGAGTGCCATCTATTGGTAAACATATAAACAGATAAGGCACTAAGAAGCCAGGTAAAATATGTTTACTTTCAATGTGTCCCTTATGTAGCTTGTATAAAATGTGAAAGAAAGATGGAAGCAAAATTGACAGATATTATATGGTATTTTCCTGGAAAATATTTTATACTAGTAATTTATGCAAAATATAATGATATTTTTAAATGAAAAAGAAATCAGTAAAACAAGAGACATTATACAAAATGATAAACTATTGAAAGTTTTTTCCACTTCTGTCCTTCCCCCCTAGATTAGGAATAAAATTAGGATGCCAACTATTTCAATTTATGTTCAATGTTGTATGGGATATACTAGCCAGTGTAGTATGGGAAGAAAAATAAAGGTTAATGTTAAATGTCTAAATACTTCAATTAAAAGGCAAAGATTATTAGAATGGATTTTAAAAATGTAAGAACTGAACATATGTTAGCTAGAACAAAAACACCTGAAATATAAAAACACAGATAAGCTTAAAATAAATGTATAGAAAAACATGTACTATGCAAACAGTAAGCATAAAAAGAATGGATTATCTATGCTAAAAACAGATAAAGTAGAGTTGAAGACAAAGAACATTTTCAGAGATAAAAAGTGACATTTTATATTGGTAAAAGGGTCAGTTCACCAGGAAGCATACTCATAAATGTGTATGAACTTAATGACAAAGTTTCAAAATACATGAAGTAAAAATGGAAAGAATTAAAGGGAAAAATAAGCAATTCTACAATCCCAGTTGGAGATTTTAATACCAGTAATGATTGAATAACTAGATAAAATATATGAAAAGTCATAGAAGATCTGAAAAACCCTATCCATCACTTTGAATGAATTGATAT
The DNA here is from genome assembly GCF_949752795.1 of Hyperoodon ampullatus. NCBI lineage: Eukaryota > Metazoa > Chordata > Mammalia > Artiodactyla > Ziphiidae > Hyperoodon > Hyperoodon ampullatus. Next base: position 84,938,986 of record NC_136923.1, on the reverse strand, counting down.
TTATAGGATATTACCCTGAATATTTGTATCCACATTCTTTTCAAGTACACACGGTTACATTCATAGTGATAGACCATATTCTGGACCACTATACAAGTCAATAAATTTAGAGGGATTTAAATCCTATAGAGTATGTTATCTGACCTCAGGAGGGTTAAATTAGAAATCAATAAAAAATAAGGTATCTAGGGGAAAACCCCCAATATTTGGAAATTAAGCATACTTCTAAATAATCTACCACTTTAAAAATCATAAGAATAATTATAAAGTATTTTGAACTACAGAATAATGAAAATAAGGCATACAAAACTTTGTGAGAGGCAACTAAAACAGTGCCTAGAGGAAAGTTTATAATTTAAACTGTTTACATTAGAAAACAAAGATAATCAAAAATCAAAGCTTAGATCCTGTGAAGGTGGTATATCTAAGAGAAGACACACACCGCCATCACTACCTATAAAACTGAGATCCCAAAGGGTGATAAAGGTGCATTAGAAGTAAACAGATCTCACTTCCTGGAAATTTCAAGAATTTGGGAACTCTGGTGCTGAGCAGAGCAGGGAACAAAGAAAAGAAAAAGAGAGAGAGAGAGAGAGAGAGACACTCTGGTAAGTTGTAACCACAAGCCAATTTTTATACATATCTGGGGTAAAATTTCACATCACTTGGGTTATCAAAAAAACAACAACAAAAGCAAAAAACCCTCAAGCCATGAACTGAGTTTACTTCTTGACTGGTAGTATGCTAGCTGCCAGGCAAAAGCAAACACAAATCACCTCTGGAGGAAAGCACTTTCACCCCAGTCCTCAAAACCACAAATAATTTTACCAGAACAATGAAGAAAATAATAGTAAAACAACCAAGCACACAGAATGGACTGGAGGGCGAGAAGCAAGAATAGATGAATGGAGACTAGTTAGGAAGTTTCAATAAACCTGTGAAAAGTGATGGTGGATGATTTATGTATTTCTGTTTAAAGTGAGTTTCTTGTAGACAACATATAGAGGGGGCTTGATCTGTGTGTGTGTGTGTGTGTGTGTATTCAATCTGACAACTTCTGCCTTTGAATTGGAGTATTTAGATCATTTACATTAAATGTGATTATTGAGGGCTTCCCTGGTGGCACAGTGGTTGTGAATCCACCTGCCAATGCAGGGAACACGGGTTCAAGCCCTGGTCCGGAAAGATCCCACATGCCGTGGGGCAACAAAGCCCGTGCGCCACAACTACTGATCCTGAGCTCTAGAGCCCGCAAGCCACAACTACTGAGCCTGTGTGCCACAACTACTGAAGCCCGTGCCCCTAGAGCCCGTGCTCCACAAGAGAAGCCACCGCAATGAGAAGCCCGCACACGGCAACCAGAGACAAGCCCACTTGCAGCAACAAAGACCCAATGCAGCCAAAAATAAATAAATAAATTTATTTTTTTTAATGTGATTATTGATATGTGTAGATTTAAGTCTGTCACCTTATTATTACTTTTTCATTTGTTCCATCTATTCTTTGTTCCCTTTTCCCTCAGTATTCTCTTCTATTGAACAACATGAATATTTTTTGATTCTATTTTATTTCTTTTTGTGGCTTATTAGCCATAATTCTTTGTTTTGTAATTTCAGTGGTTACTTTAGACTTTATAGGGTACATCATTAATTTATCACAGTCCATTTTCAGGTGATATAACACTTATATAGAATAAGAACCTTAAAATTGTTACTCCATTTCTCTTTCTTACTTTTGTGCTGGTGTTACCTTGCATTTTACTTTTACATCTTATAAATCCCACATTACATTGTTACTATTTTTGCTAAAACAGTCAACCACTTTTTACAGAGATTTAAATAACATTAAACTCTTAAAATCTATTTTCCCATGAAGCCACAATTGCTGGTACTCTTTATTCTTTTGTGCAGATTGGTATTTCAATTTGGTATCTTCTGTCTAAAGAACTTCCTTTAATATTTCTCGTAGTTCTAATCTGCTGATTAGGTGTTTATTGCTTTTGGTCAGATAAAGAAAAAATATTTTACAATATTTCATCTAAGGGCTGAGTCAATTTTAAAAAACAAAATTATCCATTAACAAAATATTTAATTGTATAGGTGATTTTAAAAATAAAACAGAAAACTTACACCTATGGTGTAAGGAACATCATTCAATTCCTACATGTGACTAGACGAATTCCTTTATCTTTCATGTATCTGAAATAGCCCTTATTTCACTTTCATTTCTGAAAAATATTTTTGCTAGGTAAAATATTCTAGGCCTTCCATTACTTTACAGATTTTACTCCACTGTATTCTTGCTTGCATTGTTTCCAATGAGAAATCTGTGATCTATGTTTGTTCCTCTATACATAATATGACTTTTGTTCTTAGCTACTTTTAAGAATCTTCTCTTTATCATTGATTTTGAGTAATTTGGTTATGTTATGTATTGGTTTAGCTTTGTTCCTGTTTCTCATGCTTATGGTTCATTGAGATTCATGGATTAGTAGGTTTATAGTTTTCACCAAATTTCAAAAAAATTCAGCCATTATTTTTTCATATATTCTTTTTTATCCCTTCTTCCAATTTTTCCTCTCCTTTAGGGACAGCAAGTACATATATATTTGAGACTTCAAGCTTTTCCACAGCTCATTGGTGCCGTAGTCACTTTTTATTTTTATTCTCTTTTCTCTCTGCATTTCATTTTATATAGTTTCTATTGCTATGCCTTCTAGTTCACTAATTGTTTCTTTTGCAAAGTCTAATCTGTCATTAATCCCATCCAGAGTACTTTTTATCTCATATGCCATAGTTTCCACCTCTAGAAGTTTAATTTGTGTCTTTTAAAAATCTTTCAGGTCTCTATTTAACTTTTTGAACATATGGAATGCAGTTATAAAAACATTCTAAATGTCTTTATCTGCTAATCCCAACACCTGTGTCAGTTCTGGGTGAATTTTGATTGATTGATTCCTCTCTTTTCCTAGGATATATTTTCCTTCTTGTTTGCATATCTGTTTTTTTCAATATTAAATTTTTATCAAGATATATTTCATATACCATAAAACACACCTTTTTAAAGTGTACAATTCAGTGGTTATAGTGTATTCACAAAGTTGTACAATCATTGTCACTATCTAAATTCCAGAATATTTCAAGATCTTCAACAAGAAGCCCTATATCCTTAAGTAGCAATTCCCCATTACCTCCTCTCAGCCCCTGGCAACTACTAACCTACCTTCTGTCTCTATGAGTTTGCCTATCTTAGACATGTAATATAAAAAGAATCATACAATATGTGTTATTTTTGTGTCTGGCTTCTTTCATTTAGTATGTTTTCAAGGTCCATCAGTGTTGGAACATATATCAGTACTTCATTCTTTTTTATGGCTGAATAATATTCCACTCTATGGATTTAACATATTGTATGTGTCTATTGATCAGTAGATGGACATTTGGGTTGTTTCCACCCTGGGGGTACTGTGAATAATGCTACTATAAACAATCATGTACAAGTTTCTACATGAGTATGTTTTCAATTCTCTTAGGTATTTACATAGAAGTAGAATTGCTGGATTACATGGTAACTCTATGTTTAACTTTTTAGAGAACTACCAAACAGTTTTCCATAAACACTGCACCATTTTACATCCCTACAAGCAATGTATGGGGTTCCAATTTCCCCACTTGTTATTGTCTGGGTTTTTAAAATTATTATTATAGCTATCCTAGAGGATGTGAAGTGGTATCTCGTGGTTTTGTTTTACATTTACATAATGACTAATGTTGTTGACTATCTTTTCAGGTGCTTATTGGGTACTTGTATGTCTTCTTTGGAATAATGTATACTTAGACCCTTTGCCCATTTTTAAGTTGGGTTATTTATCTTTTTGTTATTGGGTTGTAGGAACTTTTTATATACAAGTTACCATTCTAGATACAAGTTCCTTGTCAGATATATAATTCACAAAATTTTCTCCCATTCTGTGGGCTGTCATCTCATTTTCTTAATGGAGTCCTATGAAGCTCAAAAGTCTTTAATTTTGATGCTCTCCAACTCACCTGTTTTTTTCTTTTATTGCTTGTGTTTTTGATGTCATCCAAAAAACCATTGCTAAGCTAAGATTACAAAGATTTGCCCCAAAGTTTTCTTCTCAGGGTTTTATGGAGTTTTAGTGCTTACATTTAGATCTTTGTTTCATTTTGAGTTAATTTTTGTATATGGTGTGAGGTAGGGCTCCAAATTCATTCTTTTGCATATGGATTATCCAGTTGTCCCACTATTGTTTGGTAATAAGATTATTCTTTGTACATTGAACTGTTTTGGCACTCTTGTTAAAATTAATTGACCATAAATGTATGGGTTTATTTCTAGACTCTATACTAAATCTTATTGCTCTATAGGTTTATCCTTATGATAGTAACACATATCTTGATTATTGTAGTGTTATAGTAAGTTTTGAAATTGCAAACTGCGAGTCCTGCAACTCTGATCTTTTTTAAAGATTGTTTTGGTTATTGTGGGCCTCTTGCATTTCCAGATGAATTTTAGGATAAGCTTGCCAATGTCTAAAAAAAAACGCCAGCTGGAATTTTGATAGGCATGCACTGAGTCTGTAGAACAACTTGGGAAGTACTGCTAATTAACAATATGAAGGCTTTTAATCCATGAACATGCAATGTCTATTTATTTAGGTCAGTTTAATTTCTTTCAGTGATGTTTTACAAGCTTCAGTGTACAATTTTGTTTTGCTTCTGTTAATTTTCCTAAGTATTTTGTTACTTTTGATGCTATTATAAATGATTATTTCCTTAATTTTATTTTCAGATTGTTCATTGCTAGTATCTAGACATACAATGAAATTTTATATATTGATCTTGTATCCTGCAACCTTGCTGAACTCATTTATTGGATCTATATTTTTTGTATACGGATTCCTTAAGATTTTCTGTATACAAAATTATGTTATTGGCAAATAGAGTATTTGTCTTCTTCCTTTTAAATCTGGATGTCTTTTATTTCCTTGAACCTTCAGTACAATGTTGAATAGAAATGGTAAGAGCACACATCCTTTTCTTGTTAGGTGTGCTATTACCAGCTCTTCCTAGGGCCAGCCAAGGAAAATGCTCCTCTTTAAGTCCCAGCTCACCTCACAGCAGGCTTCAGTGAAACAGTCATCTATATCATGAGAGATATAGGTACAAACTATTTGCAAAGGATGCTAAGACTTCTTTGGAGAAGTCTTTGTTATGCTCATCATTCTGAATAGCTCAGATAAGTCTTCTCTCAGGCTTTTTTTTTAAACCTATAATCCTGTGTCCTCTCTTCTTACCTCTGGGTGTTGCTTCCTCTCTCCCCTTTGCTCATCTGAAAAATTTGTCCTCAAGATCACTTTTGCAGTGTGCTCTTATCAAACCTCTGCTAAGCTCTCTTTCTCAGAAGCCTAGGTCTTCTCTTTCATTTTCATTTTCTTCCAGTTCAAATCATTAATATATCCTACAGGAGAGAGAAACAGCTCTCTAGAAAACCAGTAGCCATCATGGATTCTGGTATTTTCTGGCAGTATTTGCCATGTTAACTTGCCTACCACCTCCAACATGTACATACACACACTGCTCACACTCCACAGACATACCCCATCACACATATCACACAAACACAAACCATGTATCACAGTCCACACCTAGCACACACCACCACACACCCCACAACATACACTATACACACACACATACACACGCGTACCAGATACCGTATCACACAAATCACACTCATGCAAGCATAAATCACAGACTACATATAGCACAAACCATCACACATTTCACATATCACCCACGCCACACTACATACATTACACACATGTGTGCACACCTCCTATGATGTGTGTTTAGTGCAGCATAGAAAGTTACTCTCTTGTTTAACACATACCACTATGCCTGGAACCACTCTAGACACTTGAGATTCATCAATTAAAAACACAGACAAAACTCTCTACCGCTGTGGAATTTGCATCCTCATGCAAGAGGCAGACAATAAGCAAGATACATAAATAAAATATTCAGTAATAAGTGCCATGGGAACAAAAGAGAGCACTGTTAGAGGGCTTGGGAGTGGGGGAGGGGTGCAACTGTAAACTAGGTGGTCAGAGTAAGCCTGACTGAGAAGAGACACCTGAAGGAGTTGAGGGAAGGCACCCTAGGGATATCTAAGGGATGACTGTTCCCCACCGAAGGAACAGCCAGAGTCCAGGCCTTTTTAAGGAGACTCCAGTGACCCACTCCCCATTCTGGGTCTTCAGCTTCCTACAGCCCAGACTCATAGGGTCAAGCCCAGCCTTACTTACTGGAGGGGATGCATCCCCCATGGGGCAGCTCCGATTGGTCTCTCCCTAGGCTCAACTTTGGAGAACAAATCTCTGAAGCCTCATCTGCATCCCTCTCCCCTTTAAGACCTTCAGCTCTCTGTGTGAACCAGTCCCTCCTTCATGCAACAAGAAAGAGGTGCAAGATGGGGCAGCTGTCACAAGACAGTCCCCACATGAGGTTGATGCTTTTGTCTTGCTTTCGTTGCCTGTAGTGGCAGTCTGTTTTCTTTGGGGCATTCACTAGCTTCCTTTTCCTGATCCTTTGACAGGACAAATTTGGGGTGAGCTGTGCCTACATCCAGAGTCACAGCCACAACAATGAAAGTCGTGGGAATCTGTAAGGAGTCATCATTGGATCAGGGATACAGGGGCTCATTCTTTCTCTTCTGTCTGTGTGCCGGTTGCCTCAGGAGTAGATCTGTCCTGTACTGTGTGCAGGGCCTGCTACCACAGGACATGCCTGAGCACGATGATTCAGTCACCTGGTGGCAAAATGGCAGAAGGCTCTGTGGGCACCCAGGAGGATGCAGTGCTGAAGAGAGACTCCTGTTTTGGTGGGAAGAGAGGAACCTGTTTCACAATTTTGCCTCCAGACTGAGCTGCTGGACCAGCAGGACTGTGGCTGCACCCAACTCCCCCCAGTATCCATCTGTGGGTCCATTGCCCTGAGCACAGGCTTCCATGAGCTTTCAGGGTCAGCAGCTGACCAGCCAGGCCAGGGGCCCAGAGTTTACCCCAGGCAGCTCTCAGAAGCCAAATTTAACTTCCCCTGCCTGTGTCCTCAGCCTTCCTTACTGGCTCCTTTGGGCCACTGCATATATTTATTTCCTAAGCAAACACTTATTGTGCACTTATCATAAATACCTCTTACACCTAAGGCTATAAATGTGGCAGGGTCTTATTTATTTATTTATTGCCCATTAAATAATAACTCTAAATTGGGTAGGGACAGTATATTTGTTCTTACTTTGAACTGGAGAGGCTGGAGCTAAGACACCAACTACTCAACCCCAGACCCCACAGTCTTTCCTGCACATTGCAGGTGATGGCCCCCAGGCCTCACATGGCCCCCAGCTGAGGCCACTCACTGCTGGGCCATTAGTGACTCCTGTTTGCTGTCCTTGGTGCCTGACTCTGACTATTGATAAGTAATTGAATCTTGCGAAGGGATACCGAGGAGGAAAATGAGACACAGTATCAGGACAGAAGAGAATAGGAGAATGGCTTGAGCAAATTCTCTGATACCAATGAGCCCTATTATTGTACCGCCCCTTTTTTCACCACACCCTTCAGAGCAGTTATGATACAATCAGTGACTAAAAATAGTAAAACATAACATCGGCCAGAAAGGCTTATAAATCCCAAGGGGGGTTGGTGGCAAAAGGAGAAAGATCTCACGTCAGAGTCTGTGAACTCTGCAGACTTCCTGCTTTTAGATCCTCTGTGCTGGGGTCACAAAAGAGTTTACTGAATTATTAATTTGTCCCTTCGTTTTATTGCTGTAAAAGAAAAATATTTTTCCTACTGTCTCCCCTCCCTTTCAGGACAAGCTGAGTGCAAAAGATACGGGCAATTTCACGAGCTTCCTCCCCGGACCTACAGGGCGCCACCTCCCACAGCAGTTTCACTTCTGAGTTTAGTCCAGTCTGAGTTAACTTCCTCATCCAGATCTCAGGAACCGGCAGCTACGGAGGGAGCTAGCAGTGCATATGTGCCTGCTGCACGGTGAAGAGAGTGGGAAGGGTCCAGGCCCAGGTTTTTTCGGTGGAGGGAAAGGAGACGTGTGTGTGTGTGTGTGTGTGTGTGTGCGTGTGCGTGCGTGTGTGTGTGTGTGTGTGTGCGGTGGGCGGCACGGAGAAGGGAGTTCGTTTCCTGATAACAGCTGCTGGAACTCTGAAAATGGTCAGGACTGTGCTTCATAGCTCTCACACCCTGTCTGCTTTCTCTTTCGCCAGACTCCATGTCAGATCTCCGAAGATCCAGGATGTGAGGTGAGTGAAGGCCCAGGACGGGAACCCTGGGGCCTCAGAGGAGGGGGAGGTCCTTGTCCCCGGGAGCAAAGCACCCCTGGCAGAGCGGAGCCTAGTGTATCTCTTGGGGGAGATAACCTGCCAAAGGATAGAAGTCTCCGGAAGAAATTCTCTACGGATCCAAGAGAGCCGTCCTGGTTATGAGAGGGACAAAGCCTATCCAGTAACTTTAGTTGCATCCCTGCTTTTAATTCTGCCACTGTCAGTTCAAAGGAAAGGCCGCTCTCTTCCTCCGTCCTCTGCTGCCCTCCCTGACAAACTCCCAGGAATGGGGAAGCAGGGAACAGGGCTAGGTTCACGAAGCAACCGGAGCAGTGGGTGAAGGGACCGAGTCCTTTGTTCCTAGTCACCTCTCCTTTGTCTATTGGTTGTCAGGTCCTCGCTGGTGGACACTAGGTGTCCAGCACCCAGGATCCTACAGAGGCCCCACCTTCCCCACATCCTGGGTTCTGCCAACCCCCTGTGTTCCAGTCACCCTGAACTTCTCCTGGGAGACAAGTCCTGGCCTGAAAAGATAGTCACCTCCCTAGGTCTCCAGGAGCTCTGCACCCCAAGACCAACTCCTTCTCTTCCCAGCTCTCTTTCCAATTCTCTTTTCCTCAGGTCAGGGAGGGCAAAAAGAACTTGTTGGTTTTTCTGGTTGTCTTTTTTTACTTTCATTATCATCCTGGGTGGGTCTCCACTGGGGACTTTATTAACCTGGTGTCTTTTGTTCTTTGTGGGGTGGGAGTGAGGGTTTAATTAGAGTCAAATTTAGGGAATTCCTGGCGGTCCAGTGGTTAGGACTCCTTGCTTTCACTGCCGAGGGCTCGGGCTCAATCCCTGGTCGGGGAACTAAGATCCCACTAGCTGAGAGGCGTGGCCAAAACAAACAAACAAAAAACAACAAAAAATTAGAATCAAATGTGATTGTCTCAATGAAATCCTTCATAGACCACCCAGTTACCTGGGTTACCTGGATGTAAGTGTTACTATCAGTTACAAAGAAGTAACTCTGGTACTAAGTATTCTTAATATTCATTAGAGCAGGAAAGAGTTTGACAGTCCCTCACTGAGTTCTCTCTCTTGCTGCAACTTTGGTGAAGAAGTCTGCCTTATTTCTCTATCTCTCTCAGTGCTTGGTCCAAGAAAACTTTTCACAATAATGGAGTGTTCTCTCCCTGGGCTTTCGTGTAGCCACCAATCACCTGCACCTATTAAGCACTGAAATGTGGCTAGTGGGTGTGAGAAACAGAATTTTAAATTCTATTTAATTGTTATTAATTCAAAGTGGCCACATGTAATAGTCACTACCATATTCCACAGCACAGCTACATTTGATGCGTCTTCTAAATTCCAATCTATTTCTTCTCTCTAGAGAGAAGACCACGTGACCTGTGGAGGCCAGTGGCAGCCAGTGCATCGGAAAGAGGCTCAGACAAGGTGAAGTTCCATCACTGTGGGAAAGTTCTGGCTGCTTCATCTGCCTTTAGATCCAATATTAGAGGTTTTCAGAGAAAGCCATGGCCTCAACCCCAATCACCAAGAAGATGAGGGAGGAAGCCACCTGTTCCATCTGTCTGCAACTGATAACTGAGCCAGTGAGCATCAGCTGTGGACACAGCTACTGCCACTGGTGCATAGTGAGCTTCTGTGAGATGCAACCATGGCTGGAGACGTTCTCCTGTCCCCAGTGTCGGGCGCCATTTAAAATGGCGAGCCTCCGACCCAACAAGCAGCTGGGAAACCTCATTGAGGCCATCAAGGAGATGGACCAGGAAATGTCATGTGAGGAACATGGAGAGAAGCTCCATCTGTTCTGTGAAGATGAGGGCCAGCTCATCTGCTGGCGCTGTGATCGGGGATTGCAGCACAAAGGGCACACCACAGCTCTGGTGGAAGATGCATGCCAAGGTTACAAGGTGAGTGGTGGGCCAGAGGACCTTGGCGAGTACCCGGCCTCATGTTGCCCCCCAAGACCTGAGATTATTTAGCCTGAAACCCAAGATTGGGATCCTGAAATATAGTTTTCATCGTGTCATTCTTCTGAAAAGTAGTTTATGATGGGCCCTCACTGAATCAAGGCCTGATGGTCACTCTTCTCCCTATCCACTCTTGCTCAGATGAACTCCTCCCTGCTCTAGAATGCCATGTGTTCCAATGCACACCTGCATGTTCTATTGCCTCACACCGTGTGTGTAATTTGAGAAACCACAATGTGCAAGTCCATGGGATAGAGTCTGAAAACACAGGGGACGAAGACACACCCCCTTTTAGGTATCCTACAGTCTAATAGGGCAGACAAACCAGCAAAAAGACTGTCTGGAGTCCCCTGATTTGGATGGTGGGGAGGAGCACCAAGGGGTGTGGAATGGTAACTGAGGAATCGTCCCCAAAGTGACTCTTGAAGAACACATACAAATTAGCCAGATATAGAAGTAGGGAGAAGAGAGAGGGCATTCCAGACCGAGGGGCCCACACGTGCAAAGGCACAGCCATGAGAGCGTACCTGACTCGCTGTGACCAGGCCAGAGGCTGTGTGCAGGGAAGGCAGGTGATGTCATGGGAAAGGAAGTCAGGGCCCAGAACTTGGTATCCGCTCAGAGTCTAAGCCCTAGCCCAGAGTAGTCCTGGCCACGGGGGGATTTTCATTTGCACAGTGAAGGATCAGGGTGACGTTGAAAAGAACATTCTGGTACCGATACAATGAAAGGAATACCAAAGAGTAAAATTTAGATTGTTCCTATAAGAAGGGGGAAAGGGAGCAGTTCCAAGCAAGATTCAGGAAGGGGAATGAGTGGAAGGGTTTGGAAGTGATTGGTCATGGAGTATGAAATGGAGGGAGAGGTTGTGGGCCACTCCTGTTTATCACTTAAGAGCATATAAAGGAAGGCTGACCTTTGCTATTGTGGAACGAAGGAGGGGGCATGGTCCTGCTGCCTTATTCCTTCTCTGCGCTGGCTAGATTTGAGAAAATTGTCATCCCCAGTGTGAGCTCCTTGTTCCCTCCCCTATGACGTGGAGGTGGTCTTCTATTAAGGTTCTGGGTCCTTCATCAGGACACGTCAATACTGACCACCACTCGGCACATGGCAGCTCTTCCTTAAACTCCATGGAGCAGCTAATTACTGTAATGGGGATATTCCCATTGGAATTATTTTCCCACCAAGTAGTAAAAGGAGCAGCATGGGGTGATGGTTCTAAGCCTTGAGAGTCAGACTGCTTAGTTTGAAATCTTAGTTCTGCTACTTATTAGATGGGTGACTTTGAGCAAAGTTATGTAATGTCTTCATGCCTTGGTTTCCCCAACTATCAGTGGGAATAATAGTAGTTCCCTTCCTCTCCAACATACATGCTCAGGAGGTTATTATAAGCTTTAGGGACATTAATACATGTAAAGCTTAGAATAGCACTTGGCGCGTAGTGAGGGCAATACAGTCTTTTGCTAACAAGTTCTATAGAGCCCTTGCTTGAGAGCACGTGAGAATTGAGTATACTTATTGGCTTTAGGACAAGAGCCAATTCTTTTTCTTTTTAAATCAAGATTAAAAATTTTTTCTAATTAATTAGGCTGTGTCAGGTCTTAGTTTCAGCATGCAGGCTCTAGAGTGCACAGGCTTAGTTGCTTAGTTGCCCTGTGGTATGTGGGACCTTAGTTCCCCCACCAGGGATCAAATCTGCATCCCCTGCATTACAAGGCAGATTCTTAACCTCTGGACCACCAGGGGAGTCCCAAGAGCCAATTCTTTTAGTGTTGATAACAAGTAGCAATTTGGTTTAGCTTAAACTTGCTTTCCATGAAAATGTGAGAAACTATTTTGAAAAATAACCTGAAAGCTTGATATGGATACTAAATCATTTTTAAAGGGCTTCATGATACCATTCTTCAAAAGGTCTCAGAGCTCCGCTCCTCCATTAACTGTTTCTAATAACTTCAGCTGGCATCTTGGTCTGTCTTTCCTTCCTGACTCACCATAATACATACAGTTCCATGTGTGCCAAACACTCAGGTATTGGTTCTGTTTGGGTCAGCACATTACTTCATAAAATCTCTTTAGGTGATTATTATCTTGTTTTATGTGCAGAATTTCCCTGGCAAGACTGTTAGTGGTGGATATAGCTCAGGCTCAGGGTCAGCAGGTGAGCTGGGATCACAGCCCAACCACCCACCAGTTACTGCATCTTGAGCAAGTTATTTATCCCCTTTCTAAGCTTCAGTTTCTGCGGCACAGAAATGATGTTAAAAATCCTACTAACTGCTCAGTGTTGCCAAGGGAATCAAATATGTTACCGCCTATACAGCCTTCAGCATGCTTCCTGGTAAAGTGTAAGGACTCAATACATATTCAATAGTCATGCTATTCTAATAGTCTTGGAGGGCTGGGATGCTCCTTAGGTGCCCAATGAAGAATCGTTGAATTGAAAAGACTTTATTCACCCAATTTTTCCTTCAGGAAAAGCTCCAGGAAGCTGTGACAAAATTGAGGCAACTGGAAGAGGAATGTATGAACCTGAAGGTGTTCACGGCAAAGCAAATAACCGAATGGAATGTAAGAGTTTGGGTTTATTGATCTCAAGCTAGTTTCCATCCTAGAGCTTAGGTACAGGGGATGATTGAGCAAAACATAGTGATGGCTTATTCTCACTAAACCAGACCAAACAGATAAAACACAAAGAAGAAACCACATTTGTTTTTATGTCCCTCATTGTCTAATATCTATGAGAATTTATCTCCAGCCCCTTCAACCTTTCAGTAGTAACCGGCTAGGATTCCGAAACCTCAGTTAGGAGAAGCAGAACAGGTGTGCCCATTTACCTAGAGCCATTCTTGACTGGGTTTCAGTTCTTAATATCTCAAAGTACCTTCTGGATTTGAAGGCCTTATTAACCTTATTGCTTTGGCACATGTACCACAGTGCAGGGTATGGCTTTCAGCCTTACAGTTTCAGAAACCACCCTTTGTGAGCACTAAGAAAACAGAATCACTCCAGGTTGAGGTTCGTTATTACTCAAGCTCATTAGACTGAAGAAGGAAATCTATCTGATTTATAAGGAGGACCAGAGTGCTCCAAGAACCTACACACTTGGCACTGTAGCCTCTAGGGTCTGAAAGACTGTTTCCATGGCTGACCAGCCTCCCCGTGATCAGAGATGCATTCCTTTATGGAAATATTTATGTAATTAACCGGCTTACAGTCAAATCCCACAGGCCAGTGAGCCATTTTGCCTCTTTCAGAGGTTTCTTCCAACCTTCCAACCTCTGCCCAATCCTTTGTGTACAGTTGTTAAACTTGAACTCTCAGAGGACACTCTTGCTTCCCTCATTTCTGGGATCTTGGGCAATGGGGAGGATCTTGATTATAACTAATACATATGGAAACGCTGTCAATGACACTCTACCACAACATCACAGTCATCAAAACACTGCGTAAATTGAAAAAGCACTCAGGGAAACTGCAATTCTTATCTCCCCAAATGAAAGCTGAGTCCGACAAGGTGTACCATTTGGTTTCTTATACATAAGGATGAGTAGGTGGACCCGAGTTGGTGGATGACTATTTCGTAGTTAACTATGACAAATGCCTGATACCCAGACCTCCCGCTACTGAGAATCATGGACTCTCCTAATAGCCTGGTTGTCTTAAAGTCCAGTCTTGGTGATGTTCATTACAAGCTTTTGCTTCAAGAAATTCCCTTAGACTCAGAGCTACTTTCTTATATCCTGAATAAAAACTCATTTTTATCTTTGTAACTGATAAAGTTTTTAACCTTGGCCCTAGTCCCATGATTAAATTATCTAGCACTCCTGCACCTTGCCTGAAGAAGGATATTAATAAGGTGATAACCTCTCCCACATCTGAGTACCTGCCTTTCAGGCATGACTCTGCAGCGGGCAATTTGGGACGTTCTTCCAGCTCGAATGATTCATGGGAAAATAATGTTATGGTAGCTGAGCAAACTTTCTTTTGTGTACGTACGTGTTAAAATATGCATAATGAAATTTACTCTTTAACTGTTTTTATGTGCACAGTTCCATTCCTTCTTCCTCGTAACTCCTGGTAACCACTATTCTACTTTCTGTCTCTATGAATTTGACTATTCTAGATACCTCATATAAGTGGAATCATACAATATTTGTTCTTTTTTTTTCTGGCTTATTTTACTTAGCATAATGTCTTCAAGATTCATCCGTGTTTTAGCATGTATCAGAATTTCGTTCATTTTTAAGGCTGAATAGTATTCCACTATATCTATACACTGCATTTTGTTTATCAGTTCATCCATCAATGGACATTTTGTTTGTTTCCACCTTTCTTGACTCTAGGAGAAGATAGAAGTTCAGAAACAAAAAATCCAGTCTGACTTTAAGAATCTCCAGAGCTTCCTTCATGAGGAAGAGAAGTCTTACCTATGGAAACTGGAGAAAGAAAAAGAGCAGACTCTGAGGAGACTGAGGGACAATGAGGCCAATCTTGAACAGAAGAGCCATGAACTCGAGAGCTACATCCTGCAACTAGAGCATAAATGTCAGGGCTCAGCCCAAAATCTGCTGCAGGTAAGGCCATGAACTTGGAGAAGGGAAGGAAGGTATCTGTTCCTGAGCTTTTAGGAGGAGAATGGTGAGGAAGCATGGGAAGCTGGGCAAGGCCTGCCTGTTTCACTCAAAAATGGCACATTAGTGTAGGGAATTTAAAGTAATGTTTCTTTTGGATGCACAGCAATATTTGCAAGTTGGCCTTCACTGGTCTATAGAACAGCTTTAGGTGAATCAGAAAAAATATAGATATGGTGGGTTCCTTGGCCAAATGGAACCATGGGATAACTTTTGTTACCATTTGCCTCTGTCCCATGTTCACAAAACTCTGACTGTCAAACTGTCTCCTGAAATACTCCTCCAAATGACTGGTGGGTGCCAACAAAGTGGGGCAGCCAAAAGAAGGTTATGAGTGATAACCTTCTCCCTGATTTGCTTGTAGAGCCCTCCAGAGCTCTTTCGGGTCCTTCTTTCAGCTGCATAATGGATCCAGCCCATTAAGACAAACTACGACTGGAGCTGTTTTTTCTATTCCCCCACTAATAGAACTGGAGGTCACACTGTAGCCTGAGAATGTAGCATGACTGTCCCACCACCATGTGATACCTGCTGCTACCATCTTAATGGCCCAGTCACAGGGGCTATGCATGGATTCACCATTACGGACCTTTGCAATGAATGGTCTCTACTGTTGGCTCACTCTGAAGGAAATTAGGTCACTGAAAGCAAGTCTTTCCAGAGGGAGCATGGGCAAAGCTCTTGGCCCTCTATCCTAAGCAGCCCACAGGTAGATGTGACTGCAGACACTGCAGCTCTCCACAGACCACAGCAAGGAAGATAACAGATAAACATTCTGATATGCTGAATATCCCAGGGGGCCGGGATGGAAGTCATTCTATCTGGGTATCCATCAATATCTAAGGCCAGGGTTACTCTCTTTACTTCTTTGTAAGGAGTGTTTATAGAGGACAGCCCCACATGCCAAGTCCCATGAAATGCTGATGCTCCCACACTTACATTTTGTCTTTCTCCATAGGATGTGAAAGATACTTTGAGCAGGTGAGTCCTGTACAAATGCAGGAGGGAAGGGGTGTGGGTATATAGAGCTGAATGGAATTTACCACTGAAGAAGTCTTGGTCTCTGCTTATTCTAGGAGTTGGGCTGTGAAGCTAGAACAACCAGAGGCCCTCTCTTTGGACCTTCATACTGTGTGCAACGTTTCTGAGCTTTACTTTGATGTGAAGAAAATGTTAAGGAGCTATCAAGGTAGGTGAAGAAGCCCTAAATGCTACGGACAGAGGGACCTTAAGTGGTAGCCAAGTTCACCACCTATCCCTGGGCAGGCTCACAGCCAGAGGGGTCATTCAGATATTTTCAGTTGATCTGTCACCCTCTCCCTTGTTAGTTTGCTCCAGTGCTTAGACAGGGACATGGCATACTGGTTACCTGTGAAGACCCTTCAAATTCCTGCTCTCTCACTTATCAACTATGTCATTCCAGTCAAATAACCTCCTCAGTTTCCCCATCTGAAAAATGAAAATATTAATGACTCCCACTTCATTGGGTTGTCGGGAAAATTAAATATGTCAACACGTGTAAAGTGCTTAGCAGTGTCTGGGACATAGTGTTTATTGTTAATATTTTGGTCAATTCTCAGAGCAATGCAAGAAAGGTAGGTGAGTATTATGACTGTGGTCCAAATGTTTTAGGGCCTTGGCCCAGATAACACAGATGGTAAATGTTAGAACCAAGACAAAAACCAAGTTTCACCAATTCCAAAGCCTGAGCTTCCTGCTCCTTTGATTCTCTTCACCAATGCTTGCTATATCTCCACCATCCCTTATCCACAACTACAAGATTCCAAAAGTTCTGAAAACTGACAATTTTTTCATAACTTGTTTGGCTGCAAAATTGGACCTAACCTAAAATGATTTGGTGGCTGTATTAATTATCTATTGCTGTAGACAAATTTAGTGGTTTAAAGCAATACACATATATTATCTCACAGGTTTTGTGAGATAAAGCTGGGCACAGCTTAGTTAGGTCCTTTGCTTAGGGTCTTACAAGGCTGCAATTAAGGTGTTAGCCTGGCTGTGTTCTTACCTGGAAGCTAGACTGGGGAAGAATCCTCTCCCAAGCTTACTCAGGTTGTTGGCAGAATTTATTTCTTTATGGTTATGGGACTTAGAGCCCTGGCTTCTTGCTGACTGTTGGCCAGAAGCTGCCCTCAGCTTCTAGAAGCAAGCCATCAGCTGCTTGCACATGGGCCTCCCAACATGGCCAATTATTTCTTCAGAGTAAGCTCAGGAGAGAGTTCCTAGAGCAAGTCTGCCAGAAAAAGATGGAGGCTTATAAAATGAAATATAGTCACAGGAGTCACATCCCATCATTTTTGCCATATTCTATTGGTCAGAAGCAATTCACAGGTCCTGCCCACACTCAAAGGGAAAGAACTGCATAAAGGTATGAACACCAAGAGGCAGGATGACGGAAGGCTACCCTTGTGTCTGAGTGACATGGTGGCTGAACCTGAACTGCCTGATATGAGATTATTTAAAGTCTTTATTTATCCCGCTTAGTTTGAATTTATGTTTTACTGCAGAAATATTGATGCATTAGATTAAAAGACAATGCCTTAGACCCTTCCAGGGGTGGGCACATAATTTAGAGTATCTGTATTATTTGCCTTTATAACATCAAAAATATTCTGGATTTCAAAACTGATTTGGCCCCAGGGGTTTCAGATAAGGATTATGAACCTGTATTCAGGTTCCCCTCAAGTTAACAAGAACAAACAACAATAACAACTACCAAAAAATAGCAACTCTGTATTTGATCCTGTACAGATGCAAGGAAGGACTTTATATAAATTATGTCCAGATTTAACTGAGTTGATTTTTCTACTCTTATCTTTCACAGAAGGCATTACAACATGGTTCAAGTCAATCTGTTTCTAAAATGAGCTCATCTTTTAACTAGATAATTCTTCTTTTTGAAACCCTCATTATTAAAGCTTTTCTTATTAAAAAAGTAATATAAATAAATTGTAATCACTCAAACAGTATAGAGAGATATGAAAAAAAAGTTCAAGGTTTCTCTTACCCTTCTGCAGGTAACAAGATCTAGGTCTTTCTCTATGTTTTTACAAACATTTAATACATAGATCATCTCTTCCTATTCACCCATTGCTTTTTAAAGCCGTCTAATATTCCATAGTACGTCATAACTATACGTAACCATATTCCTACTGATGGAGCTTCAGGCTGCTTTCAGCACTTGGGTATTATAACATTTGCAACAATAACTTTCTAGTCCATGCAACCTTATATCCTGGTGCTTTCATTCCTGTAGGGCGTATACCTAAAGCTGGGATTGTTGTTAATCTTAACACATGTTACTAGATTACTTGTTCCAATGTAGCAACATGCACTCTCTCACCAGCACCAGTAAAAACGATTCACACATACTGAACACTCTTTCTGCGACAGATGAGAAGAGCTTCACATGTGTTATCTTGTTTTACACCACAAGCCTCTCTGTAGGGAGCATTTTTTACTTTATAGATAAAGAAACCAAAACACAGAGAGGTTATGTGACTGTTGTAAATTCCTACAACCAGCAGGTGGTAACTCAGATAGTATCTCTCTAGAACTCACTCTCTTAATCACTCTGCAATGTGGCAAAAAATGAAAATGATGTATTTTTTAATTCATTATCTTGTGGAGTGGACACTGAAGGTATGTGTAGTTGGTTTTTGTTTGTTTGTTGCTATTACACACAATACTACTGTGAACTTTCTTGTCCATGCTTTCTTGTGTCCTGTGAATGGTTTCCTCTGGGGATATACCTTGAATTAAAAATGCTGCTGTGTAGAGATGCACATTTAATTTTACTAGATACTACAGATCTTGAAATTGTATCACTTTATACCCTACCAGCAACATATGAGATCCCACTGTTTCACATCTCCCTGACTCTCTGCTTATAATTTTTGGCCATCTGATGGATTTGAAATGGTACCTAATTGTGGACTTAATTTGAGTTTCTCCAATGTCACTAATGAGGTTGAGCTTCTTTTAGTAAGTCCATTAGCCCTTCAGGCTTCTTCTGTGTTTTAAGAATTTTTCTTTTGGGTTCTTTTCCTTATTGATTTATGGGAGCTTATTATAGCCAACATCTTCTGTTATGTGTATGACATTTTACATTTTCATCCTATCTTTTGATGTATAGAGATTCAAACTTAGAGTAGACACATTTGTCTTCAAGGTCTATGACTTTTGTTTCCAAAGAGCTCAGGAATCAGCCATATTTCTAGTGATATTACCAACCTGTAAACATTTTAATTTCTCAGCTTGGTTTTCCTGGATCATTCAGGGAATACTAATGAAGCCTGAAACTTTTGTGAGTCAGGCTCATGATAAGGACTGACTGAAGAGAGTTTAATAAAGGGATTATTTACAAAGACGAGGATTTGGGTGATCATCAAGGAACAGTGAAGCAAACCAGAGCTAGGAATATGTAGGGAGCCATCACCTCCCCAAGGCTTCGGTAGCAGATGGAGGGAGCTGTAACCAGAGGCAGAGGAATGCAGACCCTCCAAATCATAGCTAGTGGGGAGGGACTTGGGGTACTAAATACTTCTAACTCTATTTCTTTTTGCCCTGTGGTCTCCTCTAGTGCTTCTCATTGGCTTAACCAAATAGCATTCAGAGGGAAGGGAGCCTGATTGATGTGTCCATAGGGGTTAGCCTTCCTGGACACAGAGCAGGCTGGAGAAAGGTGGGGAGTGATCTGGAGGGGCAAGTGGAGAACATCCAGCAGTGGAAGTGTTTCCTAATACTTGATTTCCCGTATTGCCACAGCCCAAATGATCAGTGTTTAACCCAGTAACACAGTGGTTTGCTAACTCTCTTGCTGGACCACCCCATTACCACCTTTCATTTTTAAAATTGCATTGCTGGCCAATATCACACTTTATCATACTTTTTTATGTCTTACTTGACTCTAGTCAGATATTTTTCATGTATATTGGTCTCTGGTGTGTTACTTTATACTAATCCCTATAGAGCATTACCTGAAGCAAGAAAGAAGAGCTTACACTTAAAAGTCGGGAGACTAGGTGTGTGTCCTGAAGCCTGGGTAAAATTTTGGGTTTTCCAATAACAAGTTATGACATTAGTTGTGTCATTTTCCTTCTCTGATCCTCAGTGTTAATGGTAATTAAGCAGAGATGATGAAGGGCTCATTTCTGCTCCAATATTCCATGATTCCTAGAAGTCCTACAAGGGAGAGGAAGGGCTTTGGAGAGGACAGTAACCATGTTAACTCTGGTTAGTTCTGCTCCTTGGCTTCTCTGAGTGACTAAGCTGATGATGATGTTGAAGATGATGATATCATTATTATTACTGCCATTTACAGGGCACTTACTATGTACCAGGAATTTTACTAAGCACTCAGCATACATTAGCTCCTTCAATCCTCCCCACCATGCTTGGTGACAGATACGATGATTTCCACTTTATATTTAACAGAACTGAGGCTTGGAGAATGATTTGCCTAAGCTCACAACAGCTAGTAAGAAACAATGTGGTACATATATACAGTGGAATATTACTCAGCCATAAAAGAGAACCAAATGATGCCATTTGTGGCAACGTGGATAGACTTAGAGATTGTCATACTGAGTGAAGTAAGTCAGACAGAGAAAGACAAATATCATATGATATCGCTTATATGTGGAATCTAAAAATATGGTACAAATAAACCCATTTACAAAATAGAAATAGAGTCACAGGCATAGAAAACAAACTTATGGTTACCAGTGGGGCAAGTGGGGGGAGGGATAAATTGGGAGATTGGGATTGACATATTTTCACTACTATATAAAAAATAGATAACTAATAAGGACCTACTGTATAGCACAGGGAACTCTACTCAATACTCTGTAATGGCCTATATGGGAAAAGAATCTTAAAAAGAGTGGTTATAGGGGGAAGGGTAAGCTGTGAAAAAAAAAGAGTGGTTATATGTATATGTACAACAGATTCACTTTGCTGTACACCTGAAACTTACACAACATTGTAAATCAACTGTACTCCAATAAAAATAAAAATAAAAAAAGAAACAATGCTTGGATTTGAATGCAGGCTGGTTTTATTTAAAATAAACTGTGCTCTCAGCTACAAAAATCATGTCTTTTTTTTTCCCCCAGTCAGTGTGACTCTGGATCCAGATACAGCTTATTACGAACTAATTCTGTCTGAGGATCGGAGACAAGTGACTCGTGGATGCCCCCAGGAGAATCTTGATACTTCTTCTAGGAGATTTAGTGCCTTACCCTGTATCCTGGGCTGTGAAGGCTTCACCTCAGGAAAACATTACTTTGAAGTGGATGTGGGAGAGGGAACTGGGTGGGATTTAGGAGTCTGTATGGAAAATGTGCAGAGGGACACTGTCATGGTGCAGACGCCTCAGTCTGGATTCTGGGCCATCAGATTGTGCAAAAAGAAAGGCTATGTAGCGCTTACCTCTCCCCTAACTTCCCTTCAGCTGAGGGAGCAGCCCCTGGTTGTGGGGATTTTTCTGGACTTCGAGGCTGGAGTTGTATCCTTTTACAACATGACCACTGGTTCCCACATCTTCACCTTTCCAAAGGCCTCCTTCTCTGACACTCTCCGGCCCTATTTCCAGGTCTATCAATATTCTCCTTTGTTCCTGCCTCCCCCAGATGAGTAAGGGAAGGAGCAAAGTCTCCTCCTTGATTTAACTGGCATAGAGAGTATAATCTGAATCCCATGAGGACAGAAATGTGGTCTCTTTTCTTCGCTGCTATTTCCTTGTACCTAAAACAGTGCTGGGTTTTTAGTGCATACTTAATAAATCTGCATTGAATAAATGACTATAATGACTGTAAAAATACCCCAAGTGGTCAGCCTGAGCTGGGGAAAAGCAAGATAATAGTGATGATTATGCTTTGTCCTCTCCATCCCTCTTCAGTGGGTTCAGAGTTTTGAGTTCTAAGAGTTCTTGAGTGACCGGGAGGGTGACTCAGAGACCAGGAGGTCTGACTTCTCCCAGTTTGTTTGGTGCCATTTAAACTCATAGATGGGGGATGAGGAAAAGCTGCAATTGTCTCTATCAACTGCAGAAAAGAGCAGGAAAATAAAAAATGCAATGACTCATCTAACCACTGACATTATTAATAATCTGAGCCACAGTAAGCCATTAATAATCTGAGCCATCAATAATCTGATGTAGTAAGTGTGGATGGCTACCAGAACTGGTGAGATCTGCTTGAGCAATAACCACCCTCCTACCCCCATCTCAGAAGCCAGTTGCAAGTCCAGGTTGTCACCTGTGCTTCTGACTGACTGGCTATAAATTGGAGGTTCCCGTGTTCCCCTCTTTGGGTTTGATCATTTGTTGGAATACCTCACAGAACTCTGAGAAACACTTTATATAATAAAAGATATGATAAAGGATACAAATAAACAAACAAATGAAAAGATACATAGGATGAGGTCCAGAAAGGTCCCTAGCACAGGAGCTTCTGTCCCCATGGAGTTGGAGTACATCACCCTCCCAGCATGTGGATGTATTCACCAACTCTGAAGCTCTCCAAACCCTGTACTTCGAGAATTTTTATGGTGGCTTCATGATGTGGGCATGATCAACCATCAATTTAATTTCCAGCCCCTCCTCCATTCCCAAAGGCTAGGGAGTGAGGCTGAAAGTTCCAAGCAACTAATCATGGCCTGGTCCTTCTGGTGATTAGCCCCCATCCTGACCTATCCAGGAGCTCACCAAGAGTTACCTCATTAGAACAAGAGACATTCCTATCACCTAGGAAGTTCCAAGGGATTTAGGAGCTCTGTACTAGGAACCAAGGGAAGAGGCCAGTATATGTGTGTGTGTGTGTGTGTGTATATATATATATATATATATATATATATATATATATATATATATATGTACATATGTTTTATAATTATTTCACAACATGTTAATAAACTTTTGTTTTTCTCTTGTTAGTCTAATTTACAGGTCCCTGGTTGGAGAACCTAAGATGGGTAGAGGAAAATGATTGTTTCCTCCCCTATACAAGCAACCCCAATGTTATTTGTTCTCTGTCCCCATAGTCCAAGCACATGCACCCACTCTGGAGCCTCAGACCCACTGGATAACTGAGAGACCCCACCTTCGTGCAGGATAAGTGAAGGCACCATCTGGATATTGCTAAGTTCATCTCTACCTCTAGGTGCCCTGCAGTCCTGTCTTATCCAAGTACAGTCCTGCCCAGTGAGGGGTGGCCTCCTTAAAATGGTGTCAGGGCCTAGAGTGCTTTGCTCAGAGAAAATTCTATGTCCTTAAACACTTAAGTTGCTGACCAAGAAAAAATGATGATAAACATTCAACTAAAGAAAAAAAAATTTTAGTTAACAAAATAAATCTTTGGAAACCATAGGATAAGAAAGATAAAATTACAAGTTGATTGTGGTGCAGGCAAGTTATAGAAAGAAAAATAAGTCCTATTTGTCCTTATGGGTTAAAAATTCTACTATGTTAGATAAACCATTGGCTGCTCTAATAAAGATTTTTTATAAAGGAGAATACAGAAAAAATGGAAACATGAAAAAGCATATACTGGAGATAATTTTGAGAACAATTTGAAGAATTATGTGCATATAAAATTGAAAATCTTGACTAAGTGACTTTTTAAAAAAGAAACTAAAAGACCTAACTGACTGAAGAAAGGGAAAGAAAATCTAAACAGACTAATACATACAAATGAAATTCAGAAAGTTACAGAATTCCAATTAAATAAGGGGAAAAAAGCAAAACAAATAAAGAGCTCATGGATTTATGGCTGCATTTTTTTTTTTTAAGGATAGCAACTCATTGTACTGCTGAAGACTCAATTAAGTTCTATAGAATAGAAAACCCAAAAGGACAGTGGCTGAAATGAGTTCATGTCTCTCTCATGTAAAGGCAGTCCAGATGGGGAAGTGCAGGAAATCCAGAAAGTCCAGGGCTGGTATGGCAACTCCACAAAATCGCCAAGCCTTCCAGCAACCCTCCCACCATCCCTAGGATCCAAGACAGCTTCTAAAGCTCCAGGCATCACACCTTCATTCCAAGAGGTAAGATGGAGAGATACAGAAGTTGAGCAAAGGACATGTATCCAAGAGCTATCTTTTTACTACCTACCCTACAACCTTCTGCTTGCATCCCATTAGCCAGAACTTAGTCCAAAGCCACCTTCCACCTTGGTGAGGCAGTACATGAACTCGGGCAGCTTAGCTCTACGTTGTTAGAATTCTGAGCAAGATTCATCAGAGAGCTACAGGGAGTGTGGCTCCCACACCCACCCAGACCAATGTCTCACGTGGCCAGTCTGGAAAACCCTCAGCATCTGGTACATATTTAGCCAGGAAACAAACGAAGAGGGGCCCTCTGGTGCCCCTTCCTCATACCTTTTTGACACCCCCTCCCCCTGTAATTGCATGAAGGGTCAGGTATGTGTAGTGTACGTGGTGCTGCGGCAGAGGACCAGAGACACAGACAGGCAGGGAACTGCAGGAATGACAGACAGGATAACAACTGAAGGAGGCAGAGGAACATAAACAGTCCAACTGACACAGAAAGAGTCTGTTCTCAGGTAAAGTCCAAACTCCTCATAACGGCCTAGAAGGCAAATTCTGGCCCCGCAGACCTTGCCTTCCTGGATTAATAATCTGTTCTTCCCACTTCTCATTTTCCATGTACAGTGGCCTTCTCTTTGGTCCTAGACAATGCCAAGGTCATTCTGGTCCAAGAGCCTTTGAGCATAATGTGTTCTAGGTTCAGAGTAGTCTTTCCCAGGTTTTTCTGAAGCCGGGTGAGCTCATTTTGATCACCAGCTTGGCAGACAGAAAGTGTTAGGGAATTAACATCCCAGGAGTAAAACTTCAACTGAAGAGGTAATGGTGTGGATGGATAAAGCTTCAACCAAATGAGCTTCAGACGAACAGTTCTGAGACCCCATCTACACAGTGCCTCAGAGGACATCCAGGGAAATGAAAGCAAGTGCTCAAAGTGGGAACCAGGTCAGGAATGCACCTGTGACTGCCTTTTCCATCGTCCCTGTGCCAACACCCTGCATTCTGGGGTCACATCTTAGTTACCACCTTCACACACAACCAGATCTGAGCTCAACTTTTCAGAGACAGCAACCACTGCTACCTCCCCCACTCTTGTCCTCTTTCTATATATAAATATATGTATAGAAAGATATAGATATTAAATGATTAAATTAACAGATATTTATTATGGAATACTGTAAAATACAATAAATTATACTCTCAGTTCTAAGGAATGAACACTCCTACTGTGGTGGTAAATCACCTTCCCCATACATATATTTGATATTGCATGTTTTTCTCAGTGTGAGCATTCCCCCATGGCATTAAACATGCTAATATGTGGTTTTAAGTGACTGTAGCGATCTCATAATAGCACATAGGCTCAGGTTGTTTCTTGCAATTATAACTTATGTTCAAATGAACATCACTGTATGTAAGTAGGTTTTCACTTCTCTTGCTTACCTCAGGGTGGGTTTTTGAAAGAAAGTTTCCGAGTCACAGTATGTGAACATTTATTTAAAATACTATTGATATATTCTTATCTCCCTCTTTCCCTTTCCCCCACTTCCCTTACCCACCTCTTCTGTTTCCATAACTCTCACTGTCATCAGCCAACCCCTCCAGGAGCTGGGAACCTGGAGGGGCTTTGATAATGTGAAAAACTATGGGCTGGTAAATCAGATGGGAGAATCTTTCCGAGGAGATGGGAATGGAGAATGCTAAAGTTTGCAGGTGAAAACATCACTGGAGCCTAGACCACTTCATTAATCCCCACTTCTGTTTCCTAATGTAGGAAAGGGAGGGATATAAAAATGGAAAAAAAAAAAAAAAGGAGGGGGGAGGGGAGAGAACAAGGAGCTGGATGCATCTGGGATTTGCTGCAGAAGCATGGTTGCTTCTTCTGAAGGACAGGCAAAGCTGTCACTGTCCTAGAAGACTAATTCATGGCCATTCACTAAGCATGTGTCAATTTTTGATGAGTATCAAACCACCCCAAAACTTATTTGCTTAAAACTACTACCATTTATTCACTTACAATTCTGTAGGTCAGCTGGTGGTTCTTGTAGTCAGGGTTGAATTCTGCTGGTTCTTCTCCTGTGTCTCTATCAGCTGGAGAGTGAGCTGGCATTGGGTAATATAGGATGGCCCCACCTGCAAGTCTGGCAGTTGGTAGGCTGTTGACTGGGTGCTTCATTCTCCAGCAGACGAGCTCAGTCTCTTTCGTGACATGGGTGTTTCAGGGCTGTGGGAGAACCAAGACAGGGACAAGCTGCAATGTGCCAGGCTCTTTTCAAGCATCTGCTCAGGTCACATTTGTTAGATCACTTGGCCAAGCCCAGATTCAAGGGACAGAGATATAAACTCCACCTCTTGATGAGAGGAGCTACAATGTCACATTGTAATGAGCAATAAGATGAGATAAATTTGGGGCAATTTTTGCAATCTATCATAAGAAAGTTGCTGCATACAGTCTCAAAATCTAAATTAAGGAGGGACAGAGATGCAGAGACATTCTGAGTGCCTAGTCCTCAGTAGATTCAGCACCAGTTTCTCCCCAAAGACAAGGTCTATTAGAGCTCTCAGCACCATCAATAATTCCACTTTCTTCATCCACACAAACAGCCTCAGTGCCTGGGATTCTGTGAGAACGGCTCCTCACATCCTCCTCTCTCAGCCTTGCCTCTCACGCCCACTCACACCAACAGCCTGAAGTGAAGCCTGTGCACCGGTTCTCTGGGACTCGCAGCGAGGGAACGGTGTTATCAGGCAGCTGGGATTGGAAATGCAGGAAGCTCTGCACATAGGCTCTTCACCCCAAAAAAGCCCCTCCTTCACCAGGAATAAGGAAGACAGTGATCGTTGTTCAAGAAGGTGCTTGATTAGCATATTAATTAGCTTGTGGCCAAGAGATTATGCTAATCTCCTTGATTTTATCCTGATGCCCGTGGACAAGTAAAAATGATCCAATCTGTCATATTCCAGGAACTGGGTGTCCGCTCATCACTCCAATTCATGGGCAGGGCCTCGAGTCTTCAGAGCTCCTTCTCCTTCCCGCATCTTGTCTCTCAGCCATCAGTCTCCCTGTATCTCTTTTCTCTAGGTTCTCTGAGGATGGGACTGGTTTTTTTCCTTTTTTCAATCTTGATGCTACTCCTGAGTTCCTGTTTTAGTTCTCTGGACATCATGCGATCCATTAAAGATATTAGGTAAAATTTAAAAATAAAAATTTCCACCTTTCTATGATCCAGACAGATCTATGTCCAATTTCTGATTTGACTTACAAGTAGACAAGTGACACCACCCCTCTGTGCCTCCATCCACTTCCTCAAGTGTAATAGTGGGTCAATAATCCCAGTTTGTAGTGAGAAGTGCTCAGGCACAAAGCACTAGGTATACAACACAATAAACAGGATTTTTGTTGATTTATATAATGATTGCAAAGCACTTTTATACTTCTGACCTGTTGAAGAGGAATTCTTGGGCCACCATCACTTAATCTTTGTGGAATCCTGGGTAATTCAATTCTTTCTATGGGCCTACCATTACTCCAGAAAAATATTAACTCAGTTTTAGAGATCGACAAAGAAACAACATTCACTACTGTGAGGGGCTCCGCCCAGATCAGTGGTTCTCAGCCCTTGAAGCAAATTCTGGTACCTAGAGAGCTTTTAAATAACTTACTGAAGACTGGCCTGCTCCAGACAAACTAAAAAGGGATGTGGACGTGAGAGAGGGGAGCTCAGGCAGAGGACTGACATCCTGCGGTTCTGTAGGTGACGCTGAAGGGTCTTCTCCCCGGGAGGTGTTGCCGGGTGTCACTTCTTTAGCCTTACCCAGGCCCACCACACCACAGACGAACCACAACATAACTTCAGCACCTCCCCCCCTCCACGGGGCACTCTCATTTCTCTCCAGATGTGGGTCCTGGGGGCGTTCAAGGTCCCACCCCCACTCGGGCCACGTGTTTCCCCCCAACTAAAGCAGGGTGGGCAGCAGGTCCCCTGGGGGCTGCCCTCGGGCTGCGGCCTCCCTTCCACATTGGCAGGCGGGTGGCAGGTGGGACGGGCGGCCGCAGAATGGAGTCCAGGCCTCCGCGAACTGGCGGGAGCTGGTCTACGAGGAATTGCCAATCAGAGGGGCCCTTTCTATTCAACCGTGGCCTCATTTTAACTGAATTACATTTGCAACCACCCTATTTCCAAATAAGGTCACATTCTGAAGAAATGGGGGTTATGATTTAAACATAACTTTTGGGGGAAGGGGGGGTGGGTGGGACATAATTCAACCTGCACATTGTCTAGGCTTGCACACTTGGACCTTGCCCTCTCTCTGAAGAGTCAACAAATAAGTGAATGAGCCTTTAAAAAACAGAAACATGCAGAAGTGTGGCAGAGAGTGGCTGTTTACCAAACCTACATCATCTTCCTAGGTACCGGAATGATAATATTTCACCTACTTCCTTACATCTCCCTTTGTAGTTAGGAGTTCCCATGTGGAAAGGGAAGCATCGTGACCCTCCAGAGAGTTTAGAGGAAGAAGTGATAAATTAGTTCAAAGAGAACACCCACAAATTATAAAATGTACTCCCCTTTCTTCTCACATTTTTGCATTGACCATGGCTCAGTATAGATTCGACGTAAAAGCGTACTACCCTTAAGATATTATTGGCCTTTAATAGCTGGTAAGGAGATGCTGTGGGGTGGAGTTCAGAGAGCACGTTAATTCCTACAGAATTTTCCCTGGAAGAAACAAAAACTAAATGACTTCTAAGGCTTTTCTAGCTCTAAGAATTCCACAGTTCTTTGAAAAGCTGGAATTGTCCTACAATTGCCCTATATTTGAAAAATAAGAACAGGAAGAGTGGATGATCTTATTCATATTTTATAAAGGATCATCAATCCTCAATTAAAACAATGTGGTATTAGTACTTAACAGAAAGACTGACACAACAGAATAGAAAGTCTAGAAATAGACAAGTAATACAGGAATTTTGTATCCAATAAAGAAAGGATTTCTAATCACTAGGAGTAAAGATGGACTTTTTTAAAAGTGCTGAGACAACTAGATAGCCATTTGTAAAACACCAGAAGGAACTTCAAGTAGATGAAAGATTGAAACATAAAAGCGAAACAAAACAAAAAGCCAGAAGTACTTAAAGAAAATATAGGCGAATTCCTTTGATTCTTGAAGTGGGAAAGACCTTTCTAAATATTACTCAAAATCCAAAAGCCATGAAAGAAAATATTGGTAAATTCAATTGCATAAAAATAAAAAGGCTGCATAACAAATTTTATCATAATCAAAGTTAAACGACAAATGACTATCTGAAAAAAATATTTTGCAACTCATTATAAAGGGCTAATCTCACTAATATATATAGAGATTCTGAAACCAGAATAAACCGTTGTTCCTTTACACAATGAATATCATGTACCCATGGAAAGGAAAAGGAAGACCTCTGTTTCTTGTTGTAGACACAGCTCCAGGACATACTGCTAAGCGAACAATGGTAGAGAACATGTATATATTATCCTATGAAAGGGTGAGAAGGAAGAGTATATATATTTTTCATTTCTGTTTGCATAAAGAAATAGCAGAAGGGGAACTGTGTCGTCAGGGACAGTGGTGTGGAACTTGACTTCTAGGTGAATATCTTTTCATACAGTTTTGATTTTTGAATCAAATTATTTATTAAAAAATAAAATAAAAAGATGTGACCCATGATAGTTAAAATCTAGTAATATTTTTGTCTTTAGGTATTTGTATTTGTTTTTAAGCTTCCATTGTTATACTTTTACCATGCCCTGTTATTTGCAATGTTACTTTTCACCCTTTGCAATAGAAATCCAACTTCTGGGGACCTACTTTTGAGACACACTTGAAAATGATTATGTAATTGTTGTTAACTAAATTTTTAAGAATCCAGCAATAGGTGACTTGTGAAATAAACTATGTAGCATCGCACAATGGAATACTGTGGGTATTTGCAAGGCCGCCATTTTACTATTTAGGAGTTAGTACTTCTTTTTTAATCCAGTTCTGTTTTTATATGCAGAATAATTACATATTTCTACATGGGCACATTGTTGAAGAGCTGAAAAATATGTTGTGGTATAAAGAAAAGAACAAATTCCCTTCTCCTCCCCCAATATTCCCCGTTTTTACTTTGGCCACATAGGATACAATAAAACTTGTAGCATCAAGATGAGAGAGTTCTCTCCTCATCTTTTTTTTTTTTTCTTTTACGTGTTATTATTGTACATCTTACACAGCAAAACCCCTTATTTATGGTTTATATCTTCTTAAGGAGGCCCCACTGGTCTTCAATTGTTCTGGCAGTCATATAACCTTCTGTTCTTTTCTCTGTCCCTCTCTTTTTTCTTTTCTTTCAAAAAAACCCCACAGGCAGGGATAATCAAACCAATTATTAGTAAAGAATATAATTTCTGTGTCACCACTCTTACCTACTTGTCTCAGAAGATCTCTCAGACAATCAATGAGATTGATTTCAAGTCTGTCTCCTCTTACATGGATGTTAGAGCTGATATAATTCTGTGGTCAGAACATCAAAACAATAGACTCCTGGAATTGTAAAAGACCATAAGGAGCATGTTAAACACTGGATTTCAGACTACTTTGACTGTAACCCCAATAAGATATGCTTTCTTCTTTATGACCCAGAACGTACACGCATATGCCTAACAACATAAGTGTCTGAAGCCTAAATTCCAGGAAGCCGTATTTATCCTTACAATGTGCACACTCTAATATGTTCTAGTCTATTCTATTCCTAACAGGCCATGAAAAACGCTACTCTAATCTAACCGTTTTGCTTTTAAATAAGCAAATGGAAGCACAAAGAGGTAGAATAATGATTCAGATTTATGGATGATAAATGATCAGGGCCCGGTCTCCTCTGTCCTTTCCCCTTTCTTTATATTCTTCTCTACCTCAGTCGCCCCCTTGGTGACCTCACGAAGTCCCATGACTTTAAATGCCATCCATAGACCAATGACTCCATCTTAATTCAACTCCATCCTCCCCAAAACTACTCTTGTCAAAACTACTGACCTCCATACTGCTAAACCAAGGAACTATTCTCAGGCTTCTAATCACTTCAGTCTATCATCAACATTTGAACCCAGTTGATTACTCCCTTATCCACTTGGTAATCTCTTGGACTCTGCAAATTTCACAACAGAATTTCTGATTCACCCTCCCCCAACTCCACCACAACACACTTGCTTCTCTCTTATAGGTGACTGCCTTAGGAAAACTCATCTCATTCTTTCAGCCACATTGAGTTTGAGGGCTTAACATCTAAGAAAGCACTGAACAAATTAAAAGAGAAAAACCATATGATTATATCAATACATGAAGTATGGCAGCCATTCAATTTTTTTTTTTAAAGTAAAATAGGAATTGAAGGTAACCATTTAAATATAATGGAGATACAAAAAGTTAATAACAGATATTATTCTAAAAGACAACTCTTAATACCATGCTAATTAAAACCAAGAACTAAAAAGGGATGCCTCCTAAAAATATTATTCAACTTTATTTTGGAAATTCTTAGCAAATGCTATACAAAAAGAAAATTAAATGCTTGGTTTTCACATTTAAGGAAAACAAAAAAAGTTAAAATTATTTTGCTAATGACAAGGAAAAACTCAAGGGGCTCTTAGTTTAAGGAGTAAAGAAAGTAGAATTATAGAAATCAGTAAGTTTGCTGGATACAACATATCAATACATTTCTTCCTTCCTAGCAGTAAGACCTAAAAATAGGAAATGAGTATTCCATTCACAATAGAAACAAGGAAATAAATTAATTAGGAATAGAATTGAGGACACATGACTCATACAGAGAGAACAGTAGAAAAGAATGAGAATACAGAAATAGATCTCATTATATAAGAATTTAATAAATAATAAAAATGATATATTTCAGTTCAGTGTGAGAACTGAATGGATTATTTAACAAATGGTGTTAAAACAACTGGCCATCCATCTGGAAGGATGTAAACTTGGATTCTCTCTTAAACTACATAAAACAAATTCTAGATGGATTAGAAACTAAACATTTTTTAAGAAGCAAAAATTTTTAGAAGAAAAGCTAGGAGGTGAATAAATAATAGAGGGGTGGGATTCAGTTTCTAAACCAAGAGTGGAAATCTAGAAGCTATAAAAGATACATCTGTGATTAAAATGTCTAATATTCAAATTTTATATATATCTAATAAATTTTATATCATACATATAAACGGAAAATATACTATAAACAAAGGAAATATAGAGATAAAAGCCAAGAGTAGAAAACTATCTGCAACACAGGTGATAAGTATAAGGTTCATTTTTCTATCATATAAAAAACACAACTGGGCAGGAAAAAGACAAACTGCCTAATGAAAAATTAGCAGAGATATAAATGGAAGTTCTCTGAAAAGCTTATTCAAATGGCCAATGAACTTAAAGAAAGGATGCACTGGTGGTCATGGTAATGCAAATCAAAGTGACAATGTGAAATAATTTTACCCCCTTTAGACTGACAGAAATTAATGAGATCACACCCTGATGGTTGGAATGCAGGAGGGGGAGCCATTTTCAGGCTATGTCAGGGCCAACTGAAATTTAAAATACACTCTAACTAATCTAGCAATTTCAGCTTTGGAATTCTATTGTTTATTGCACCATGCTCAGCAGTTGTAAATAGAGATGTCAATACTTATCAATATGAAATGGATGAATAAATTATTCTACTTCACATTCAGGACATTAAAAAAAAAAAGATTTGACTTGAAAGGATTTCCTTTAAGGTTAAGAGAAAAGCAGAGAAGCGTATATATCGCCATTTTGTAAATAATAATAAAACACTACCAGAAAAAGAAAACAATCATGCATGTTTATAGATAAGTGTATGTAAAAGACTGAATTCAAAGGAAAACATGAATAGCTACATACCTGTTTGGGAAAGGGGAGTAGGGATGTGAAGTGACAGTAAGGCAGACATTAAGGAGATGCAAGGAGCCATGCAAAACAATGGGGAAAAAAAGACAAAACAAAACAATTGACTATTAAAGAATTTGTATGCACATATGTAAAAGTGTTACAACTAATTGAGCTTCACTAAGTAAAAGTGAGTAAACCTCGCTCAACATATGGTACTTTTTTTTTCTCGGATGTGAAAAAAGACGTTATTAAAATGAATCTCAGAATTAAAATTTCAAAAGTTTAAAGGGGCAATTCTATGAAAGTGTCCCCGAGTATTTAACGTGGTGCTGCGCACCAGGGTTGAAAATCCTGCAGGCGGAGAAATACAATCTAGTTAGGCAGAGTGGGAGTTTCAAATATTATCCAATCAGGGCAGTCCTGTTTCTATCAAGAGAAGCCGGGACTAGCTGACAACCTGCAAATGGACCCAGGGTAAGTCGCCGAGCATGAACGATCTGCAAGGTCAGAGCTAGACTGTGATGTCGCTGCAGGAGGCGTGTGAGGCCTACCTAGTAAGCTCAGGGACACCAATCTGAGTGCCATGTAAGCCAGAGGATCACCGTTATTCCCAAGGTCAGACAGCTCTTGAGCCACATCTCCTCAAAAGCATTTTTCAGGGCCACCCAATTTTGGAAAAAGCCGATTTAGCAATATTGCCCAAGAACATAATGTCCCCAACTTTGGTCTCACAGAGAACGCCAAGGAAATGTTGAGTAGACAAATGAGCACATAGTACACGGACCCAGCCTCAGCCACGGGTTCAATCGCAGCTACAGGCAGTTACCACTGAGGATGAATGTTTGGGGTATGGGACTTCAGGATCGGTTCAAAAAGCTCCCCCAGGTATTTCTAACGTACAGGTAGAGATGTAAGCTTCAGGTTAAAACGGGACTAGGGAAACAGATCCTAAGCGTTGAAGTTTAAATCACTTGGGAGACCAAAATCAAAACAAAACAAAAAAACCAAAACACCACCTTCCTCAGTTATCAATTTACAAATCCCACAGTGAGAATTTAAGCTCAAAAGAATTCTGACGTGGAGCAAGGATTGGCTTAAACACACTGTTTTTGCATGGGGCCGAAATTTATGAAACTTGTAAGACAGGAGAGCTGTGTACTTAAAGCTCTTTCCCTGAAATAAGTAGGTGGCTCTTAAAAGAGCCGTTGGGTTATTGGAAACAGCTTCCAACCAGGACTTTTACTTTTTCTTCGGTGCTGCCTTCTTAGGCTTGGCAGCAGTCTTTGGCTTGGTCACCTTTGCTTTGGCCGCTTTGGGTTTCACAGCCTTGGCTTTAGCAGGACTCTTACCTATTTTCTTAGGCTTCACAACCCTGGACTTCTTGGGACTCTTGGAGGACTTCTTTGTCGCCACAGGCTTTTTAGCCTTCTTCGGAGTCTTGACACCTTTTTTACCAGCAGCCGCCCCGGTGGCCTTCTTGGGTTTCTTAGAAGAACTTGTTACCTTCGCTTTCGCTGCTACCTTTGTGGCGCTGGGCTTGCTATCCACCGAGGCTACTTTCTTGTTGAACTTAAAAGAGCCCGAGGCGCCGGTGCCCTTAGTCTGCACCAGAGTGCCTTTGCTCACCAGGCTCCTAAGGCCGAGCTTGATGCGACTATTATTCTTCTCCACGTCGTAGCCGGCGGCCGCCAGCGCCTTCTTGAGCGCAGCCAAGGACACGCCGCTGCGCTCCTTAGAAGAAGAAACGGCCTGCACAATCAGCTCCGAGACTGAAGGACCCGCGGGTTTCTTCTTGGCAGCTGCTGCAGCCTTCGCAGGCTTCTTCGCCTTCCTGCCAGCTGAAGGCTTCTCGGGGGTAGTGGAAGCAGCTGGAACGGGCGGTGCGGTCTCGGACATGACGGAAACAAAGAAGAACTAAGTAAACTACTACAACCTGACAAAGCACTAAAACTCCAGCGGCCCAAGTGCGCGGTATTTATAGGGCGACGCTGCGCTGTGATTGGTGCGCGCTGGCGCCCGCCCCCGGCACCCTAGCGCCCCCTGCGCGCCCCGCCGGGTCTCCGAAGGCCAATGCCGGCCGCTGGGGCCTATAGGCCTTCTTCCCTGCCGCTTGCACTGAGGCACCCAGACAGCAGCCTGCCTCCCTCCATCCCCCACGCTGGTCGCCTAATGGAGACAAATACTAGGCAGGGAAGGGTACGGCTCTGCCGCCCATTACCATCAGAGGGTGCTACTTCTCTTTAAAAAAGCAGGGTTTTTTCCTAGGGGGAGGTGGGGTGGGAAAGAGCTGTAAAGAAGGCAATCACGTAAGAATCCAAGGAGTTTCACGTGAAACCTTGTCTCCAGGAAGCCATGTCAAAAGGACATTTGTTTCTAATCTGCAATAAATGCAAAACGTTGTGTCTTGAGTGACTGGGGAGGGAGAGCAGAAAGCGAGGGGATGTAGGCCTGGTCTGCAGGTTTGGGACAAGTTCTCATCGATGCCATTGCCTTTCCTGGCAGCGCTGAGTGATGTGTGGTAGACCCGAGACGCCGGTGCCCTTGCTCTGAACCAGCGTGTATCTATTTGGGGCAAAGGAGAATTGTAGAAAGCAAAAGAACTGGCTAACCGTAATTAACACTCAAGCAGCACCGGTGGAAAAGAGCACGCAATTTCTGTAATTGCAACTTGCTTCTATAGTGTAATGCACTTAACGAACTTTTGACCCCTTTTCATCCTCACAACATATCCCAAGCTCAAAACCTAGCACAAGAGAAACATCAAGTAAGCACTGGGTGGACTGAACTGTTCCCAGAAAGGCATTGCACGCGGGGAAGTGTGTGGGTGTGGGTGTCGGGGCGAGGGTGGGGGATACGTTGCTTTAGTGTGAAAGCACAGCCCGGGGATAACATTTTAGGGCAGTCTCGCTTTAACTTGTTTTTGTTGTAAAAGCGTCAACAATGCTAAAACGACTTCAGACTGCGAATCAGGCTAACTACTGAGAGAATAAAATGCCCCTCTCACAGCCCCGTTCTGGGTGACATCCCCTCACAATTCTGCCCTGGGATCGCCTAGCAGCAGGGAGAATGCAGGGACGAGTCACTCCCGCGCGCGCGACTGCAGTTTTCAAACAAGTCCGCACGGGCCTCAGTAACCGGAGCTTCCGTGGTAGCCCTCAAACAACACAAGAGCTTGTTTCCGGCTTGTGGCCAATAATGTAAGGGTTCCAGACGCACGATTCCTCCATCTTCTTTACCACCCTTTGTTACTTGTTTTCTTGAGAGTCTGTATTTACAAAATGCATTACGTAATTTCTAAGAACTTGAAAAAGGACAGTTGGAACTATGCGTCTTAGTTTGACGGATAGTCATTTATAACACAGGTATACAATCTTTCTCCAAGGTGAAGTTTTTGTAAGTGAAAATTTCTGGAAAGACATAAACTTTTCTTAGAGTAATAAACGTGGCTTCTAATCAGACAAAGGTTTTAAAAGAGAAAATATGCATGCAGAATTTTCTTATTTAGATAATAATTTGTACCTCCCGTGTCTAATGGGTTAAACAGCTTCCAATGCAATAGAAACGCTCCATGCAAATGAAGGATGCTAGATCTCCTTTTTTAATGGCTACCCAGTTTAATAAACTTAGCCAATGAGAAGGTAGAATCTGGGTTACCGCCTCTTCGTATAAAAGGTTCTCATTCGCTGTTCTTAAAGTCGACTATTTTGCGTGACGTATAGGGACAGTCGTTGGCAGTATTAAGCTGTCCTCGTTTTGGTCCGTAATCCATTCATAGGCCCTAGTCCATCGCTTGCTCCTCCTAGGTAAACTCTGAGACGTCGCGCATACCGTGATTATGTGTCTGGCGTTGTACCCGGCTAAATGTATTCTAAACTTTAGAAAACTTAAGTTTCAGTAAGTTCCAAGTGTAAAGTCAGAGCATAAACACTTAACAAAGAAGTACCTTGTTACAGGAAATATTTCTGGAAACGCTAGTTTGATTTTGCTATGCTTGAGTTTACATCTTCTGGTTTCAAAGAAGTTTCTCAGTTTAAGCGTTACAGAGGGATTTCTTTTTTTGTGAAATGGTTTTGGAAATTTATAATCCGTTATCGAGTTATCGAGCAGGGAATGTAGAGTACATAAGGGCAATATTCCCTCAATCTCCCCTCCCCTCGAACCTAAATAAGTACACAGAACTACACTACCAATGAAGTTAAGGTCTGTTTTTTCGAAAAGGTAACGCCCAAGGCATTGCGTTCTCATGAAAATCGTGGTCGGAAAAACAAAAAAATTTGAAAAGAGCCGAGGATATAACGTAGTGGCCAACGAAACTGCACGGTTTTTGGAACGTTTAAATGTAGGCCAATCAGAGCCTGTAACGTAATATTCAAACATTTTTCTCGCCCAATCACTTCACCTTAGGTACTATAAATACTAGCAAACTGCTGGGTGATGTTTTTGCGCTAGTATTCGCTACGTCTGTGTACCTGTCACTTGTCATGGCTCGCACTAAGCAAACTGCTCGTAAGTCTACTGGTGGCAAAGCGCCTCGCAAGCAGCTGGCCACCAAGGCGGCTCGCAAGAGTGCGCCGGCCACCGGCGGCGTGAAAAAACCTCACCGTTACCGACCCGGCACGGTGGCCTTGCGCGAGATCCGCCGCTACCAAAAGTCCACGGAGCTTCTTATCCGTAAACTGCCTTTTCAGCGCCTTGTGCGTGAGATCGCCCAGGACTTCAAAACCGACCTGCGCTTCCAGAGTTCGGCGGTAATGGCACTGCAGGAGGCATGCGAAGCCTATCTGGTGGGTCTTTTCGAGGACACCAATCTGTGTGCCATCCACGCTAAGCGTGTTACCATCATGCCCAAGGACATCCAGTTAGCCCGCCGGATCCGCGGGGAGCGGGCATAATTACTGCTTTTCTCTGAAACTTCAACCAAAGGCTCTTTTCAGAGCCACCCACGTTTTCAAGTAAAGGCTGTAAGAAACTAACTTTCCAACTCAAGTTGTTCAGTATAACTGCATCTACTTGGGAATGAAAAGACATGCATCAACACTTGTCGGATTATGGGATAATTTTTGTCTAAATATCCACTGCGTATGCGAACACACTGGCCCTTTATAAGTGTTTATGTAAATAGTACTGTTTTCTCTTACCTTAGTAAAGAGCCAGAGTTTCAGAGGCACCCAAAATGATTGGCATTTGCAGAGCATTTTAAAACATGTCCTTGTATTAGTTGTGAAACAAACAGGAATAGTATGAGTATAAACATTTTTACGTTTCTAACTTTGATCTTGATATTTTTACGATTATGTAAATTTATTGATAATAAATTTTCGCCTTTTTAAGTATTTCTTCTACTTAGGATATTTGGAATCATGTTTCCTCTAAGCCTAATTCCTCCAAGTACTGTAGTTAAAACAGTAGCCCAGTCAAGGAAGCAAAGGCTATTGGTCAAACTGACCTCTTCCCACCTGCCCCAGCCGCCCCGCCCTCCCCGCCCTTCCGCGGGAGTTCTCGAGGCTTGGAGGCGGGATTAAGGGAGGGGACTGTTGGCGTCACACTTCCGGTTTGCGCGCTTTCCATTCTCTCTTTGGGGGGCGGGGTTGGGCGGGGTTGGGCGGGGGAGAGGTGGTAGGTATATAAAGATCCGCTCTCCCCTTCTTTGTCAGTTGCTGTTGGTTTGCTTCTCTCGAAACCATGTCTGGACGCGGCAAAGGCGGCAAGGGTCTGGGTAAGGGAGGCGCTAAGCGCCACCGCAAGGTTCTGCGCGACAACATCCAGGGCATCACCAAACCCGCCATCCGCCGCCTGGCCCGGCGTGGCGGTGTGAAGCGCATCTCCGGTCTCATCTACGAAGAGACCCGGGGGGTGCTGAAAGTGTTCCTAGAGAACGTGATCCGGGACGCCGTCACCTACACCGAGCACGCCAAGCGCAAGACTGTCACCGCCATGGACGTGGTCTATGCGCTTAAGCGCCAGGGACGCACTCTGTACGGCTTCGGCGGTTAAGCTTTCCGATTTCGCCATCAAGAATTAGCATTTCTCAACCAAAGGCCCTTTTCAGGGCCACCCAACTACTCATAAAAGAAAGCTGTAACCATTAGCCAAGGCACAGGAGTCTGCAGCTCAATGGTGTGGTTAAAATGAAAACTACTAAGACATCCCCGAGTCAGAAAACACTGCGAAAATTAATGTCTGTATATATCCACGTAACTCCTGCTCTCGCCTCCATTCCCTGGACACAGGTAGGGGGGAAAGATGGTACTCCAACTTACTAAAGAAAAGTGGAAAAGAACCAAGTATGGCGAGAAACTTGAATCGGTTTGTAGGAACAAAGAGAAGCACTGCCCAATCAGCAAGCCCCATCCATAGATTTCAACCAATCAGAACTGATGATCTCATGTGGTTCCCCGCGGCGACCCAAATTTGGGGGATGGGAAATCGGGCGAGAAACGCCAAAGCCCCTGTTTAGAGAATTTTTTAAATTTGTGTTTTTACGGGTTATGAAATAGACTCCGACGAGACATCTGAATGGCTCTCAGTCATGTCCTGAGAACAGTACTGAAATTACCGCCGCTAATAGGATGATTTGTCTCTAAAAAAATAATCTCTGACGTGTTAGGCAGAAGGGGAAACCGAATTCAGACTGCCAGCAAACCCAGGGCACTGAATTCAGGCGAAATTAAAATCTCGTTTACGAAGAAAACGCGCTTCCTTCTCTTTCAGTGTCAACACGGCCCTCAGCAGTTAGCTGTACTTTTTTCTTTACTTCACAGAGGAATGGAAATTAGGGTGATGGAAATGTTCTAAAATTAAATAGATTGTAGTGATGGTTGTACAACTAAGTAAATATACTAAAATTCATTGAGTTGTACACTTAAAGTGGGTGAATTTTATGGTATGTAAGTTATATCCCAATAAAGCTGTTTTACATATATGTATATATGTAAATGTATGTGTATGTGTGTGTGTGTATATGTATATATATACACATACATATACATATACACATATACATACACACACACACACACACACACACACATAATCACCAGGCAGGGTAGCAGGAGATTGTTTGTAGGGTAGGCACTGTTGGTCTGTGAAGAGGTTCTCTTGCTAAAGTTGAAAGTATGGCCTGCTTGGTCTAGTCTGTCATTATAGCCACAGGAGGTTTTTAAGCAAGAATGTCTCTAGTCCAGTTATATGTTCCAGTAGCACACCAGACTTTAGAACTCAGCTGGAGAAAGGATGTGAATTCACTTGAAGTTGGCTAAAAGGGAAACAGCTTATCCTCATCTAAAAAGATATTCACAAATGCCTCTGTCATTGGGTTCCTTTTTGTATCATTTTTATAGAAGGCTGATTTCAGCCTCAGTGTGTTAGTTTCAGTCAGTATTTCTCCTAGCTTTTTTGGTCCCATTTCCCACCTGATAACTGTCCTCCAAGATTTTGGAGGGAATGATAAAAGTACAGAGCCTGGCTTAATTTAAACTGACAATGGGGAGAGTTCAAGGCTGCATTCTAGATGACCAGAGGAGCAAAAATGGTCCTGGTTGGGAGAGTGGTCACTTTATGTTTTCCTTAGCTGGTGTCCTGGTGTCCGTCAGGAGATATGTATTGATTTCATGTAATGTGCCAGATACTGTTGTAGGCATTGGGGTACATCAGTAAGCAAATTAGAATTTCCTGTCCTCCATTCAGAGCGTATGTAATGAAGTGTGTGGATAGTTTTCCTACACTGGAGAGAGGTGTGGTTGCTCCATAGACCAGCTTCTGTTATGGTTGGCCTGTCTTTTTTAGTTCATAAGCCGTGTAGATAGTATCACACTCATTTTAGTCACACCCACTACCTGAGTGAAAAACCTGTGAGCCTTCCTCAGGCCTAACAGTCATGAAGTCCTTGTTCAGAACAAAGATAATGCTGCCTGATTTGCCACTCCTGCATC
Source organism: Hyperoodon ampullatus (assembly GCF_949752795.1). Classification (NCBI taxonomy): domain Eukaryota; kingdom Metazoa; phylum Chordata; class Mammalia; order Artiodactyla; family Ziphiidae; genus Hyperoodon; species Hyperoodon ampullatus. The sequence goes on along the minus strand of NC_136923.1, from coordinate 84,898,093 downwards.
ATTCCTAAGAGCCAGAGAAAACCTGGCATGCTGACTGATTCAGGCAGTGCCAAGTCAAGGAATTGTAGATGGGGGATCAATTATGCCAGCCCTCTGGTGGGCTGGGGGGCGGGGGGAGAGGGCCTGAGCGCTTGTGTAGAAAATTCATGCATGCATTCATTCAACTCTGCCATGAAAGGACACAAGGGAAGACAGCAGTCTATGAAGCAGGAAATGGGTCATCAGACACCAGATCTGTCTGAATCTGTCCAGTGCCTTGATCTTGGACTTCAGTCTCCAGAACTGTGAGAAATGTTTGTTGTTAAAGCACAGTCTATGGTGTTTTTATTATAGCAGGCTGAACCAAAACACCATTTTATGGATATAGATAATATTTTCTTTATCTGGTCCCTCCTCATGACAATTTACATTGTTTCCACTCATTTACTATTACAAACAATGGGCTGCATTAAAGCATGTTTAAGTTCTTAGTGATCTCATCCAGTCTCACCGTTTGTATGTTGATGAGCCCCCAAATTTTTATCTAGTCCAGACCTCTCACCTGAACTTTAGAATCTCGCTTTCCCAACCACCTAGTCAGTAGGTGTCAAGAGAGAGACATTAGCAGAGTAACCAGGCAGCAAAATGTTTTCTAGAGCAGCCATCAGTACACCCTTTTCAAACATTAAATCAAAGATGCTGATTATTCAGTTAGCTGGTTTATCAATTTGAGGACATACTTTAAAAAACCTTTTATAATAACCATGTTGTCATGTTTGAAAGTTTCATTTAAAAAAATACAGTTTACTGCAGACAGAGGAAAGAGAGGAGCTGGAAGGAAGGTGGAAGTGCAAGAGAGCCACCTAAGAGCCACTCAACCACAAAGGAAGGAGCTTCTCCGACAACCTCAAAGGACCTGACAGAGGCCTAGGAGTTCAGAACAGAATCCCTTAGTCTAGTAAATGGGAATTTACAAACTCTGCTCAGCTAGAGGTTTAGGGAGGGCCCCCAGCCTGAGGATGAAAATCAGCAATGCCGAGGCATTTTTAAACCCGAGATCACTGGCTTTACGGGGGGTGACGACACTCAGCATGATGCCTGGCTCAAATTCTAGAGGTACCTGAGGCCAAGGTCTGGGGCGCGACCCAGCGGAGGACGGGGAGGTGCTGGGAAGAGAGAGATCATGGAAGGTAGATCTTTCCTGACATTGCTAAAGGCAAATACATTAGGGACTAACAGCTGGCGTCTTGCTGGCAATGTATTTTAATTGATCTGGCTTCTGAGTCCTTGTGAGGGAAGCAGCACCCTCGCAGGTTCTGGCAATTTGTACAAGTATTTTCTGAACCCTCCCAGGACCAAAAACAAGATCGGCGGCGATTCAGTAATGCCCGCTTCCCAGGAAAGGAACTGCCTCCTCGACGAAACTCGGGCTGGCAATTGATGCTCCTTTTACAGACGATGTTGGGTAGGCAGAATCCCTCCCTCTAGAAAAAGCCGGGGACACCGGGCCATAAGTCCTTCATCGAGGTTACCGGGACTTCCAAACCCTTCTTCATTAGCTTTCCTTAGTCCAGCGTTAGCCCCACCCACAAGCGAGCCCTTGCAGCCTGATTAGGCGAAGGTACCGCTACTCCTAGCAGGTGCCCAAAGATTGGCTGATGGAGACCGGCAGTGAAAGCGAACAGTTTGGCCTGTAGTTAAGGCCACGTTAGCCTTAAAACAGAACTTTTTTTCCCAATAGATACGTTTTGAACACGGAAGTCGCGTACAGTTCTTCCTGAGCGGAGGTGGGCGGCCCTGAAAAGGGCCTTTAAAAAAATGTATAGAATAAGACTTTAGCCGCCGAAGCCGTAGAGAGTGCGTCCCTGGCGCTTGAGCGCGTAGACCACGTCCATGGCGGTGACAGTCTTGCGCTTGGCGTGCTCGGTGTAGGTGACGGCGTCCCGGATCACGTTTTCCAGGAATACCTTCAGCACCCCGCGGGTCTCTTCGTAGATGAGACCGGAAATGCGCTTCACGCCGCCACGCCGGGCCAGGCGGCGGATAGCGGGTTTGGTGATGCCCTGGATGTTGTCGCGCAGAACCTTGCGGTGGCGCTTAGCACCTCCCTTACCCAGACCCTTACCGCCTTTGCCGCGTCCAGACATGATTACCTAAGTTGTCGCAAACGTACAGGATGCAATAGGCCACTGCTTGGTCAAAAGTAATTATAAGCTATAGTCGGACCTCGTTGAGAACTGAAAGCGCAGGAGGGAAAAGAGGCACTGACAGCGCCCCTTTGGCTCCGCCCCTCTCGGCAGTGATCCAATGACTATGTGGGAGAGAGAAGCTAGTAAAGAGATTCACTTTTAAACTCTGGATTGTTTTGCTCCCTTTGCTCTGCATCTGAGGCTGTTTATTTCTTCGCCTGAGAATTTTAGTGGAGGCTTATACAGTATTTTATGGCAAATACTGTACTTTCTCATTCGGGAGGAAGTGACTGTTAGTTGCTAAGGGTAGCAGAATATGACTCCCCATTCCCCCACTCCCATATGCTTCTTTGGCAGGACTATTTTTGAGCTGATTATTTTTTTAAAAACACCATACACAAAAACATTTCTAAAAACAGAGTAGAATTTACTCTTTTGTGAGGGACATTTACATTTATAAAGGGAATTTTAATTTGTGTCTTTTTCTCTGTACCGGGAAGAGAAGGATGACTAAATCACCAGAGGATCTCATCAATGAGGAGGCACTAGACTTAATTCTTTATAACAACCTTACCCTCCTTGTTCCTTTCCCTGGTAACCTCTCATAACTGGCTCCCACCCACTTCTTAGCTGAAGATGGTATTTAAGGTGGTGGCTTGGGCCAATTTTGGGAGTTTACTCAGTTTTTCTAGGTATTTCTCAAGCCTATGTGAGGTATACATGTTATTAAGCTTCTGTTTGCTTTTCTCTTGTTAATCTACCTTTTATACAGTGGTTCTCAGCCAAGAACTTAGAAGGGTAGAAGGAAAGTTATTTTCCCTCCCTTATAGGTATGTTGATTATTTTGAACTGTAGCAGAAAAACAGCAAATGCAGAGGGAAGATTTCTCTGAACTCCCATTATCTGCCTAAAGACAGATCCTCCAAAAGGAACTCAATTGTCATAAATCCCTTCCCAAGGAGTTTCATTAACTAGGGAAGAGTGACACTTATCTGAGGAAAGGACACTAAAAATTGACACCACACCCAGACAAACCTTGGCACAAACTATTGTCCACAAAAATTAATTGTCAATCTAAGAAAGAAATAGAGGATTTTATTAGAGCCAACCTGAGGATTATAACCTGGGAGACAGTCTTTCAGAAAACTCTGAGGACTATTCTGCTTGTCAGAGGTCAAAGCACAGTTATATAAGTTTTTGAGACAAAGAATCATATATCAAAGTTATATATTGATTCTACATAGTCCAGACCTTCACGTACAAGGTGAGTAGTGGGGCATCACAATCCCTTACAGGATTGAGAAAGGAATGTTATCTCCTAAGGAGTTACCTTGCTGGAACCAGGAGAAAATGGCTCTTTTCAATGAAGCAGGCATTCCTGTGTCTTCTAAGGAAGTCTGGTCAATCTGTAATGTGCACAATGCACACTAAAGAGGGGTAGTGGCCCAAATAAGCAGAGAGAAAATTTTATGTTTAGAAATTTTCTTGTCCTGCCTTAAACATAATTTTATTTGATCCTGCCATACCTCTCCCATCTATTCTTCTAAGGGCCCAATCATCTTTCCTAAAAATTATTTACTCTCCCCTAAGAGGCCTACATACATACCACCCGCCAACCCCTTTTCTCTATTAAGATGGTGTTTAAGTCTGAATTTTAAGCCACCTCGAGGAGTTACTCATTTTTCCCTGCGTATCTCCCACGTATACATGAGGGCTACATGTTATTTCTGTTTTGTTTTTCTCTTGTTAATCTGTCTTTTATTTCAGGGGTCTCGTAGAGGGAAAGTTATTTTTCCTTCCCTACAGCTGTGTGACCTTTAACCTTGCCTTTGTTTTCTTTATGTGTAAAACTGGGTAATGATAACACTGATGGAACTCTAGTGAAGATTTAATTTAGCTACTGTAAGCAAAGCATTGGAACAGAGATTGGCCCATGAAGTCCTATATAAATGTGACTTGTTTTCAGTTGGTATTATTTCTTAAAGATTCTTCCTGGACTTGAGATATTGCCCTAAGGTCTCATCTTTACTCCTAACACAGTATCAATCACACAAAGATGCATTTACTCATGAGGACTGATTTTTAAATCACAGCATCTAAAAAAGCACAAAGCATCAAAGCATTGTTTTGTTTTCATACGACATGTTAAACATGGTGGGTCCAAATATGTTCCTTTGGGCCCTCTCCCAAGGTGCACTGACAACCTCAGGCTTCTAGCTTTCCTGTAGCCGAGCCTGGGGTGCTGTTCAAATCTCCATACCAGTTTCCCACTATTGTGTTAAATCTCTTGAAAACACTCATTGAGCAGTAACTCACTTCTACTGGGACAACTGGAAAGGCTACTACTAAATTTTTAAGTCTGAAAAATTTACCCTGACCTTGACTTCCTCCTCCTTTCCTTTGAGAGTCTTTATAACAAATCAAAACTCATTCTAGACTCCAACAGCATTAGCTGTAAACTTCAACCTGTGGTATAACATCACTCTGTGGGCCTGGGTGAGAAAAACCCTTTCTGATTGAAGACCTTGTAGCAGCCATTTAAAAGATACATTCGGTACATTAAACACCCCCTTTTGTCTTCAGCCCGACCTCAGTCACTCCCCTAATATAAAATAACAGATGCTTAATGCAATGATATTAAAATGCTGGCACCACCCCCCTGCTCAAAGTGTTCAGTAAATTTTTTTTCACAAATTTGATTTTCTTCCACGTTTGATTTTAAAATGTCTGCTGAATTTTATTTCTAAACTGAGCAGAATCTACGCAAGTAACTAATGCCAAATAAAAAGGAAATTTAGAAGCTAAATTTTTTATTTCAAATTTTGAAAAATCCTAGAGTATGAGAGAAAATGATACACAGTTCAGGAAAATTAATAGCATTTATATAATGCTATGTGTCCCAAACTTGATGCATATTATTCTAATAACAACCCTACGAAGTGGGTAGTGTTACCCCCATTTTTCTGATGATGGAGAAATTGATTTAAGATGACACATTAAGTAGTAAAGCTGGGATATGAACCCGGGTAAGCTAGCATCCAAATGCTGCCAGCTTGCACAGTATACCCTAGAAAAATTATCAAGGTTATGAATTGTAAGACTGTGTTAACCTCTTATCCCTAGATACTGCACAGTTGTTCTGTTGAGGGGCTCAAGTAAATGAAGACTTAAAGCCATATCCATGTTCCTTGGCTGGGGAGGGGAAGGATCAGCCAGTCCCAGTCATTGTCCCCTGCCTATCTGATCCTCAGACAGCAATGGGCACTTTTACTTTTTAAAAGCTATCCTATCAGGCCCTGTACATAAAACACTTTTTCCCCAAGATACATAAAATATTAAAGGAAAAAGCCAAACAGTGTACTATAAGAGCCAGCACAGCAATAAACAAGAAAAACCAAGATACCTGGACTTCAGCAGGGGCCAAGAGCTGAGGGGAAAATCATCTTGGTTTAAGCCAAGGGCATTGGTTCCTCTGACAGACCCCTTACATGGGTAACAAAGGTCTGTGCCAGGCAGAGGCTTATACCAGTCTGGAAAAAAATAAAATGTTAAAATAAAACAACATACACAGAGAGAAATATCTTTTGTCATTTAAAAAAAAATTATTTTGTAAACCAAAAGTTTTTATTGAAACCCTGAAATGTAAATAAATCCAAGTGAACAACACAACACACATTACTCTTCTGTGTATTTTGAGTTTTGTTGTAGGTGGGAGTTGGGCAAATCATTTTAGCAAGGTGAATCAATTCTCATCTCAGAGGTAGGCAGAGACTACTAGGAATAAGGTATGGAAAAAACTGAAGCAAAGCCTTCGGAATTGGTGGCTGTCATGACTTTCAGCATTCTGTATTGTTTTATAGTTTGTAAAATATAGTGTAAAAGCTACACAATACAAAGGTTATTTTTCTTCTCACATTTGGTCACTATCCCATGTGTCACTATTCACCCAGTACTGAATCCCCAAACCGAAAAAACGTAAAAGCAAGATCAGAGTCAAATGGCCAAAGTCCTATATTTGAGTAACAACTACAGCAAAGAATTGTGAAAAAATTGTACAGCATAGCATACCATGGTACATAGCCCTAGAAGAGACAAAAGCAATGTGAGATACAGCAATGCAATCAACTGGACTATTTACAAGCAGGGTCATAATTAAATAATGTTTGATAAACTATGCCTGGATGGCTACCTGTTAAGGAAATATGGTTAGACCCTCGCCTCACACTTACAACTCCAGGAATGTTTGGCTGTGGCGGAAGGGGTTGGGACAGGAAGAATTCTACCCTAACCCACCCTCATTAAGGGGAGAATTTTACTTGCCTACGGTACAGCTCTTCAAAATGAAGTTGTAGGTGGCTCTGAAAAGAGCCTTTGGGTTTAAGATTGGCACTTAATGGAAAAAGAAGTTTACGCTCTTTCACCACGGATGCGACGGGCAAGCTGGATGTCCTTGGGCATGATGGTGACGCGCTTGGCGTGGATAGCACACAGGTTGGTGTCCTCGAAAAGCCCCACCAGGTAGGCCTCGCACGCCTCCTGCAGCGCCATCACGGCCGAGCTCTGGAAGCGAAGGTCGGTCTTGAAGTCCTGCGCGATCTCGCGCACCAGGCGCTGGAACGGCAGCTTGCGGATCAGCAGCTCCGTGGACTTCTGGTAGCGGCGGATCTCGCGCAGGGCCACTGTACCGGGCCGGTAGCGGTGCGGCTTCTTCACGCCGCCCGTAGCCGGCGCGCTCTTGCGAGCCGCCTTGGTGGCCAGCTGTTTGCGTGGCGCCTTGCCGCCGGTAGACTTGCGAGCGGTCTGCTTAGTACGAGCCATGACAAAGCCTCACAATAAGTGTTCGCCCAAATACCAGTGGAAAGCATTCAGCCGCCCTTCTTTTATACAGCCAGGCCACCAACTATTGGACCCAAGAACATTCAAAAGTACCCGAGCCCTCCTCGGATTGGTCCATTTCTGTGCCTGGCCCGGAAGAATTAAGAGCTGCTTTCGGGTTGGTGAGTGAATCCTAAACCCTGCCGTTTAACTATAGCGAGTCCGACACCCTGACGTCATTTTATTTACGCTTTCGCTTCTAAAACGTACGGCAAAATTACACAAAGCAACGCGGGCACCGCCAACGGATTGATTTTTTTTGTGGGTTTTTTGTTTTTTTTTTTTCCCGGTACCCGGGCCTCTCACTCTTGTGGCTTCTCCCGTTGCGGAGCACAGGCTCCGGACGCGCAGGCTCAGCGGCCATGGCTCACGGGCCCAGCCGCTCCGCGGCATATAGGATCTTCGCGGACCGGGGCACGAACCCGTGTCCCCTGAATTGGCAGGCGGACTCTCAACCACTGCGCCACCAGGGAAGCCCTCACTTTTCTTTTTTTAAAAGTATAATCACCAGATATTTTGGAAGTGCTTAGAAAAATTAGATGGGCTGCATCTAAAATGATACTCAGATTTTCTTGAGTCTGGCACACATTGTGGAGTCAGGAAGATGTTTCTGACACGAGCGCGAAGTACCAAGGATCTGTAATTTACTCAATCCCTTCAGGAAATGTGTAATGTTTTTATAAAGTTGAATAGATGCAGAGGTTTTGGGTGTTCAAGTCAACAAAAAATGTTGAAGGTTAACTTTGAAGAATACAGCGCTTTTCACTACACTGAAAGTGAGTATACTTTCCTCACTCCAGTGCAAAAACTTTCCAAAAGTCACTGCTGAAACAAAGAGGAAAGTAGTTTGACTATAAACTGATTCACCTGTAGTTAATCCGGTCAATTTAAACTCGTGTGGCTTTCCTCTAAAGCTAGTCATTTCGCATATATTCTTTACTGATTTCCCTCGGGACACTCACTTATTAGCTGTCATTTTTCGCCTGATGTCACAACCCTCATATGGGCAAAACTGAAAAGCATAACAAGCTCTTTAAACGAAAAAGGTGGGTGGCTCTGAGAAGAGCCTTTGTAAGTTGCCTTTTTTTTTTTTTTTTTGGATAATGGAAAACAAAAATGCCGTGCAAAAAAATAACACTTTACTTGCCCTTGGCCTTGTGGTGGCTCTCAGTCTTCTTGGGGAGCAGTACCGCCTGGATGTTTGGCAGGACACCGCCCTGAGCGATGGTCACGCGCCCCAGCAACTTGTTAAGCTCCTCGTCGTTGCGGATGGCCAGCTGCAGGTGGCGCGGAATGATGCGCGTCTTCTTGTTGTCGCGGGCCGCGTTGCCCGCCAGCTCCAGGATCTCGGCCGTCAGGTACTCCAGCACCGCCGCCAGGTACACCGGCGCCCCGGCACCGACACGCTCGGAGTAGTTACCCTTGCGGAGCAGGCGGTGCACCCGGCCTACGGGGAACTGGAGCCCAGCTCGCGAGGAGCGGGTCTTAGCCTTAGCACGAGCCTTGCCGCTCTGTTTACCACGACCAGACATAACTAATAGACCACAACTCACAAGCCTTCAAAATAAAAAGCAAACAATAAATAAAACAGCGGCGAGAGCAATATTTATACTAACCAGAGGTAGGCTTGTGCTATTCTCCCATTGGCTACTATTTAACAACCAATGGGAAATCAGAACCTGCATCCTTCATTTGCATATAAGGCTTCCGTCTAGTGTGAGTTTTCTCTTTGCTCCAATTTCATACAGTCTGGTGGGCTTTCAATACTGTTAATAATGGAGTCTGTTTGGTTTTTTCAAAGCACTGTTCTTAAATGCAATCAGAAGCAGGAGTGATTCTTCGTATTGTTCTGACTTTTTGCTCTTGAAATTGTGACTCATGATTTTTGGAAAGGAATAAACGCAGAACAGTTTCGAAACATAATATTTAAGAGGGAGTTACTTCTATGCCCAGTGTTACTTTAACTCTTCTAACTCTTTAAGTCTTTTGACAGGAAAGAGGGAGAAGAGGAAACAAATAATTTTTTGTCCTGGCCCAAGTCTTAAACTATCTGAACAATGAAAACTGAAGGCAAGAACTGGAAGATCCAGCAAGTCTTCCGTTTCATTCATAGCTTACCTATGAGGCCTTCCAGGATCACCTGGGAGGTATGTAGAGTGAGTACTGTCCTCATTTTAGAGATTGCGAAACTGAGAGACCCAGCTTGTTTGCCTTTGCCAAGGTTAATGGGACCAAGGACAACAAAATCCTGGCTGAAAAACTTTGTCATCGTTCCCGGTGACACTCTTAATCTTCCTACCCTCCCTCTTTTTTTCACTTGGCTACCACACACAGGATTCTAATTACTTTAGAAAACTCCTCCATCATTCTCCATATCGCACTGAACTTCTTGCAGTTAGAGTGAAAATTTTGCAGCACATAAGGACTCCTAAGAAATGAGAGAGAACAAACACCCCACAGCACATAAATACTCAAAATGAGATTACAGTATATTACTATAAAACACTATATTAATATTACTACAGAGTGTTTGGTCTTAAGCTCTCATGTCGAGGAACATAAAATTAAGAGAAATTACCGAGGGAGATCTTGCTGTTTTTTCTTTTAATGGTCCATGAAATAGAAATAGATGGGGCCCAGATGGAGGCGGATTACTATTTCAGGTTTTTTTTTTTTTTTGCGGTACGCGGGCCTCTCACTGTTGTGGCCTCTCCCGCTGCGGAGCACAGGCTCCGGACGCACAGGCCCAGCGGCCATGGCTCACGGGCCCAGCCGCTCCGCGGCACGTGGGATCTTCCCGGACCGGGGTACAAACCGGTGTCCCCTGCATCGGCAGGCGGACTCCCAACCGCTGCGCTACCAGGGAAGCCCTATTTCAGGTATTTTTGAGGACTCCAGCGTAAAAGTCTTCTAACTAACAGGATGGTAAAAGGAACAAGAGCCTGAGTGTGAGAAAATTACTTCTAAACCAACTCGGTCAGAGAACTATATTTTGATCCAGGCAACCAAGCAGGAGAGTAAAGATGCTCACTTCCTGTTTCTTTTTTACCTTCTCTCAAGTCTTATGACGTTTTCTCTTAACAATATTCACTTCCTTTTTATTATTTATTATTATCTTCACCATGGACAACAGCAATATACATCAACACTGGCTCAGTGTCTGAAATGTTTCAAAACCCGTGATGGAGATGTAAAAAGGTATCTCAGATGCTCCCTTGAAGACTTCATACTCTTTTGAAAAGGGCAGGGGGAGGGGAACTGGGGGGATGTATACCTGAAGTTTAAATAGTACAGCATTTTTTGCATCCAAAACTGAAGGTTTTAAGCAATAAATATTATAAGAGCACATGGAGAAGAGTAATCACTGTGAATTAGAAGGGTCAACAGAACTCGAAAAAGATGTACATTTAGCATTTATTCAACATAAATAAATAGTGCCAGAGTGTTCTAGGTGATGACATGGTGTGCCCTTGGGGTCGCTGAGCAGGAAAAAATTTTCCTCTACCCTTCTAGGTTCTTCTGGCTGGTCTAAGAATTAAACTGACATGAGACAAATTAACAGGAAAAAATTAAATTTCATTTCATTTGTGGGTCGGACACAATAAGAAAAATGAGACCCAAGGACAAGTTAGGCAGTTGAGGCTTGTTATGCCATCTGAGAGAAGAGGTTAGGGGCTTGGGACTTCAAAGGGTAGGAAGGCAATTCACAGGAAGATGAAAAAAATAAAATGTTTTGTGAACAAATGTTTGCTGGGCCAAACAGAAACAATGGCACCCAGAAAAAAAATTTAATGAGCAGTCTTTGCTAGGTTCCCCCCTGTCTGCACACCTCGTTCACACCTAGTTATCTAGGGTGAGAGCTTCCTTCCTGGAACAGGTTCTCTATCTAAAATTCTTTTAGGCATTTAGGGGGAAGGTCAGAGGATCTTCTTGCATCTTTTATTGCTTTCAGCTCTAAATTCTCTGCATGCCAAAGTGGCACATCTTGGGAAGGTCTTCCCTGAAACCCATCACTGCCATATCAGTTTAATTATTAGACCAACCGAAGAAAATTGTTCCCCCTCCTACAGAGGCCACATGGGGATCCTGGACTTCCACCCCCTACCCAGCAATAATGAGGCACCTCTTCCCTGTCAATGTCAAACAGGCTGAGCAAGAAACTTGGATGCCACGCCCACCTGACAATGAGGCAGTGCCCTCCTTCTACCCCAGGCGGGAAGGGGGCTGGGAAGGGGGGGGAGGTCTCTTAAGACCATAAATTTAAATAAATCTAGAGTCTCATAACAATACCCAAAATGCCCAGGATAAGTTTATTTAAAAAAAAGATCACTGTCATACCGAAGTCTCCATTTGAGTGAATAAAGATAATCAACATATATTAAGACCAAGAGACACATATGTTAGAATTTCTCCAACTAGGATTCTAAACCAGCCATCATAAAAACACTTAAATGAGCAAAGTTGGTGCCTCATCAGAATCAGCTGGGGAGATGTATGAATTTTTTTTCTGGCTTCTCACAACTCCCCACATAGTTTTGGAGTCTAGCCCTGAGTCCAGGAATCTGATTTTTAATTTCCTTTTTGCTTGTTAAAGATCAGCCAGGTATCAGTATAGAGGTCAAAAGGGCCTAGCCTTGAGTTAGGGGACCCAGGTTTTGGTTTGGGCTTCTTATTTAAGGGTATAGTTTTAGGTAAAATATCAACTATTAGGAAGAAGCGGGAGAGAGGAGAGAAGAAAGATAGAAGCAAGCAAGTAGGCAAATATTATGAAAGACAAGATGGGGAAAAAATAATTCTTACCTTAGGAGATCATTTTGAAGAGACTGAGATATTATTTCCCAGATCTCACCCCTCCAGGGAGTTATTCTTAAACTGCAGCTTGAGTTCAATAATTTTTTTTTACGGGGGTGGTGGGGGGTAGTTATAATCTAAAAAACAAAAATTTCAACTTCTAAGACAAGCTTCTCTTTCACAACTATGTTTTGTGTAAGCTTAGATAAGAAATGCTTCTCATATAGCGGTCAGCTGATTTGTGTGGGAGCTGGGAAAAGATCATTTAAATTTAAATTTTCTTTTAAAAGTGGTCCTTTTTGAGAAATTCTACTTCAAGTTTTACTTCTTCATCCAGACACACTGTTGTATGTCACCTACATACGGTGCTCATAAACCAAAGGAAAAGACTTTCCCCCACCTTTTTAATAGGCAGTCAACTGCTGCCCCTTTTCCCGGCTCTTTTTCCCCTCCCCCAGCCCCAGGCCTAGCCCAGCCCCAACTGACTCCTTTTCCTCAATCAAGGCCCTTCCTATCGAGATTATTTTTGGAGTCGCGGGTTCTTTGAAAAAGGTTTCCAAGAAAAATCAGCACATTTTCCTCTCCAGCTGGGGGCCCTCCCGGTCTGCGACGAGGTGACACCAGATGGGGAGGGCGGGAAATTCAAATCCTTTATCCCTCCTCGAGCTGGAGTACCACCCTTTCAAGCTCTTCTAGTGGCATCCCTGAACGGTAAATGTCCCAAGAAACGGGAGCCCAGATTTCAGAAATGAAAGAAAAATTGCAACGGCTTTAGATTGGCTGTTGCCATCAGTAAACAATTCTAATGCGAAATTAGAAAATCTCACTTCAACCGTGTGAAGAGGGCTTGAGGTAGTACCCTACAGAAGGGCCCACAGCTTGTTAAAGGAACAATAAGCAATTTTGCTTACTGTTTCTACAATCCCAGGGGAGTTCAGGCTCCCGGAGAAAATGCCACTACCTGCCCTTTGTTCCGTAGGGACCCCTCCTCTCCCCCTCCCGCTCCCCCACATCCCCTCCCCCCTCACACCTCCACCCCGCTCCCCCACAACTCCCCCTCGCCCCCTTACCCCTCTTTCCCGTTCCCCCCACCCCTCCCCCTCGCCCCCACCCCTCCCCCTCGCCCCTCACCCCCCGCCCCCACCCCTGAAAAGACAGCCTGGATAATCATCTCCTGAGGGTCTCTACTCTCTGAAATCCCCTAACCGCTTCCTTACCAAGGAGGGACATTCCCATCACCATTAGAAATTTCAGGAGGCTTTGTAGAAAGGAGTGAACACTTCCAACAGCTTAATAAGCATCTGGAAGTTTAATCCTTGGGAAAAAGATGAGATTTTTGGGTAATGCGACACAGTAATTCATGTGTTTTAAAGCCGATAAACCTTCCAAGTCGCTTGGGGCTCTGGCTCCAAAATTGCTTCAACTATCAATACCACGGGAAAAAACACCTGAAAGTAAATATAACCAGTAGAGAATTGCACTCATCATCAAAAAAACAGAAGTTTCAGCTCTTCTTCGACAAAGTGGGTGGCTCTGAAAAGAGCCTTTGGGTCGAGTGCCTATACAAGCACTTACTTGGAGCTGGTGTACTTGGTAACGGCCTTGGTGCCCTCGGAAACAGCATGCTTGGCCAGCTCCCCAGGGAGCAGTAGGCGCACAGCCGTCTGGATCTCCCTAGATGTGATCGTGGAGCGCTTGTTGTAATGCGCCAAGCGCGACGCCTCACCCGCGATGCGCTCAAAGATGTCGTTGACGAACGAGTTCATGATACCCATGGCCTTAGATGAGATGCCGGTGTCTGGGTGGACCTGCTTCAAAACTTTGTATACGTAAATGGAATAACTCTCTTTACGACTACGCTTGCGTTTCTTCCCGTCTTTCTTCTGCGCCTTAGTGATGGTCTTCTTAGAACCCTTTTTAGGGGCCGGAGCAGATTTAGATGGCTCTGGCATAGTTCTTCCGAAGAGCTGTAGTAAACGTTAGTCCACCTCCACAACTAAAATTACTAATAAGAAGAGTTCAGAACCCATTTATTTATAGTCGTTCAATGCAAACGAGCAATCAAGAGTTCTTACTTTTGATTGGATAGAGCAGAACAGGGTCACAAAAGGGCGGGAGGGGCGTATTTTATGCAAATAAGGGATACACAATTTGTTTTTCTATTGGATAGAAAAACAGCATACTTTTGACCAATCGGATAGCTTACTGGGGCATCCCTGTACTGTCTGTAAAATGATTTGTTCATATGTCATCCAGCGTTTTCTCCTTTTGCTCACAATGTTTGTTGTTAAGTTGTGTAAGGTGATTACGTCTGGACGTGGTGAATAAGTAGGCAAGATTCGAGCTAAAGCTAAAACTCGATCTTCCCCAGCTGGTTTGCAGTTCCCAGTAGATCGCGTACACTGGTTGCTCCGTAAGGGCAACTACTCCAAACGGGTCGGTGTCGGGGCCCCAGTGTACCTGATGGGCGAGATTTTGGAGCTGGCGGCCAGCCCGACCCGCGACAACAAGACGCGGGTAATTCCGCGCCACCTGCAGCTGGCCATCTATAATGAGGAGGAGTTCAACAAGCTGCTCGGCAAAGTCACCATCGCTCAGGGCGGCGTCCTGCCCAACATCCAGGCTGTGCTGCTGCCCAAGAAGACTGAGAGCCACTGCAAGACCAAGGGCAAGTAAAGCCTAGACAAAATACGAAATTCTTTTTTATAAACTGTCTAGAGGCTCTTTTCAGAGCCATCTACATTTTCATTAAAAAAGCTGGTAGCCAGGTATCTATCTCTGTTTTTTTAAAGACAGAGTGACGTCAAAACACTGACTTCCAGGGAAATTGGACTTCCCACAAGAATTATTTTAGTGCATACCGGGTGAAACTTCTGTAGTCAACAAAAGCGTTTCTAAAGAGGAGGCAGAAGCATCGCTCGGGCTTGAGAATAACAAAAAGCAAAGAAATTTTCCTTTTGCCAGTAATAAACCTGTTCGGGCTTTCAAGGTTGTAAAGTTAAGAAAAATCTATTTTTTTCTGACGAAAGTTTGGCTGCAGTCCAGTGTGTATCTGTCATCAAATCGGTCTTTACATGTGATTTTTTGAATCATCCACTCAGTGACACTGCCATGTAGTTTCACAAAAGAAAAACTCAGGGTTAGGGGAGCTGTGATGACCAGAGAAAGTGGCAGTCCTGGCGGTTCGAGATTTATTTAAACCTACCCCAGCTGTCTGGGGGAGAAAAAACGATTGTACTCAGTTTAGTGTGTGGACCAGCTGTATTGACAACCCGCGAGCGTGTCAATATTGACACGCTGAGAATATTGAGAATATCAGGGGAACTCATCAACTGAATCGGAAGTTAACATGGTCCTTAAGTGTCTCGTTATGCACGCTGTAGTTGGCGGCGGGATGAAATAGAACGTATGAAAATTCCTTCAGATCCCAGAGGCAAAAAAAGGCACCGGGAATGGGTGGTAAAGGAATTCATCCAATCAGATTCTTTAGTAATTAATTCTCCTTCCCGGTCACCTTTCAGCCAATGGTTTTATCGCGCGGTACTTTTGAAAAACTACAAGACCAATCAGGATGCTTCTAACTATATTTAAAGACAACTGCCTAAGACTGCAACAGGACAGTGGGTGTGTGGTCACTTGTCATGGCTCGCACTAAGCAAACCGCTCGCAAGTCGACCGGCGGCAAGGCCCCGCGCAAACAGCTGGCCACCAAGGCGGCCCGCAAGAGCGCACCGGCCACGGGCGGCGTGAAGAAGCCGCACCGCTACCGGCCCGGCACGGTGGCCCTGCGCGAGATCCGCCGCTACCAGAAGTCCACGGAGCTGCTGATCCGCAAGCTGCCGTTCCAGCGCCTGGTGCGCGAGATCGCGCAGGACTTCAAGACCGACCTTCGCTTCCAGAGCTCGGCCGTGATGGCGCTGCAGGAGGCGTGCGAGGCCTACCTGGTGGGGCTCTTCGAGGACACCAACCTGTGTGCTATCCACGCCAAGCGCGTCACCATCATGCCTAAGGACATCCAGCTTGCCCGCCGCATCCGCGGGGAGAGAGCATAAAGAAAGTAATCTTCCTAATTGAAAAAAGGCTCTTTTAAGAGCCACCCACAATTTTACTTAAAGGCGGTTGTGACATGATTGCTGAGGTGTTAGAAGTCACTAATGGTAGAAAGCGTATAGTAAAAATTCAAGTAAGGGAATTTCGTATTCATAAAATCCAAAATAAGCCTTTATTCGGGTTAGAGTTATTCAGGGAATTATCTCATAATTAAAATGCTGTCTTCAGGTCAATTGGTCTACCTAAAATGGAATTGTAGCTCAGGCAATAGGAACTGACCTCAGTACTCACCAGCAGAGATACACTGAATTTATGTAACCTTAAGACTTGCCTATGCATCTTAAAATCAAGGGGGTTTGAGATACTGAAGGGTACCAACTGTAGAGCTTTTTTTTTTTTACCCATGCCCCCTTTTAATACAAAGAACATTTACTTAAATGTTAATTTTAAAAAAAATTTCCACATATTGATGTACAATGTAACTGATGGAGCAGATGATTTTCTGAGGCTTAACGCTTACACAACGCGGTGACTTAAAACTACAAACAAAATTACAAATTAGATACTGAATATTTATAATGAGAAAATAAATTAACAAATTCCAATTTTACAAAAAGACAAAACCATAGCTATCACAAAATTCAGAAAAAGCACATTTTATTAAGTTGAATACACACTGCAATGCTTTATTTTCCTATATTTTTGACAGCATACTCTGATTCCCTCTTTAAAGGAAAATTGTTTAGTAATATTTTCTATAGAGTGTAGACAGTGGGAAGAGAATTCAGTATTCCCTCTAGGGTGGTTGATCACAATTTGTTTTAGTCCCTTGATAACTTAGAAGAATTTCAGCTTCAAAGCACTGTAGGTGATGTCAAGTTTTTAGGATCGTTTTCAAATTTGGAAAATCCTCTGTCAAACTTCTTTCATATGTGAATTGTAAAATTTGGAAGAATTCTTCACAGACTAGCTTCTGGCTCTATACATTTCAAATCTCAATTCTCCTCTATGCATTCACTCCCAGTGCTGGGTACATGGATATATGACATCTAGTCCCATATTTTCTTGCCATTAATCCAGGTGAGTTTATCAGTGGGCAGTAGGAGTATTCCTTGAAGCCATTCTTAGATCAGACTGGCTAGCAACAACTGAACTATCAATATATATGAGCACATCTGCACATCACTTTATATATGTCATTAACCCCAAACAAAATATAGATGCAAGTAAATTTTCTCAAGTCCCAAATATTCTCATCAACATCCCAGCATAATCAGACAAAAGGTGAATTGTAAAAGAAGAGAAGATTGAATGGAAATAAATGGTTTTTACCAGCTGTGATTAAAATCTGTCAACATTGCAATTTTTTAAAAAGTATTTATTTATTTATTTATTTATTTATTTTTTGCGGTACGCAGGCCTCTCACTGTTGTGGCCTCTCCCATTGCGGAGCACAGGCTCCAGACGCACAGGCTCAGCGGCCATGGCTCACGGGCCCAGCCGCTCCACGGCATGTGGGATCTTCCCGGACCGGGGCACGACCCCGTGTCCCCTACATCGGCAGGCGGACTCTCAACCACTGCGCCACCAGGGAAGCCCAAAAGTATTTTTTAAAATGAGGGCAAGTGAACATATTATACTCCCAGGGGCCCCTCCCAGGACCTTGGAAGTACAGGGTCTGACACTTGAGTTTCATTAACTTCAGGGTAAATCTGCTTCTCAGCACAGGCTATGCTTTTCCAAATTACACATGGCCTTCCTTGCCCTCCTACCACTCTGTTATACCACACCTCAGCAGAATGCCCTGTTGAGAAACACTGGTCTCGGATGACTCAGGACTCTGAGATAGAGTCAGCATAATTATAGGATCAGGTCAGCATAATTATTTCCTTGGAAACATCTAGATTCTACTCTAGAGCAAGTATACTCTTGTGTGCTCCTTTCAGCGTTTACTATAGATCTTTATTGTTCAAGACGGTAGCCAATAGCCATATGTGGCTATTGAGCGCTTGAAACATGGCTAGTCCAAATTGAGATGAGCTTAAGTGTAAAAATACATACCAAATTTCAAAGAGTTAGTATGAAAAATAGAATTTAAAATCTCCTTAATATTTTTACCTTAGATGACTTGTTGAAATCTTTTTATTTTAGTGGGTTAAAATATTATTAAAATAGATTTTACTTGCTTTTTTACTTTTCTAAAATGTGGCTACTAGAAAATTTTTGATTACTTATGTGGCTCATTATATTTGTGAGGAACAGCACTCATACATGGAGGATAATTATACTGGCTCACATAACTCATTATGTCCTTAATGTGACCAAGCCTCAGTAATAATGGCACCTACCTCAAGGTGCTGTGAAAAGAATGTGTTTGAAAATAAATAAAGAGTGTTCAGCAATAGTGCTTGGCACCCTTGTAAATTAGTGCTCAAGAAATGCTAGCTGTCAACACTATTGCTGTTACCACTGTGCCCTATATCCCTGTTCCCTTCTGAAATTCTCTAATGATGTAATCACGTCTTGTACTGGACCTGTTCCTCTCTGGCATGGATTTCAACCACAAAGTTACCTTTTACATCTCCCTCAGTCTTAGAAGAAATAAAATCTAGAGCACTGCCTAGGGGAAGTAATAGGATATTTAATTTTTCATCCATAAGAGCACTATGTATGTACAGAAAAAATTTTTTTTACAATAATGCATTACAAGGAACCTTTAATTTCTGTGTGCACTTTCAACGTACATGAACATTTCATGAATTTTCCTCATTATCAGTCAGCAGTTTAGTTTATGCAATATTCATTGCCATTTTTGGCTAATCAGCCATGTTTGGCCAATTATTTGAGTATATTATTGCTGTTGTCAATATTATTTTATAATAAGTGAATACTGAAAATAATATTAATAATGTCAAAATAAAATATAGGTTTTATAAACTAAACAAAATCGTGACAAAGACCTTTTCATTAAACTAGCCAATTTTTAGAATTGAATGAATGTCTTATTAGACCCAAGCCAGTAAACTATGTGAACAGTTGTGAGGGAATGGAACAAAATTAAAGAACATGGACAAAATTGAGGAAACATTGTTGAAGACTGTCTAAAGACTAGATAAAATTAGAGATTTTTAACAATAACTTAGCTCTCTGTGAATGAACTCTTCCTGCAGCCTTACTAAAGAATGGTTATATTTGTTTTTGAGGAATATGTTTTACTTGAAAGTAAAGGACATGTTTCAACTATGCAAATACATTTGCAGGAAACATTCAATGATAGGATCAACTGTATATAAACCCAATAAATTTACACCCCAAAGGGCATTCACAAGAAGTTTGAAGAAAAATTAGAGAATCGACTCTCTTTGCTTAGGTTGATTCCTTCCCTGCCTCTTAGAGCTGATGTGAAAATCAAGCAAATGGGTGGAACTGAAATTATTTGAAGGAGAAAGGGAACATAGAAGTACATGGTGCTATTACTATAAGCCCTATCTGTGATTATATTTGGAGTGTCTTTATTAGGTCTCCTGGTTGTTGCAACTTGACCCAACCTGAGCTAAGTGGAGAGGCCCCGGTGGCAGGAGTTCAGGTGGCTCAAAGAACCAGGAACTCAGGAGATGTCAGGAACCCAGATCTTGCAGCACTCCCTGTACACCTCTCATCTCTGCTTTTCTATGCACTTTGGCTCCATCCTACTCTTTTTATCCACTAGATCTCTTGGTTTCTCCTACACAGTGACTAAGACGAGGAATGAACTCCATGGCCACTACCACTAATGCAAGAAATAACTCAACTCACAGATTCGTCCTTGTGGCAATGGTTGAAGAACTGAGCTGCAGGTCTGCAGAAGCCCCTGACCCTGGAAATTGCCTTGAGAAATTCTCTGCCCACCAGAATAGAAATAGGATGCTGGACTTTCTCTACCCAGGAGAAATGCCATGAATATGAAAGAATCCACATATAATGCTGTTAATGAAAACTAAAGCCTTTTATTAGAGACATCACCTCCCCCCGCAATACACACAAAATTTCCAAAACTTTACCAATATATTTTTTCTCCTTCGCGTAGAAAATTTTGGATTGCACAAAAATGCGTTTAGAGCATCTTCGATTTTTAGATGTTAAAGCCCACCTAAAATGAGAATCCTTGACTGGCCAGCCAGGACAAAATGGCCGACTAAAAGTTGTTTTTCATACACTCAAATCCATCACACATTTGTTGAAAGTTACACGATGCGAGGAACAGAAAGATCCCTGGTCCAGCCTTGCCCTGGGTGGAAGAGTCATTGCCACCGCTGTAGCAGTTTTTCAAATGTTCCTTTGCTGCCACAGCCCACAGGAATTAACAAAAGAATGCGAGGCAAGAGCGTCTGCACCCACCCTCCTCCCAGGATCGGATGATACCAACGCCCCCGAGAGCCAGCAACTTGACTTTCGAAACATGGAAAATGTCCGAAATACCAGATACATTTCTGTATCAAGCGAATAGTGCTAACCCAACGGAAGGAAAACAAACATTGGAGACTAAGGATGGAGGCCGGCCACCATCCAATTAAATACATGGTGAAAATCACAGGCTGGAGAAGTGAGCCAACCCGCGAGCAGGGCGGGACTTTTGAATGAGTTCTTAGCTTAATCGGAATATCCCGTTAAGACTAAGAAACTGGCTGGATTTCTTTGTGGTTGTATTTGCTGTTCACAGGAGTGGAGCGGGGCAGGCAGATAGCCCAAGTACGCAAGTCTCCGGACAGCGCTTGTAATTGCTGACCAGGAGACTAACCAAAAGCACCGCAGAGCAAGGAGCAACCCACAAGGATGGGTCTATGCCCTGCAACCCCACAGCAGTCACCCTCCCAAGCCCTTGCTGCCCATCTTAGGGTAGCGTGAGCAGCCTTCTGCAACGACTCCTGCGCAACCTTGATCTAGATTAAAAGGCGAAAAGTGATATAAGTATACAGAAACAGCAAGTACGGAAGGAGTATACAGGTCTTTTTTTTGAGATCAGTGGTGGCTCTGAAAAGAGCCTTTTTGGGTTTTAGAAGCAGACGATTAACAACCTACTTCTTTTTGGGTGCAGCCTTCTTGGGCTTGGCAACCTTAGGCTTGGCGGCTTTGGTCTTCACTGCCTTCGCTGCGCTCTTGGCGGCCTTCTTGGGTTTAGCAGCTTTAGCTTTCCTTGGACTCTTGGCAACTTTCTTGGTCACAGTAGCTGCGGCTGGCTTCTTCGCCTTCTTCGGGGTCTTCTTGGCGGTTTTTTTCGGGGTGGCCGCACCCGTGGCTTTCTTGGGCTTCTTAGCTGCCCCAGCAGCCTTCTTGGGCTTGGTCGCACCTGCCTTCTTAGCTTTGGGCTTGGCTTCCCCAGTGGCCCCCTTCCTGTTGAGCTTAAAGGAGCCGGAAGCACCGGTGCCCTTGGTTTGCACCAGAGTGCCCTTACTCACCAGGCTCCTAAGACCCAGTTTGATGCGGCTATTATTCTTCTCCACATCGTAGCCCGCGGCCGCCAGCGCCTTCTTGAGCGCAGCCAGAGACACACCGCTCCGCTCTTTGGAAGCGGCGACAGCCTTCGTGATGAGCTCGGACACCGGCGGCCCAGACGCCTTCCGGCGCGCCCCGGCCGGCTTCTTGGCCGCCTTTTTCTTAACCGGGGTCTTCTCCGCAGGAGGCGCGGCGGTGGGAGCGGCAGGAGCGGTCTCCGACATGCTGAATGCTGAAGATCTAGGACTCGGGTACAAGTGGCAAGTCGCCGATGGAACTACGCTTGGGCCGGGCCGCCGTATATATAGAGCGCAGGCGCGCGCTGATTGGTGCTCCGGTCGCCCGCCTGGCTGGCAGGCTCTGAGCCGCCGCGGTGCGCCCAAGTTGTGTTTGTTCCACTTCACAAAAGGGGGAAAATATTAAAATACGCAGCACCAAATCACCCGAGTTTGGTCGGGAAAGGATCCGAGAAGCCTCAGGCTTCGTGCTCTCCATTTATTTTTTCCGCAACCACAAAGACTACTCGTCCAGTCGTCCCCAACTCCCCCAACTCCTAGGGAAGTCCTGGGCAGTCGGAGACCACTTTCTGTTTTTCTTCTAAATTACCTGTTCGCTCCTTTGCCCCTGAAAGTTCTTTTTCTCAGGGGTGGTTGGGCACATGCTTCCCTTCTTTTGGAGCCAAAAATGAAATGGTTTCCACCTAAATTTTCACCATAATTCTGTTTCTTCGCAAGGGAAGTAACACAGGTCCTCTGTGAATTCTTCGTACAGACCCACAGGAACTGTGGACTGGGACCAGGATTCTGGGGCCAGTCCAAAGCAGTTAGGGCGGGATGGGAGGGGGTTCGTAAGCCTTGGGGGGGTCCTGGATGATGGGGGGTTAGAGACTTAAATCTTTGATTTGAAGACATTGAAACTCTATGAAATCCCTCTTTTCATAGATGGGGGCGGGGCACTCTTCTCACTTCTCCAAAGGCAAGAAATTGGGCTGTTTTTTAAAAGCTCTCAGGTTTCCCTCTGGGTTGTGCAAAGCAGGGGGTCTGGCCCTCAAGGACAGGGATAATGAGGAAACAAAGGAGACCCCCTAAGCCTGCAAATAACCCCCAAATAGACTTGGCAGCTAGGGACATTTAGATGATCTGTTTTCAAAGAAAACAAGCATTTATTTATTTATTTTTGCATGCTGCAATAAAGAGATGAATTTCAGCACGTGAAAATTCTAGGTTACTTCCACTAACAATATCTAACACATGTCGTGGTACAGGACACT
Organism: Hyperoodon ampullatus; assembly: GCF_949752795.1. Classification (NCBI taxonomy): domain Eukaryota; kingdom Metazoa; phylum Chordata; class Mammalia; order Artiodactyla; family Ziphiidae; genus Hyperoodon; species Hyperoodon ampullatus. Next base: position 84,875,467 of record NC_136923.1, on the reverse strand, counting down.
CTCTAACTGGGAACCCAAAGATACAGATGGAAATAAAGCAACTGACTTCAACAAGATACACTTTTGACTTTTAAGATGAACTATAGATTTGAAACAGAGATGAAATGGCAAAATTTTAACAGAAATAGAGGAAAATTACTAGAACAAATAAATTATTATGCCACTTTTTGCTGATAAGCTCACCTCTTAACCCCTCTAAAGCCGGCCATATGTATTCTATTCTAAAGCTCCCTTTACTACTACTACATCTAGATGAAAATATGTACTAAAGATGTCAGTCTTAGATGTGATAGTCAAAAGGGGTTATACAAATTAAGTTCAGTGATGATTGAAAAATGAGGTATCTTCTTTTAGATTAAGGATAACCCCATGGTTTCACTGAATAACATTCATTCAACATTTGGAAACTATGTCTACTACTGGTCATGTCCTCTGGGAATTAACAGCCTAATAAGATTAGTGATGGATGAATTAGCAACCGCAGAAAATCGCTTTAGACCTGCCATCCATCAGTGTGACTTTGGGTATAGGAATTGTAAGAAATCATTGAATGTGTACGAACAACTAAAGTACCTTCATCATGCTAATATGTTTTGGTAAAAAAATAAAATAAGAACATGCCATTTGGTTCTGATTCTATGTGCAATGAGCCCCCTCTTCATCTGAAACTCAGCTAAGTATGCATAACCACCAGAAAAAGAGCTGTGTGGAGTCTTGATTACCAGGTCACTGAACCTCCCTTCACTATAAAGTGGTGTCCCTGGGCTTCCCTGGTGGCGCAGTGGTTGAAAGTCCACCTGCCGTTGCAGGGGACACGGGTTCGTGCCCCGGTCCGGGAAGATCCCACATGCTGCGGAGTGGCTGGGCCCGTGAGCCATGGCCGCTGAGCCTGCGCGTCCGGAGCCTGTGCTCCGCAACGGGAGAGGCCACAACAGTGACGTGAGAGGCCCGCGCACTGCAAAAAAAAAAAAAAAAAATTGGTGTCCCTTTTTGCAAATCAGCAGCATGTAAATTTGATTACTGTAATTCAGTTTTCTGATATGACCACTCAGTTTAAATCAGTCAAATCACATCTCTCTATATGCAAATCTGAAGTCCAGAACCAGACATCAGCCACTCAAATTCTTGCTCTCAACCTCCTGGCCACATAATAGAGGCCAGAAGGCAGAAAAACAAGTAGCCCTTCTCTAGATCCCTGTAACTTGTGTTGAGAAAAGTCAAAAACAAAGCAAAGATATTTCTTCATGTCTTTTCAAGCTGTAGTAGAGAATTCTCCACAAGTCCACTTGTGGTTCATCTAATGCTCTAAGGCCATGCTATACAGTAAAATAGAATGTGTCATACACGTAATTTTAAGCTTTCTAGTAGTCACAATGAAAAAATAAGAAGAAATAGTTGAATCTAATTTTAATAATATATTTTACTTAACTCAGTATATCCAAACTACTATCACTTCAACATGTAATCGATATTTTAAAATATAAGATAGTTTCTATTCTTTTTTTCATATAGTAAGTCTTCAAAGTCTGGTGTGTGTTTTACGTTTGTAAAATTTCAGACTAGCCACATTACGAGTGCTCAATGACCACATGTGACTAATAGCTGTCATACTGGACAGCACGCTGTCCAGTATGACTTAATATTTCCTTTTCGATTGGGCTCAGAGTATGCAAAATTATACATTTACTTGTAGAAGATTGATACATTAATAAAGTTTTTGTTTAGTAGAGGTGCAAGTGAATTCTTTCTAGTAGAAAAGATAACCCTAAACGTTATGATTGCATTGCCTAATAGGACGTTAAACAATTTTGTATCTGATTTTTCAGCATTCCAGCATTCTTTCTTGCCCTGACTGAATACATATTTCGTTCTCCTGTATCCTGCTTTGACATAACTTTGTCATTCTGCTTGCTCCGTCATTAATACTGAAATCATTCTCTGACCCATGCACAAGCTCACTATACACAGTAATTGTATGAGAGTCATGTTTTGAAAATTATACTTTTACAGTTGGTTATTCAGTTTGTCCTACAAGCTCTGAATCAGAATCTTTAGAAACCATTCTAAAAAATTGGAAGATACAAGATTTTTTGACCATGAGCTATAAAGCCACCTTAGATCTTGTAGATGTCCCATGAAGTCTCAGGCTTTGAAGTAAGATTGAACAAACCTGTGAGCAACAAAAGACCTACTAAAATTAGCTCCAGGGAAAATTCAGATTAAGGGTGTGGTCTGCTCACTCACAATTGATGGTCTCAAGATAGCCAGCAATAAACTGAGGACAAAGTTAAATGTTGCCATGAAATAAATTGTGTATTCTTGTATTTACACACATCCTAAATATTATGGGTTGGCTAATTTTGTTTCACGTTCTTCGGGTCGGGAAAGCTGGCGGACAAAGTTAAAGATGCAGAGCAGAATGTCAAGCCCAAATGGAGCTGGAGAGAGAGAGACTCAAACAGCAAGACACACTCAAAGGAGAGTGAGAGGAGATGTTGGGACAGGTGTATGGATCAGGGGCTGACAACTGATTTTTCTTTCACTTCCTCCTTCTACCATGCCAGAAGAGTGTTCTGTCTGTTCGTTTTAGGCCCCAAATGGAAGTTATTAAAACCTGTTTTTTTCCTGACTCGCCAAGGAAACTTTCGGTTGAGACTAAAGTTTCTGTTATCTTATTCCCTGACACACTCTCAAAATACACTGCGGAAACCAACAGAGAATATAGTAGTAAAGCACATAGTGGGAGCTCAGTTAATACATAGAGAGTATTACAAAAGGAACAATACATTGCAAAACATTTGGAACTGCTATTAGAATCACATAAGTGACACAAGAAACTAGGGCATTAATAGCCACCCGATTTTTCAAGCTTGTTTTCAAATGACTTTAAATGGTTTCAAAAGTGAAACCTACCCTCAAAAGAAAAGGATTTGTCAATAGCGAGAAGATATACATTTTTACACTTTCTCAGTTTAGGCTGCTAATGAAGGCAATTATAAAGCACAAGATGAAAACATATATTAGGCAATAGCCTTAATCAGAATAAATATATGGCTTTACACGATGACTATTTTGGAGGAAACAGGGGCATACACATTTTGGTAGATTTGTTAGGACATGTTATTGCTTTTTATTTCCTAGCTCAATACCATGCCATGCATAAGCTTTTCACATATGCTTACTGAGCACTTGTTAAGCAAAGGACACCAGGAGGGAACAAAAGCAAAGGTAAGCCAAGCAAAGTGTCTCCTCTTAAGGAATTATACGTTTTGAGACTGACACAGACAAATATAATTATCATACAGTGTGATAAATCTGATAAGAAAGACACAAACCACTGAGAGAACAGAAGTATAAAAACCAAAAATGTTCATGTGCTGCTTAAACATTTGCCTTCAAGTACTTCCAATCCAATTGGGAAATTAAGACATCAGAGAACAGGCTAGAACAGTGGTTCTCAAAATTTAGATTTCAGGACCCCTTCACATTTCTAAAAATTAGTAGCCCCCCAGTAAGTTTTGTTAATGTAAGTTACATATATATGTAGATATTTACTACTTTAGAAATTAAAACTGAGTATTAAATTTAATAATCATATGTATATGATGTTTACTACCTATAAATTAATTATATCTATTCATAATTATATATAACAAACAGCATATTATATATTCATTTACACTATATACTATAGATTTGTACATAAAATGTTTAGCACATAATACTATATATACTATATAGAGATTTATATGTAAAATATATAGTAGTATAAATATATAATATTAAATACATACTACTATATATTTTACATATAAATCTCTACATAGTATGTATAATTTATATATACTATATATAGACTTGGATATGAAATCTATAATATGTAATACTATATATATATTATGTATTATAAATGTAAATGATAGAAGGTCAACTCAGAAAAGTTCCTCATTCCCTAGCCCATTCAAAATCCTCACAGCCCCAGGCTAATCTGAGACTTGTAAGGCTGCCTGAAGGTTGGGAACACAGCTGAGTTGTTAGTGCAAAAGAGTAGAAGGCAAGACAGCAGCTTTGGAGCCAGCACACTCATTTCCTCCTTGGTAACACTCCCACTGCTCCCTCGCCCCAGGAATATAGTGAAGATTGAATTAGATAATGTGCGTACAGTTCCTGGGATTGGACGGAACACACAGTAGCCTCTTATTTGAGTTTTATTTCCATTATATCCTTGTACATGGGAGCCTCCTGTCTTGGGGTGACCCTGAGACAGTTGATACTCTCCTTCATTTGGAGGAGTAAGAGTAGAACAAGTCCAACAAGCTGGTTCATTCTTTCCAATTATGTATGTGTCCCCTGGCAGCTTCCGAAAGGTCACCAGACCTAGGAACTAACCCAAGGAAGACCTCAAGAAGAGATTCTAATAAGAAGAAAAGAAGCTTGCCCATTAGAGAAGGGAGATGTGTGTGTGTGTATGTGTACTGGGGAGTGAGAGGAGAGAACATAATCAAGGACCAACACTGTCACTCAGAATCTACCCCCTGCATTGCTGTTCTTGGAGCTCACTCCTTGACCAAAACTCAAAAGGAAAAGATTATGATGACATTCACATAGTCACCTCCTCCCTGCATTCTGCATCCTAAGTGTGAGCATACTTCCAACAGCAGACAGGCATAGCTGTCAGGGAGAACCATGTGTTGTCAGTACAAAAGAGGGACCAAGGTATCCCATCACCCTGCATTTTTTATTACTGAACTCACCTAAACCTTCTTAAGTTAAACATAATTTCTGGTTGGGACCAAATTCTTACAATGTTAGCTTACCTAAGAATTTGTAGCTATGCTTCAGTTAATACATAGATTTCTTATACTTTTCATGGTTAATGATAGTAGCACTTATATTTTCCTCTTAATTTTATAAAATAATCCAGGAAAAATACAGATGTGGCACAGTATATTTATCAAAAGGACTGGCTCAGAAGCTGGAATACCTGAGTTCAAACTCAACTTTGCCATTAGATAATTTTATTACCTTCTCTAGGCCTCAGTTTTCTCATCTATAAAGTGGCAATAGTTGTACTTGTTTTATAGGTTGCTATGAGAATTAATGAGTTAATGTTTATGTAGTTCTAAGAATAGTACCTGCCATGTTGTAAGTACAAATTTTTATATACATATTTTTAAAATTATTTTAAAAGTTATACCTACATTCTTATAAACACAACACCATTCTGTAATTGTTGGTTTAAGAGTGTCAATAATACTAATAAAGATAACAGTTAACCGAACACTTTCTATGCACCAGGCATTGTATGCACTATTTTCATTCTGTCTTCACCACCATCCTATGACTACCATTACAAGCATTAGTACTTCACCAATAAGGAAATGGAGATTGAGAATTGAGATTTCTCCTAGGAGAGCCCTGCAGACTGATTACAATTCATGTACCCTGAACACACACACACACACACACACACACACACATATCAAGTGAACTAAAGTCAAAGACCTTTGTTTTTCTATTATAAAGTGCATAAAATTAAAATACTCCCATAACTATTAATTACTTACTAGTCTGTTTAATGAGTTGTAAGCAGAAAGTGTTTTCACCCATGCAAATAATTCTGCATGAAATCATACCCTTCCGGCAGAATCAAAGGTGTTTACAACACATCTTGCTGTCTGTTCTGATGGACACTAGATGGCGATCCCAACCAACCAAAGCTCATTTTGGCGGCTGGCATGTTACAGTCTCTCCAGGCCCTTATATAATTTTTAACCTTTCGTTATAACTTAACACTTTTCTGTCTCTTTTGGTGAACAGAAATTTTTATTCCCGTTTGACAGATGATGATCCTGACACCGCTGTGAAGCCCTGAGACTTAGGCAAGTCTATAGGCAGGCAAGAGCAAGGGAGGAACAAATTAAGTGGCTTGGACTGACAGTTGTCTAAGTAGTCCAGAAATATCATGCTGGATAATTATTTCATTCCACAAAAAATTAATCTGCACCTTTGATAATCCCATCTGGGTTTAGGGAATAAAGAAGTAAATAAGACAGGCTCTACCCTTATGGTGGAATTTGGAGGATGGGAACCTAAAAAAAGATATGGAATAATGGCTGTGGAAAAGGTCAGAGTGGACATGAAAAGGAGGAAACAGTGGACTTTCCCCAGGCGTGGAGGTTAGCCATAGTCTTACAAAGGCAACTTTTAAAATACTAAATTACTTTTCTTTCCTTTCTTAAAGTAAAAATGACCACAGTGAGGAGGAAGATGACAGAAGAAAACACTATTATGCAAAGGTAACAACACTGGTACTATCTTGGTTAAGGTATATCAATTATGACAATGGTGATAGTAATAGCAAATTTATTACACACTATGTGCTAATAAGGATAAAAAGAGTTAAAGGGTTTTTGACTTTGCAATGTGCCTAAGATCAACCCAACACCTTCATTGTAACACACACGCTCCAAACAAAGCCCCAAGAAGTAGACTGCACTGAAGTGTAGGTTGTGTAAAAGTCCAATTAACAATTTAATAAATGGGTTTGTTTTGGCTTCAACCCTTCCCTGCCCAAAGGCATTTACAATGTAGGATGTCGTTGTCACCAATAGGCACTAGACGGCGCTCCAAATTAACACTGTCCTTGGTGGACAGCTGATGCTTCTTGTGGCCGGGCTAAGTCATCAATCATTAACTCTGGGTTGACATATTACCCAGAAGATTTCAAAACTCATTCATATATAGTCTTTTGATGGACAGAAATGATTATTACCTACAGTTGACAGTGACAGTACTGAGAAGCTGTGAGACTGGAGTAAAGGCCCAGAGCATTCAAGTACCAAGCTGGCTGCCAGGACCTTTGGAGTCAATAATCTTTATAAAGAGAAATAAATTGTCAAATGGACAAGAAACCCATGGTTGATTCATTCACCTCCTCAAGCAATTAATAAGGAGGAGAAGCACAGATAACTACCCTCGAAGTGCATACAGTTTAGAGTAAGGGGGAAAGGCATGGAAAGAGAATGGACAGAAATGTTTTACATTTCACCATATAGTGTGGAGTAGAGACTAAAGGAGGATATGGCCAATTTTACCAAATCATGGTGGTAGAAACAGTCTTGTGCAGAAGCCACTTCAACTGTGTCTTAAATGTGAGTAGCAAATTAGGCATAAGAACCCCAAAGACCTAAAGAGACTGCATATGTTTTATCTTTTTAAATTATTATTATTTTGACAGTGAGATAATCACAATACAGGCAATCTGTAAGAGGATACTGACCTATCACCTGGTAGGGAGCAGCATCCTCAGATAAAAAATGTCATTGATAATATTAGTATGATATTAGAATATGTACTACTAATAAACATGGTTTAGCCTTGTTTATTTGCCAGGCACTTGTTGAGGGCTTCATTTATCAATTTTTATTCTTTTTCACTTAATTCTAAAAATCATTTTATGAAGTAGCTGTTATTATCACCTCTTTACAAATGAGAAAGTTGAGACGGAGAGTTTCAGTGGTTTTGCAGTATAACTTTCCCTTGAAAATTGATTATAATTCATGTGCCTTTAAAGCACACATATATACTCATCAGAAATGAGATACAATAGGGTAGTTTACAAAAACTCTGATTATACTAAAGTGAGCAAGAGTAGACTTTGCTCTTCTTCTCATCGGTAATGAAAAAAATATATACGACAGTTTTCATTAGAAGATATTAAATATCGAGGACGTTTTCTCCCTTAAAATTTCTAAGGCTCTTGGAAGAGCTGAAAGATAACAATTGACAAAAATAGTCATTGCAATGGTCCCAAACTCTTTCCCAATGAAAGAGACATTTATACCATGGTATCTCGTTAGTTCTGATGGCACTCTAAACAAAAACGTACAACATACAGTTTATTCCTAATCTGCCAGTCTGTAATTATTACCTTCTAGGGGTGTCCATGTCTGTTAACAGCTGCAAGAGGTCATTCACATAGAGTATCATTTGGTGATCAGAAATTATTATCCCCATTTCACAGATGAGCAAACTGAGGTTCAGAGAAACTGGAGTAAGGCCATAGTACCGTTAAATCTTTCCCTTTTTGTAGCTCTTTGGAGCTCTCCTCTGCTTGCTAGATGGTATGCTGCCTGACTCATGAATCATTCAAGAAAGCCAATCCAATCTTTAAAATTTACTTTGCTGAATTATTTTTTTTAGCAGCAGCTTAGTGACTGGGTAAGGCGAAAGAGGGGGAGGATGGTGGAATTTGGAGATGATGACTAACTGGTACTAAAATGTTTCATTGTGGAGGGGATGACAAATGTTCTAAAATTGATTGTGGTATGGTTGCTCACCTTTATGAATATACTAAAACCGTGGAATTTTATACTTTAAATGGGTGAATTGTATGTACGTGCATTATATCTCCATAAAGCTGTTACCGAGAAAAAAAAGTAATTGTACAATCAACCCCCATGTGCTCATCAGCAATATTCAACATTTTCCCCACCCGATTTCATATCCCCACACAGTTAAGAGGCCTTAATTTCCAACTCTGATTTTTTCTGAGATGGCCAAAATTTGCATACATGCTTTAAAAGGTATCACTTATTAGGCACTTAAAGGTTTCAGGAAAATCAGATATTAATATCCTTTTGAAATTTCTCAGACAGTAGTTCTCAAACTTTGTTGTGTGTGTTGGGGGAAAGAGGGGTATTTAAAATCCCGTTGCTCTGGTGGCACCATACAGCAATTAAATCAGAGTGTCTGGGGGCTACAGCAGGGCATCAATAGGTTTAACGATTCTCCAGGTGATTCCAATGTGCAGTAGTTGGTGAAATATAATTTAACTACATAAATGGTGAAAGATGTGTCGGTAGATAGGATCTAATCTGTTAATCTTATGATTTAACTAATTCTGATCAAAGAATAAAATAAAATTTTTATGCAAAAACATCAGGATTGGGAAGTTGAACTTAAAATTTTTGAAAATGTATAATTAAATTTTCAAGTTATTCAATATGTAGATCAGAAAATCGTTAAATATACTTTCCCCAGTCAGCAACATTCTCTCTGGGTTTAAAAACCAGAAGGACAGCTGGGTCACCGAGTGTTTCCCAAGCAGGTACTCTGGATTGCAGGAGAGTTCAAGTGCAGGAGACCCATTTCTTTTCGCCAGTGGCCCCGGAAAAGGATCCCACTGGCCAGGAAGTTTCATCTGGGATCCCCGGAGCCTCGGCAATGGCTCCAGGGTGACTTCTTGGGCCACCCCCGTTTCCCCGCCCTACCCAAGCGGCTGAAAAGCGCCAGGACGGACGGTCCGAGCCGGCGAAATGGGCCCGCGAGCCCGGCCAGCGCTTCTCCTCCTGATTCTCCTGCGGACGGTGGCCACGCAGGGGCGACCGCCGCGTGAGTCCGGGGGCTGCGGGCCAGAGAGGGGAGCGGGGGCGGGGCGGGGGGAGGAAAAATCGAAACTAGCTTTTCTTAGCGATTGGGAGTTCGCTAAGCTCGGAACGACTGCTCAGTCCTGTGCGCGGTCCCCTCCCCCAACTTTCCCCGGAGGGGACGTGGGTCACTGGGGTGCAGATGGGGTTACGGGGCCTCTCGCCCCAAGACCTCCACGCCCACCCCCGGCCCGCTCGCTGTCCCTGCTGCTATGGAGTTACACTCGGAACCACCCACTCCCTCCTCCGAGCGTGACGTTTCTAGATATAAACCTTTTCTCATCGAGGCCAAACTCGGATTAGGGGTCCTTGGACTCGGATCTCGGTATTCTTGTTTCTACTGGTGGTTGTGTCATTTTACCCCCGATCATCCCCAAACAGGAAGTTCTTTTCACCAAGGGCGACCTCGGCCGGAGCGCCCCCTCGGTGTTTCCTTCCCCGGGCGCTCTAACGGCTGGGAGACTTTGGGACGAGCGAACGCACGGCGGAGCCAGCCGGGTTTCCATTTCAGAACCACTGGCGCTGTGGGTGGGAGGTTCTTGACAGAGGTCGGCCTAGGGACTAACTGACTCTTGGTGATTGTTCTTTTGCCTGGAAAAATAACATATCTGCTGTTTTTGAACTTTTGAACTGAATCGCACAGTTCTCCTTTTCAGCCCGGGGTTGTTGATTTGCAGTGTTAATAGTATTGTATAATTAACCGGCCTTTACTAAAGGATGCCAAAGGGATGGTAATTAACATGTAAGTAATGACCTCAGTTTTAAATCGCCTTCAGATCTGTGATCTTGTTTGACTCTACTATGCATTTGGAAGGTAGGAGCTATTCGTATGTTGATTTTACTAGTGGTTAATGACCTCAGGTTAAATCCTTTCCCCAGGTTACAAAGAATTCAGGCAATCAGGTTTTCTGACACTAAATGAAGTACCACTGGTTCTAATCTTAGCTGACAGCGTTTGCCCTTACTGTTGTCTGGCACAGCTCTGGACGCTTTATACTTTGTCATGTAGCCTCAGAACCACACTTGGAGGGTAGGTAGTATGTGTATCCACACTTTATAGATGATGAGAATGAGATAAGACTTGCTCACAGGTGGTGACTTTGCTCAATGTTACTCAGGGCTTTTGAGGCAGAGCCCGTGTCTCCGCTTCATAGCTGCGATTCTTCAAAGTCACACTGCATTAGAGGTTGAATCATAAAATTTGTTGGACACAAGTCTTCACTGTTCACAAATACTGAAGGAACACCACCCATGTGTCACGCTGTTCTAGACCCAGGAGAGGGCAGGGAGCCTAGGCCTCTGGTGCTTTGCAGTCAAGTAGACGGGGATGACAATACACAAAAGGATAGAGAGCATCAGGTAATGGGTGCCCTGAAGGCGTGTGAAGCACAGAGATCAGGGCAGGCCACTCTCCCTGGCTGGGTTTGAACAGAGACCTGAAGGAAATAGAGGTGATGCCGCCTGGGAGTAGCGCTTCCCGGATAGGCTGGGGAGATCTGGCAAGGATTTGCAACCTCAGCACTACTGACAACTTTTTTGTTGTGGGGACTGTCGTGTGCATTGTAGGATGTTTAGCAGCATCCCTGTCCTTTACTCACTGGAAGTTAGTAGTCCCCACTTGTGACAACAGAAAATGTGCCCAGACATTGCCAAATGTCCCTGAAGAGACGAAATGTCCTGGTTGAAGAAAGAGCAAGGGCGCTGCTGCAGCAGGAGCACAGGGGCCGGAGGCCTAGAATAGGCAATGGGCTCAGCAGAGGAGCCACGGGCGAGTGTCCTGGGGCCTCACAGGCTACAGTGTGGATTCCAGCCCAGCAGTGATGTGATCAAGCACAGCTGTTGAAAAGATTGCTCCAGCTACTCTGTGGAAAGCATGGTGAAGGGGGCAACGATAAAAACAGGGCAAGCAGACAGGCAGGAGTTGATGGACTGGGCCGGTGGGAGCAGAAGTGGTGGTGAGAAACGGTTGTATTCTGGATCTATTTTGAAGGGAGTTGTTGAGGGATCTATGAAGGATCACATGACAGACAAAGTCGAAGGTGCCTCTGTTATTATTTTATTTTATTTTTATTTTTATTTCATTGGCCTGAGCAACAGGGCGATAGGTGATGCCATTTCTGAGATGGTGAAGGCAGAAGAAAGAGCAGTTGGGGGGAATCAGGAGCCTGGTTTTGGACTTGTTCAAGTTTGAGATTCCAGTGAGTCATTCAACTGGTGGTATCATGTAGGCAGTTGGAGTGTAAGAGTCTAGAGTTCATGGCCAGAGACAAAAATCTAGAAGTCAGCATTTAGTCACCCGACAAGTATGTATTAAGCACATACTACATGCCAGACATTGTTCTAGGCATTGCGGGTACATTCCTGAACTCCCTCATTCTAGAATTGAGGGGAGGTGTAAGGAAGCTTTCACCTGCCCAGAAGTCTGTCCTCTTGGGCTTACTGGGGTTTTTCTATATTTGCATTTGATTTGGAACAGTTTTGCTGCTGAAAAGCTGCCCTGAGCTGTTTATCAGCACATCTTCCAGCATTTGACAGCAAACATTTACAGGCAGACCTCAGAGATATTGTGGGTTCGGTTTCAGACCACCACAATAAAGGGAATGTCACAGTAAAGCTACTCACATGAAGTTTTTGGTTTCCCAGTACATATTCAAATTATGTTTACGACACTGTATTCTATTAAGTGTGCAATAGCATTGTCTTAAAAAAAACAACATACATACCTTAATTTAAAAGTACTTTATTGCTGAGAAATGTTAACCATCATGTGAGCCTTCAGAGAGGCAAAATCTTTTTATAATAGTAACATCAAAGATCACTGATCACAGATCACCATAACAAATATAATAATAATGAAAAAGCTGGAAATCTTGTGAGAATTACCAAACTGTGACACAGAGACATGAAGTGAGCAAAGGCTGTTGGAAAAGTGGTGCTGATAGACTTGCTTGACACGGGGTTGCCACAAACCTTCAATTTGTAAAAAACACGTTAGCTGCAAAGTGCAGTAAGACGAAGTCTGCCTGTACACTGTAAAGCATTTAGAGATGGAAGTAGTGAAAAAAAACAGCAATAATTCCCCTGGACTTGGATCTAATTGGCTCTGAGCACTAACTCTCGAGCTCAACTGCCCTAGCTAGACACACCTTGGGATTTTCTAGAGTCTGTTGGATCCAAGGGAGGCTGCTGTAATTGTGACTACTGGGGCAGGGGCTGGGGCCTGCAGTGGGGTGGCAGGCACACGTGGCAGAGGGGCACAAGGGGAGAGCAGATGGGAGAGGCATGCGGAGGGAAGGCAGGCACCGCATGTCACTTTCACAGGGTGGGACCAGACACAGCTGGTACCAGTTGATTCAGAAGGCCTGCCTCCCAGTTCCCCAGGCAGCTCACAGAGAAGGCCTGCTGCCCTCTCCCCAGGGTCACACTCCCTGCGCTTCCTCTTCATGGGTGCCTCCGAGCCAGACCTTGGGCTGCCCCTGTTTGAGGCCTTGGGCTACGTGGACGACCAGCTGTTCGTGTCCTACGATCACGAGAGTCGCCGTGCAGAGCCTCGTGCCCCGTGGCTCTGGGGCAGGGCCACCAGCCAGCTGTGGCTGCAGCTGAGCCAGAGCCTGAAAGGCTGGGATCACATGTTCATAGTGGACTTGTGGACCATCATGGACAACCACAACCAGAGCAAGGGTACGTGGAGAGCACGCCTCACCTTCCCGAGGTGGGTGGAGTGTGTCCCTGCCTCAGGGATGCATCTTGAGGGAGAGAACTGGCTATTTGAGATCCGGGGGCAGGGAAGAGGGCAGGAGTTTGATTCCTGAGGTCACTGGGTCCCTGTAATGGCGAAAACAGGGGCCTGCTTCTTTGGTTTCAGTAACGAAGCTGAGAGTGCTGCCAGAGTCCCACACCCTGCAGGTGATCCTGGGCTGTGAAGTGCAAGAGGACAACAGCACCAGAGGGTTCTGGAAGTACGGGTACGACGGGCAGGACCATCTTGAGTTCCGCCCTGAGACGCTGGATTGGAGAGCAGCAGAGCCCAGGGCTCGGACTACCAAGCTGGAGTGGGAAGTGAACAAGATTCGGGCCAAGCAGAACAGGGCCTACCTCGAGCGGGACTGCCCTGAGCAGCTGCAGCGCTTGCTGGAGCTGGGGAGAGGGGCCCTGGACCGGCAAGGTATGGCGGGAGCACCCTCTGCCCCTCTCGTGACGGAGGGGAGGGGGACGCAGGGCATGGGATCCCCGGCTGGGTTTTCAGAGATGGTCGAGGTTGTGTAACTCTCTGGGAAGGTAATGAGGTCTGAGTTTTCCACCCTGAGGTCTCCAGCTCTGAGGTCTCCACCTTACGATTGCAATGTATCATCCAGCCATGAGTCATGGTTTTCATTTTTTTCCCATGCACGTAGCTAAAGAAGAAGTAACTGTGATTTTTCTCTTGATTTAACCAAGAACGCTATGTATATTTATAACTTTTAGGAACTCAGAGATGCCAATTATCATACGCATACCAAGGCAAGAAATGAATACCAAGGAGGCGACCGGTCAGTGTAGCAGAATCTTGGAGGGTAAAGGTTACGTTCACAGAACATGGTAGTAGTCACGTAGGCTGCCTATCTTACAAGGCCCCTTCTTACAAGAATACTTATTGGGTTGAACCAGGTGAAATTACCAGTAGTACATATTCAATCACTTTTGAGCCTCATAGGGGCAATTTCATCTGATTCAACTTAATATCCTAACAAAGAACATAAGACATGGGCAACAGGTATGCATATTTACATGTGGGACCGGAGAACAGGCTGATATGACTGTGACTATTCTCCATGTGACACCACATCAGAGCCCAATCTTGGAACATGTGTTAGGGCACAAAATGGTGTGTCTCTCCTACAACTTGCTCTGTCTGCACAGGGAAACTCCTTCCTCCAACCCGTAGAGAAAGTGAAGTGAAAGTTCTGGTCTTCCTGGCGTGGGTAGGAATCCCCCCTCCAGATCCTCCCTCCTTCCTGTTCAGCGCTTCCTTTGGTGAAAGTGACTCATCACGTGGCCTCTGCAGTGACCACTCTACGGTGTCAGGCTCTGAACTTCTACCCCCAGGACATCACCATGAGGTGGTTGAAGGACAGGCAGCCACTGGATGCCAAGGATGTTGAGCCTGAGGACGTGCTGCCCAATGGGGATGGAACCTACCAGGGCTGGGTGGCTTTGGCTGTGCTCCCTGGGGAAGAGCAGAGATACAGCTGCCAGGTGGAGCACCCAGGCCTGGATCAGCCCCTCACTGCCACCTGGGGTATGGATGGGAGCCAGGGGCTGAGTAAACCTGGTGTGGGTGGGATGGGAGTGGTCAACAGGGCAGTGAGGGGAGGGTTGGCTCTGGGATGGGGCAGTGATCATGGGCTTTCACTTGCCTTTGCTATTTTAGAGCCCTCGCTGTCTGGCACCCTGGTCACTGGAATCATCAGTGGAATTGCTGTCTGTATCATCCTCTTCCTTATTGGAATTTTGTTCAGAATCTTGAGGAGAAGGCAGGCTTCCAGTGAGTAGGAAGGAGGAAGCCTCTTAGCATCTCTGCCCCCAGGACACACTAACCCTCCTGCAGGAAGTGGGGCAGGGGGAGGGCAAAGGGGAGTTGGCATCCATGAGAAGCCTTCTCATCTTTTTTTCTCTGGGAGCCTTGGCATCTCTCTGGGAGCAGGAATTAATGATTTCCCTCAGAATGAAAGCTCCTAATTCAACAGACATCTTTTGAATGCCTATTCATTTGCAAGGTGTTGTTTTAGGTAGTGCAGGTGCTTTGAGGTTAAGTCACCTTTGCTATCTCAGAACCCAGGTCTAGTAAGGAATGAAATCCATGACAGGTAAATGCAGTTAAAGACCCCCAAAGATCCTAAGGCAGATATGAAGCAAATGCTCTGGGGTGTCAAGGGAAGGGATGACCACGTCCATCTGGGGACCAAGAAAGGCTTCTGGATCTTGAAGAAGTAGGATTTCTTTAGGTGAGGTTGAGGACGAGGGGAATTCAATGCAGATGAAGCAACCATGCAAGTGGGAGAGTGTGAGGCATGCTGGGAGGTGAGAAATTATTATCAATTTGACCCTTGACTTTACGTACTTTTCAGTCTGCATTTCTACTCCCTGAACATTGGTGGTGCAGGGGATAGAGGGGCAGACAGAAGCCAACTCCTGTAGAGCCCTGGGGGCCTTTGGGATATTATGTTATGAGCACTGCAGGGGCGGCGAGCAATGCAGCGACTTAAATAAGCAAGGAGGAACCCAGTCTCCTCGATATGGAGAGTGAGTTGTTAGGAGGTGAGATGGGAGACAAGGAGACCAGTTAGGAAGCTATTCAGCAATTCCAGATGAGAGATAATGGTGCCTGAAATCCAGGAGTTCCTTGGGAAGGGGGTGGTAAGAGTTGACATACGTGGCCGGGGAGGGGAGGAGGCAAGAGGATCGTAGGTCTGTGATGCCTCTTTCCTGAATCTTGTCTTTACAGGAGGAGCCGCAGGGGACTATGTCTTAGCTGAATGTGAATGAAGTGCAGCCTGCAGACTCCTTGTGGGGAAAGATAAGGTGCACTTGAGGCGTTCTTCATGTTTCCGGACAGCTGGACCTAACAAATAGGAACTGTCTCAGGAACTCTCTGCTCTTAGCCTTCCCCGTTCACTGTCAAAAAGTTCCCCATCCAGGTTTCTGAGTTCCTGCTTCTTAAAGGGCCCCAGTTGTGACCTCTCCCTGAGAACTGGCTCTCCTGAATCCCAAGCTGCATCTAGAGCCTGCCTCCATTTCCTGCATCACCTCAGACTCCATACACCTACGTCATCTCATCTCCTAACGGTGGAATGAGTCTGCTTAAATTTGGGGGGACTTGTGATTCCTTTAAACATCTGAGAATAGCTTTGAACCTTCTCCTCGGGACATACACTCTAATACCCCTACCAGAATTTGACACACACATTCAGGCATTTCCTGGACCCACTCAAGTTTCCTTTTAACCCTCTCTCTGTTATACAAGAACTCACCTGTTTCCAAGCCCCATGGTCTCTTCCATCAGAGGGAGACCTGGACCGTTGTACAGCATGAAGATTGTCCACTGCACAACCCGAGGAGGCACCTTTCCCAGAAGAGGCATCATGGATGTTTGTGCGTGTTATGATAGTCTTCCCGAAAATGGGTGGGAAGTGTCTTGAGGAGGGAATGTCTTTTTCTAACTTGCACAAAGGTGCCATGTAGGTTTCCTTAGGTTAATGATACCCACACTTACAATGCCGGACTTGAAGTAGCACAGGATTTGATCTCTGCTCACACCCTCTCCTTGTTCTGACAATGAAAATAATAATTAAGATGATGATGATAATGGAAAGGTGGCTGACACTTATTTATAAAGCTCTTCCTTGGTGCCAGACTTAGTTCTGAGTGCCTACTTACGTACATTATCTCAATAATTCTTTGATGTAAGTACTATTATCCTCTTTTTTTTTAAGATAAAGAAAGTGAAATATAAAATAGAGTATCTCACAGCTTGCCAGAGACAGAGACAGGTCTCAAACTCAGTCAATCTGGCTCTTTGATCCAGCTCTTTGGCGCTGCATTCAGATGGTTAGATGCCTGGAGTAAATGGGGAAGGAAGGAGATGGCTGTGGAGATCACTCTTCTCTTGTCTCATTGTCTATATTCTCAGTGAGTTCGATCCAAATGAAGGGAAAAAACAGCAGAAAACAATATCAGCCATGTTTCCTTTCAAAGTCCCTGAGGGAAGAACCCTGGAATGTGACCCCTGTTGCCACCACTGGCCAGCTCTATCTGGCATCACCCATGGGACTGTGATTGGGGGTGTCAGTTAGTTACTGTGTTGGACCTCAGTGTCCTGCTCCAATCAGGACCACCAGGGTGGAGGCATTTCCCTCCCCAAACTGGAACAACTTCTCTCATATTAAAGATGGAAAACTAGAAGCCACCAAGTGGCCTTGGTCAGCACCAAGATGCTGACCCCAGCATCTTCCTGGGGTCCTTGAGAGTCTGGTTCTCATCCCCAGCTGTGCACATTCAAAAAAATTAACCAGGTCACTCAGGAATTAGTCGATTCTGGGAAAATAATTTGTCTGACCATATTCAAAAGAGTACTAATATCTACACACAGAAAACTTGTGTTTACTTTGTCCTGCCACGTGTATTTGGCTGCATAACTGTGAACAAGGCTTTCTGTCTTGGAGGGCAGCTGCCTCAGACCAAATACTGCTCAAAAGTTTGTTTGGTAGATATTGAACTTGGGCAAAGAGATCTCAACTATTTTTTTAAACTTTTCTTTTTTTGCAGTTCCCAAAGTTAAGTGGATAAAAGTATATAGGATTTGTGCTTACTACAGAAAAGTTGAAAATGAATTAAATTGAAACTATGATTCCATTAGTCAGTCATAAAGTCTATTAAAATTTGCATATTTCCTCTCACTATTATTGCTATATTAAAATATATAAAATTAGTAGATACATATATTTTAATAAATGCATAATTCATTGTGTTGTGTACTGCATGGTTTTCCTGATGTATTTGTCCATCTTATGTATATACTTAATCGACTTAATCATTGTGTTATTTTGGGGACATTTATACTGCTTCTAATTTTTTAATGTTTTGTTTCATGAAATATTTTCATTAAACCATGGTAACTGAATTAATTGTTTTTCTTCACACTAGACACATTACCATCTAAGCTGTAACACATTGGTCATTTTACCTCCAAACCATGGTGGAAGCACACTGACAAATTCTTTCTCCTTAAACATCATCCTATACTCAAAGCAGACTGCCAAAAAGCTTCCTGGCTCATACTGAGCGTCCTACCTCATTAAGGATAGGTTACAATTAATTAGGCAACATTTGTCTTATACTGGTTTTGTTTCACAAAGGCCAAAATTTCAAGAAACATTCTACTCTTCACAGTAATACACATTTATTAACAGTCGGCAACTGTGGCCTGCTAATTTTTTTTTAATAACTCTAGTTATAAATCTCCATTTTCTTTCAGTGTTTCTGAGCTTACTTTTTCTAGCCTTGTTCATCAGTTCTTAAGGTCAACTACATTTGAAAAGTCAGATTTAAAAATCTGTACATTTAAAAATCTGTATCTTCTTTTGCCTCTGGCAAAACCACTGACAAGGGTGGTAGTAAGGAGAAGCGCGCCATCTGGTGGCCAAAAATGTCACAGTGGTCTTTCGACTATGGGGTGGGGGGAGGGGGTTCCTCAGGGGAAAAGAATAAACAAGGGGTGGGGCGCTGGGGATCACTTTTGGAGAAAAGCCCCTGAAAATTTGAGAGAGCAAAGCTGAAACTATTCACCAGCTATTTGAATCGCTGGAATCACAGGGCACTGTTGAGCTACCTGAACTGGGAACAGAACAGAAGAAAAACGAACAAACCTGCTGATCTTTGAGGCAACCTGCCAGCAGTTGGTTAAGGCTGCTGGGCGGTACAGGCAAAACTTCGGCTTAAGTTATAATCATATAGTCTTAGAGTACCGTGTACTTGATACATTCTTCAGGTACAAACACACACTTAAAAACAAAAGACCTTCTCTAAAATGCTGCAAGGTTCTTATAAGCGACACACTCTAATAATAACTAGAATTTAAAAATGCATGACTTTAACCATGGAAGATTTTCACACGCGTGGAGTGATATTTTTAATTTTGATTTGTTTCTGTGGACTTTGGGTCATCATATTTTCTTCTCCCTTTTTGAATCAGTGATTAACATGTAGAATATTAATACAATATTAAATCATTTCATGTGACAGTTTGATTAAAAAGCCTGGGTTGGCTTGACATCCTGCATGCATTTATTACTTGGCCTGGCATGCATGCTGGTATCTCACATATGCTGATTCTGAGGAATTCTCTAAGGTGTTTACTCATGTATATGAGAGATACATATGATGTGTTTTAAGCAGATGCTTCTGTAGCTTCTATTTCTTGGCTGAATGAATTTTCATTCTCAGAAAAGTCTTCTTAGGCTTAAATATTTTCTAAAACTAACTTTTTTTTCAGCTAATAATTATCGAGTACTTACTAGATGCCAGGTCCTGTTCTAAATATTAATTTAATTCTTCGGAAGAATCCTGTGAGGTAGAAACTCTTGTTATTCTGCTACCCTTATTTTGCTGTATGGAAACCAAGGCACAGAGAGGTTGGTTAACTTGCTGAAGTTTACACAGCTGGAAAATGATTGTATTGATTTTTTTTCCCAGCTAGCCTGGCTCATCTTCATAGCCACTACACAATCCCTCTCTCTGAATCAAGAAAACATGTGGTTGGCATTGTTCCATCTTTTTAGGATACTCCTTTGAGTATCCATTCTGCTGTCTAGTGGCAGCACCTCTGATTATTTCCTGAGTGAGGAGAGAACCTGTTTTAACATTTCAGAATATACTCTATAATTTTTTCATAAATATTTGAAACATTTGGGAATTCTTTTTTCTGTTCACACACAAAATTCTAACTATCAAATTCACATTTTTATTTATTCTATTTATCATTCAGGGAGATATTATGGGATGGGTAGCATTGAAGCACCTGTGAATCATTTTTCACCAGAGTTGCATAGAAAGTATTGTAAATAAAGTAATTAAGTAAAAAAAATAAATTCTGGCTTTTGACCCAAAGATTCTAAAATAGAATTTTGGAGCCTTCAGTGCATTTGTGTGTGGAGGGGGAGGTGAGGATAATACCAATATTTGTATAAACTTCAGTGAAAGTCTTGTCAGTTAACGTTACCCTATGAGTTGATGAAATATCCTGGATCTTATTCTGTAAACAGAGTGACCACAATGGCATTTTCATAAGATAGTCAGCAAGCAACTTGGATACTGCCAAAGGAGCTTCATAATGTGTGCAAGAAAGCACCTGTTTTAAACATGGATGTAACAGTTAATGATCTTTGCTTTGTGTACTTTTGTGTTCAGTTTTCACCATTAAAACAAATGCAAAATCCTTTCTTTGGGCTTTGTGTGTGTGATTAAGGAAGTATTCAATGGAATTTTGAAAATCAAATTTAACTACAAACATGTTTATAAAAATTTTGAAGCAAATGTTTAAGAAAGGATACTGTTAGAAATTCTCTTTCCAAATAACAAATGACCTACTAAAGAAGGTCAAAAGGTATTACGAATATTTAGGAGAGAAAACTCACACAAGGACAGCAGGCCTAGAAAGTGCAAGTGCCAAAAACTTTTAGTAAAAGAGTTTGAACTAAAGAGAAAAAGCAGGGAGTTCCCGGGTGGTCTAGTGGTCAGGATTTGGCACTTTCACTGCTGTGGCCCGGGTTCAATCCCTGGATGGGGAACTGAGATCCCGCAAGACGCATGGCACAGCCAAAATTAAAAAATAAAATAAAATAAGGAGAAAAAGCAGGAACGTTTTCCTAGAAGGATAAGGAGAGGAAATGAGAAAAATATGGAGAGACACAGTATATGTATGTTATGGAACCAAAAACATGCCAGTGGGAATGACAGTTTAAATCAGGAAAAATGAATAAGAAAATAGATCATAACAAAGTAAAGATTAGGTGGCTGAAAAAGAGAAATGCATTAAAGACTTAGATGGGAAGGAGATAAATCAGCCAGAGGTCAGATGAGCTGTCTGCCCCAGACCAGGAGTGGTGTCCCCAAATGCCCAGAGCTAACTGCTGTCATGTTATAAATCCCTGTCAGGCTAAGTGGGGTGAGATTGTACTTATGTATTTCTGCAACTATAATATTGCTCAAAAGTATTTCTACCCTGGGATTTCTTTTTCCTAAAGTACAGCTGTACCCTAAAAAGTGTTGGTATATTCTGGTAGTTTTCAACCCTGGCTAAGTATCAGAATTGTCTTTTGAATACATATATATTCCATGGGATGATATGTGTACATATATTCCTCAACGTTGATATTCTGATTGAGTTAGTTTGTGGAGAGTGGTTCTGGACATTTTATATTTTTAGAAGACTTTTGTTTAACATCGCAGTTTTATTTGTGTGAATATTTCATGTGTCCATTTAGCCACAACTTGTTTGCAGGGTTTTTATTTGAAGAGCCTCGCTCACAGGAATGGGGCTCTGTGAAGCCAGGTTCACTCTGAGAATGAGAGTTCCAGGGTGACCCACCCTTTCCCAAGCTACAGGACCAAGGAATACCTGAACTCTTCCTAGAGTGGAAGAATCCATTTTTAATATAAATCTATAATTGTATACCTCTTAAATATTTCTGTTTTGACATTCACGATTTTTGAGTCAATGTCATTGAGAAAAAATTAGAAAAGAAGAAATTAGGGGAAGGGAATAAGAAAAAAAGAACCATGTTATACACATTATTTTAAATTTATTTTCATGAATTAAAAAGCATGTTGAGATTTCATGTTTACCTGTGAACTCTGACCTTGCACTTTTCCTCTGTAATGAATGGCATTTCTTCCTAGCTAAGTCTCTGCTTATAAGGTGCATGTTTGTGGTGGGAAAGGGTAGTGAAAGTCAGGATCCTAAAAACACTCACTTTGGGGCAGAAGAATATAACCATCTAATTATTTCAGAAGTGATACAAACCATATGTCATCCAGAGCTTTCCTGCCCTATCCTGGGTCTTTTGGCTCCATCTTTGGGTCTCTTCTCCCTTTTTACCTAAGTCTGAGGTTATTATATGAGTTCTCTCTCAGGCCATAATCTCATTCTAAATCTCCCCAACAGACATTTATTTATTAACCAGGATGGGGGGGGAGGGGTGTCTTTTTTTTTTTTCAATTTAACTAGAGTGACTCTTACTGTGGAAATTTTTTAAAGTTGTCAGGAAGCCAGAGAAACTTTTTGATTTGAGAAATCCTTCTCTTCAAACCATATTCAGATCCAGTTCTGTTCTAGTCGGCTTTTTTTTAAAAAAAAGAATGAAAACAAAAATGGGATTAACCTGTTCAAAACACCCATAATCTCATCATAGGCCTCCCAGGGGAGGGGCCTGTAGGCTTTGTAATGACCTTAATCAAGTATTAGCCTTATCTTACTAGTAATCCTGGACTCTACAAAACAAACGTATGTTCTTGTCTCTAAAACTAGAGAAGGTTGAGAAAGGATTAATGAAAGAAGGAAAGGAGCTTTTAGGAACTGCAGGCCAATCAGGCGCAGAAGGCCAGGAAGAGGGTCGAGGTAACTGATTACCCAAGCCTAGTTTTAAATTCCTTCTCTCACATGCATTTGCAGAAAAAAGAGTCACCCAGTACATGTTTGAATTGAGGAAGAGAAGAAAAGAAGTTTTAATTTGCAGTCGTTTGTCTACCTTTTTGTCTTTCCAAACACAGATCTTTTAGGACGAGAGCCTCTTCATGGCCAGGCTTATACTTCGCCCCATCCAAATGCGTCCTTTAAAACTGAAACATTAAAAGGACTGAAAGGGAAAGTCCCTTGACCTATAACTCTATCTTCCTTTACACATTATTTTTACCTTCCCCAAGGAACCATTATCTAACTTATTAGTTACCAAGTTACCAAAAGGAAATGTGGAGTGAAGCTCTGTGATCCGTGTCCTTGAGCTGAATATACTCAACTTGCAAACGCACACAGAAGAAAAATAGTGCAAGGCAAAATAGAAACTAAAGCTTTTCAGCTGATTGTAGGCCACCTTACCTTCCGGCCCTCCGGACGAAGAGCGAGGTATTCCGACCAATCAAAACATTGAAATGTTAATAAGCCCCTCCTTGCCCCACCCCTTGATGACCTAATCTGGAAAATCCACCAGGGCTCTCGTTTTCAATCAGGTCCGCAAGAATGCTATTTAAAGAGCAGTGCTAAGTTCAAGGAGTTACTGTGCCAGCAGCCATGTCTGGTCGTGGAAAGGGTGGTAAAGGCCTCGGCAAAGGCGGCGCTAAGCGTCACCGCAAGGTCTTACGGGACAACATCCAGGGCATCACCAAACCAGCTATTCGTCGCCTGGCCCGCCGTGGTGGTGTGAAGCGCATTTCTGGGCTAATTTATGAGGAGACTCGCGGGGTGTTGAAAGTGTTTTTGGAGAACGTGATTCGGGACGCTGTTACCTACACCGAGCACGCCAAGCGGAAGACTGTTACCGCTATGGACGTGGTTTACGCACTCAAACGCCAGGGCCGCACCCTTTACGGCTTCGGTGGTTGATCACGGCATCGGCCGAGATAGACTTCGACATTTTCTAAGAAACCAAAAAGGCCCTTTTCAGGGCCGCCCACAAACTCGCTGAAGGGCTGTTGGACGTTGCGGAGGTGTGTGAAAGCCAAATATCAGCTAATTTAACATGTGAAGTATGGTCGGAAGCTGCTTTAACACTGCAGTTATGTAACAATACTTAGGGCCTTGCCCTTCACTAAGGTGTTAAGAAACTTGGGTCTTTATGAAGAAAGGAGGCTTTCAGAAACGGTGAAACGCGAAGTGATTATAAGATTGGACCCATGAGAGAAATGGGCCTATTTTGTGCATCTGGAAATATTCCGAGAACTGTCCTTAAGTGGACGGCTGGAGTCATCCATGGCACAAAAGTTCACAGTATCGCCCACACAACACACAGCTATGCAAATGAAGGCTCTTTGGGGACAAGCTTTCATTGGCTGGTTCTCAGTGTGGCGAAGAAACCACTGTTAAATTGCGGAGGGTGGTGTTACAAGGCTGTTTTCCTATTGGCCAAAACAAGGGGTTTCATACCGGTACCCGGAACTTAAGGGAAAACCTTCATTGGTTAATTTTTTAATCCGATGCAATCCAGGCGCTAATGGGCCTGAGGAGCAAAGGCGCAGAGTGGCCGAGCCGGTTCTACACAGGTTGGAGTAATGCTGGGAGGTCGGCTGGCTTCTGGGCGGGATGAAACCAGTTGTTCCTCCTTTCTGCGATGATAGTCTGGGGTCAGTCCACTGCTGGACACAGAGAGTAGCTCACTGCCTTGTCCGGCCAGTGAAGAATTTTCCTGCACTATCCCAACTCCAACCTCAGAGGAAAACAATGGCCACTTTATCCAAGCAAAGCAGGGCTGTGGCTGATTCTGTACAAATTGAAACCATTGTATTTAGTCGTTTTCCATACAGGATACAATTAATTTTTTTTTCCTGTGGCCCGGTTATACAAATGAATTCAGACAGGATATAGAACATGTTTGTATGTGTGACTGCATTAATTTCGTAGTTTTGCAATGGGCTTTGTTCGAAGTCGCCCCCAATACCAAGGCCCAAAATAAGATTAACAGTATAAATTTATTTACGAGGATCTTTAAGAACGCTAAATTACAAACTAAGTGAAAACAAACTAAACTGTTTAAAGCGGAAAAGATGCTTTAACTCCGACCCTAAGCGTTTCCTAGTACAAGCAGGCTTGTGATTTAAAGGTCACACCCTAATATTTGAACCTCCAACATCTCCACACGTTTTAGTTAACATTTTCCAGCCTGTGTAGCACAATCTGAACAAGCCTATCATTCTCTTCATAAATAGAGAACAATTATATTAAGACTATATTATCAAACCAAATTTTAATGTAACAGTATGTGCTTAATATATAAAGTCATCTGGTAACTACTTGCAAACTAAGGAAGGTGAAAGGCGTTTCAATATTCTTGCAAATGTAAAACGGAAACATCTGTGATTTTATGCAACTAATCACTCATAGTGGAAAGAAATCTGTTTAACGAGAAGTAAACTTCTCACTAATCCAAATTGAGATCTTGGTTTCTGTATATTAACCCCTGTAAAGTCCATGGAGACTGAATTCAGAAATCTTACATGGAAAGGCACATTAAATCATACACTAGAGTAGCATTAGGTAAAAAACATGGTCAGGTATGGTTGGGCACGGAGCTGATCTCCTCTCCCCTCTCGACTTAAAATCCAGCACTTCTCTAAGCATTTAGGAACTTACATACAAGGAATGTGCCTTATTTTTTATTAGGATGGACAACCTAACTTTCTGGAACTGGGCAGTCAGCATACCATTAAGTATCCGAAGCTCTTCAGAGTCTGTACCGTTTGTCTGACAAGACACTATCACCGCATCACAAACTTGCTTATTGTCAAGCGATAAGGTTGACGAATAGTCTTTTCGGCCGGAGTCTTCTGAAAACGCAATGTCACACACTCT
Organism: Hyperoodon ampullatus; assembly: GCF_949752795.1. Classification (NCBI taxonomy): domain Eukaryota; kingdom Metazoa; phylum Chordata; class Mammalia; order Artiodactyla; family Ziphiidae; genus Hyperoodon; species Hyperoodon ampullatus. The sequence goes on along the minus strand of NC_136923.1, from coordinate 84,849,940 downwards.
TAAAATCATTTGAGTGGCTCTTAAAAGAGCCTTTGGGTTCTATGAAAACTAGCCGTTACATTAATTTTACTGCTTGGTTGTTGTTTTCCTAGGATTAGTCTGCTGGGTCAGTTTAGAATTCCGAGCCTTGGGCTCCCCTGCTCTAGCCTTCGCTGGACTTTCCGGTTGTTGTTTGCCCTTGGCGCCTTTACCTTTTCTGCCACTCGTACCAGCTTTCTCAGCCATTGCTGTCCTCGGCGTGTTTGCTCTTTCGTTGGTCTTAGCTTTCTGTGGAGATCTAAAGTCTCTGGCCAAGACCCGCTTTTTCGTTTTGGTAGAAGCAGGCTTCTTGATCTTTCCCTTGGTGAGTTCAGCAGCAACCTCCTTGCTGAGCTTGAAAGAGCCGGAAGCACCCGTACCCGTGATCTGCACCAGAATTCCTTTGCTAACCAGGCTCTTGAGAGCCAGCTTGATGCGGCTCTTGTTCTTCTCCACATCATAGCCCACAGCTGCTAGCGACTTTTTCAGCGCTGCCAGAGACATGCCAGTTCTCTCTTGAGAAATGGAAAAGGCCTCGATAATCAACTTGGACAATGACACGCTTGTGGTCTTGCGATTTCCACCCATCAAACCAACTGGCTTCTTGCCCCTTTTTTGGGGGAGTGGTTTCTCCATGGATGGTGGAACAGGGCCTGCTAGAGCGGCGGGTACCATCTCAGACATTATATTAGAAGTAGAGCAATAGGTATCACCTAGCAAGTGGAGTAAACTACTGCACGGGCCTCAGGGCCTTATATAGGGCAGGGCGCGCTGTGATTGGTGCGTCGCTCAGGCACCGCCCCCGCCCCTTGGGGAAGGAGCATTTGTGTTTGTTTCACTCCCAAAAGTTGAATGCCTCGAATACCGTCTGCACGGAATCGCCCAGGTTCCACTGCCGAATAATCCATAGAGATACAGATTTCAGATGCCTTTTTGCCTTTTAATGAAAAATGACCCTAATGCCAAAACTATTCAATAAAGCCCTCGATTTTCAACAAAATTCAAAGAGAAGCACAAAACTTCCTCTTTTCCATGTAAATATAAAAGTAATTTTAAACGAATGACTTATCTCTTCTCTTCTAAGTGGTCTTCCAAATGGTTGGCTTTCAGTTGGTGGAGAAAATAAATTATTCACGCCCTGATTCTTATTGAAAATTATTTATGTATATGAGGGAAGTAACACATATCTTAGATGTCTCACTGCAGAGTTGGAAGATGCTTTTAGAATTGTCAAAAAACTTCAGGATAACACCTTATTTGGGCAAACAATCTAATAAACAATGATCTACAGGCATGTGGATTGCTTGTGACTAAAACCACTTCTCAGTCCCTAAGGCTTGATAGCAGACCCTCAAGCATGGAGTAAATTACCTGGATCTCACACATGATATCTGCTTGGCCAAAATCAGGTCCCCCTGTGGAGGGCATCTTGAACTGAGTTTTGCTTCTGGTTTCATTAGTTCAAACCTTACCCCTATACCCACTCCCACGCCCTTCACCCTCCACCCTCAAAAAAAAAAAAAATGTAAGGAAACAGATACAGTCCCTGCACTTAATTAACTATAAAATATGAGGCAGGAACCCTGGTCTGAAGAGCTCAGTGGAAACGACAGACCCAGATCTCTAACAGGACTGGGCTGGCAGGTGTCCTGCAGAGCTGTGGGAAAAGAGTTATTGGAATAATGTCTAGGATGTTTTTCTGGGCTTGTTCTAGGACTCACCTTTCTCAGAGGTGTATAAGAGTTTCAAGGCCCGGCCTTCCAGGAGGATGTTGAGGGAACGGTGTAATATGACCAGAGTCCAGGGTTCAGCAAAGGAAAATCCCATAAGGACCATCTTGCAAAGATCTGCAAATGCCTGCGTGAGAAATTTGGTAACATTCTAACAGACTGGGCAACCACTGGAGGCTTTTAAGGAGAGCGTTTGTGTATTTTTGTAGTAGTTGTCTTCTTGTATGGTTGTTGTAGTTGCCTTGATTTTCAATTTTTCACATAAACAATTATTATTGTGGAGAGCCTAATGTCAGAGGTTGGTAGTCTGTTGTAATAGTCTCAGAAGAAAGACAAGAGCTTCATTTGAGGAGAGAGTGTGGGAAAAGAGAGAGTCTACATTTGAAATACTTCTGAAGAGGAAATGAGATGATGAGACTTTCAAACTTCTGATTGCAAAGTGAGGTAGAAAAGTCTCTTTCACTCTCTCTGTCTCACATACATGCTCACATGTGCACTTACACACACATTTGAAACAAAAATTCTGAAAACAATACTACCTTAAATGAATTCTGATATATTTTCATCTAGTTTAGTTTATTTTTTTAAAAAATGCTGGTTGCAAATCATGAGATTGATTTCACAACGTACTAATACATTGTGACCCTCAGTTTGAAAATTCTTTTCTCCTTAAAGAGATTACGGGTGCATCTTACCAAGGGCTCTGTTTTAATGTGTATTTGGTTTCTCTGAACCTCGGTGATCCCTGAGAGGTCGTACCATTAAATGTCAGTGGCTTAGGGTCAGCTATGAGTGGATTGATCCTTATATTTACAGATTGAGAGAACATATCACTCATTGCTGTAAAAGTAACAGAGAATTGGATAGTTTTCTAAAATTCTTAGATTCCATAATTTAAGATCCAGAGGAAAAACCATAATTCATATTTTGCATTATAATTCTAAAAGATACCATAAAGACTAGCTCACACACATATACACCATATATATGTGCCAGTCATTGTCCCAAGTATTTTCCCCTCAAAAAATTAAAAAAAAAATGTAGGAAATCATTTTATAGATGAGGAAACTGAGTCAGAGAAAAGTCACATAACTTGCCCAAAGTCTTAGAGCTAGTGAGCAGGAAGGCTGGGGTTTGATTTCAAGAAGTCTGGCTTCAAAAGGTTCTCCTCCCATCTCACTCTTAGTCTGCACAGGCAACTCAAACAAAATACTCTAGAGTGCATGGCTTAAACAATAGAAATTTATTTCCTCAAAGCTCTGGAGGCTAGAAATCCGAGGTCAGGGTGCCAGCATGGTCAGGTTCTGGTGAGGCCTCTTTTCCTACCCTATAGATGGCTGCCTTCTTGCTGTGTCCTTACATGGCCTTTCATGAGTGCATGCACACCAGGAGAGTGATGGCTCTCTCTTCCTCTTCTTATAAGGCCATGAATCCTATTGGATTAGGGCCCCACCTCTATGACCTCTGTAGCCTAAATTACCTTCTAAAAGCCTTGTCTTCAAATATAGTCACACTGGGGGTTAGGGCTTCAGCATATGAATTTTGGAGGAGGGGTGGGCATAAATCAATCCATAGCAGATACTTTTCTCATGGAATGATTAGGAGGCTTATTAGAGACAACCTAGATAAAAGTAGTTTTAGTTACACCTAGCCAAACATGGTTCATTATTCCAGCACAGTCCTGGACGAAGGAGGCACCTGATAAATATTCCCTTTTTTGGTCTTAACCTAAGATCCTACTTATTCTTTACAGAGTGCTTTCCCATGGAACTATTGCAATCTTGTTCATTGTTTTGCAGCAGTTTATTTCTTATGGGGTCATGGCTAATAAAAATATGGGGAAAAAACTACCTTCACTCATAATGAAGGAAATTACATTTCAATATTTTTTTTTTGATCTGATTAACAGTGTTTTAAAAATATTCTCAGGGGCTTCCCTGGTGGTGCAGTGGTTGAGAGTCCACCTGCCAATGCAGGGGACACGGGTTCGTGCCCTGGTCTGGGAAGATTCCACATGCCGCGGAGCGGCTAGGCCCGTGAGCCATGGCCGCTGAGCCTGCGTGTCCGGAGCCTGTGCTCTGCAACGGGAGAGGCCACAACAGTGAGAGGCCCGCTTACCGAAAAAAAAAAAAAAAAAAAAATTCTCAGTAAATATGACTGCTGTAAAATAGGAAATTTTGTATTATGTTGGTATTATAAGTTGGCATGGTCCTTCTGAATGGCTATTTGATGAATGTATATATTAAGAGCCTTAAAAAATGGTTTTACCTTGTGATTTAGTATTTCTACTTCTAGAAGTCTGTCCCAAGGAAATAATCAAATATTTAAACAAAGATTTATGTAAAAAGAAGTATGATTTATAATGCATAAAAATGGAACTCAGTCTAAATAGCCAGTAACAGAGGGCTAATTAATAAGTAATAATACATCTATAAAAAACGTGCGTTTCTAAGCATGTTACCTAGAAAATTAGCTATATGTGTATATGTAGCATGATACCTAAATTTGCTTTATATATGATATATATTTATTAGAGATGGATCTCATATATATGTTCATATTCATATATACATATACAAAAGAGATACTAAGATTTATTTTAATTTTGTTTGTTACATATTTCTTTTCTTAAAAATTTCTGCAATTACCATTTAATATTTTTATACTCAAAATAAATGTTTTAGCCAAGTTCTTATTGATCCTTCCGTGATTGTTAAAAATACCTCCTTTTATCTTCTTCTAGTATCAGTCATTTTCATTGACTTACTTGTGAGATGCAACAGTGTCCAGCATTGACCAGTGGTGGGAAAATACATTTCTAAAGCCCATTTGCTCCTCCTGTAAAAAGAGAGATTGATTAATTAATTCACTTCTATAATTCATCAAATATCGGATATTGTACTTGATTCTGAGAACAGTAATAATGGCGATGGCTAATGTTCATTGGTGTTTGTTCTGTGCCAGGCAGTGCTCTAAGCACCTTAGATGCCAACGCATTTAATCTTGCAACAACCTTCTGAGTTACGTATGATGGTCCTCTCTGCTTTATACATGAGGAAATTAAGGCTCAGGGAGACTGAGTTTCCCAGGTGGCACCGCTGTTGGATGGTGAACCATCCTCTACAGTAAAACCACACCCTCTAGCATTTGAGTCTATGTGCACTCGTAAATAAAAGATGAGCATGATCTAGTCAGTGTCCTATAACTTACATTTGAGCTAAGTCTTGAAGGGTGGGTAGGAATTTGTCAGGTGAGGAAAGGGTATTAGGGCTTTTCACAAAGGAGACATAGTGACAAAGGCCAGGTGGTGGGGATTGTCTAGGGTGAGGTGCTGGGGGGTGAGCCTTGTAGAACCGCTTGTGAAGGATGAGGAAGGAAGGCCCTTGCATGATGACAGGTTGAAGAGTTCAAGCTTGTTATTCCCACATGAAGCAGTTTTAACAGTTCCCAGAAGCCTCCCTTCTCTCACATGCTCATCTCTCTGGGCTGCTGGCAGATGAAATCATTCCCCACTTTCAAATAAGCCAAATCAAACATCTAATGGAAATGTACCCAAGTAAATGCTTAGTCTCTTTTTGGGTGGTTTTAAAATACATTTTTCCAACTCTTCTTCACAGGTAGGCAGAGGCAAACCTAATTTTATGCTCTCTTGGTGTCCAAATTCAGTGCAAGGAAATATATACAGGGTTTGCTTACTAAGGAGTCCTCTTTACTACCTGTGGGCTGACACATTAGTGGGGCGGGGACATATGGGTTTCTGTGAAAATTGGTCACACATTTGGGTAATATGAATACTCGTAATTATAAGCCACACTTGACACAGCCTACACTCAGGCCGTCACTCCACTTTAACAGAGAGAGGCTCTTGCTACATGGTGTGTGTGTGCTTGTAAAAATGTAGTCACAGTTACACAGTGATTTAAGTTTTGAGAAAGCTCTGCCTGGAAGCAGATCCTGGTGGTAGTGGCGGGTGGGCAAGGGGGAAGCAGTCCTCTCTTTAGCTGGTGAGGGCCACAGTCTCCCACACAAACCATTGACCATCTCTACTGACTCATGGTGTGATCTCTGATGTTCCAGTAGTTTAACAAACTCACTGTTGCTTCAGATGTAGCAGCCTTAACGACTGCAAGTGGCACATGTTATCTTAAACACTGTTGAAAATGCACCAAATTGAAGGACTGTGCTGGAGGGAAGCACAGCTCTTCTCACCAGCTCACGCCCAGAATGAGGGCAGTGACGGTGGTACTAGAAAAAGAGGGACCGGTACTCAAGGTAGAACCAATAAGGCTTTGATTTCTCTTCTTTTCTTCATTACTGGGTCTTCCTCCAAGAGTTTTGTATGTGCTTTCCAACTAACATTTTATTGTCTGAGAATAAATTGAGTTAATAGTGTAAAGCACTCAGAACAGTACCTGGCCCATACTAAGTGCTGCACTAGTGTTAGCTACTCTTGTTATATTAAGCATTTTAATTAGTGCTAGTATGCAAATTATATCTACCACCCCTCTTGATCCCCCCTTTTCCTGTTTTCCATTTTCCCTTTCCATAGCATTTATTCCTTTCTCATATTCTATATAATTACTCATAGTAACGATTGTTTGTTGTCTCTCTTCCCCAGCTGAGATGTAAGCTCCAAGAGAATAGTGACTTTGGCCTTTTCCAAGGAGACAGTCACTGAAGATGGCTGGAGGAACAAGAACCAGAAGGTGGTCTTTAGGACCAGAGGAGAAAGGGAAGAAATCCCCTCCTTAGACCATCCCAAAACTCTGTCTTCATTCCCTCTGTGGTGAAAATATCAAAGATGAGGTCCAGCATATATAGGAGGACAAAAACCGGGAAAAGCAGAGTGTGTGCAAATCTGGCTGCAGTACAGAACATGAGAGAAAGAGGCTGCAGACAGTGGGCAGGGGAAGAGTCCGTCAAACCGTGTTTCAGGTCTTTGAAGTATCCTAAAGGAAGACACAGCTCTTTCAGACCCATTCCAGACCATCCATGATGCCCCAGCTCACATGCTAGAAGGATAAAGACCCCACAGCCCCTTCCCCTCATTTCCAGCTTATTAAAATTTCCGATCATTTTAGGACAGTAAAAAATTCTGTATGATATTATGACAATGAATATAAGTCATTATACATTTGACCAAACTCATAGAATGTACAACATCAAGAATGAACCCTAAGGTCAACTATGGACTTTGGGTGATTATGCTTTGTCAATATAGGTTCATCCTTGGTTAAAAAAAAAAAAAAGTACCATTCTGGTGAGTGATGCTGATAATGGGAAAGGCTATGCATGTGTGGGTGTGTGGGTGTAGGGAGTATTTGAGGAATCTCTGTACCTCCCTCTCAATTTTGTTGTAAACATAAAACTGCTCTAAAAAAAACTTATTAAAAAAGTATATAGGAAAAACAATTCCAATCCACTCAACATTATTTATGTCTGGAATCGATGGAGTCAGGCTCAGTCTCTGATGCTTAGAGTCAGGGAGGCCAAGCGCTTTCCAAAACCTCCAAAAAGCTCTTACCCTGATGCTTGCTGGGTATACTTGACCCACCTTTGAGGCTAGCAGCCTTTCTTCCATTCAAGATCTCAGCACTTGCATCATCTCTGTAGAATTCTTAAACACACAATTGTATTTGTTTATTTATTTCAATTTTTAAAAATATATGTATTTCAGTGCATTAAAGCCCAAATGCATGTGTTTAAAAATCTAGTGACCAGCATCTAACACCTCAATTGTTTAAGCAAGTCTAACAATAAAAGGGGCACATTTTTTTAAGATTTCTTTTTTTTTTTTTTTGATGTGGACCATCTTTTAAAGTCTTTATTGAATTTGTTACAATATAGCTTCTGTCTCATGTTTTGGTTTTTTGGCCACGAGGCATGTGGGATCTTAGCTCCCTGACCAGGGATCGAACCGACACCCCCTGCATTGGAAGGTGAAGTCTTAACCACTGGACCACCAGGGGAGTCCCAAACCGGGCACATTTTAATCTTTGATATTTTTATATCCTGTCCTACAGCTGAGTTTGGGTCAATTATAGTACGGAAAAAAAATTGAAAAGAAAATAAAGGAAAAAAAGAAAAGAAAAGAAGAGAGGAGGGGAGGAGAGGAGAGAGAAAAGAAAATGAGAACAAAGTTTCTTCCTTATTGCTTTTGAAGCCAATTTTTTTACTGTTGGAGAACTCGATCTTGTCAGAAGACAAGTTTAGAGCTATAAGTGATGAAGTCAAGGTTTTACCCCAGTATTGCCTCCTCTAAGTATATCAGTCTCCTCATAGAATGAGACAAGCCCCATCATTTCTGTTCCTTCATCCCTTGGAGCCTGCAGCTGGGGAGCTCTAATACCATGAACACCCATAGCAAGATGAAACCAGCTCTTTCCATTAATTACTATACAAATTGCTTATTGGATGATAAGGTTATGTAAGTCTTTAAATGAGCAAACCAAAGCTTCATTTTCCTTCCTCAGAACTGAGGTAGGACAATAAGAAAGTAGTTGATTCTCCACATTTACTCACTTTTTCCTAATTTATAATAAACCCATAGTACCTGAAGATATGTCAAGCTGATTTTCAGAGTCCAAAGAATTTAGTCAGAGCCTAGAATGTCTTGCTGGCAAGGTCAAAGGCAGCTGTGTATTTGGCCCAATTAATTTTATGCTTAGTCATCCAGGATTGCACAGGGTGAAAGTTTGGAAAAGCTAAATAATTTTTAATACCTTTTAAATTTAGGACTGTTGGACTGCAAAGTACTGAATCTACACACCCTTCGAAGTCTGGATGCTTCAAGACAAGTGATAGCTATCATTCCTTATGTCCTTGGGTATACGCCTAGAGAGCTAATTAAGTACAAGTGCAGTGAAATAAAATGCATTTTCTTTCAACCTGTTGGACCAAGGTAAATGCAAAGGAATCCGTTGGCAATCTTTTTAGATCACTTGTGAAATTCCTATCATTTAAGAAAGACCAGCTCCTACCAACTGAGGTCTTCAGTCACAAGCTGCCTTAGTTCCCTTTAGGGTATAAAGAAGGTTATAAATGAAACTTGTCAAACATCACACAAAAACTGAGCACCTACCATGTACCAGGCACTCTTCAAAGTGTGTTCTATGCATTAAAGGTCTTTGATCATCACAAACATCTAGAAGGTAGGTGCTATTACCATCATCCTCAAGATATAGAAGAGGCACAGAGAGATTAATGACTTGCATCAGTCTCACAGCTAATAGGTGGCAAGCTGAGAGTCAAACCAGGTTTTATCTCCAGGGGCTACACTTCTGTCAACAGGGAGCAATGCTGTGCAGCCATTTTACTGGCATCCATACCATTTCTAGGACAAATATTTTTTATTTGCTATTTCATTTAATCCTCACCCCATCTTCTCAAGTACGTAATTACTATCACCCCACAGGCTCAGAGTACTAGGTTTGTCAAACAGTAACTCAAAGACATTTAGTTAATTATTAGCACACTGTTAACTTGTGTATAAAGTATGCCAAGCAATAGATTGATTTCATCCAACAAAATCAAAAAAGATGACTATGAAAGAGAAAGAGGAGAGGAAATGCCTTTGGACTGTCTAGGAACAGGATATCATGTTTGTACATTATTTTCAGTAGGAAAGAGTTCAGTGTGGACAATCTGTTCTTACACAGACCAAAGAGGATTAAAAAAAAAAGAAAAATAAAAATAAAAATAGTGATTGTCTAAAAACTCTCAAGATTGGCTGTGAAGAATATGTGACAGGCTGCCTCTGTATAATATGGTCCACTGACTGTCAGCAGCATTTCCATCTTAGGTAGGTCATATCTTCACCATTTCTGGCATCAGAGTCTCTCAACTTCCCCACTTTGGTCAAGACTCTCATAATAGAGTAGTGGGTTTTAGTCTCCTCTTTGTAACACTTAGTCATCTGCATATTAGACAGAGGAGGAAGACAAAAACGTTATGAGGACAATCACAAATATAATAAGAAATATTTGAAATCTCTATTATCTTCAAGTACTTAATTGACATGTCTTAATTAGAAGAACAGGCCTCAAAGATTACCTTGATGGATTTAAGTTAAATAAGTGTCATTTTTCCTAACCACAGTTTTAACTCTAATTTGAGCCATACTCAGAAATAAATTATGTAGTACACATTCTTTTGTTCAGGAATTTTTAGTCAAGGTATAGATAGAGGGCTAGGCTTTGAGGATTTTTTAATTTTTTTCTAATACTTGGGAAGAACAAATCTGAAATCTAATCATTGGAAAAACTGGTAATGGAGAAAAGGACAAAGAATAACACAACGGGAAGGAGAAGGAAAAAGCTACCTATTTTAGATCTCATCTTGATCTGTAGAAGCTTAGGAGGAAGCTTCCTACTTCCAAAATTCTGGAAATCTTGTAATGTGTCAAGATTGGCTTTCCAATGAGAGTGTATATCCAAGTGGTAGGATTCTAAACATGTTTATGCTGTGAAAAAAAAAAATCCATTTGTCCTGAAGCTTAAAAACAACATTTGTAGTTAAAAATACTGGAAATGGCCTTTTCTAGCATTGTTAAAAGTTGACACTTTGGGGAGTCTCTTTAAATACAATCTTTAATTGTATATTATGTAGAGGTGTGTCTGTTGAAGTCTTTTTTTGAAATGTAGATTGCATTTGTTGTATATATGACAGTGTAGCCTACATTAGTTTTAGATAATATCTGACACCTGAAATATGTCAAAAGAGAAGAAAAGACAAGTCATATGGATCTTGTGGTACAATTTCAAATGATGAGAATTTATGGGAATATTTAGATGTAGGTCATATTATCATTATTATTAAGGTTAGAAGTAAAATTTTGGCACAGTAAGTTTATGTTCTTTGGGAATTTTACTTTAAATTATTTGTATTATCTTCTCAGCAGTTAGGGGGTGATATAGATTGATATGTTTTGATAAGAATAGTTTTATATTTTATCCATGATCTCATTTTTTATTATTTAAAACTATTATAAGTATTCCCAGGTGGCAAAAAAGATCCATATATATCAAAACAATAACATGAAATTGATTTGTTAATGCTGTGGTTCTTGAGATATGGTTGAAGCACTGTCCCACCTTTATTGTTTTTCAATTTGTACTAATTGGATATATAGCAAGATTCAATCACTTGCCAAGTCTTTGAGATAATCAACATCTTTGTAAAACTTGAACTAGTTTGTGCTTGTTGTTGGAGTTATTTTTTGTTACATGACCATGAAGTCTGGAGGAGGTTGGGCTACAGAGAGATGAGAGATTTGGATAGTCAATTTTTATTGAGGGGTGGTTGATAAATTAATATAGTTATAAGTTCAGTCTTTAATGGCAGCTCTAAAGTATTTTTACCTTGTCAGCATAAATAAGACAATACATATAAAATTGAATTTACATTAATGAACAGTAACAACTTTCTAATAAATAAACAGACCAAACATAGCTATTGCTTGCGTACACATTTGTGTTTCTCTGCAGCTATAGTACTTGGTAGAGTCAGAGCTGTTTGTATTAACGACAGCCCTTTAGAAAAACAGGCAACTGTGTTCCCTCATAGGCATAAGGAAACCGGGAGGCCGTCCAAAACCTGCCTTGTCCTCTGGGCCCACATATACACTTTACATATCCCTTCTACAAATTTAAAGTAGCAAAAACAAGCATACCTATTTCTATTCTCCTACAGCATCTATTTGTTCTCTAACCTGTTAATCTATGGTCATTCTCAACTGTGTGAAAATAAAAGACTTGCATAGATCTGTTTTTAGTGATGTGTATTTTGTACCCTCCAATTTATTTAATTTACCCAATTTAATATTTATCTAAATTGTTTAAGCTATCTATAGACTTTGAATTCAGTATTTAAGCTGAGACAATGAGTCCTTATGATTTGTAACATTATAAAAATTAATTCCATTTTAAAAATGACATTACCTATCTACATTATCACTATTTTGTGATAATTTAGTTCGATGCATAATTTACATAATGTAAAATTTTAAATAAAGTGATGATAACTCATCTAATCAGTAGAGTTAAAGAAATTTAGTAATTTAACTTAGTTTTTTTTAAAGAAAATAACCCCTAAACTTGTGTAAACTAGAATACTATACTAACATTATTCTTACATTATAACCATAATAAAGAAAAAGATGTAGAGCCAGTTTGTAAAGCAAAATTGTTAAGCCAGCAAATTTATCCAAAGGGTTAACTTGATTAGAAATATGTGATTTTTAAATTTCCTATAGAATTACATGCCATGTATTAAAATATTTAAGTTGTTCAAAAATAATGGAGTAGTTCTGTTTTGTTTCTTATCTTGTAACGTGTTAACTGAGACCACTAATTAAATTCAGTTAAACTTTCTTTTCTGTCTGAGTTACAACTTAAAGAGGTAGCACATTTAAAGCATCTGGAGAATTTGATTTTGCTCTTATTTTAAATTGATGTATGTTTTTTAGTCTTTATATAAGCTATTTAAGTTTACATTATAACTTTTAAAATTTTCTGCTGAGGTAGATAATTTACTCAAAATTATTTGTATTCATAAAGCAGAAAATATTCTCAATCATTGTACAAGTTAGAGGAGCTAATTGTGAAACTGGAACCAAACTTAAAGAGATTTAATTTAAAAGCAACCAGAGATTTAAGTATGTTGATCAGTTAAAGAAACAAATGTGATTAAGATCAGGGATCCCTCAGGGTACACCACCGCTGGGAATATGAGTAAATTCTCTGATATCCTTCTAAGTTTGGTAGGAAATTCTAGTTTCCAGTGCCATATCCCTCACAATGAACTCATTAATGTTAATAAACTATTTAATGTTTGTTTTATACAGGTATTGGAAGCCCTCTCTTTTTTCTGACTCAATAGCTCTATTTATAATGACATGTTTCTTCTCTCTCCTCTCTGACCTTACTTAAAGAGCAAGAAGGGACAATATTTTTTTGGAATTATTGAATAATAAACTTTAGAGGCTTCGGCATAGCAAGAGACAGGCCGATTGTAGTCTGGAGATGCTGCTTCCTTGTTTTCTTTCTTGTCTTAAGTCTCCTGTTAGTTCTAATGCTTTATTAAAGTTAAAAGTTTTAGGTGGCTATTTTATATTCGTTTGTCTTTGAAGCAGGAGTGTTATTTTTGCAGATACTGACAATTATTTGGACTCATACTGAGTAATCACGAAAACAGACAGTTTTGAAAGGAAGAAAGAAACTCTGATTTTTAGTTAAAAGAACCCACAGTATACAAACACCAAACACCAAACACAGTGGATCCCATCAAAGGCCAGAAAGAAAAACACCAACTTCCTGGTCCTGTGTTCTCAAATGCCAGAGATGACCAGAATCCTCAGACAAACACAAACAACCCAAAAAAGATAAACAAATGAACCAGATTCCAGATACCCTGTCCTCTGCCACCAACTAATTAATGATCTAGCGATAAAACCACTAATGTGTATCCAATCGACAAAGTACAATCTAAGAACCAAAATAAGAAACAGACTTGGGCAAAAATAAATTTTAGCATACAAGAGCCAAGGGAAGATGAACAGACAACTCAAAGTGCCCAGGGCTAGACAAGGTACATTTTCAGTTCACTTTTCTATTGATTCCTAAGGTAGGGCTTGGGTAAACAATGTCTTGGTGGAATCTTCAGAAATAAATGGTCCAAGTGTTAATGATTAGCCAGCCTGCTCTTATACTGAAGAGAAATCAAGCAATAGTTGTTATTTCATCCAACAAAAGCAAACCAGAATTTATATGTGAGGAAAAGAGAGGAAGAGAAGGAGAAAACAAAAAACAAAACCTTGTAGTCAGCCTGGGATACTGAATGTTTGCACATTTTTGAGGTAAACTGATTAGTTGGCAGTGAGGAGAGGTTAGTCTGATTTGGATCATCAGTCCTTGGGCAGGCTCACTAGGGGTATAGAAAAAAATCCAATTTCAGTTGTTGAAAGACTTGGGAAACCTTATAGTTTGGCTGAAGAGCTTGTGTGATAAGCATGTGCCATTGTCCTATATTTGCACTTCTACCTTAATTAAGCCAGGGCTGCACCTCATTTCTCAAGTAACTTCCAAGTTAGGTAGCCAGTAACTGTGGAGCTGTGTTCCAATGGACGCCTGTCTAGCGCCAGGCAGGCCTTAGTATTTTTCCCAGATATCAAAGAAAACTGCACATTTAGAATCACGGGGTCTTAATGTTAAGTAATCTAAATCACATTGTATCTTACCTCAAATCGTTAAAGAACAACAAAAAGCCCTGTTTTCCTTGTAACATAAATTTTATTCCTGTAGTCTCCCACTTTTTTACAGAAAAAGCAAAGTTTACTCCTAGGTGCTGAAAATGTGTTCTAGACTTGGATAACTTAAATGGAAAATGCGTTTCTTTCACCTTAAAATCTTCCCCTGGAACAAAGATTAAACTGCTTAAGGGAAGGTGGAACTTGCCAGCTCCCCCCACCCACCCCTCCCCGCTGCGCGACTACCTGGTTTGGGAAGGTTCTCTCCTAGACTTTGTATGCCAAGTTCAATAGCGTCCTTTCTCTTCCCGCCTAGTTTCCCCTCCTTTCGGTGCCAGCCCTCAGTTCAACCTCCATGGAAACTTGCCAAGTTGCAAGCATCTCTTAAAGCAGTTTGTCAACCCCAACTGCGTATTACAAACCACCAGCCACCTTCGCAGTTAATTTTCATGTTCAGATAGCTGTAGATCAATTACAGTACATTGATCACTGGGACTCAAAAAATAGCTGATTTTATACTTGGGGTGACCCCCTAATTGCAACGGGTAATGGATAACATTTGACACAACAATGCCAAAACCCAACAACCTGGCAGTGCTCCTAACAGCTTCACTTGTCATTCCTTAGACCCATTAATAGGACTTACAAATTTATCTACCTTTGTCTTCTAATTAATGTACAGTACTTTTGCCCAAACTTCAACTTACAGAAAATAAGCAGCATCACAACTCTCTTTGTGGACGTGTGGGTGGCTCTTAAAAGAGCCTTTGGGGTTAGGTGTAAAGACGCTTACTTAGCAAGTTTACTTGGAGCTAGTGTACTTAGTGACAGCCTTGGTGCCCTCGGACACGGCGTGCTTGGCCAGCTCCCCAGGCAGCAGCAGGCGCACGGCCGTTTGGATCTCCCTGGATGTGATGGTCGAGCGCTTGTTATAATGCGCCAGGCGCGACGCCTCGCCCGCGATGCGCTCGAAGATGTCGTTAACGAACGAGTTCATGATGCCCATAGCCTTGGACGAGATGCCGGTATCCGGGTGGACCTGCTTCAGCACCTTGTACACGTACACGGAATAACTCTCCTTGCGGCTGCGCTTGCGCTTCTTGCCATCTTTCTTCTGCGCCTTGGTCACTGCCTTCTTGGAGCCCTTCTTCGGGGCAGGAACGGACTTGGCTGACTCTGGCATTTTAAAACCTCAAAACACGAAAAATAAAATGAAAGTAGAAAGCAGATTTCTGCTATTTATAGGGCCTTTATGCTAATGAAGGATGCAAACTGCGTCTTAGTTAATTGGAAGACAAACAGCAAAGCTGTCATCTATGGGCAGAACTATGCAAATGAGGTATGGAAATAGAGCTTTTCTATTGGCTACTTAGGTGAATCTTGGTACTAACCAATCAGACAACCGGATTTACTCCCCAGGAAATGCCTATAAAAGCAGCAGTGTTCTAGCTGCATTCAGACTTGGTTTGTGTTGAGAAGTACTCTTTTTTTTGTTTGTTTCTTTTTTGTTTATTTTGCGATGTCTGGACGTGGCAAGCAAGGTGGTAAGGCTCGGGCTAAAGCAAAGTCTCGCTCTTCGCGGGCAGGTCTCCAGTTTCCCGTGGGCCGAGTGCATCGCCTGCTTCGTAAGGGTAACTACGCTGAGCGGGTTGGGGCTGGCGCGCCGGTGTATTTGGCAGCGGTGTTGGAGTACTTAACGGCCGAGATACTGGAGTTGGCCGGTAATGCGGCGCGCGACAACAAGAAGACTCGCATCATCCCACGCCACCTGCAGCTGGCCATCCGCAATGATGAGGAGCTTAACAAACTGCTGGGCCGCGTGACCATCGCTCAGGGTGGGGTCTTGCCGAACATCCAGGCGGTGCTGTTGCCTAAGAAGACCGAGAGCCACCACAAGGCCAAGGGCAAGTGATTTGACAGGGATTTGAGTTTCCGGAAGTGTTTGCAAACCCAAAGGCTCTTTTCAGAGCCCCCCACTATTTCAAAGGAAGAGCTAACACCACTTGAAATGTTAAAGAAAAAGGAAGGTAAGTTAATTTTTATCCAGGATAACAAGAAATGGAAAAAAGATCTTTCTAGATCTTTAGAAAAGGCTCTCATTGTTACTAGAAATCTGCCTCTGCAGAAAGCGGTAAATCGGTTAAGGTCTAATGATCCACGAAGTGGTTAGGCATTTCAGACAGTCGAGTGATCTGCCTTTAGTCAGTAAAGCCTAAGCACGGTTTAACTGCAGGGTGGATATATGGTAATCTCAAATGAACATGCCGAGTGAAATGGCCAGAACCTCTTAGACGCCTCGTTCTAGGCTGCAGACAACCCGTCTTTCCTAATCCCTAAGGGAGTTAGGCTCTCTGCTCCCGGTAACTTTCAACGTATCATCTGAAATTTACCACGTACTGAAAGGGGCTTTTGAAAAATTGATTACCTGGAGTTAACATACTGGTAGCTTAGAACAGACTGAATCTAGACTCTTAATTGTGGCTTCTCCCCACATTTACAAATTGTGAGATTTGGGGCCAATTTCTAACCTGGTAGTTTTGTTGTATGTAAATTGGGGATAGAATGATGGTGTTTCCATTGATTTTTTTTTTTTTTTTTTTTTTTACAAACCGCTTAACACCCGTAACCTAGATTAGTGCCTGACATTCAACGAACTATAAAGTTGATAGAGGTTCAAACGCCTAGGCTCCTAACGCAGCCCCAAAAGGGATAGAGTAGGGCTGCAGGCCTCCCTAAAATAGTTAACTACTAGGGATCTGGTAAATTAGCTGCTCCAACCCAAAAGTGTCGATCTGGTACTGTGCAAAAATTCCTAGGATCCTATTTTCCGGGACTGAGTCTCATCAAGTAAACATTTCTCCTGCATGCCTCAGTTTGTGCTTGGATGAGTAGGCAAGGAGGCTGAGTAGGCCACAACTTGGGACCTGTGCGGCCCAGGGAGACGCACCCTCATTCAAACACTTCTGGAGCTTCACTGAAGCATTTTGCGTGGCATCAGTTCTTTTGGAGCATTCAAATCCGAGTGTGTGGGGAGAGAGAATCTAAACAGAAGCTGGTTCCCGTGAACGCACTTTTCTCATTCTCATGTTGGCACAGACACTCTGCGGTCTTGAGGCAGCCTCCATCCCTCTCTTCCCCTCCTCCCGCGCATCCCCCTACCTCCCACCCCCATCCCGGCCTTGAAACTACCAGCCAAGGAACCGGGGCTAGAGGGTCTGGGTGTTTGGTGAAGGCAAATTGGCAGAAAAAGAAGTGAGCACCTTGATGGCCGCACGTTAGAATTTCCTGAATTTTTAAGGCTGGCCGGAATGAAAATCAGTTTGGGGAAGGTCCAACCTTACAGCATTTCAGGTAGGGGTCCACTGAGAGGGCCGGGTTCTTTACGCCCAGCGTCCATTTCTTCCTGTATGCCTTTGCTTGTCTTGTGATGAAAAGAGTGGGCTCAGCAGTGTGGGTTCTGAAATTAGAACACGGGGTGCTCGAGTAATGGCCAACACTTAGTAAGCACTTACTATGTATCAACATGCTTCCAGCATATTAATTTAACCCAACAATCTTAGAGATAAGTACTATTCCTATCCCAATTTTAAAGATGAGGAAACAGGAAGACAGCATAAAAAACTTGTCTAAGCCCCAAGGTCAGGAAGTCAGTACTTCTAACCACTGGCAATTTTATAACCAACTGCTCCCTAAGAGGTTGTCAGAATAATGAAACGAGTAAAAATTCAATACATAATGGATTTAACTTTGCCCACATACCAGAATGTTACTAATTGTATCCTAAACTCTGTGAAAAATTTGAGAAGGAGGAGAGGTAATCTCCTTGGAATCTACATAAAGGGAGGGAGGTAAATCCTGACAGTGTGCTAGCCACATATTTTTGTGTTAACCAATACACTTTTGATTTAGTAGGTGACAAGTAAAACAAGTGGACAAGTGGGGAAATGGTTTAGTAAAGAACCAAAGGACTTGATAAACTAATTTATTGTGGTAAGTGAAGACAGGAGTTAGAGAGGACTTGAATTTGAATTCTCCCCTCTGGGCTCCAATAACAAAACTTTGTATTGGATTACTTAAGAGTGAATGATACATCGTGTTAATTTTGTGTGTTTCATTGAGACCTCCTTAAAGTCAAGGACCACATCTTGTTAAATTGTTGATAGTCAGCATAGACCCTGGCATACAATAAGCACTTGATAATCGGACATTGAGTAAATGCTGAGCTGTGTCAGTGGCTGGGCCACATTGAGTAAATGTTGAGCTGAGTCAGTGGCTGGGCCATCAGGAAGTACTTTGTTCTAGAGGGTCATTTTATTACCAGAGGAGACATTAATTACACGCCAGACTAAAGGCTGCTAATAATATCTTCTCTTACCGGTAGAAAATCCCTTCTGAAAAATCCAATTTGCATTGGCAACTTATTTTGGGAGCTTCAAAGAAACACAGAAGGTGACAATTGATAAGCTCTTACCTAAGAGGTACTGCTAAGAGGCTATTCCCCAAGCAGAGGACATTCCTCACAGCTCTGGCCTAGCTTCCCCTCTCCAACATAGTTCTTCGCCTCCTACTTTGAAATGTCACTGTTTATATCCAAAAGCCCTAGTTACCACTTGGGAAAATTCTCTAGTGGGCAATAAACTCTCAGTAACTTTAGTTGGTTTCCAGCCCTTTAGTAGGTCTCCATCTACCATGCCTCAAAGGTCCTGGAGAGGACCATTTAAATTGGGGCAAGTTGATGTGAATCTTAAACCCAGGGCTTCCAGTTACTGAAGACACCTGGGCACCAGGGACAAGATATGTATTAAAGGGATTTATTGAGATGTGAGGCTGAGACAGAATCATCATTCAATTATATAGCGTATTCCAAACAACACAGATCACTTTGATACAGCATCGCCAATTATAAAATCTTTAAAATTTCCAAATAATCTATGCAGCAATATCCTTTCCTTTACTCCATCCATTATCCATTCACGTTCTATTTTTTAAATGTATCATTTGCACTCTTTTTTACAAGTGTGATACATTTTATAACCAGTTGTAAAAAAAAATTGTATATTTTAAGGTTAGAAGTAGGTTACCTTCTAGGGGTTTATCATCTGTTGAGCCTGAATTATAATTATAAATGTAAATATTCTTGTTAAGTATAATGCATGTGGGTTACTAGGAGACATTAGGAATTTAATTGAGGAATCCCCATACATACCAAATTTGAGAATAAGGGCTCAGATGTAGCCCCAGTATTCTTCCCTCTCTATTTTATTTCAGTACCTTGATCTTGTAGCAAAATAAGATTAGCATCACCAGGAGATCTACCAAAAGGCAGATTATAGTCTATATTTATACCCATAAAACTGTATCATTAATAAGTAGACAAATTTATGAAAAAACTCAATAAGTATAATCATTATAACACCAAAAGAATTTGGAATATAACATGTATACTTTAAAATAAAACGAATTCTAGGACATGGAATTAATGTAGTCATATTGAAAAAAATATCAGAAATTCATTGGACTTAATTAGATTACAGTTGTTAGTTAAGTTGTAGTTTAGGCAGGGTGATAGAACAAGCACCTCATAAGACTTAGACTTGCACATGTTACTCATAGTTGAGGTTCTTTCTGAAAGAAGTGTGCTAAGCTTCAGGGTCTCTGCTGTATGTTGCTTGTTTTACCACATTCCTCACTCTCACAGCACCAGGCAGCAGCAGCTGAGCATGTCTATTCTTTCCTGTACTCAGTGATAGCCTGAGCTGAAAGTACAGGCCCTGACTTTACGCCATGACAAATTGCCCTTGCATTCAAAATCTATCTCAAAATGGCTCTATCTCAAAATGCTCTAAATTTTAGAACCTTGGAGCTCAGTACTAGCCCCTGTTTACTCTGTCTCCTTGATGATTTTATCAGTACTGTAGTTTCAAAGTGTGTCTATATGCAATAAACTTCCAATTTTACATCTCCAGTCCTGCTGTCTTCCCTGAAATGCAAATGTGTGCATACACATTTCTACTTGACACCTTCACTTGAAACCCTAACAGGCCTCTCAACCTAAATACATTCAAGACACAAGAGTTTACATTATGCTTCCTAAGCCTGTTATTCCCTCCAATCCTCCCTAGCTCAGTAAATGACATTACTGTAAGTCCATTTACTCGAGCGAAAATTCTAGGAATGAGCCTTGCTCCCTTTCCTTCATCTCCACAAATCCAAACTATCTGTAAGTCACTTCATCTATACCTTTAATACATATCTTAATTTATTTACCATACTCCTTACCATGACCTGAAGAGCCATCCATGACCACCCTGGCCTCTCCCACCTCCCTGACTTCATCTCCATCTCCCTGTCCAGCTACACTGATCTCTCTTTCACCTGCCAAGCCCTTTGCTGCTTCAAGACTGTTGGTCTCTTTCTCTGCAATGCCCATCCTCTGATTTTTCTTCTGGCGAGTGTGTTCTCAGCTCTTCTCCAGACAGGCCTATCTGAAATAGACCTACCCAGATGGATTAAAGATCTAAGTATAAAATACAAATACTAGATGAAATCTTAGGGACACACTTTGTATAACCTCAGTTTTGTATGTGTGTATTTTGAGGGGGAGGTGTCATTATTAAGCCAGGCAGGAAACACAAATGCCATATAGGAAGGGACACAGACCACATAGGCTAAAAATAAATTTAAGATGCAATATTCCATAAAAAGAGTAGAAAACAAGCAGTAAATTGGGATAAAGGATTTGTAAAACATTATACACAAAAGGTTAATGACTTTAATTTACAAGGAAGACCTGCAAGCTACTAAGAAAAGGGCAAACAATAATAGAAAAAAATTACTGAACAGGATATTTTATACCTTTTATTAAATTCAAATAGACAGTGCATATGAGAAAAAACAAACCAAAATACATACAACTGTTCGCCTTCCTAAAAGTTAGGTTATGCATATCATAGCAACAAAGGAATAGCATTTCTCACCTATGGATAGACAACCACTAAAACCAATAATACTTAGGATGCTGAGGATGAGGAAGGAGTGCCACAGTCATATTATCTTTTGAGAAAATTTCCTAGCAATATATATTAAAATTTATTAAGAGACACTCAATCTTTTGTAAAGCAAAGCAGTATCAGATAGATAGATAGTAGAAACTAGGGAAGAGAGGGTGTCTACCATCTAGAAGTAAAAACCCCATTATGTGAGGTTATATGAGGAGAAATTGTTAACCTGTATAAACATGTGTGTAAAGTGTTAAAAAGTAACCTCCCTCTGCTCACATCTCACTCCAAGTTACTTTCTATCAATCATCTTGTTGAGATTCTTTAAAATACAGTCTAAGATTTTATTTATCAGATCCCTTGTTGTGTGCCTCTCCCCATTATACTCTCTGTTCCATGAAGTGGGACCTGGTCTGTGACACCCTAACATCTAACAGAAGGCCTGGGACTCAACTCGCTGGTGAATGAACCAGGGAATGGATGTTGTAGCCCCAAAAGCCCTCTCAGAGCCAAGAAAGCACATGGTTATCTGAATTTCTGTATAAAAATGCCCACTAACCATTGTTAATGCTCTGCCTACTGCCCTACGCAGCTACCAGGACCGCAGTGAAATTTGGAAGTACCATATGCACCATTTGTTTTCCACACTCTACCTTTTGCCAGGTTTCTGCACAAACCTCACCAGACTTAATGTCTCCTGATAAGCCTCAGTGACCCAGAAAGCCCAATTTCCTTTAAGGGCCTGTCTTCTCTGCTGGCTGATACTTTTGAATCCTCTTTAATACCCTACTGGGTCTGTGGTTACTAATGCTTGCTTAGAGTCATGGAAGGAAAAGGGTCACACAGCTGATGTGTGTGACCAAATCAATGCTGTTTCATCCCCTTACAACGCCTGCTCTGCACATAAGGGCACCTTGGTGGCTTTTACAGTCTAATGCTGGATTATACAGTTAACATGATCATCTACAGGGTGAGTTTGTTGAAAAATTCTATCATACATCTCCACACCCTGCATGTCACATCCTCAGTGAATACTCAGAATGAATACTCAGAATTAATGTGTTGGCAACAGAACTTATATCTGCACGGAAACGGAATAATCACTAAGCTGCAGGGATTTTTGAGTTTATTTCCGGGTGATGTACCTTTTTAGCCACCACTCAGTTTTAAATTCCAGTTGCTACATTTGGAGGGAAGATACATGACTGGTACTTGAGCTACTTTGGCCAAGATAGGCCACTGGCCACTTGTGACATTTTAAATTTAAATAAAACAATGAAATTAAAAATTCAGGTACTCAGTTGCACTAACCATATTTCAAGTTGCTGTTGGCTTCTACATTGGATGGATAGATGTAGAACATGTCTGTCAATGCAGAAAGTTCTATTGGTAGCACACTGGGCTAGGTACTTTTTGTCCCTCTGGGCTAACATGTTCAAGTGCACTTAACCAGCTCCCTCCAGGTAGCATCTGAGGATACAGTTGCCTGATAAAATATAGGATACTCAGTTAAATTTGAATTTCAGTTAAGTGACAAATAATTGTTTTAGTATAAGTATGCCCCCAAATATGGCATGAGTCATACTATAATTCAACAAAAAATGTTTATCTGAAATTCAGATTTAACTAGGCATCTTGTATTTTTATTTGCCAAATCTGGCAACCCTATCTGAAGAGCGAAATTAGAGCATCTTACTGGGGAGGCTGGGTCCTCTTACCATGGGGAGTGTGTATACGAGGAAATGAAAAGGGCTGATACCCAGAATGAACCAAACTCATTATGAGGAAAGAGGTTTGTAAGTTTTTCTGCATATGTTGAGGAAGGTTAAGAAAGAAGTTCCCAAATACATTTACTTTGGTTTCTTCTCTCCCCTTAGGTTTCAAAAGCTTCTCACTACAAAGAGACACCTAGATCCAGAGTGTCTGTCAAACTCATCAATTCTCAGAAATAAATGGATTGGCAGCTGTGTTCTGACATCATTGATTGATTCCGCACCTGCAAATTTTTTCCTATTAAAAACTTACTCTGGGTTTCTTTCTTCGTGGGTACTGTGTGTCTTGGGGATGAGGAGAGTAAAAGGGAAGGGGTGATAAATATTATTGTGGAGAAGCTCTCTTTAGTACAAAATGTACCTAATTTCTTCAATAAGTAATACATTCACAGGGTTCAACCAAATCAAAATAACAAAGTATATGTTGAGAATCCACTCCTCACTGGATTACCCCACTGCTCCCTAGGTAACATTATTTTCCTTGTGTATTTGCCTATTGTTAATTCATGCTGATGTGAGTCAAGAATGAACGCATGTTTTTTTTGTTTGTTTGTTTGTTTTTGCGGTACGCGGGCCTCTCACTGTTGCGGCCTCTCCCGTTGCGGAGCACAGGCTCCGGATGCGCAGGCTCAGCGGCCATGGCTCACGGGCCCAGCCGCTCCGTGGCATGTGGGATCTTCCCGGACCGGGACACGAACCCGCGTCCCCTGAATTGGCAGGCGGACTCTCAACCACTGTGCCACCAGGGAAGCCCTGAACGCATGTTTTATCTCCCCCAATTTTCATTCTTAAAAGATAGCAGACTGTATACACTTACTCTTTTCTATAACAGTATATCTTGGAAAACTTTCCAGATATGAACATAGGGGGCATCCTGTACACTGTCTCATGGTATTGTACTGTGAATGCATCACACAGTACATCACAGTTCATGTAACCTGTCTCCTGTTGGGAGGCACATAAAGCAATTCCAGAATAACAAACCCTGATGTACAGCAAAATGGAAATTGTTCTAATATTCCTCTGGGACGGTGGAAGATGAGCAGAAACTCAAGTCACTCTTGGCTTGGACTCAAGGTTCTTCTTAAAAACTGTGGCTTGGGGCTTCACTGGTGGCGCAGTGGTTGGGAGTCTGCCTGCCTATGCAGGGGACACGGGTTCCTGCCCCCGTCTGGGAGGATCCCACATGCTGCAGAGCGGCTGGGCCCGTGAGCCAAGGCCGCTGAGCCTGTGCGTCCGGAGCCTGTGCTCCGCAACGGGAGAGGCCACAACAGTGAGAGGCCCGCGTACCGCAAAAAAAAAAAAAGAAAACTGTGGCTTTAGCCAAGCTCATTTTGAACCCCAGTTTCTTCATCTGTAAAATGGAGGTAATATGTACCTTAAGTAACTATGAAAATGAAAAAAAAAATGTTTGGAATTCTAAAGAACAGCACAAACAAAATTATTTAATTTTCAACACTACTTCTTTTGTGAGAGTTATATATAATAAATTGTAATAGGATCAGGCTCCCCAAATTCCAGCCTGCCATGAAGAAATGAAATATGGTACCAAGACAGAGGAAGATAGTTTCATTAATTACCTGGTTAAATGGCCATTTCCTCACACAGGAGTTAGGAGGCACAGCCTCCCAATCTGCCTACCCCTTTGCTCCTGCTCTTTCCTCTTAAGTCAAGGTCAGGTTTTAAGAATGTTTCTGCTACTCTAGTGTCTGTGTATTGGGGACTGGGGGCCTGGATGGTCCACTGCTGTATTGCCAGCTCTCAGCTGGTGTCTGACATTGCCTGGCATGTACTAATCACTCAGGAAATAGCTGATAAATTCCTAAGGCTGGGTTGTAAGAAGGACACACCCAACCTAGTCTTAAAAAATACCTATATAAGTCTATACAAAGTGGTTTGTGTGTGTACACACATACATATACGTATGCATGTACACACAGCACAGACATGCAGTGAAATATTCTGGAAAGACATGCGAATCTGGAATGAAAATACTTGGGTCTGTATTCCAGCTCTGCCATTTACCAAGTGTCTGACTGGGGATGAGTCACCTGCCACCCCTGAAAAATCAGGCTTTTCATCTGTAAAATGGGATAATAGCACCTCCCAGAGTTTTGAAAAACCAATCAAATGAGAGCACATGAGAAAGCACTTTGTTCCTTGTAAAACCTAACATAAACAAGTACAAGATTATATAAAGATAGAAATAGAGATAGAAATTATCTCTCATCTGTTGATCTATTCACAAATGTGGGAAGTTGAAGAGGATGTTGGGATTTCCAAGTTGGGATTTGCCAGCTTCCACCTGCAGAGATTGAGGTGACTTAGGCTGTAATAAGCCAGATCACTGCCTGCTTCTGGCAGCCACTCCCCCATGGCCGGAGGAAGTTTCCAGAGGAGTGGGCCTGGCAGACATGTGGTGTTGAAATGGCAGTGGACGCACCCACTCAACCACCACCAGGTCTCTTCCAGGTGCAGAAGCAGCAGTCCCAGTGGACTAGGCGGGCATTTCGAACTCAGCTGAGCCACCTTTCCAGGAGCAGAGACTCCTAAGACAGGGATGCTCCAAACTGTGCCTACTCCATTTTGGGCTCAGCTTGACTCCCTGGATATGTAGAATCACCCCTAGTGGGTACCTGTGCAACTTTGGCAGAGAAAAGAAATATGTGGAAGGCCACTAAGGAAAGGGGCCCTAGATACAGTGGCTCTTTGGGAGGAAAGAATAAAGGAAGGGGAGAGCACAGAAGGAAACTTCGATTTCCTTTAGCTCAGTCCTTCAGGCTGTGGATGAAGAGACTGGGGCCCCGAGCAGCTGGTCTCTGTGTGGTCACTAAACAGATCAGTGGCTTGTGCATGTCACCCACAGAGTTATATTTCTGCCCTCGCCATCTTCTTCCTCTCAGGCCTCCAGTGCCAAATCTACATGTCATTTTGAACCTTCCTTGCGTTCTATTCTGTGTTCAGGGTAACATCGGTAGCCTGGAATTGGCCATAGCGGGAGTATTTACACAAGAACTGGCTACAAATCAGTATTTGGGGAGTTTTCCTGGAGAATCAGTTGTTAAACGTTTACCAGCACACCACTACCCTAAACGTCCTTTGTTTCTACCCCGTAAAGATACTCTCATACCTCTCATGACTCTGTCTCTGTCTCTCTCTCGTGCACACACGTTGGCTCACGCTATTGTGCTGTTTTCCTACCTAAAAGGGTTCTGTCTCACCTCCCAAATGAGCCCCATGTCTCTGGGCTGATTTAATTCCCACAGTCCTATGATCCACACCTATTGTGGATTCTTCTGCATTGTTTCCCATCTGCTGGGTTCTCATATCGACTTTCCAAATTTTATGAGGAACCCTGACACACTCTTCTCACACATCCTCACCTGCCTCACCCCTCACCTCCTTCAAGCTTTTGCTCAAATGTCACCTTCTCAGTGAGACCCTCCCTAACCTTCCTCCTACTCCCAGAGGGGAGAGATGCCTGCTGGGAGGGTGGCCAAGGTCTGGCGGAGAGTGATGCTGGGAGTGTGGACTGTCAGTACAGCATGGCTAGGAATGCCCTGAGCAAAGGCACTCTTAGGACACAAGCAGGGCTATTTAACCAATGACCCCAGGGATTTCCTCTGCGTTGCCTGGCAATGAACTGGGAACAATGGCTGCTTCTCTCCCTGTGAGAGAATCAGCCAATATTCTCAGATGCTGGGAGGCTGGTGCTCCCAGCTGAAACCCACATAGAAAAGGTTTCTTCTCCTTATTCAAGTCTGGTCTCATGCTTTCTCTATGAAGAGGAACAGCACAGGAACTGGGTCCCCTTCTGGAGCACAGCCCCTCTGTGCGTCAGGCTGTCCCCTTCCCTGGCACGTGACTCAGAGCTGCAGGAGAGCAGGCACTGCGCATCTGCCGACTTCTGCCCACGAGTTCCAGCAGACACAACTGACACTGTGCCTGCCAACCAGACAGAAGCCCAAAGTACGAAGACCTGTTAGGAGGAGTGAATGACCTCTATAGGAGGGAGTCGGTGGGACGGAGTGGCTATAAACAGCTTTCATTATGGGCTGAGATCGAACTTTTTAATCATTATTCTAATCACCTTGTGTCTCATCTTCTCAAATGTTCTTCATGAACGTTACAGACCAACAGCTCTTTCTGAAATTTCTTATTTATCCCTTTGTATTCCTCCCCCACCCCACTCCCACCCCCGCCACCCTTTCTTTGGCCCAATGTTTTCCAGCTCTCTTTCCTCTCCATTTAGCATCAGCTATTTTTTAAGGAACACTTTTTATTTTTTATTTTACTTATTTATTTTTTAAAGATTTTTTTTTATTAGTTTCTGCTTTATAACAAAGTGAATCAGTCATACATATACATCTGTTCCCACATCCATTCCCTCCTGAGTCTCCCTCCCTCCCACCCTCCCCATCCCACCCCTCCAGGCGGTCACAAAGCACCGAGCTGATCTCCCTGTGCTGTGCGGCTGCTTCCCACTATCTATCTACCTTACGTTTGGTAGTGTATATATGTCCATGCCTCTCTTTCGCTTTGTCACAGCTTACCCTTCCCCCCTCCCAATATCCTCAAGTCCATTCTCAAGTAGGTCTGTGTCTTTATTCCTGTTTTAGCCCTAGGTTCTTCATGACATTTTTTTTTCTTAAATTCCATATATTTGTGTCAGCATACGGTATTTGTCTTTCTCTTTCTGACTTACTTCACTCTGTATGACAGACTCTATGTCTATCCACCTCATTACAAATAGCTCAGTTTCGTTTCTTTTTATGGCTGAGTAATATTCCATTGTATATATGTGCCACATCTTCTTTATCCATTCATCCGATGATGGACACTTAGGTTGTTTCCTAAGGAGCACTTTTTAAAAGTACCTTGTTTTCACACTAGGTGGTCAGTGTTGAAATACGTGGAGACTCTGCCACCGCTGCACTCCGCGGATGCCCCAGTGGGACCCAGTCACGCCGGAACTACGGGCTCAGCTCGGGTTTCCGGTGACGGTGCCGGCATCTGTGTTATGGAGCCGCAGAACCGTCCTCTGGCTCCATCAGTAAGAACCACGCCGCTCGGATCTCACCTGTGACTCAGAAGCTGTGCCTCAGAATCAGACAAATATTCCTTGTTATCCAAATTTACTGCTATCTAAACTAGAGTTGGATTGGGAGGAATGTGGTTCCTACCTCACTTCATTAGATTATAATGCTCACTCAAGCACTAACTTATTTTATTTAATCTTCATAATGTCATGAGGTAGGTGCTATTATTGTCTCATTTTGTAGATTGGGAGACCAACGCACAGAGAGATTACCTAACTTGCCCAGGTCATGTACCTGGTAAAAAGGACGGATGGGGGAAGTGTGCAGATAAGAATAAGACACACACAGGGAATCAGCTTCATAGTGTTATTGGTAAGGCAAATGAGGTAATACAGGTAAAGACCTCAGAAGAGCGTCCAATCCGAAGGGAACCCTCGACAAATTGCTGTTTGCTGCTATTACCATAAAAGTAATTATCTAATTACACAATGCAACCAGTGGTCTAGTAGCCCAAAGAGCTAAAAACTGCCTGTCTTTTTGGAAGCTTTGTTTGCTTTAATTTGGTTATTTGTTACACCAATTTTATATTGCTCTCTGGACTTTAGTCTTTAACTAAGAAATACCCTGGCCTCATCAACATGTTCCACCGGGGCCTCCCATTGGTCAAATCTACTGGAAGCCAGAGAGCAAGGGAGCCTGGGAAATGTAGTTTCCAGTGACAGCGGCTTCGGAGAGTAAAGAGGCAAATGAGGGAAACAATCAGAAATTCAAACAAATATTTCTGCAAATCTGATGTCTGAGCATGAGACCTTGTATCTGCACTCAACCAGAGGTACACTTCCATCTTTAAGTGCAGAAAGGAGCAGAAATAAGGCCCTGCTCTTTTTTTAATTTTTAGGTGAGTTATGATATTCTGTGAGAGAAAGAAGTGGGTATAAAATTTTAAGAAAGCAAGAAGGCATTTGACTTTAAACAATTTACTCTTTTTATTTGTACTCAATCCAAATGAAGTGACTGCAACTTTGAAGGCTGGTTGTTTTGAGTTCTGGAACAGTGTGAAATAATGAAAATAAAAACACAGATGTGGCCATCCATCAGACCCTACTTTGCAACCCTACAATTGCAACCCTACAATGCGACCTTGAGCAAATTATTTTCCCTTTTCATCTTCAGTTCCCTTGTCTGGAAAATGGAACCAATGATGATCACCTACCTCAGAGGATAGATGCAAAAATTAAGTGGGGATAATGTGCTTGGTACATAATAGACACTGAAAACCATGCCCTCTCTTCCCTTTATTTCCCCTTGTATGTCTTTGGCTTATCTCTGGATGTATCCGTTATCTATTGCTGCATCACAAATTATCCTCAAACTTAGCAGCTTCAGGATCTGAGCGTGGCTGAGCTGGGTTCTCTGGGTCTCTCACAAGGCTGCATTTAGGATGTGGCCAGGACTGCAATCATCTCAAAGCTCAATGTGGGACTGATCCACTTCCAAACCCGTGCACATGGTTGTTGGAGGGACTCAGTCCCTCAAGGGCTGTTTGTTAGACTGAAGTCCTCAAGTCCTTGTTTCTTGTCATGTCGGTGGCTTACTGACTTTCTTCTGAGGAAATGAGCAAGTGAGAGAGTGCAAGTGGGGGCTCAAGATAGAAGCTACAACCCTTTGTAAACTAATCTCAAAAATGACACACCAGGGCTTCCCTGGTGGCGCAGTGGTTGGGAGTCCGCCTGCCGATGCAGGGGACACGGGTTCGTGCCCCGGACCGGGAGGATCCCACGTGCCGCGGAGCGGCTGGGCCCGTGAGGCATGGCGGCTGAGCCTGCGCGTCCGGAGCCTGTGCTCCGCAACGGGAGAGGCCACAACAGTGAGAGGCCCACGTACCGCAAAAGAAAAAAAAAAAAAAAAAAAAATGACACACCATAGCTTTTGACATATTCTATTTTTTTTTAAGAGTCTGTGCTTTTAAAAAAATTTATTTATTTATTTATTATTTTTGGCTGCGGTGGGTCTTCGTTGCTGGGTGCGGGGTTTTTTTTCAGTTGCGGCAGTGGGGGCTACTCTTCCTTGTGGTGCTCGGGCTTCTCACTGCAGCGGCTTCTCTTGTTCCAGAGCACAGGCTCTAGGCGTGTGGGCTTCATTAGTTGCAGCACACGGGCTCAAGCTGCTCCGTGGCATGTGGGATCTTCCAGGTGCAGGGCTCGAACCCGTGTCCCCTGCATTGGCAGGCAGAGTCTTGACCACTGTGCCACCAGGGAAGCCGCGACATATTCTCTTTGTTAGAAGCAAGTCACCAGGTGCAGCACACACTCAAGAAAAGGGGATAACTTAGGGATATGAACCCTCAGAGGCAGGGATCGTTTTGATTCTGTCAGAGGATACCCACCACACTGGATATATCACAACCTGATTAAAAGAAGGTGAAACTGTCTTCTTGATCCCGAGGCTTTAAAGATGGAAGTGTACCTCTGGTTGAGTTCAGATACAAGGACTCATGCTCAGGAATCAGATTCGCAGAAATATTTGAATTTCTGATTGTTTCGGTCATTTGCCTGTTTATTCTCTGAAGCTGCAGTATGTCACTGGAAACTACAATTCCCAGGCTCCCTTGCTCTCTGGCTTCCAGTAGATATGACCAATGGGAGGCCCCAGTGGAACATGTTGGTGAGACCAAGGTATTTCTGCCCTTCCTGCCTTTGCTTCCTGGGGTTTCTCCAGCCTCATTGGCACTCTTTGGCTCCAGTCCCACCAGATAGCTGGTCTCTTGGTGGTCTCCACTCCTGTCTTACCAGCCTGTGTTGTTCCAGAGACTGGATCTCCAGTTGGGGCTGGCCCCAACTCCTAAATGATAGCAGCACCTCTTTTTCCTTTGTCCTAGCTCTCGGAGAAGTGGCAACTTCTTGCTGCTGCTTATCTTTGGTTACTCCTCATCTCTCTTTTGGTTTCTTAACTCTTTCATGATCTGTTTCACTGATTACCTCTATTAAATTCATCCTATATAAAAATCCCTGGAGCAGTTTTTAATACACTGACAAACAGTGGGACTGAACCCAACTGATAAACATTGGTCTTTCCTGAGCAACTCATGTACAGAGCAGTGTTTGCAGCAAAAGTTTTCTAAAGCATTTGCGATGCTAAATATCTGCCCTAGTCCTCATGCTGCTGGAAGTCCAGAGGGTGATTGCTTATTCAGGATGTAACTTCACCACTCTGGGCTTAAGTTTCCTATTTTACAAAGTGGGAGGCTTTGTGACATCTGTGGTCTCTTAAATCCCTGAATATTAGGGGCTCCAGAATTTCTCCATAGGGAAAGTTTAGGAACCATATGTTGGGAAGTGGGTGGAGGCACTTTATATGAGACCAAAGTTGGGGTGAAGGGGAAGAAAAGAAAACAAACAAAAACCCAAAACCCTAAGTTGTCCGTGTCACAGAAGAGGGGGGTCACTGGTGGAGACTGTGGGGAAGTTAATGAGGATTGTACTATGACTTCATAAACTAAGTATGTTGTCCTGCAAATTGCTTCCTATTTCCTACTCCAGCCCCTGCTTTCTACCTCACCCGAAATCAAAGAATAGTGCTTAGAAATAAAGTTTCAGGGCTTCCCTGGTGGTGCAGTGGTTAAGAGTCCGCCTGCCAATGCAGGGGACACGGGTTCGAGCCCTGGTCCAGGAAGATCCCACATGCCGCGGAGCAACTAAGCCCGTGCGCCGCAAATATTGAGCCTGCACTCTAGAGCCCGCGAGCCACAACTACTGAGCCCACGTGCCACAACTACTGAAAGCCGCAGGCCTAGAGTCCGTGCTCTGCAACAAGAGAAGCCACCGCAATGAGAAGCCCGCGCACCGCAACGAAGAGGAGCCCTGGCTCGCCACAACTAGAGAAAGCCCGTGTGCAGCAATGAAGACCCAACGCAGCCGAAATAAATAAATAAACAAAATCTATTTTAAAAAAAAGAGAAATAAAGTTTCAAAACATGAGAATAAAATTTTACTGTACTTGGTATAACAATAATTTATAAAGGATGGCAGAATTAGTCACTGGAATAATCTTACAAGGCGGAGAGACAGTACAGGAAAGCTCTCTTAGTTTAAGTCCTCGGGCAAGTTACTTAACATCTTTGGATGCAGTTTTGTCTTCTGGAAAATGGTGTAATAATAGCACCATTGTGCCAGTGACTTGTAATAATCTTTGTTGTTACAAGGATTAAGTGAGTAAGTATTTGTAAAGTGCTTAGAACTTATTGTATTTACTGGCATATTGTATTTACTCTATGGTAAACTTTATAAATATATTGCAATATTCTCAATTGTAACTGACTATATTTGTACTGTAACTGATATAAATTATATTGGAGTATCATGGTTATTGTAAGTCTGGAGAATTCATATAAGAGCAACTGTGAGAAAAGGGAGGTTGGTGATCACCTAGAAAAAGAAGAGTTTGTAGAATGGTAATTTGTTCAGTGTGTCTTTTCCACAAAACAAAACACTGTACACAGGTGTCCTCAGGGTGGAGGAGCTGATTGATTGGGTGACCACTGCTTGCTAAAAATATCCCTTATTCCAACTATATGCTCAAAAATCCTCCTCTAATCTGTATCTTGGTCTTCCGACCAGAAAGTATGTACACCTCTGATACTTATTTTCAATATCAAGTGCAACTCTTATTATAAATTAATTAATGGCATGGCTTATAAACTCATTTCATGTGAATTTAGGTTTGTATAATCATAGTAATAGGTAATAGATAATATGTAATATGCAGGGTTGTTTACTATGTCTCAGTATTATAAGCACTTCAAAAATATTTTATCAAATCTCAGCATACTCCTACTGAGTAGATAATAGCTGTATCAGTTAGATTTTGCTAAATCGTATATCAAAAAACCCCAAAACCTAAGTGGATGACAATGGCAAGGGTTATTTCAGGCTCACGTTGCATTTTTTTATAGATCAGTTGTGGTTCTGCTCCACATTTTCTTCATGGAGGGACCCAGACTAAAGGAACATGACATGAAAAGATCGCACTGCTCCTAACGATTCTGCTGGAAAGTGAGTACACCTCACTTGTACTCACATTTGATCTACCAAAGCAACTCCCATGGCAGTGACTGATATCAAGGTGGTGTGGAAGTGTATCCTCACAGGGGTAGGCAGGTCATAAATCGATATCAGTGGGCAGGGATGTATAATTCTCCCAAAAAGGGCAGCAAAAAATTGGGAGTAAAAGTGAAATCTACCACACTATCCTCATCCAAATTTTAGACACGAGAAACTTGAGAAATAGAGATTAGTAAATTTCTTAAAGTTGCAAACCTAGTAAGTGATAGGATTGGGATCTGAAATAGAGCTGTTCATCTCCAGAACTGTGATAGCCAGACTCCAACATGGCCCTGGTAATTCTCATCCTCTGATATGCACGCACATGTGCAGACTCCCAAACTAAATAGGACTGACCTATGGAACTAATAGAATATTATTATTTCTGAAGTTATGTCATAAAGGATATTGTGACTTCTGTTTTGCACTCTCTTGGATCACTCATTCTTGGGGAAGCCAGCTGTGATGGAGTGAGCTCTCAAGCAGCCCGATGAACAGGTACACATGCCAAGGAACTGAGGATTTCTGCCAATAGCCAACACTGACTTGCCAGCCATGTGAGCCATATGAGACATCTGGGAATTGGATCTTCTATTCTCAGTCAAGTTTTCAGACGGCTGCAGCTAGAGTAACATCTTGACTGTAATCTTATCAGAGATCCCAAGTCAAAACCACCCAGTTAAGTCACCCCCAAATTCCTGACCCATGGAAACTGTGTGAGCTAATAAATGCTCATTATTATTTTAAGCCACTAAATTCTGGGATAATTTGTTATACAGCAATGGATAACTATGCCAAACTGCCACCAGGTATGAATTAACAATATTGTGTAAGTGGATGGAACTTACATTGACAAACCAGCAAATTCATATAATTTAGGGGGAACAGAGAGGGAAATGTAAAGGGATGCTGAGGGAATAACAGGAAGTAGGATAGACAAAGAGAGAAAAGTCAAGAACAGAGAAAAGATACACAGGCTCAAATGCAATCTCTTCTTATTCATTGAACCATCTCTTTTGAAGACACCAGCAACATCTTTGAATAAATAGATGTTGAAGAGATTGATTAGGAAAATGATTATGAGTTCAATATTAAGGTTAATGGAAAGGGAGTTAATATCTCTGAAGTCATTCTTTCTCACAGGGTCCACTTACTAGACAGAAGGGAATACTTCTCAAGCTCTTGCCAGAATTAAGGGATCTGTGTTTTGACTCTTAAGAGTATATATGTAGACACTTATGTTTTATATTCTTAAGCTCTTCTGGGCCAAGAAGGATACCCAATCCTCCATCCCATCCCCAGATCCAAACTACTCTCCACCTGCACCTTCTGCAAGGACCTTTCCTCCTTCCAGATGCCACAGGATTCCCTTCCTGACAGCCCAGGGGACAAATCACTAACCTCTCTCAGGCTTTCATTCTGAAACAATAATGGGTTCTTGGAGTTTCCATATGCTTCAACATCCAAATTAAGTTTAGAATCATTTATTAGATTCACTCTTTTCATATTTTTTTGTTTCAGTTTTATTGATTTATTTAGACTTAGGCCAGTGAACAATTTAACTCTGAGTTTAGAGCGTAAAATGTGTGTGAGCTTGTGTATAGTGCAAAATACATAAGATATCAAACTATATACATACTCTGCAAGATATAAAGACAAAGAGATTAAGATCACCTCTTAAACTATACCTTCAATCTGCTGATGAAGACCTATTATTTATTAAATCAATTTATTTGGTTGTGATCAGAAATCAATAGATTTCTCTATTGAAATTAAAGAGAAAAGAGGAGAGGGAAAAGATGAGAAGAAGAAATAGCAGAGCAAATTGCATTTAAAAGGAATATCTATTACTTCCTCAAAGTTTTGTTTCAGTAAGGGCAAGCATGAGTGCATGTGAGTGTGAGCATATGATGTAAAATGTGTTTCTTAGTGTAGGTTATAGTCAAAAAGAGTTCTTAAAAAAATAAATAACTGGCCAGCTAATGAAGATTTGAAAATAAACTGAAACCATTACTGTTTAGGCTACCAAGCACCCAAAACTTAGTGGCTTAAAACAACTATTTTATTATACCCATAGATTCTTCAAATCAGGATTTCTGATAGAGTTGGCTTGTCTCTTTGCCATGATGATTGGGAGTTCACCTGAAAAGACTTGACCACTGGAAGCTGGAATCAGCTGGAGACTCCTTCTCTGACATTGCTGGTCCTTGTATTAGGATGGTTCAAAAACTGCTATGACTAACCAGAGTGCCCAAACGTGGTCTCCACAGGCAGCTTGGCTTTCTCACAACGTGGTCTCAGAGCTACCGAAATTCTTATGAGATAGATAGTTCAGAAACAGAAGCCTAAGTGTTCCAGCAAATAAGGCAGAAGCTCCATTGCTTTTTAAGACCTAGCGGTGGAGGTCACACAGCCTCCCTTCCTTCACATTCTATTGGTGCAAGCTGTCACAAGGTCACTCAGATTCAAGGGGACCAGAATTAGACTTGATGGGGGAGTGACAAGACACATTGGAGAAGGGAATGTGGGTCAGGAGAAATAGTTGCGACCATTTTGAGAAATCAAATTTGCCATATTATATAACCACGAGAATGTCCAGGAGTGGTAGACTAGATAAGTAAATACATTGGGCCACATGTATAAAAGAAATATTAAACTGCAATGAAAATCACCAAACTAGAGCTCTCTGCATCAGTACAATACAGAGGGATGGATCTTGTTCAGGGAAAAAAAAACAAGACATGAAAGACTAAATACACTGTGATTTTGCACATGTACATAACAAAATCAGGCCAAACTAAAGCATTGTTTATGGATACACAGATAAATAATGAATCTGTAAATAAAAAAACAAGCATATAATTTCTGTGAAAGTCCAGATGAAGAGCAGAAAGAGGAGAGAGATAGTACCTGAATGTCTGAGAAACTCAGCACCCATATCTTTTTAAAATAAGCTTCATCATATTTTAAAGAGAAACATGCTGTTTGCTAATAATAAAGTAATTTTGCTTATGGTAGAAACTTTGAAAAACTATTAAAGTTTGGACACAAGAATAAAAATCACCTACATTTCTGCCACTTTGGCAAATCTATGTCACATTTAGGTATATTTCCCCCTTCTATGAAAAGTGTTATAACATGGTGAGATATGAAGAGGAACTTTTTTTTTAGGAAACTTTTTATTTTGAACTAATTTTAGATTTACAAGAAAGTTACAAAAACAGTACAAAAAGTTTCCTTATATCCTTCAACTGGCTTCCCCTAATGTTAATGTCTTACATAACCATTGTACAGTTATGGAGAACAAGAAATGGACATTGGTGCAATATTGTTAACTAAACTTTATTTTATTTATTTTTTAATTCTTTTTAAAAATTTAATTCAATTTTTTTATACAGCACGTTCTTATTAGTTATCTATTTTATACATATTAATGTATATATGTCAATCCCAATCTCCCAGTTCATCCCACCACCACCCACCCACCCCATCCCCACCCCCATGTTAACTAAACTTTAGACTTTATTCAAATTTCACAGACTTTTCCACCAAGTCCTTTTTCTTTTCCAGGATCTTATTCAGGATCGCACATTGAATTTACTTAATGCTTTTCCTTAGTCTCCTCCAGTCTGTAACAATTCCTTAGTCTGTCCTTTCCTTTCATGGCCTTCACATTTTTGGAGTATTGATCAGTTATATTTTTAAATGTTCCTTGAGCGGAAGTTGTCTGATGTTTACTCATCCCTGGAATGAGTTTATGCATTTTGCCAGGAAATATCACAAAAACGATGAAGTATCCTTCTCAATGCAAGGAGTTCATGATGTTGATATGTCTTACTATTTGTAGGGTTTACCCTGCTCACTTAGTTAAGGTGGTGTCTGGGTTTCTCCACTGTAAATTCATTGCCTTTCTCTTTGTAGTAGATAGATATCTTGGGGAAGATACTTTGAGGCTCTGCAAATCCTGACTGTCCTTCAAATTTCACTCAGTGATTTTAGTATCCACCTGTGGATTTCATCTGCAACAAGGAAAAGTTGTCCATTTTCCTTATGTATGTATGTATTTATTTATGGATATATATTTTATCTATGAGTTAAAATCCAATATTATCAATTTTTATTTTGTTCCTCAAATGGTACCAGCTTTAGCAATTAGTAGCTCCTTGAGAGTGGCTTGCATGGTGTTTCAACAAATTTTCATTTTGTTTTAAGCATCTTCCTTTTCTGGCACCACAATATGTTCCAGGCCCACCCTGTATTTTCCCTGCTCCAGCCTTGGAGCCAGTCACTTCTCCAGATGGTCCTGGTTCCTTTGATTAGAGAATGATGCTTAAAAACCAAAGATCGTCTTCCAGGTGTGCTAATTGCTACTAGGGTGTCACTGCTTTTAGGTCCGCTCTGCTGACAGAGCAAGGAAGTATATCTGTATGTTAACCCAATCACATACACACACTTCTAGGTGTCTATATCTATTAAACTGGAGATGTATTTTAAAATATGAGTTTATATTAATACTTCTGATTCTAATCCAGCACAAGTTTCATTTTAGCCAAATACTTCTTTTTGCACTAGTGAGAACACTGGATCTCATTTTCTACACTGTGTTTACCTCTTTGTTCAATTCTAGACGCATAAATAGTTTCAGAATTGTTAACCCGTAACCCTGAGAAAAACACTTTTATTAGATTACAACCTTTATGTGTAGTTGCTTTTGTCTTTAGCCTTATAGTATCCAATCAAGATACTGTTTTCTACAGTTACGTAAGTTAATTTTTATCTTCCCCAATCCCTTTAGTGTTATTATGTAATAACTGTAATTTAATATAGTTTGGTTAATTTGTTAGTGCTTGTAGTCCATTCTGAGTTCCCCCATCTCTACTGTTTTTAATAGTGTGACTATTTTGCTGGTATATGAAGCATTACTATAGTTTTAAGAGTCAGAGTTATACAAAAAGACATACTCAGAAAACTGTCACTCACTTCTCATCCCTGCGACTCTGTTCCCATTCCTCCCTTCTTTCCATTCCTTTCTAATCCCCACCCCCTTAGATAACAAATCCCTTTCATTTTTGGTTTATTCTTCCTGTGTATCTTTTGCACAAATGAGAAAAAAAATGTATTTTCTTATATCTTCATCTTTCTCTTACAGAGGGTATCATACTATAGACACTCTTCTGCACTTGGCTTTTTCACTTAACCATCTATCCTGGAATTCATTCCTTAATAACTCATACAGATCTTCCTCATTCATTTTTGTAGCTATATATTACCCAATTGTACATATGTGTCCTAGTTTATTCAATCACTTTTATATGTGGATATTAAAGTTTGCTCCAATATTTTACAGTTCCAAAGAATGCTGCAATGAATAACCTTGAGTATGCACCATGCCCCAGTTTTATTTGTTGAATTAAATAAAAATAATAACAATTTCTGAAATAATATATAGCCCATTTTAAGAAGTTTTCCAGAAATGGTCTACACCAAAAGCCAAGATAGAGTGCCTCTTAAAAGAGTCTACAAAGGGGAGGCTGTCCCAACAGATAGAGATCTACAGGTGGCCTTCAGAGCGTCACCATGGCTGCGATCATACAACACGCATGCTATGAGGAAGCTGGAGAAGGGCTAATTTGTTTCGCAAAAAAGCGCCTCTTCCCCAAACTCTGTCTTGAGTAATGCAGTCATGGTAACCTACTGAAATAGAAAAGTCCAGAATCAAGTGCTTGACTCTGGAGCCCAGAATTTTGGAGTAAAAGGAACCAAGTATAAGCCTCCCTTTCCTTTCAGCTTTTCCACAAATATCATTACTCTTAGCACAGTTGCTATCGTGTTCAAAATGGAAATGTTTGCAGAGTGCTCCCCATTTTTTATGACTCGGGGTTTCTTAGAGGCTTAAAAACGCCAATGATAGGAAATTACTTTTTGTAGATTATTAGCGATTAATACACTTGAGAATATTTCATGGCTATAAAAGTTCAAGAAATGCATGAGGAAGACTCCTCCCAATCTGGCCATTGAGATTGTACTGTAAGAAATACATTTTACACGGTGGCACCCAGCACACAATCAAAAAGCTATGCAGAGGGCTTCCCTGGTGGCGCAGTGGTTGAGAGTCCGCCTGCCGATGCAGGGGACGCGGGTTCGTGCACCAGTCCGGGAAGATCCCACATGCCGCGGAGCGTCTAGGCCCGTGAGCCATGGCCGCTGAGCCTGCGTGTCCGGAGCCTGTGCTCCGCAACGGGAGAGGCCACAATAGTGAGAGGGCCGCGTACCGCAAAAAAAAAAAAAAAAAAAAGCTATGCAGATAACTGAAACTACATGCTTTGGGCTCTGATCCTTTGTATTCTATTCTAGTTCATTAAAAAGGAAACATTTTGGCCTTGTGCTACAAAATTGATTTTGCAACATTTAATGATTTTTCAGACCGGCACCCTGAAAAACACTGAGCAAATGCTTTGAAGTCAAACAGATGTGAGCTGGAATCCTGGATGCACCTCTTACCAGCAGTCTTCTTGGGAGAATTCAGAATTATCTGGGGCAAGACTTTGGAATCTATATTGAAAGCACAGGTACAACACACACATATACACACACACACATACAAACACCCTAGGTAGTGCTGATATAACAGACAGATCAATAGGAAAATAGAGCCTTTGGTGTTACTTCTATTTCAAATAAATGCTTGATGTGACAGTGGCAGGTCCTCTACATCTTCTTTAAGTCTGTCAAATAGTTTTATTTATAGAAAACACACTGCACCATAGGAGATGAGCACAGATGAGTTAAAAGATCACAGAATGTGAAGAATTTAAGTACCTCCAAATCAGAAGTCGTTAGGGATACATAGAAAATAGTGAGGCATTTGAGAGAAAATTCCGGTGTGCTCTGCACATTTCAACTATGTAGGGTAGTGGTTTTGTTTGTCATTGCAAATGAGCATAACCCCACTGCTCTGGGATTAAAGTGCCCATAACATCAATTTCTGTAGTAACCATCAATGGGTCTGTTTTGGAGCCTAGTCCCCTCCCTTTTTATTTTAATATATAACAAAGCGCATATTTATTTTTCACTAGCATGCACAAATTACATTGAAAATGTTTACATATTAAGGCTTTAAAAATATTGATAATTTATATGTCTTTTATACCAGCTTCAGCATTAATTTAAACAAGACTCTTTTGAGACATTTCATTAATGTTGAATCAAAGATCTGTATTCTTTTATTTCAGTAGTAGAGTCTGTTGTGTGTGGAGAAAATTGGGGGCAATGGAACTAAAAATTAATGTGATGTCAAATGCCATGGTACAACCAGCTACACCCACAGAATTGTATCCTATCACCTTATAGCACTGGCCAAAATTTAAAGTCTTTCAAGTACATGGCTTGCAGTTTTTAAAGACAATTCCATCCAGATCATTTTCCAGGAATAATTCCTTTAGCTGGGTTTTCATTGCCAACGTGTACACTTTGGTGATTGCCAATATGTACTACCTAAATAAAACCACTTTTTCAAAGACCTTGCAAAGAATGTCTTCAGAGGACAAAAACTTAACGTGGATTGTCCTTCAAAGCTCTGCTTCCGAGCTGGAAATCTGAACTTGTCATTCGATCCTACACGGAACTTATTTTCTTTTTGATGGAGCTCCGGGAAGCATAGGGCCAGAATCTTCATGAGTGAAGCCATATTTGCTGTGTGGACTAGTCATTCATCAGTTATTCAGTGATAACAGGGTCTGGGTTTCTCCAGTAAAGGGAATAGATATGTTATAATCTACAGTTTCCATTTGGTTCCCCTTATGATCAACGCTTGAATTCCAGTTCTAAAGAGTATATTTCTATTTGATCCTGAAGCATATGCCAAAAGAACTCAGCAAGACTGCAAACAAATTCTTCCAAGTGCACCTCCGCTCCCAGTGACTTCATAGAAAACATCTGTGTGTTATTTGAAAATTAATCCTTTTCCATCTGTGTATCTGTGTTTTGGACTCCCTTTCCTTCCCAAATATCCTGAATTCAAGGTATCTAAACTCATGGAGCAGTTGTCCAGAGGAGAAGCAACAGCCCCTCCCCCAACCCCTGGGAGCAGACAGGAAAAGAATTATCCTAAGGAATTGTTTAAAAACCCAGACGCAGCAGAAAGAAATAAAACCGTGGCTGCATACGTTGATGTCCCAGGGGTCCAACATTTAACCTCATATGGGCAATAATTTGTTTAGCATTAAACTAAACCAGTTTGATGAACTCAAATGCCCTCGGCTCAATAGGCAGGACTCTCAGAGGAGCCTGTGTTACTTCCCTCACTTAAGTGCAGATTTGTAATAAAAATCCTAATGCCAGTTACATGCTTTTTGGACCTATAAGAACCTAACCACCTGGAGAATCATATCTGAGAGGTCAGAAAACTCCACAGTTAAAGATCGGTTTATAATTTACGAAGAAAATAGAAAGTTTTGTTTCTCTGAGTTGAAATTTGACAAGCACGGCGGGAAATATTGCTGGGTTTTGGCATAAGGTTTTGAGCTTTCCTCATAATTTGAGACCTGAGTGAAGCCTGAGACTTTGGGGATCATTTTCTGGGAAAAATCGGGCAATTCAGTGCAGAGAATTTTGATGTTTTTGGCATTTTTTGAGGTGTAACAAACACAACTCGGGATCCGAGAGGACACTCTGAGGCTGCCAGCGAGGCGGGCTGGACAGCGCACCAATCACGACGCAGCTCCGCCCTATATAAACGGGCGGGCGCAGCGGCGCGGCCCGAGTCCCGGCCAGTGCCTCTGCTTCCGGCTCGAATAGCTTTTCTAACACCCGCCTTCAACATGTCCGAGACTGCGCCCGCCGCGCCTGCTGCACCGGCCCCTGCCGAGAAGACGCCGGTGAAAAAGAAAGCTCGTAAGGCTGCAGGTGCTGCAAAGCGCAAAGCGTCTGGGCCCCCAGTGTCCGAGCTCATCACCAAGGCTGTCGCTGCCTCCAAGGAGCGCAGCGGCGTTTCTCTGGCTGCGCTCAAGAAGGCGTTGGCGGCCGCGGGCTACGATGTAGAGAAGAATAACAGTCGCATCAAGCTGGGTCTCAAGAGCTTGGTGAGCAAGGGCACTCTGGTACAGACCAAGGGCACCGGCGCCTCGGGTTCTTTCAAGCTCAACAGGAAGGCGGCCACCGGCGAGGCTAAGCCCAAAGCCAAGAAGGCGGGCGCGGCCAAACCCAAGAAGCCCGCAGGAGGGGCTAAGAAGTCCAAGAAGGCGACGGGGGCGGCCACCCCCAAGAAGAGCGCCAAGAAGACCCCAAAGAAGGCGAAGAAGCCTGTCGCGGCTGCAGGAGCCAAAAAAGCAAAAAGTCCGAAAAAAGCGAAAGCAGCCAAGCCGAAGAAGGCGCCCAAGAGCCCAGCGAAAGCTAAGGCGGTGAAACCCAAGGCGGCTAAACCAAAGACCGCCAAACCTAAGGCAGCCAAGCCAAAGAAGGCGGCAGCCAAGAAGAAATAGGAAGTTCCTTTGGCCTAAGGCTTAGAAGCTCGACACAACCCAAAGGCTCTTTTCAGAGCCACCCAAAGATATCAGGAAAAGAGCTGTTGGCACGTTTTAAGAGGGCGGGGCTAGGAGAAAAAGGCCGCAAGTGAGGGGCCGCCCTCCCCGGGGTGGGTCTTGATGGCCTCGGCTGTAGTACAACGGGACAGTCCCTTTAGGAAACGTAATAGCGAGGTTAGACTGACCAGGGAACAGGCCTGAGCGTAAGCTTCTTGTTTCAGGCTCCAGGGTGCGGCGAGAGTGGAGATCGCTGGTTGTAAGTTGGCCCGCACTAAGCCCAAAAGAGCGCGGTAAGGGAGAGTACAAAGTTAGGAGCAGGAACTCCCCCCCGCTATACCAGGCACTGCGTTCTGTAGGTGTCTGGAGACCACTAAAATGAAATTTAAATGTTTACCCCATTGCACGAAAGATGGTTTATCATTTAATGAGCCACTTGCATTTTCTTTGGTTAATTAACAAGGGCATGCCGACAGGCAAAATTGGCATGTTGGCGGGAAAAATACTCCCAAGTATTTTAAACATCATGGTTACTAAGTAACAAAAATTATCAGGACTTCTGATAGAGGACGAAGAGGTTAAGAACTGTTAACTTTTAAGAGGGTGACCCAGCAGGAGGTTATGTGCAGGTGGTGGTTGCTTATTGGTTAGCTGCCCAGGGCGCAGGGTAATGCGTTTATCGAGCTTGTCCACTAGCTCCATCTGGACATTAACACGGCGACTAGTTGCGGGGCCCGGACCAATGCACGAAATTATCCAAAGGAACAGAGAAGTTGCTTTCAGTTACAAACTTAAAGCTAGCGTGTTGTCATTTCCTCTCATCTGCTTGCTGTGAAATACACCGTGCAGGTGCTTCAAAAGGCTATTTGTACTAGCTATGGGTAGTCTAGTCTAGGCCTCTCTGATTGGGTCAAAGCACACTAACTAAACAGCCAATGAAAAGGTAGACCTGCTAGTATCATTTACATTCCTGTTTGTGACGCCACAATAAAATTAATCCAATCATGAGCGAAATCTTACTAACCTAATTTGAATACCGCATCTATAAGTAAA
Source organism: Hyperoodon ampullatus (assembly GCF_949752795.1). Classification (NCBI taxonomy): domain Eukaryota; kingdom Metazoa; phylum Chordata; class Mammalia; order Artiodactyla; family Ziphiidae; genus Hyperoodon; species Hyperoodon ampullatus. The sequence goes on along the minus strand of NC_136923.1, from coordinate 84,806,469 downwards.
TGTGGCCTCAGTGGGGGCGACTCTTTTCCCAGGTGTTAGCGTGAGTGTTCGAATTTTTAACGCTACAATGCCTGAACCCACCAAGTCTGCTCCGGCCCCGAAGAAGGGCTCCAAGAAGGCAGTGACCAAGGCGCAGAAGAAGGATGGCAAGAAGCGCAAGCGCAGTCGCAAGGAGAGTTACTCCGTGTACGTGTACAAGGTGCTGAAGCAGGTCCACCCGGACACCGGCATCTCGTCCAAGGCCATGGGCATCATGAACTCGTTCGTCAACGACATCTTCGAGCGCATCGCGGGCGAGGCGTCGCGCCTGGCGCATTACAACAAGCGTTCGACTATCACTTCCAGAGAGATCCAGACGGCCGTGCGCCTGCTGCTGCCCGGGGAGCTGGCCAAGCACGCCGTGTCTGAGGGCACCAAGGCTGTCACCAAGTACACCAGCTCCAAGTAAACTTGCCAAGTAAGCGTCTTTACACCTAACCCCAAAGGCTCTTTTAAGAGCCACGCATGCTTTCAGCAGATGAGTTGTAATCCTTTCATTCCAAAAGCTATTTTCGGATGTCTCCTGCCAAATTTAAAGCTTCACTGCTGTTCTTTAATGTTCTAATACAGCCGCGTAGAAAATACTTATGAGGAACTTAGAAAATAACAATATGTGCCGTTAATTGCGTGCTCACTATGGGCAAGTACATTTCCATAGAACCATGATACCACATAACCAGATATACCAATTTGCACTGAAAATTCCATTTCAAGTGTACAGCTTTCCTCTTCGTGTGTAGGTCTCCAAGTTGATCCTAAGGTTGATCCGGAATTTGGCGATGACCCCTTACCCAGAGCACGAAAGAGCATGCTCTGACTTCATTCTGCTCGGAGCTTTTCCATTACTCTTTCCCTTTTTTAAAAAAAACAAAAAACATATAGATATGTATTTCTGGAAAAAATGCTAAAGGAAATGGGAGTTTTCACTCAAATGTTACACAGGTTTTTCTGGTTTTCTTGCTTTGTAATTGGTGCAGTTTCTGCTTGAGGCTCGGAGCAGTGGGTGGGGGAGGGAGAGGAGGATCCTACACTATCCTAAAGGCACCGAGGAAAGGGAAAGGGAAGCCTTCAAACCCTGTCAGCTACTGTATCTTCTTTCCCAGAAAGTCATATTTAATTTATAGTCCTTTGGGGGCAGCATTCAGCTTTAAAGTCCTCTGGGTCACAAGAGGAAAGCACAGTACTCAATCAGTTAAGGCGCCTGATTAAAGTCTGAGGCCCCCTTTTCAGCACCCTCTCCGCTTTCCCGGATGTCCCCGAGCGTCAAGGACGGAGAGGAAGTAGAATGAGAAGGAAAGCCCTTCCTGGCAGGATGTGGCTTTTGCCGCACTAGGTAGGACAGGGGTAAAGGTTTTCACTGCTGAGGAATAGATTTTGTCGGGAAGATAAATCTCTGAAAAGAGGTTCAGAGGGGCTGAGAGGGAATGGCCGGGAGGAGAGGAATCAATGGTCAGAGGTCACCAAGAAAATTGCCAGGTAGATGAGGCTGGGCTGGGAATGAAGTGCTGGTTGAGATGGAAAATTTAGGTGGAGGGCATTGTTGGCTGAGGGAGGAATGAATTTAGAAACTCTAGGGTTCTCACGATCTCCCAAAGAAACAGGGATTCATGGATTATGGGGACAGATTTTCCATAATATGGCAAGCTGGGTACTTGGATGAACGATTAAAATCCAGAATAATATTTTTTTTTAATTTATAAAAGCAACGAAGAGCCACCACAAAAGTAAGGAACTCTCGGTCCCAGGGGCTTGGCCCACGTGAAACCCCAAGCACCACAGCTGACTTCACCCAAACCTGCACTTTGTTTTTTAGGGTGTTATGTGACGCCTGGCCATGGTGGGGAGCATGATAAGAACTCTTTCCCAGTGAAGCTGAGACACCAGACCAAAGTGAACTAGAAATAAACACACAAACACACTCACCACAGATGATGGCAAAGAGTCTGCCTTGAACCTTGGTGCTGAGTAGGTTCCACTGCTGAGAATTTGGACCTCAAGCCAGACTTCACACTTACTTGTTTCAGCTTTAATACCACAAGGATTCAAAACACCCAGGCTAAGAATTTAATTTAGGGATATCCCAAACTGGTCTGGTGCCCCTGAGCACCTGTTAAAAGCAAATACAAATCCTCTCTGGAAGAATAAGCTTCATTTTAGGCCTCAATAAATCTTCACAGATAAATATCCAAGAAAATGAATGAGCAGCTTCACAACCGAAATTAACCAAACACACCATGAAATAAGGCACCATGACCAAGAGCAACAGACAATGAAAACAAAAGCACAAATTAACAGATACGGACTTCAAGTGACTAACTTTAATAGCTTAAAAAATATATCTATGTGCGGGATTAAGAGAATACAAAGAATGATCAAATACATTTGAAAAATACAAATAGAAATTCTAGAAATATATATACATTTATTTCTAGAATTTCTATTTGTTTTCTATAGAAACAAATGTTGCTATTCTATAATTAATTATATATATAATTATATATAATATATATAAATATAATATAAACAAACTTATATAATACATATAAAATTATATATATAACAAATTATATATTACATATAAAATTAGAACTGAAATTAAAAGCTTACTGGATTATTTTAATAGCCAATTGGACCCAGCTGAAGAATTTTCATGAATTATATAACCAGATCACAAGGAATTATCCAAAATGAAAAGAGACGAATGTAAAAGTGAGTTTAAGAGATCTGGAGTTAGTAGTAAAATTGTCTGGCATGCATCTAATCATAGTAGCAGGACATGCAGAAAATGATGCAGATGTGAGATTCAAATGATCACGGCTGACAGTTTTTTAGAATTGGTGGATTACTCATACAATGAAAAATAAATGTAGTGAAAAATGATACAACAGAAAGGGTTACTGTGTGACACTAAACTAAGCCATATACATTCTTACAACAAATATAATGCTGATTTTCATAGGGTTGTGCCTTCTAATCTGTGTGGACACATGGCATCAGACCAAAGCACTGTTTGAAATTCTTGGGAGGAGGGGACTTGAGTGATTGATTATTTACATGCATTTTGTACCTAGCTAAAAATTCTGTTAATGCTAATCCATATTTAATGGACTATCTTGATTTTCATTGCATATAATACTATCATTAGCAAATAAAAAAATCTTTGAGGGCCTCCCTGGTGGCGCAGTGGTTGAGAGTCCGCCTGCCGATGCAGGGGATACGGGTTCGTGCCCCGGTCTGGGAGGATCCCATATGCCGCGGAGCGGCTGGGCCCGTGAGCCATGGCTGCTGAGCCTGCGCATCCGGAGCCTGTGCTCCGCAACGGGAGAGGCCACAGCAGTGAGAGGCCCGCGTACCACCAAAAAAAAAATCTTTGATATTCTTTCCAATAACAATTTCTCTTAATCTCTTTTATCTTGCTACTGTGTTAACTAAAATCACAAACTATTTCATATTAGACATGCTATTAGATGTCACCATCTTTTTCCTCCTTTTCATGGAAATAGCTTTGGTAGTTCATTATTTATAATAATACCTGTGTGTGTGTGCACGTGTGTGTGCATGAGAGTAGTCTTTATTGTACTGATGTAGTTTCCTTTTAAATCTTTTTTAAGAGTTTTTATTAGGAATGATTTATGAAGTTTGTCATCTGATGAAATAATGTCCTTTTTCTCCTTTAACCTTTTGCAGTAAAGTACATGTAGATTTTCTAATGTTAATCCATGCTTCCAGTCCTAGGACAAATCTTATTTGGTCATGTTGTATTATTATCTTAAATAATGGCTGGATAAATTTTCATATTTTACATGGATTTTTAAAATTTCTACTATTCATACATAAAATCATTCTATGATATTCTTTTTTGGGTTTACCTTCATCAGATTTTGTCCTTAAGGTTATGGTAGCTTCATAAACTTCACTGTAGGGCTCTCCTTTATTATTTACTGCTGCATAATAAATTATCCCCAAACTGAGCAGCTTAAATCAATGAACATTTATTATCTCATTCAGTTTCTGTGATCAGGAATCCAGAAGTGACTTAGCTGGGTGGTTATGACTCAGGGTCTCTCGGGAGGTTGAAGTCAAGATGTAAGCATAGGCTGCAGTCATCTGGAGCATAGGCTCCAGACTGTAGCTGGAGGATTGCCTTCCAAGATGGCTTGAATGCCATCTTGGATGCCAGACAAGTTCCTGGTGGCTGGTGGCAGGAGGAACTCAGCTCCTTGCCACATGGACCTCTCTGGAGGGCTAAATGACTGTCTTCAAAACACGGTAGCTTTATCCCACAGAAAGAGAAATTATATAGAGAAAGAGAGTGCCAGGAATGCCTTCTGCGACCTAGTTTCGAACATCACACACTGACGCTTCTGCCACTTTCTATTCATTAGAAGCAAGTCGCTTAAACCTAGCATATATTCAGAAGGGGAATTAGAATCCACTTTTGAGGTAAGGATATTTTAAAAATTTGTGGACATATTTTAAAACCACCACATCATTCTTTTTATGCTTTAAATACTTGAATGTAAAAAGTATTTGTGCCTTAAAGATTAGATAGAAATAAGTTGTAAAATCACCTGAACTTAATACCTTTATACTTGGTAGATTTTTAGGAATTCCAGCAACCTAGACTATAATAGACCACTATCCACAGAGACAAAGTCAATAAAACTCCCACATGATGTCCTGATGGACTTTCCTCTGAGATTGTAAAGGACAAAATAGCGGCCTCTGCAGTTAAATAAAACATTGTCTCAGCACATAGCAGGTACTTTTTAAAATATTGAATGAATTGAATTAATTCATCTGAGAAATCCTAAACTGCAATCAGGAGAGCAAATCTCTGATGCACGCCTCTTTTGGAATGTCCAACAAACTAATACGTTTGGTCTTTTTGAAACAGAAAACAAATTGAAGAAAATAAATATAGTAAAAAATTAAAATTTCAGAAAATACTGTGGTATATGAAAATAGGAGAAAATAGGGCTTCCCTGGTGGCGCAATGGTTGGGAGTCTGCCTGCCGGTTCAGGGGACACGGGTTCGAGCCCTGGTCTGGGAAGATCCCACATGCCAAGGAGCAACTAGGCCCATGCGCCACAACTGCTGAGTCTGCGCTCTACAGCCCGCGAGCCACAACTGCTGAAGCCCACTCGCTTAGAGCTGGTGCTCCGCAGCGGGAGAAGCCACCTCAATGAGAAGCCCATGCACGGCAAGGAAGACCCAACACAGCCAAAAATAAATAAATTAAAATTAAAAAGAAAATAGGAGAAAATAATAATACAGAAAATGGTAATGAAATTTAAAATTGACAAGAAATTAAAGGGAACATAAAAATTAATTTAAAATATAGGAGTGAAGATTGATGATGAGTAAAAAAATACAATGTTTAATGTGTAAGGTAACAGATTAAGAGTTAGCAGAAACTCCGTAAAAGAAGAAACTAAAGTGAAGAATTCAGTTATGAAGATTTATAAGGAGATTCTTTTTTTTTTTTTTTTTTTTGTGGTACACGGGCCTCTCACTGCTGTGGCCTCTCCCGTTGCAGAGCACAGGCTCCGGACGCGCAGGCCCAGCGGCCATAGCTCACTGGCCTAGCCGCTCCGCGGCATGTGGGATCTTCCCGGACCAGGGCACGAACCCGCGTCCCCTGAATTGAAAGGCGGACTCTCAACCACTGCACCACCAGGGAAGCCCTATTAGGAGATTCTTGATGTGTATCAAAATGTCCTAGCAAATTGTACCATGGCAGTAGTTAGCATATTTATTTATAAATCAATTTATTTAAGAGATAGTCATTGAATGTGTCTGGGCTAGTCACTGGCATGGGCACTGGAGATACAAAGAGAAATAAGATTGTCCTTGACTTCCAGGAGCCCTCAGTTTTGTAAGATCGTCAAGGAAGCTTACAGTTAACTGCTTTCATTTCCCTTTATCTTTCACTAAGGCCCAAACAAGTGTTTATCACTCTTTGGAAGTCTGCAGTTAGGTGAATAGGCTTAGGCTCATGTGGGAAGTACCAAATTCATTAAATTAAGGCAAAAAAAAATCATCCTAATTTTTGAGTGATAAAAAAATATAGTAATATTAATACCATTGTGGGACTTCCCTGGTGGTGCAGTGGATAAGACTCCATGCTCCCAATGCAGGGGGACTGGGTTCGATCTCTGGTCAGGGAACTAGGTCCCACATGCATGCTGCAACTAAGGAGCCTGTGTGATGCAACTAAGGAGCCAGCAAGTCACAACTAAGGAGCCCACCTGCCACAACTAAGACCTGGTTTAACCAAATAAATAAATATTAAAAACATAAAAACTGCATATAAAAATAATAATAATACCATTTTGACATAGTGCAAAGCTAAGAACAGTCCACAAGCCTGCACTCACACATCTGACACCAACTTCAGGGTTCAGAGGTCTCTCCAAAACTACCCTCAGATTAGATAATTTATTAGAAGGACTCACAGAACTCATTAAAAGCTATTATACTCAAGGTTAGGGTTTATTATAGCCAAAGAACACAAAGCAAAATCAGCAAAGGGAAGAGGCACATGGAGCAGAATCTAGGAGGGTTCCAAACTCAGAGCTTCCGGTAACCCTTTCCCAGTGGAGTCATGGAGTGTTAACAACACCTTCCTGCAACAATGTGTGACAACACAATATGTACTGCCAACTAGGGAAACTCACCCAAGCCTTGGTGTCCAGACTGGACCTTTAGTATCCAGTTCCTCTGGATCTAGTACAGATATGGCATGGCCCAAAGCAGCCAACATAAATGATCCTATTACACTATCCAGTGTAGCTCAATGCCTCCTGGTAAACAAAGATAATTCTTATCATGCAGGACATTCCAAGGGCCTACAGATCACATTCCAGCAAAGGGCAAAGGCCATACCTCCTTGGATAAGGTTAATTCTGAACAAAGTCATAAGAAAAACTATATTTTTACAATTTTGAATTAGATATCTATCGACTGTAACTTGAGTTCTACAACTATTTGCTTTTTATGATTGTTCTGTCACATATTTTTGCATTAGATCAACTGTGAACCCAGATATTATAAGATTTCTTTTGGAAGACTAATTTTTGTACTTTATTCAGATGAACAAGTTCAGCAGTCTCCTCGATTCATACTCCCAACTTCCCTCCAAACCCTAGCTGCAGGAAAAGAGACTTAGGAGAGGTAGAGTTCAACTTTGGGAAAAGTTTGGGGAAAGTTTCATGTTGGTGGCATGGGCATTTAGTGCTAAATAGAAGAAAAGGCTCCTTTACATGAAAAGCAGCATTTGAGTGGCTCTTCCTTTCATAAACCATGAAATTTGCCATCATGCACAGGGAACAGGAATTGTAGAAAACTAAAGGAGTTATGCTTTAGAATTTTGTTTAAAAGTTTTAACACTGAATGTTAAGCTGTATTTCATAAATACAAAACTACAGAAATACCACAGCCAAATTATGGCTATTTTTTTTAGGAAAGAAGGAGGAGGAGCATGGGGAAAAGAAGAACGGTGAGAGAAAATGAGGAGTCAGAAAAAGAATGGAAGAAGCAAACTACTACAAAAGGGAGAGAAAGGGCCTAGCGACCAAAGAGAAGTCTATAAAAGACTGTGATAGGAGAGAGGCAGTGGGTGGACAGACTTAGTCATGTATTCGGTATTTCAGCTGGGTATCATACCTGTTACATAACTGAAATATTCTCCACATTTCTTGGGTTTTAGGTTGAGTGGATTAATTAAAATTGTATCATATCTGGGAGACTTTCTCTGACCAGCAGATGTAAAATGGTACCTCCCTATCCCATTTTTTACTTTCCTCCATTCATTCTTCTTTGTTATACTTAGTACTTATTGACATAAATTTGTTTATTATTTGTTTCCCTTCCCCATTCTCAAGACTGTAAGCTCACTGGAGCAGGGTTAGTCTTTTTTGCTACTGACTCCCTAATGCCTTGACTGTTTCAGACACAGTAGGTTCTCAGTAACCATTTGCAGCGTGACATAATTAATTAATTAATTAAAATACACATACGTCTGCAACAACAGGAATAGAGGCCAGATCTGGTTGTTGAAATGGTTCAATTGAATGAGTGACTCTTCTGGGTCTCACTTTCTTCATCTATACAAGGCGAATAATAATAATGCATTACTTCTTAGAGTTATTTTAAGGATTGAGATAATTTGTGTAAAGCTCTTAAAACAGTTATAGTCATTTCATAAGCACTTAGCAGTTGTTAGCAATTGTTATATTTTCCTTAATCTCTGAATTAAAATGAAAATCAGAGTGACTAATTCTCTTCAGGTCGAAAACTAAAGGGAGAGAATATACGCTTTTGAACTATTTGAATTCCACCCCAGTAAGGGTAGTTGGGAGATTTGAAACAAAGATTACATTATTGAGAAATATCTCTTGACTGAGCATGGTTTGAGTCATTACTTGTTAACGCTAATAATGACTAAAGCGTAGGTAACACTGGAGCAGAGATTCCTCACAGCACATTATACAAGCGTATGTAAACAGAACCCTCTTCTTTGTATAGCAGATATTAATGTTGATGGCAAAATGGCACCTAACATATAAACCTTTTTTATTTCTTCAATCAGGGGAGAGATATGAGTGCAGAGAAGAAATGAATGCAAACAGTAACTGAAAATGAGAATCTGGCCATAGAAGTTATGAAGTATGATGTCTGACCTGCCTGAGATGATAGATAAGTGTGTATATCCCACCAAAATCCTACCCATCCTGATTTGCTGCACACTGACTTATCAAAAGGAGATCACTACCCGAGTGGAAGAGCCTAAACAAGGTGTTTTAGCTTTTTCATTTTATTTTTATTTACATTATAAAAACAATTTACTTCTGTTACAGGCGTAATTACTGGGAACTCTATTTACCGTGGACTACTTTTGCTGGGGGAAGTCTGAAAGGATGGCAAAACATTTGTAAATGAGATGCTATATTTAATAAACTCTATGGATAATTGAAATTCCGCTTTCACTGTTGATTCAAATTCTTCTCCTAAGATCTCCCCTTTCTGGACAGACAATTTATTTATATTTCAGTTTATTTTCTGGCATTAAGTTCTGAGTGGGTAAGACCTAAGAACTGTTTTGGCTTTGTTAACGATCTCGAAGGTAAAAACTTAGTTTAGCTAAGCTGACATTTAAGAGGTCACCTTTAACATCTAAATTAAGGGGAACACATTACTTCTCACCTGAAGGATTTTTTTTCTTTTTTTTTTTTTTTGGCCGCGCCTCGCGGCTTGCGGGATCTTAGTTCCGCAATCAGGGACTGAACCCGCGCCCTCGGCAGTGAAAGCTCGAAGCTCTAACCACTGGACTGCCAGGGAATTCCCTTGAGGGGTTTTTAAAAACAGATTGCTGGACCCCACCTCACAGTTTCTGATTCACTAGACCCGGATCCAGTAATTTGCATTTCTAAATTATCAAGGTGGTGCTGATCCTGCTGGTCGGGGATCACACCTGGAGAACTGTGATTTAAATTACGACTTGGGATGTCCCTGAAATGATACTACCAAATAGCCGCACAAAACTGAAAAATCACCTTGAGGTTTAAACTGGCAGTGTCAAGTCGTGAAAATTGGCACCTCCTTCCGGTACAGCCACGCAAGGGTGGAAAGAATAACGTGTCGCTCCACAACCGGCCTCTGTCGGCTCCCGCCCGTAGCCACGCCCCCCCCCCCCCCCACGCAGGGTCTGTCCAAGGGCCGTCCCGCCACGCCGCTCCACGCCGGCTCGCTCATTGGATCGTCTCACCCAACCTCACGTTCCGCGGCTTCTCCCAGAGCCCCACGTTACGCATACGCCACATTACGTCACTTCGGCTCGCCCGCCCCACCCCGCTCCCCGCCGCCCCGGGGTTCTCCAGTAAGCTGCAGGCTTCCGCCAGCCATTTGCGCGCGAGAGATTTCCCGTGGCAGCCACCTGCTGATGCGCAGGCTCTGGCGACCCAGCTTTTTCCCGCTACCACTGGATACTGGAGAGTCCCAACAGTCCGTAAGGACATGCGCAGATTAAAACGGGGAACTGAGCAGTTTGAAGACCGAGAAACAGGGTAGCAGACCTCCGGTAGTTTTTTGACTTTTTCTCAGCTGACGCTTTCCCTCATAACTAATCCCCAGGACATCTTCCTTGCACCGCCCCTGTTTATTATCAACACATTTCTAGGGCACTTTGTGTGAGGATTAAGTGCGTGTATATGTATGTGTGTGTGAATTATTATTACTTCCCACTTGAATAACTATATGTGTTTTAAATTTCATCTTGAGATGCACGAAGGGCCTACATTTATTAGGCTACGGTAGACATAGACCCTACAGCTCACAGTACTTTTAGAGGCTCACAAAAATATTTTATTCTAAAATCAGGATTAAAAATGAACTTTTAGGTCGATGAAAACGTTCTGTGTAATACTAATATTTTAATGTTTATATAATTTTAATAGTGTTATTATTTTTCTTATTATTTTTACGGAGGAGAGGACCCAGGAAGGCAAAAGTGCATAGGGCCCGCAAAACATAATGCAGCCCTGGGTGCAGTTTGCACACAACCATCTCCAGTTATTTTTATTTACTTAAAATTTTTTTTCTTTTGGCATACACCTAGACACATTTCCAAGTGCTTTCCAGATGTTAACTCCTTTAATACTCGTAACACACCGATGAACTATTGTTATCCCAATTTTACCCAGATAGATTGAGTCACTTAGAGCTTAAAATAATTTATCCAATGTCATCTAATTAATTAATGGCAAAGGGGATTCTGACCCAAGCAGCTTAGCTCAGGGTCCCTGCTCTAAACCATTGCACTAGAGACATTATCTCTTGGTAACTCTAACCAATCCGAATCAATCATAGCAAGTAAAATTTAGAGCAAAGTAGCCAGGCTACTTTGAGCCCTCTTATTGACTTTGCCTACAAAGATTTGAACAAATGCTTAATATAGTTTCTGACAGCTCAAGGTCTGATGATCCTAGCTTCTCTTAGATTCCCTGCCCCACTATTTCTTTTTTCTTTCTTTTCTTTTTCATTTGTTTTATTTTGTTTCGGAGAATCATCTTCACTATTTTTGCTCATTAACATGAATTTTACAGTGCTTTACCAAAAATACAGTGCTGTTTTGTGGCATAACATTGAATTTTTAGCTTATTTTGGAGTTTATGAACATTTTAGCGTATTGAGTCATCACAAAACAAACATAGTATAGTGTATATCTATCTCTTAATTTGAGTGAACCTTGTTTTGTATCCTCCAATCGCATTTCATAGTTTTATTCTCATACAGATCTGGAATATATTTTCCTGGACTTAGAATCCTTAGAAAGTGTTGTTCTGTTGTAAATGATTTCTGGTTTTTCTGTTTCAATTCCAGAAAGGCCATGAATTTTTATGTGGTGCTCATGTAGCAAGCAACGCTCTTAAGCTCTAATTGTTTGTTTATAGATTTTCATGAATTTTTACAATGACATTATTTTCAGACAAAAAAGATAACATCTTTTCTTGTTGCATCCTTACCCTTCTTACTTGTACTTGTCTCATGGTATTGGCCAGACCCTTGGTGCCATGTTGAATGCGAGTAGTACCACCAAACTTTTGTCTTTCTTTTGACTCTTTGGGAATCATTCTAAAATTACACTTAAATGTTGTGCTCACTGTAGCTACTCCTTATGAAGTAAGTAGCTACTCCTTATCCTTCTAGTTTGTTAAAAATGTTTATAAAGCCGGAGTGTCATATTCTAACAAATATTTTCCCAGTATCTATGCAAATGATAACAGTTTTTCTCTATTAATTTCTTACAATGGCAGATTTGCTGTTAAACTTTTCCTCCATTCTTGGAATAAACCCTATATGATATACTATTATTTTTTTTAAATAATATGGTCTCTTGGTTTCCATTTGCTTGCATTTCAAATACAGCTTTTTTTAAAAAAATGAATTTCATGAGTAAAATGAGACTATAATTTTCTCTCGGCTCTCTCTTCCTTTCTCCCTTTGTTTTAGTTCTGTGTTGTTCTTGTCCAGTTTAGGTAAGTGTACATAGTTGCAAAAGAAAAAAAAGGAGAGCTATTTTTCTATTGAAATGGCTTCTGTAAAATAGGGATTATCAATTACTTAAATTCATTAATACCTGTAAAACCCAGTTGTGCTTGGTATCATTTAGATTGAAGAGTACAGGAGATTTTTTTTTAACCTCCTGTCATATTTCCCTAATCATAACTTGTTTATTCAACCCATTAATTTTTTTCTTGAAAATTATCCTTTTCTGTTAAGTTTAATTTTTTATAAAAGTTCTTCATAGCATTCTTGTGGTTCTTTATATCTCTTTTTTGGTAGCTACTTTCCCTTTTCTATTCCTATGATTTATTCACACACACACTCACTTCTTTTTTCCTCATTAGTTTTTCTAGATGTTTGTCTATTGTCATAAGGTTTTTCAAAGAACAAGGTTGTGGTTTATGATTATCTCCATTTTTTTCTTTAATTTTTTTTTAAATTTCAGGTCAGGGTTGACATATTTAAAATAATATATCAATGTGAAAATCCATGAGAATCTATAAACAATGAGATCTAATAAGAGCTCAAGACGGTTGGTAAATATGTGCACCACATAAAAATTCATGACCTTTCTATATATTAGCAATGACCTATCTGGAATTGAAATAGAACATCATTCACAACAGTACAACACATTCTAAGAATTCTAAGGCTGATTCTTTCTACTTTATTTGATTTATTTTCCTGTTCCTTTTTTAGCTTTTTTTGTTGAACACCTAGTTTGCCTATCTTTAGTGTTTCTTGTTCCTTAATATATGCATATAATATTATATATCTCCCTTTTAGTACAGCTTCAGATACATCCAACAAATTTTATATGTATTATTCTCATTCATATTTATCTCATAATGTTACATAATTTCCCTTACGATATTCTAATCCATGATATTTAGAAGTGCACTTTTAGTTTCCAAGTATATGGGAAGATTGTTTTATTTTTACTATCTTAAAACAAATATTTTCTATTGCTCTTTAATTAGCTGATAAAAGAGTGCCGTATATATGAAACTGTTTTTTTTGTATCCATTGTGACTTTTTCTAAACTCGGTGTTGAATTTTTGAAATTATTAAATGTGTGCTTTTAAAAATTGGACAATCTCTTTGTGTTAAGTACAGGAATCACAGATAGATCAAGTTTGTTCATTGTGTTTTCCAAATCTTCTATAACCATACATGTTTTTCTTTGCTTGTTATGTGAATTTATAAGAGTAGTATATGAAAGCTTGCCCTACAGCTGTAAACTTGAAGTTCTCTTGCTAATTCTGCCAGTTGTTGCTTATATAGTTAGTGGTTATGTGGTCAGGTGCATATAAGGTCCTGAATGTTACATCTTATCAGTGGATTTTTATTTTATCATTATGGAATATAGCTCTTTTTTATTTCTAGTTCTATTTTATTATTATTTTTTGAATTTAGCCTGGTTTTGATTGTCCCGTGTTCGTTGATTGTATTATTACATTTTTATTTCTTCAAACTTCCAGTAAATAGTTATTTTATAGTCTCTGATAATTTCAATATCTGAAATTCACTGCCCGAGGGAAAGAGAGGGAATCTAAGGCTCTTCTTTGTTTGGATGCCTGACCCTCCATAGTGTCTGTTTTCCTCTTCGATTTGATAACATTTATTATAAGCTTATATTTGGACATTCCAAGTTCCTGGTAGAATGTCTGGCACGTAACAGATGCTAAATAATTACTGAATAAATAAATCACAATCAATCTGTGTACAGTATATCTAGAGAACTTGGGTTCACGATGCTTCCTTCCTGAAGGGGTTTATGTTTGCCTTCACAAGTCACTAGGAGGCGCTATGAACCTAGGTTACTAATTTCAGGAAGCTTTCACTGAAACACGGCGGGGTGGGGGTGGGGGGCGGAAGTTTGGGTAGCCTGAGGAATGTTAGGAAAAAAAGTCAAATTCAGGGAGGACACCTCTCTGCAGAAAGGAAAGATGGTACTGAAAGAACTAAGAAGCCGGTTTCAGACAAAGATGATGATGATGGTAATAATAATAATAAATTTAAAATAAATGTGTTAAACACCGGATTCTTAATTTTTAGTAAGTTTTTGGGTTTTTTGTTTGTTTTATCATTTCACTAGTTAGGCTGAAGAACTATTTCTGACCCAACTTTGTGGCTAAACTGGATGTGATTTGCTCCTTTCCAATTCAAAGGTTTATAGCCATATAGGCTACGAAATTCTTTTCTTTCTTATCTCCCTTCAAGTGATGTAATTTCATTTCCCTGCCCTTTGTTTTTACGCTGTATTTCTGTATTTTCTGTACAGTGCAAAACACTGTACTCGGAATTGTCTGGATAACCGCCTATTTTTTCTCAGTTCTTCCTTTCCCTCTCACTGGATTCAAATGTAAAGATACAGCTTTTCCAGGAGCTGTAAATGGGTCTTGCAAATCGGAGACTAACCGTGTCACGAGCTTTGCCTCCTTGGTATTTCAAAACACTGGAGAGAGTTACTTCTAGTTTTTAAAATTAACAAACTAATCTGAATTGTTATAAACGAATCAGAACTCATTATAAAATAGGTTAACTAGATTAAAGAAGGTGGCCTGATTGCTGGAAAACTGTCTCAGGATATGACCAGTGAGACAGTATATCTGGAATGATTTATTTGCATGCAGACCTCAAGACGAACGAATCAGCAATTGCATAACTAAGTCTTCATTTGCGTAACGTTGCCTACAAATAAGCAGGATCCGGTGGGACATACACCGTTTTCTTTTCTTTCAGAAGACATCGACGGTACAATGCCTGGACTAGTGAAGCCCCTGGCCCCGAAGAAGGGCTCCAAGAAGGCGGTGACCAAGGCCCAGGAAAGAGATGGGAAGAAGCGCAAGTGTAGCCGTAAGGAGAGCTACTCCGTGTACGTGTACAAGGTGCTGAATCAGGGCCATCCGGACCCCGGCATCTGGTGCAAGGCCATGGGCATCATGAACTCGTTCGTCAATGACATCTTGGAGCGCATCGCGGGAGAAGCGTCACGCCTGGCGCATTACAACAAGCACTCGACCATCACTTCCGGAGAAATCCAGATGGCCGTACGCCTGCTGCTGCCCGGGGAGCTGGCCAAGCACGCTGTGTCCGGGGGCACCAAGGCTGTCACCAAGTATACCAGCTCCAAGTATGTTTATAGCCACTTTTCAGAGCCATTTCACGTTTTCACAATCAGCTGCGCACTAGCTTGTGCGGTTTCGTGAACTCTGGGAATTAAATTAGTGTCAAGGGTAACGCTTAGCAAACAAAGTACTTAAAAAGTAAGCGATCCTCGGGCGGCAAATCTACTGTTCCGCGTATGAGGGTTCCCAACGGCTAAAGCGAACGTGCACTGAAACCACTTAGTGCTAACCCCAATCCTTGGAGCTCTAGGTCACCTTTATAAAATTTGTACAGGGTGCTCTTTGGGCTGGAATTGGTGCTTTGTGAAGCTCTGGTCTTGGTTTTATGTAAAGCGTCAGGCTGTAACGTCCAAGAGACCACAGTTATGTTTGAAAGTCCCACCGTCTAAAACCGGAACTTTCTTAGTATGACTTTGAGGGTCTTCCGCCTAGGTTCCTTTGTGTGGATCTAATTCCCTTTCCTCACACTCCCTCACCCCCAGCCCTTTGCCTAGGGCTTTCAAGTCTTGGCTGAACATTTTATCTAAGATTCTTTACAAGCATATTATGTTGGGTGGCTGCAGCTCTCCAGTAAGGGGAAAATAGTTACTAACTTTTTATTTTGTTTTCTCTCTTTCCTGGTCATTAGATTTTTGTTTGGAGAATGCAGTCTTCTCCCCACTCTCCTGACTCGTTTTACAAACTAGACCTGCAAAATTCACAGAATTCTGTATTCAGCCGCCTGTCTTCTCACTAGAGTAGCCACATAATATAAAGATTGGCTCTGTCACCTCCAATCTGTCCTTTTCTGTCCCCCGTGAGCTCCCTTCTGAGCCCATCGCCCTATCCTGCCTCCATATCTCCTCCCTCTGCTTGGTTCAGAAACTGTAGAGGGATCCTGGCAAGGAAGAAGAGAGGGACCCAGGGTCGGCTCAGAACGCAGAGAGGAACAAATGTAGAAGTAGAGATGCTTTTTAATGTTGTGAGCTGAACACTGAGGTTTGGAAGCCTACGGTTTGTGATCGCATAGTGCCCAAGAGATTAAACCCCGGGAAATAAAGAGCAGGGTTCTTTCCTCATTTCTCCAGAAACTGCAAGGTAGAGGTGTCCTTCAGGAAGTCAGGTGAAAAAGGTTCAGTTGAGGGCACTTCACCCATAAATGGAAAGGCCAAATCCACCCAAGCATTGCTATCAGTGTCCTTGAGAAACACTCCTAGCCAGCCTCCAGGGCCAGTCTATCTGGTCTCCATTTTATTGTCTCAAAAAGGTAAATAATAAAATAAGCACAAAGATACAAACAAGTCTTTATTTTCAGATTACTGAATTACAATTGCATTTCGACTGTTTCTGCTCACCTTGACTTTAGTCTGAGGTAGTACTGAAACTCCTCTGTTCATAGGGTATTTAGTTTCCATTCCAGAGTCACCATGGGGGCTTTTTGTTTTTTACCTGCTCACAGCCTTTGGATGATCATCCACCTCACAAAAATCAAAAACCTGTGCTATGGCCCCAAGCCCTGAAAAGTTTGGCCCTCACCTAACTCTCCAACCCAACCTCAGAGGATTCTTTTTCTCCCTTTTGTTTTGTGTTTCTTCATTGTTTTTTGGTTTGTTTTTTTTCTAGGCCTTTGCTGTTTTTCTCTGTCTGAAATGCCCCTGATTCCACATCCATCCCCAGCACACACACAGTTTATTGATCAACAACTTCAATTTCAGCTTAATCATTATTATATCCTTGGGGAAGCTGGCCTCCATCGTTAAAGGCTCTCACAGTCACAAACAACTGGATGTATACCCAGACCCCCAAATTAATCATTACTAAAGGGACATGGGACACTTAGGATTGATGTGGTTGAATCAGAACCCCATTCCTGAGGCTAAGAGAGGGACTCTGCCTTCCCTGGAGCACAAGGCAGGGAGGAAAGGGACACCTCAACAAAATTGAGGCTATATTAGAAAGGAAGAGGGCAAATGACTTTTGGCAAGGCACTTGCACTGCCTGATGTAAGGGCCTTCTAGGCAGACAGAGGAGCATCCACCAAGTTCATTCATATTCAAGTGCCAAGCACTAAATTATGTACTGAGGACATAAAGCACTTGAGTGTGCATCAGAATCACCCAGAGGGCTTGTTAAAGGACAGATTGCTGGTCCCATTCCCAAGTTTCTGTTTCATTAGCTCTGGGGGAGATCTGAGAACTCGGATTACTAAAAAGTGCCCAGCAGATACAGTGCTGCTTATTTGGTAGGAGGCTTTGAGAATGTCTAATATATGGTGAAGAACAAGCTACCAAAGCCCCTGCCCACATCAGCTTCCTGGTGGCAAAGATAAGTGTATGATAGAAGAAGGTGAAGGGTGTGGATGTCAAATAATGAAGTTTAAATTTATTTTGCAGACGACAAAAATTTATAGAAAGCTTCTGAGCAGGGACTGACATAATTGGCTCCATTGTTAGGAAGATGTCTCTAATGGCAGTAGAGAAGCGATTCCATTCAGTATTTTGTCAAATATTGATTGGATTTCCTCTGTGAGAGGCCTTAGTTACAGTGGTGAGACAGACAGGCTGATCTTCTGGGGCTGATATCCAAGTGGGAGGAGAGAGATAATCAACACGTTGATAACTCAGCAAGATATTTCAAATAGAAGTTCTGAGGCCTGTGAAACTATTTGAAATAAAACCAGGTGCTGTGATAGTAATTACGTGATGCTTTAGATAAGGGAACCCACAACCCAGGGAATAAAAGTTCCAGGCCAAGGCAGGGAGGAGTTTGTGCTCAAGGAATATAAGGTCTGTATGCTAGGAGATTAGTAAGGTAAAGGGGTAAAAAATGAGGCTGGGGATTAAACAGGTACCTGAACATGTTGGACCTTATAGGCCAAAAGAAGGCACCCAGATTCTTATTGTGTCATGGGAAACTCTTAGAATTTTTAATAACTCTAGCCACTATGGGGAGAATGAATTTTATGGGATCAAAAGTAGAAAGAAGCAGGGAATAAAATTGAAAGCTTATTGCAATAATTCTGGTGAAATTATTAGAATTAGATTTAGGAGGAGAAAGTCAAAAGGATTTATTGAAGAGTTAGGTTTTATGGGTGAAGAATCAAGTAGCTAACATTTGTTGAGCCCTTTATATGTTTAGGAAACTATGCCAATCTCTTTAGAAACGTTAACTCACTCCCTCTGCTTAACATGCACATTATCTAGATGCAACTTTTCTCTCCTTTTAATTGAGCAAAGTGTGGGGCTGGTGTTAGACCCAAGGCAGTGTGGCTCCAGAGGTTCTGTGTTTATCTACTGCCCTGCAGTGCTAATAAAGTTCTTGGATAATCAAGAATTCTAGGAGAGGATGAGTTTTCTGAGACTGGAACATGACAATTTTTAAATGCCCTTAGCACTCCATTGTAGATGTCAAGTGAGTAGTTGTATATGCGAGTCTGGAATTCAAAGGCAAATGGGGACTGGACATAGAAAATTTGGAAATAGATATTTTAATGTTGTCAGCATGGCATGAGATTGGAGATTACCCATGGAGGAAGAATAAAGAAGTGAGTTTATCCTGCAGGCATTCCAAACTTTAGAGAAAAAGAGACAGCAAAAGATTCTAAAGAGTGACAAGTCATCGGACATGTAGATTCGGGGAAGTCCACCACTACTGGCCATCTGATCTACAAATGTGGTGGGATCGACAAGAGAACCATTGAAAAGTTCAAGAAGGAGGCTGCCGAGTCGGGGAAGGGATCCTTCAAGTATGCCTGGGTCTTGGACAAACTGAAAGCTGAACGCAAGCGTGGTATCACCATTGATATCTCCCTATGGAAATTCGAGACCAGCAAGTACTATGTGACCATCACTGATGCCCCAGGACACAGAGACTTCATCAAAAACATGATTACAGACACATCCCAGGCTGACTGTGCTGTCCTGATTGTTGCTGCTGTTATTGATGAATTTGAAGCAGGTATTTCCAAGAATGGGCAGACCCATGAGTATGCCCTTCTGGCCTACACTCTGGGTGTGAAACAACTAATTGCTGGAGTTAATAAAATGGATTCCACCGAGCCACCCTACAGCCAGAAGAGATACTAGGAAATTGTAAAGGAAGTCAGCACCTACATTAAGAAAGTTGGCTACAACCGCGACACAGTAGCATTTGTGCCAATTTCTGGCTGGAATGGTGGCAACATGCTGGAGCCAAGTGCTAACATGTCATGGTCCAAGGGATGGAAAGTCACCTGTAAAGATGGCAATGCCAGTGGAACCACACTGCTTGAAGCTCTGGATTGCATCCTGCCACCAACTCACCCAACTGACAGGCCCTTGCGTTTGCCCCTCCAGGACGTCTACAAAATTGGTGGTATTGGCACTGTCCCTGTGGGTCCAGTGGAGACTGGTGTTCTCAAACCTGGCATGGTGGTCACCTTTGCTCCAGTCAACGTGACAACTGAAGTGAAGTCTGTTGAAATGCACCATGAAGCTTTGAGTGAAGCCCTTCCTGGGGACAATGTGGGCTTCAATGTCAAGAACGTGTCTGTCAAAGATGTTCGTCATGGCAATGTGGCTGGTTACAGCAAAAATGACCCACCTATGGAAGCAGCTGGCTTCACAGCTCAGGTGATTATCTTGAACCATCCAGGCCAAAGCAGTGCTGGCTATGCACCTGTGCTGGACTGTCACACAGCTCACATTACCTGCACATTTGCTGAGCTGAAGGAGAAGACTGATCGTCGTTCTGGGAAAAAGCTGGAAGATGGCCCCAAATTCTTGAAATCTGGTGATGCTGCCATCGTTGATATGGTTCCTGGCAAACCCATGTGTGTTGAAAGCTTCTCTGACTATCCTCCTCTGGGCCGCTTTGCTGTTCGTGACATGAGACAGACGGTTGCTGTGGGTGTCATCAAAGCAGTGGACAAGAAGGCAGCTGGAGCTGGCAAGGTCACCAAGTCTACCCAGAAAGCTCAGAAGGCTAAATGAATATTATCCTCAATACCTGCCGCCGCAATCTTCATCAGTGGTGGAAGAACGGTCTCAGAACTGTTTGTCTCAATTGGCCATTTAAGTTTAATAGCAAAAGACTGGTTAATGATAACAATGTATCGTAAAACCTTCAGAAGGAAAGGAGAATGTGTTGTGGACAATTTGTTTTGTGTGTGGCAGTTTTAAGTTATTAGTTTTTAAAATCAGTACTTTTTAATGGAAACAACTTGACCAAAAATCTGTCACAGTATTTGAGACCCATTAAAAAAGTTTACTGAGAAAAAAAAAAAAAAAAAAGAGTGACAAGTGAGTTTGGGAGAAAATCAGGAGAGCGGAGTCAAAAAAGTCAAGAAAATAATGTATTTCACCAAGGAGGACATGACCAAGTTGGTGTGATGTCTAGAAGGCTAAGAACAAACATGAGCTTTGGATACAGTTAATAGAGATCCCTGTGAACTCGGGTTATGGGACTGAAGGGCGGCCCAGACATCATCTGGGACAACTTCAGGACTCCATTATTACTTCTTTCCTAGGAACAGCTCCACTCAGGGCTGAGCGCCATGTGTGGCCATTATGTTTTTACCCTCTGTCTTGGGTCATCATATTTGATCTATGCAGGCATCTGCCCAGCTGGATCAATCAGATTTGTTTTCCTAGAAATTAGGAAAAGGAACTGAAGAAAAAGACAGGACCGAGTGTTCAGTAATTGCTTAAGTGCGGTCAGCAAACTTAACTTTCAAGAGAATTTTTTTTGTTTAAATAATCTGGAATTGTTTTTTTTTTTTTATGTTTACATCCAAAAGAACTTCCATTAATGCACTTACAAGTTCTTAAGAATATATGTAAACTATATTTGTCAAACATATGCATAAACACATAATCCTATGTTTTCACTCAGTCCTCACGAAAATACGAATTTTCGCCTACATTACAGATAAGGGAACAGTGGTTAGTAATTTACCACAGACCACAAAGAAAGAAAATGGTAATTCAAGACTTCAAGTGTATGTCTTCATGGTTCAAAATGCCACTTTCTTTTTCTCTGGGCCTCTGAGAAATGTCATGAGAAATAAGAATGCTAATACTAGCACTAATAATAGCCCAAACATGGAGCATTAACCATGTGCCATGCACTGGCCAAAATGCTTAACAAATATTTAATGTTATTCACCCCCAAACATGTAAGATAGGAACTACTGTTATCTCCATTTATGAGGAAACAGAGGCATAGCGCGGTTGGTTAAGACACAGAGACAAAGAATAATCATCTCTCTGTACAAGCTTTCCAGCTCCTTTTTATCTCTGAAAAAGGGTATTGGGAATGTTTCTTGTAAACTTAATAAATGATTTATTCAATGACATAGACCCTGTTGAATATATTTTCCAAGACTAGCAATGGAAGACAAGTTCAAAGGGCCTTAAGAAGAAATTCATGGACTTCCTCCTTAATCAGGCTAAAAAATAAACACCCCACTGTTTTTATTTACTTTTAAATCTCATGAGATACAGTCATTTTGGGCCTTCAGGCCTTTGAGAATCAAAATTTTTCCAAATGGGCTATCTTGCATTCTGAGTTATGAAGTGTTAAGACCTGATCTAACTTCTCGAGAATATATAGGTCTACTGCACATAGTGAATAAATGGTGACAAATTCACTCTTGTTCAATGTGTTCTTTATGCATTTTGTCTGTCCTTTCCTCTCTAGCCTTAAATTTTGGATCTTTACACCTCAGACTCTAAAATCCTAGACTCCAAGCTGTTGACAGGAATCCATGGAGCTCTGGGAATTCCTTTTATGAGCCCATGAAATACCATCTATGTCCAATATGTATACTTTTTACCAGTTTCTCAAAGGAGCTTCTGATCCACATGTTGTTAAGAACTCTCTCCTCGGGGAAACAGTACTCTGAAATATCCAGATTACAACTGCTTAAGACATATGGATAGCCCACCCACCCGTCTCTAACATGTAATGAGCCCCTATTCTGTGTTCTGTCTAGCATGGAACACAGTGGAAGAAATGTCAAGGAGAGAGGCTCACTTGGCATTAGCTTTCCTTAAAAGAGCTTTCTGGCCAATGGAAGGACAGTCATACTGGTAAATAAGTTGAGAAAACCGTATTTGGTATGATAAAGTTAAGTTGCTGTAACAGAGACTCAAAAATAAGTTAGCTTAAAGACAGTCTTGTTCATGGAACAGATACACTATGATTAGTCCAGCTCTGTGGGGTAGCTCTGCCCCTCCTGATCAGTCAGGAACTCTTGTTCCTTACAAGTCATTGTTCTGCCACCCCTAGAGCCTGATGGTCTCTGCTGGGTCAAACAAGATCAGCACCTTCATAGCTCGCAGGAAGAGGAAAGGTTTTAAAGCCTGGGAGTGTCTTCTGCTTACACTCCCAAAAGAGCACTTAGTCACATACTCCCCTCTGCTCCCAGACAAGCCAGGAATGTTATCTCACACTAGGGAGCCACCTGTCCAGCTATACGTTATTATAATACAGTGAACCACTTTCGCTGGAAAGAAATACCAGTTGTATCACAATAAACCAAGATTTTTTCACAGAATAAAGCCCATTCTGAGGACACCAAAGAATACAGTGGCATGCTGACAATCCTGAGAGACTGTAGAAAGTTTACAGTAGGTAAGAAAAAGAAATGGGTAACCCACTTGAGAACTGCTTATTTTGCCTCATTTCCTGATGTGTAGAGAACAAGGTGGGATTTGACTCAGGAAGACCTGGATTTGAAAGGCCCAGTCCAGCACTCTTTGTCAGGATACGTGTTATGCAACTCTCATCTATAATTTAAGGTAAATCTGCTTGTAATCAAGTCTAAGAATATTCAAGATAAAGAGTCAACATAATAAGTTGGTAAACATAAACCTGTATATTTATATCAAGCATTTATATCAACCTTAATAAAAGCTTCTTTTGGATTGAGAAACCAGTAGCTTTGGACATGGGAAGACAGCTCAGAGAAGCAGAGACAAGTTGTCCTGTCTCCATTCCACTTTTAAACAAGAGGAAACCTCAAGTACTTTTATTTTACTTAAGTATAGTTGATTCACAATGTTAATTTCCAAGTACTCTTATTGTTTCTCTGGTAGAACTTGACTGCCTTCGACATATTTTATGTTGATCATCCCCCTTTCTCCTCCACCATTTATCATGTGTTGTCCAAGAAGGCAGACTGTTTTAATGTCTTCAGCCCACAGAAGTGTCTACGTTCCATTTTCCATTTTCCTAGCATCAGGGTTTACCTCTTATCTCTTCCGTGATGTTCTCCACCTTTTTTCACTGACAGTTGCACAAAATGTTACCTGCAGTTTACTGTCCTGTTGGTCTCCTAGCTATAAGCACACTAAATATATTGAATATACAGTCCAACCTGAGGTTATGGACCAGCTTTAGCGACCTGCGACTAATCTGAAACATACCAAAAACGAATCAGATAAAATCAACTTAAATTTACAGATTGTAAACAGTACTGACCCAAACATCTTAAGAAAACATTAGAACAGAAAGCTCAAAACTCTTTTGAGTGAAAGAATAGGTGGCCCTAAAAAGGGCCTTTGGTTTTAGGAGACTCAGGGAGACGGCCAACAGGAGTTCAGCCACCAAAGCCGTAAAGAGTGCGGCCCTGCCGCTTGAGCGCGTAGACCACGTCCATAGCGGTGACAGTCTTGCGCTTGGCGTGCTCAGTGTAGGTGACAGCGTCCCGGATCACGTTCTCCAGAAACACTTTCAATACCCCACGGGTCTCCTCGTAGATAAGGCCAGAGATACGCTTGACGCCACCACGTCTGGCTAACCGACGGATGGCAGGCTTAGTGATGCCCTGGATGTTATCTCGAAGAACTTTGCGGTGGCGCTTGGCGCCACCCTTCCCCAGCCCCTTTCCACCTTTACCACGCCCAGACATTCCGAAAATACAGCTATCACACCCGCAGCGAAGTGATCTCCACAGCGCCACTTAGGAATTTTATAGTAATGTGACGGACCTGTTTGAAAACTGCAAGAGCAGGGGCGGTAACAACATTCAGTTCCCACCCTTCGCTTATTTGTCCCTTGCTCAGAGCTGTGGCAACTATGAGGGGCGCCTGAAGCGACAGTGGATCCTGGAGATGGGATTTAATAAATGCTCCTATAAATGGATACGTGTGTTTGTGCATCTGTACAATACGGGCAGCCGTTAAGTGGGGCAACAGATCACACACTTTCCACAAAGAAGCCTGATACTGTTCTTCAGTCTTTCCAAAATATGAAATAATCAGTTAGTACACGCTGTTGTCTCTTATAAAATGCTTTAAATAAATCATATCTTTATTGTTTAAGCTTCCATTAGTTTTGTCCATTTATGTTTGGTTAACTAAGCAGAGTCTTTGGTATGCAGGCTGGATGACCCCACAGAGGGAACTAAAAATATAAGAAGGTTACACGTTTAAGAGGTCAAGTCAGGTTAAAAATCACTGAGCGCTACATTGGAGATTTATAAATATGTATATCCCAAAGTGATAAAAACCTTGTTCCGCTGTAAGTCTAAGATTTATGGTTTGATTATATATTTAATTGTGGACAGTTTGTATCTGGCATTGTATCTGTCACCGCATTCTACTGCAACCAGGTGGCATTACAGTGTCCAGTCAAGCTCTGGAGACAGCCTTCTCTACATACTAGCTTGTGACCTTGGGCAACTTATACTCAGTTTTTTTCCTTTTATCGATAAGTGTATAAGAAAGTGTAAATTATAGAGCACTTGAATTTAAAAGAGATAATCCAAATTGCTTAAAATAATATCTGTAAATAAGTAATCACTCAGCATTATTTATTATGACATATTATAGTATCATGTCTGCTCCCAACTCCTCCACTCAAGATTCACTCCTCTAAAGTGAAAGTCTAAGTGATTATCTAATTTACTAAAACCTTCTTTTTGAGAACTCCTCAAAATAATAAATACCTAAAGATTTAATTTATGGTTAATTCCCTTGAGTTCCAGCTGACTTGGATAGCTTTGGCTCTTTCTCCATGGTCTGTGAAGAGGCTCAAGTTCATCAAAGGAGTTCCATGAGTTTACACTGCACAGAAACAAATTCCAGAATGGCGTTCTTAACCTGATCTATATAGATGGATTCAGAGCACCTGGAAACTTGTATTGAGCAAAAACTCCCTCTTTGTCTTTACTTTATACTCCAAGTGAACCTTAGCATTTCCTCCACTTGTGAATGCAGGCAACAAACAGTGTGAGTAGCAGGACCTGTGCTATATTCATAACCATGTTGCAGTTGCAGCTGGCAATATCTCAATCTCTAATATTGTTTAAATATATTACACCTTCTAAACTGTGGTAATTCTTGGTCATATGGGTAATCTTGTTATTTAATGTATTAATAAAGAAGCACACATTAATACTTCACCAATTTGGATTTTTGATAAATTTGATAATGGTATTTTAATACAACTGTTTTCCTTTGTAATCCTATGTATATTATCTTAAGCACTGAAAAGCATTATTCTGGGAAGGGACTCATAACGTTTATCAGAAATACAAAGAAGTCCATGGCTGCTTCAAAATAAACATATGTTAAAGACAAACAGTCTGAGGCCTGAAGAAGAAAATCAAAGCACTTTCTACCATCAATCTATTTCCTACTGAACATAACGCATGACCTATATTGTGTTTCCTATAAACCTATATCCCTGCTTAAATAAGAATGTAGTAATGAATATAAATGCTTTTCAATTTCCCTCTCTTAAGGGAATTCTATATAAGTATGTGTGGGAGTATTGTGCGTGTGTATATTCCTTAATTCTTTTACTTGGATACTTTGCCAAAGTTTATCTTCCAAAGCGTGACAGAACCCTGAACCCAAGAGCTTGTGAACATTTTAATAACTGATCCTTCCTAATAAAGTCAATGTAAATAAATGAATCTTTAAAACCCCATAAAGCGGTCCAACTCTATTTTATGCCTGTACCTGGACCTCCTCTGCCATCAGCTAGTGCAACACAAGCCCAACTACCAGGTCAAGAGGATCATTGATTATTGCTTTTGCTATTTTCCTACATAAATTTTGAATGCTTAAAGACCCCAAATTAACTAACCCTCTAAATAGTCACAAAAAGCTATGATAAAATTTTCCAAACTAAATAATGACTTTTCTTATCAGATATTGCTGTTATTCCAAGAAGCCTTTACTACAGTTCTTGTACAGAAATCCTGAAAGAGCCTGTGTTATTTCTCCTCATATGAAACAGATTTTCCAGGTAAATGTCAATGAGAATCAAGCAGTTGTTGAAGGTATGAAAAGCCAAGAATGTATAGCATGTCACTTGAGAGCAAGCTATTGAAGGCACAAAGAGAAGAATTTATATTTTAAACGAAACTCAAAAAGTTGTCTCTCTGACCTGTGAATCTGTAGGAGTGTCGGGGGATTTTGAAAAAGGCTGAGACCAAAGCGACAAAAACTGGAAGAAGAAACTGTAAAGGTCTCAAAGCTTGAGCTGTCCCGGTTCATTGTAGAATATAATTGGTGTGGTTCCTCCACAGAAGATTTTTAATTTTTTGCTTTCCTGAATTGTAACAAACACAACTCCGAGACAGAGCTGAGACTAGGTTGCTGTCAAGCTGGAAGCCAGCTGGGAACCAATCAGCGCGCAGTGGCGCTGTGTGTATATATAACACACACATTCTCGGTCTCGGTACTCAATTCTGAGTCTTTAATTTTTTTACTGTTCGGCATCCACACCAACAACCATGTCTGAAACCGTACCTGCTGCGCCTCCTGTTACTTCTGCGGAAAAGACGCCTGTGAAGGAGAAGGCTCGCAAGTCTGCTGGTGCCGTGAAGCGCAAGACGTCCAGGCCCTCGGTATCCGAGCTCATCACCAAGGCTGTCGCCGCTTCCAAGGAGCGCAGCGGCGTGTCCCTGGCTGCGCTCAAGAAGGCGCTGGCAGCTGGCGGCTACGACGTGGAGAAGAACAACAGTCGGATCAAGCTGGGTCTCAAGAGCCTGGTGAGTAAGGGCACCCTGGTGCAGACCAAGGGCACTGGCGCCTCGGGCTCTTTCAAGCTCAACAAGAAGTCGGACACCGGGGAAGCCAAGCCCAAAGCCAAGAAAGCAAGCGCAACCAACCCCAAGAAGGCTACTGGGGCAAAGAAGCCCAAGAAGGCCACAGGCGCTGCCAGTCCGAAAAAAACCGCTAAGAAGACTCCGAAGGCAAAGAAACCATTAGCAGATACCGGGGCCAAGAAAGTGGTCAAGAGCCCGAAAAAGGTAAAGACAGCCAAACCGAAGATGGCCCAGAGTCCAGCCAAGGCCAGAATTCATAAGCACAAGGTAGCCAAGCTTAAAGCGGTCAAGCCAAAAAAGGCGGCCCCCAAAAAGAAGTAAGAAAAAAAGATTTGAGTACCTTAAAGGCTCTTTTCAGAGCCACCCAATTAATCTTAAAGAACTTGTAACACCATTTTTGCAGGAGGCGGAGGTTGGGAGGAGCGGTTTTATTTCCTCGCTCGGAATGGATGTCCCAGTGCACAGGAATCTTTCACAGAAAAGGTGGTTGGCTCTGAAAAGAGCCTTTGGGTTTTTCAGAGGTTGACACTTAATCGGGAGAAACAAATCTACGCCCTCTCCCCGCGGATGCGGCGGGCAAGCTGGATGTCCTTGGGCATGATGGTGACGCGCTTGGCGTGGATGGCACACAGGTTGGTGTCCTCGAAGAGCCCCACCAGGTAGGCCTCGCACGCCTCCTGCAGCGCCATCACGGCCGAGCTCTGGAAACGCAGGTCGGTCTTGAAGTCCTGCGCGATCTCGCGCACCAGGCGCTGGAACGGCAGCTTGCGGATCAGCAGCTCCGTGGACTTCTGGTAGCGGCGGATCTCGCGCAGGGCCACCGTGCCGGGCCGGTAGCGGTGCGGCTTCTTCACGCCGCCCGTGGCCGGCGCGCTCTTGCGGACCGCCTTGGTGGCCAGCTGCTTGCGCGGCGCCTTGCCGCCGGTGGACTTGCGAGCGGTCTGCTTAGTACGAGCCATGCCAGATTTCCCGAAAGCAGCTAGCTGGCTGAAAAATGAGAGCCCACCCCCCGCCCGCCCCCCACTGGTATATATAAAGAGTTCCGTTCTGATTGGACAAGGCATTTGTTCCTTACGGCTCGCAGTGAAGGTATTGGTAGCGAGGTTCACTCTCCGACATCAGCCTCCCTTTGAATGGCTGTTTTCAACCCTTTCTCACCTCTATCTTCCTTATGCTGTTTCTTTACAATGTTCTTTGGCTTTTCTCCGCAGAACTTAACACAAATTATTACAATGCTTAATCTTGTTTGCAGAATAAAAATTTTAAACTTTGGTACATGAAACTGGCTTTCTTTTGATCAACTTTTTGAAAAGGCGTGTTGGATGTGATTGGCCAAGAGATTTTTGTACCCTCATTCAAATGTTGTAAGGCTAATTTTACGTCAATTTCTTGATTTCTCTTTTTAAACTCTTAGAGATTTTTTAAAATAACAAAATACTTTCCTTTTATTTCCCCTTTTATATTACAGTTAAGTCATGTTTTGGTAGATTATATTATCTATGAATTTCATTTCAGGATAGTAAAGGGGGTAGTTACAGTATTTGTTATAGAAAAAGAGTGTTGGGTCTGATAGAATTGAGAACCATCAGTTTAGGGGTCCAGAGATCATATGAAAGCAGAACTCGGAAAGAATCCTGAACACTTATTGTTATCCCCAATCCAAGCCCCCTGAATACACCCTCCTCTACCTTCCCCATAAGACTTAATGTGGCTTGCCCTTAAGTCTTATGATGAGACCTTGCACTGTATTCCAAGCTAACATGCACCAGTGTCAGTTTTCTGGCTTGGGATAAGAGCTGTGGCCACAGGAAGAGAAAGAACTCCCTACTATTAAGATGCATTGTGTTTTAAAGATATATATGTTTCAGATTTTACAAAAACTAAAGAATTTACACCTATATAGCTTGTGATCTGATCATATGTCTGAGGGTTCTTTAGGGCCATATTAAAAAAGAGAGGGAGTGGGGAGAGGAAAGGAGAAAGAAATAAAACATTTTGGAAACAATTATTATTATTTACTATTAAGAAATCTACTTGTATGACTACCATGAATCTCAGGCTGGGTTAACAGTGAAAAGTTCTGGAGGTAACTACACCCCACTCTGGACAGTCTGGTTATAACCATGGTCTTCTCTCTCTACCTCACATGAAAGCCCAGCCGCATGAGTCCTCAATCTCTGAAGTCCTCTTCATGGAAGATGCCAAAGCCAACTGTGTGAGAGGTTTCATCAGAGGAGAGGACAACTTTGTCCTCCCAGAAGACAAACCCTCTGCTTTATGAGGCAGATAGCAACACAAACCAGACAAGTTGGGACCTGCGCAGGCCTCAATTCTTGGAGATTTTCGGAATGCACTAAAACCATTAACTCTGAATTAATTTCATGCTTGCTATTATATTAACAAATGTTTACTTTTCACTAACTATAACATTCTGACATAAAAGCACCCCACTACGTTTCACAATTTCAACTGAGCTTCGTGTAAAATGGTGTTAAGAAAAACTCAAAACTTGTAAATGGTACACAAGTATGTCCCGTGAAGTCATGCTGAAGCCTTTGTTAAGCTCTGCCTAAAAAAATTCTAGCTCCAGGCTATGCAGAATTGTTCCTTTTTTTTTTTTTTTTTTTGGATTGGAAACAATTTATTAGGAAAAAATATGGAAGCTTTTTTATAACAATTTTGATAAATAAAAAAGTTGACAAATCAGAGTGTATAGAGAGAATATTGGTTATTTGGGAAATTGTTTCATAAGATGGATGGGCTCCACAAATTCTTCGATGTACTTGAAGAAAAGAGTGCTAAGTCAGTCTGGGCTGTTGTCACAAAGTACCATAAACGGGGCGGGGTGGGGGCTTGTAAACAACAAAAATGATTTCTCAGTCCTGGAGGCTGGAAGTCTGAGATCTAGGAGCGGGGATCATCGCCTTCTTGTAGGACTCTCTTCCGGGTTGCAGACTATCCACTTCTCATTGTGTCCGGCTGTTCAGCCACGTCCCGGACGGGCAGCGGCAGGTCAGTGGAGAAGAGTCGGCCCGGGTCTCCTCCCCCCTGAGGAGGGGCCGACCAGCACCGCGCACGAAGTGGCCCTGGCGGGAGGGAGACCAGGCGGGAGGGGGTCGGTGGGGAGCTTGACTCGCAGTCACTTCCGAGGGAGCGCTGAGCTCCCGGAGCTGGGGGCTGACTGGCCTCAGCACTCCCACGAGGGGGTGGTCAGGAAGGAGGGACCCTGTCCCTGGGGCCCAGTATTTACAATTGATTAGGGCCCAGCTCAGTAGAGTTGAGACTGGCTATTAAAAACAAGTATGAATTACAGATCAACTTGTCCCATTAGGATGCAAAACAATTCCTTTCAACATGAGATTGTACTAAAGGAGTGGTTTAAATGATCTTGTAGGTCACTAACTAGATTTGCACCTAAACTTTCAACATTGACCAAGTATTACTCTACCATTATCTTTTTCTGAGGGTTAACAACTGAGGGCTTGTTGCATTGATCGACTTAATTACTTGTGACACAAGGTCTCTCTATATCATTTTTACTTAGCTAAAGAGTACTTTTTTGATTACTTTATACTGTATGATTAGTTTGCATTTCATAAGGGTGTAAATACATCTCCCAAGTTGACAAAATGTGATTAAAATCATTTTCAACAAACTGTTTAAATAAGGAAAATGTAAGCCCTTTTAATGAATACGTGGGTGGCTCTGAAAAGAGCCTTTGGTTAAGATTGATTCCTCAAAGATCAAGAATTTGAATACTGCAGTTTACTTGCCCTTGGCCTTGTGGTGGCTCTCGGTCTTCTTAGGCAGCAGCACGGCCTGGATGTTGGGCAGGACGCCGCCCTGCGCAATGGTGACTTTGCCTAGCAGCTTGTTGAGCTCCTCGTCGTTGCGGATGGCCAGCTGCAGGTGGCGCGGGATGATGCGCGTCTTCTTGTTGTCGCGGGCTGCGTTGCCCGCCAGCTCCAGGATCTCGGCCGTCAGGTACTCCAGCACCGCCGCCAGGTACACCGGAGCGCCGGCCCCGACCCGCTCGGCGTAGTTGCCCTTTCGGAGCAGGCGGTGCACTCGGCCCACGGGGAACTGGAGCCCAGCCCGAGAAGAACGGGTCTTAGCTTTGGCACGAGCCTTCCCACCTTGTTTTCCGCGTCCCGACATCTGATCAATCTAATCAAGGTGCTTAGCAAAGAAGAAGCGAAAGGAAAGTACAAATTCTCTTAACAAATGAGAAGCAATTATACTTCGAAGCCGAATTGTAAATTACACTGTTTGATTGGTTAAAAGGGTCTAAAAGCTTGCAACCAATTAAAACGGAGAACTGCTGTCACGTAATTTGCATACCACCGAACAACGTGGAAAATTTATCCAATCAAAGTGTAAAGTTTTAAATACAATATTTGCATAGTAGCTCTACAAATATCCTGAGTGATGTTTCCACGACATACTTTTTTCTTTAACTTGGCACGGTGTTCGTCATGCCTGAGCCGGCCAAGTCCGTTCCCGCTCCGAAGAAGGGCTCCAAGAAAGCGGTGACCAAAGCCCAGAAGAAAGACGGCAAGAAGCGCAAGCGCAGCCGCAAGGAGAGCTATTCTGTGTACGTGTACAAGGTCCTGAAGCAGGTCCACCCGGACACTGGCATCTCGTCCAAGGCCATGGGCATCATGAATTCCTTCGTCAATGACATCTTCGAGCGCATCGCGGGCGAGGCGTCGCGCCTGGCACATTACAACAAGCGCTCGACCATCACGTCTAGGGAGATCCAGACGGCCGTGCGCCTGCTGCTGCCCGGGGAGCTGGCCAAGCACGCCGTGTCCGAGGGCACCAAGGCTGTCACCAAGTACACCAGCTCCAAGTGACCCCAGCAAAAAAGTGCTTTTCGTGGTTAATCTCAAAGGCTCTTTTAAGAGCCACCCACTTTTTCAGCATAAGAGCTGTAATGACTCGTCTCTAATACGATTGCCATAATAGACTCAATTTTAATTTATTGAAAAGAACTTGTTGCTGTATGGTGCTAGCACTTGAAGTTCACAGCATTTTGGTTTGAAAACAAAATATGTATTTACATTCTAGGTAAATGGTAGCATAGCCTTCTCTTGCTTTCACTGCTCACTTTGGCTACAAGGCTAGCCAACTGTGGACATGTAAGTATCATTTGAACTGCTGTGATGTAGTTTGCCCTACGAACTGACTCCATGAAAAGTGAAGAGGATTTAAGAAATCCTCTTAAATCCTTGGCAGTGCCTTGTTAGTGCTGTGTGGTAGTAAGAAGAATATGTACATGTATTCGATTTGATTAAAGCAATGTAACTTTCCTAAGTATGAATGGGAGCAGCACAGTTAATGTGCATAGAAATTGAAAAGCGAGTATCACCGGTTCCAGGATAGGGCCATTTAATTGTAAGGAGAAATTTTCCAAGGCTTGGCTAATGAAAAGTTAGACCATTGCCGAACCCACTGGCAGTTCAGGAAAGAAATACCCTTAAAATATTTTGGTCCCTCCTCTCCCTTAAATTGTGTTATTTTCTCTCAGGGTGGATGTTATGATTATTTTGTCCTAGTCAGAAAAAAAAAAAAAAACTTTTTAAATGAAAATAATTCATACGACCACCACTCTCCTGTCCTATGTATAACGGTCATGAAAATCGACACTTTTCTCATAATCACAAACCTGCTTAAGTTTATAAACTGCCATAAATGGCAACCCATATGGAACAAATGCTAAGAATGTATTTACAAGATATTTTTAGGATTTCAACCCTGGAAGGAAAAAAGTACTAATAATCTATAATCTTGTGTAATGAATGACTACCAGGCTTCCCACTCCCAACACAATACATAAATATGCACACACAACATACAAAAAAATACATAAACATTCAAACAATACATATAAAGAACAAACGAAAAAATTTAAAAAATGTAAAAGAATGAAAACTAAAAATACCAGATAGCTGTATTTGAGAGTTTATGTTATTGTAAATAGTCAATTTTTGCTTTCTGTAGTCCCAGAGGTAAACATCTACACCAGGTCTATATGAGCTTTAGGGGAGTATATGAAATCCAAGAAATTACATACAGTAGTGTGTCCATATGTTCGTCCTCACACCAGAACAGAAACTATATAGCATTCTGTCAAATTCTAAAAATACTGTCACTTACTGTGCTAGGCAGAATGATGCCTCCCCACTTACGTCTACCTTTTAATCTCTGGAGTCTGTGGATATGTTAGGATACATAACAAATGGGAATTAAGGTGGCAGATGGCACTAAGGTTGCTAATCACCTGACTTTAAATAGGATTATCCTAGGGAATTCCCTGCAGGTCCAGCGGTTAGGGCTCTGCGCTTCC
Source organism: Hyperoodon ampullatus (assembly GCF_949752795.1). NCBI lineage: Eukaryota > Metazoa > Chordata > Mammalia > Artiodactyla > Ziphiidae > Hyperoodon > Hyperoodon ampullatus. Next base: position 84,772,861 of record NC_136923.1, on the reverse strand, counting down.
ACTGCAGGGGACATAGGTTCAATCCCTGTTCGGGGAATTAAGATCCCGCATGCTGTGTGTGGCCAAATAAATAAATAGGATTATCCTAGATAATCCAAGTGAACCTAATATAATTACAAGGGCCCTTAACAATGGCAGAGGGAATCAGAGTACAGAACCAGAGAGATGGCAGTGTGAGAAGAATGTGGCCAGATACTGCTGGCTTTCAAATCTAGCAAAGGGCTGTGAGCCAAGGAACAAGGAAAATCCTCCAGGAGCTGGAAAAGACAGGAAACAGATTTTCACTGTTAGAGGCCCAAGCACTCTGACACCATTTTAGCTCAATGGAATTCATTTCAGAATATTGATCTAAAGAACCATAAAATTATAAATGTATTGTTGTAAGCCACTGTATTTGTGATAATTTGTCAGACCACCAATTGAAAAGGCACTCTCGTTTAAGAATTATTGATTAATGTATTCAATGATCTTTAAGATTATAACTACATATGTTTAAATTTAAAACTGTAAATATAGGGCTTCCCTGGTGGCGCAGTGGTTGAGAGTCCATTCGTCGAGCAGAGGACAAGGGTTCATGCCCCAGTCCGAGAAGACCCCACATGCCGTGGAGCAGCTGGGCCTGTGAGCCATGGCCGCTGAACCTGTGCACCCGATGACTGTGCTCCGCAACAGGAGAGGCCTCTCAGTGTAAATATAAAAATGACTATACATACAAGTAAATTCTTCCTAAAATTAATTGCAGGCTCACCTAATTTTTTTTTTTTTTTTATTGTGTGATGATCAGTTTAATGTCTGTCTCCCTCGGTAGACTGTCTGCTAAGTCTTTCTTTCCTTCTTCCTTTCTTCCTTTTTCCCTTCCTTCCTTCCTTCCTTTTTCCCTTCCTTCCTTCCTTCCTTTTAAGGTTAATTATTGCTATTTTTTAAATAAATTTGTTTATTTTATTTATTTTTATTTTTGGCTGCATTGGGTCTTTGTTGCTGTGTGCGGACTTTCTCTGGTTGCAGCGAGCAGGGGCTACTCTTTGTTGTGGTGTGCGGGCTTCTCATCGCGGTGGCTTCTCTTGTTGCGGACATGGGCTCTAGGCGCACAGGCTTCAGTAGTTGAGGCTCACCTAATTTTGACATTGTTTTCATTTTAACAGCGGCAATTTACATTTCCTTTTTTTTCTTCATTTTTTATTTACTTTTGGCTGCGTTGGGTCTTCGTTGCCGCGGGCTGCGCGGGCTTTCTCTAGTTGCGGTGAGCGAGGGCTACACTTTGTTGCGGTGCGCAGGCTTCTCATTGCGGTGGCTTCTCCTGTTGCGGAGCACGCGGGTTTCGGTAGTTGTGGTTCACGGGCTCTAGAGTTCAGGCTCAGGCTCAGTAGTTGTGGTGCACCGGCTTGGTTGCTCCATGTAGGATCTTACAGGACCGGGGCTCGAACCCATGTCTCCTGAATTGGGAGGCATGATTCTTAACCACTGCGCCACCAGGGGAGTCCCCTACGTTCCGTTTTTAGCTAGTGTGTCTAGGGTGTCTGATTTTAACAGCAGAAAGTCTAATTTCATGGAGCAGCACTTTATTCATTCATTATAGTATTATTACTTCTGATTATAAGACTATATCAAAAAGCTTGTCTTCATTATATGTAAAGTGTAGGAGTAATGGGAAAATTTACCTCATAATGTCCATAAATAATTTCATGAATTGCAAATCAAATTGTAATGTTTGCTTTCATTGTAACTACTGCATTTGTTTACACAAAACTCTCAATGAGTTGGTTTCAGTAATATCCTTTTTGTCTGTTTGTTTTTTGTTTGTTTTTGGCCATACCACGCGGCTTCTGGGATCTTTATTCCCCGACTAGGGATTGAACCCGGGGCCAAGGTAGTTGGAAGCGCGGATCCCTAACCACTGGACAGCCTGGGAACTCCTATAACATTCTCTCTCTTTTTTTTAAATAAATTTATTTTATTTTATTTTTGGCTGCGTTGGGTCTTCACTGCTGCACGCGGGCTTTTCTCTGGTTGTGGCGGGGGGGGGCTACTCTTCGTTGCGGTGAGCGGCCCTCTTATTGCGGTGGCTTCTCTTGTTGCAGAGCATGGGCTCTAGTAGTTGTGACACACGGGCTCAGTAATTGTGGCTCGCGGGCTCTAGAGCGCAGGCTCAGTAGTTGTGGCGCACTGGCTTAGTTGCTCCGAGGCATGTGGGATCTTCCCGGACCAGGGCTCTAACCCGTGTCCCCTGCATTTGGCAGGCGGATTTCCTAACCACTGCGCCACCAGGGAAGCCCAACATTCTCATTTTTAAAGTAAGGAACAGAGGCTGTGAGAAACAAAGATTATTTACCTCACAGAACTCAAATTCCAACCAATGTCTTCTGATGCAATTTTCTTTCAAAGATGTCTAGATAGAATTCAAAAACACTTCACATGTACAGATTTCTCAACACTTTAGGAAGTATTTTTGCATGAATTACCTCCTCTCCCAGCACTAGGCTACATCCCTTTTCTTGGTGCATTTCTTATTCATCTTTCATGAAGTGTCCCGAATCAGCCAAAAAGGAAGACATGGTTAGGCTAGGCGATGAAGCTCCAGATCCCAAAGGCCTGCAGGCTGCACTCAAATTCGACTCACTTCTTTTGTCTCCTGGAATAAATGCTTTACCTACCTGGGAGAACTGATGTTGATAAACCCTTCTGAGATCGAGAGTAAGGAAAATGTATGATTATCAAAGTGCCTGATGCTGAAACGAAGTGAAATAAGCAAAAGGTTTAAATCAAGGGAGGCTTGGCACCATGCATTAGTCAGTGTCCTGTCAGGAAAAGAGAAAACTATTGGTTATTTTTACAAAGATAATTTAATAAAAGTTACACAGGTTTTGGAAGGAAGAGCAAAACCCGAGCTGAAGTGTTTCAGAAACAACTGAAATGGGATCACATATAGGGGTCTGGGCACCCAGGAGAAGGCAGAGGTACTAGAATGTCGCAGTTTGGAGGGGAGGCCGGGTGGAGGTAAGGCTCTGAATTCTGTGGGGTGGGGCACGATTCTGGGAGTGTAGAATCCATTCTGGGGAAAGGGCCGGGGGAAGCTGGGAACTGAAACCAATTCCTGGTACCAGAGTGCCAAACCGTGGCTAGGATGGAAGAGTTCCCTTTCCTAATCCCACCCAGCCAGCCTCCCTTGCTTTCCTAATTGAAAATAAGGCATGGTGGACAGAAACTCTTGGCTTTTTTAGTATAGAATATAGGAAGGTTTGGGAAAGAGGTGAAACAGAAAAAGCCTGTTTTAATAAGCACAAGGGCTTCTCTATACATAGACTTATTTGAACAACTCAGCCAACTGCGGTATGTGTGTTGAGATAACATGCCCAAAACGGGCAACAAGAGAGCATCACAACTCCTCACATGAAAACGTAAGTGGCTCTGAAAAGAGCCTTTGTTTTAACAGCACCTATAAACATCTACTTGGAGCTGGTGTACTTGGTGACAGCCTTGGTGCCCTCAGACACGGCGTGCTTGGCCAGCTCCCCGGGCAGCAGCAGGCGCACGGCCGTCTGGATCTCTCTGGAAGTGATAGTCGAACGCTTGTTGTAATGCGCCAGGCGCGACGCCTCGCCCGCGATGCGCTCGAAGATATCGTTGACAAACGAATTCATGATGCCCATGGCCTTGGACGAGATGCCGGTGTCCGGGTGGACCTGCTTCAGCACCTTGTACACATACACGGAATAGCTCTCCTTGCGGCTGCGCTTGCGCTTTTTACCATCTTTCTTCTGGGCTTTGGTTACCGCCTTCTTGGAACCCTTCTTCGGGGCAAGAGCGGACTTGGCCGGTTCAGGCATACTTGCCGAATTCAAAACGCCCGCTAAAGTATGAGCCTCGTATGCCTGCTTACGACTAGAATCTCGTCTTTTATAGGCGACCTATGCAAATAAGGTTTTCAAGAATATCCAGAACTGATTTGATAATGCATTAGTGACGAGTTTATGTAAATTTACTTGCATCACAGCTCCTTTCTTATTGGTTGTCTAGTAAAAAGACGATTTTAACCAATCCTACCTCTCATTTGACAATTCCACCCAGCTCTATAACTGTCATCTTGTTGCTCCTTATAGAACATTTCTTTTTCGTTTTTCTTGTGGCTGTTTTTCCCCTGCTAGCCCTCAGTATGTCTGGGCGCGGGAAGCAAGGAGGCAAAGCTCGCGCCAAGGCTAAGACTCGCTCCTCGCGAGCCGGGCTCCAGTTCCCCGTGGGACGAGTGCATCGCCTGCTCCGCAAGGGCAATTACTCCGAGCGGGTCGGTGCCGGGGCCCCCGTGTACCTGGCGGCGGTGCTGGAGTACCTGACAGCTGAGATCCTGGAGCTGGCGGGCAACGCGGCCCGCGACAACAAGAAGACGCGTATCATCCCGCGCCACCTGCAGCTGGCTATCCGCAACGACGAGGAGCTCAACAAGCTCCTGGGTCGCGTGACCATCGCTCAGGGTGGCGTCCTGCCCAACATCCAGGCTGTGCTGCTGCCTAAGAAGACCGAGAGCCACCACAAGGCCAAGGGCAAGTGAAACGTTTAGCAGTTCTTCAGTCCCTGTTCCGAAAATCAAAGGCTCTTTTCAGAGCCACCCACTTTCTCCCGGAAAGCGCTGAAATACTTCGTAAGTATAGGAGACGTGTTCAAGTCTTAATGTGTAGTTCCGCTTAAATTTTGTTTATATTAGCCTGTTAAAAGTTTTGCATTTAAAAATGGGAAACCGCTCCCATCTTTGCCACAAAGAGGCTAAATTGTTAGCCGTTGGTCACATTTTATGCACGATAAATTCTTAGAAAAATTCATGAAGCTAGCTTTCTGCCATCCCTTTAACTGAAAAGATGCAATACGTTTGTAAACTCACATAAAGAACCCTTGTTAAGGGAATTCTGTGTCAGGACATAAATTAGGGCTTGTAGGCTATGGATAACGTATATGTATGTAAATGACAAAGAATACAGACCATAATGCCTCATGTTGAGTGGTGGTTTTGCATGTACACAAGGTATATGCATTATTACATATAATGTATAGTCAAACGAACTTGGTGTCAAAAAGTAAAATATGAATAAAATAAATGAGAGAACAAAGGAGGAATAGCTGACCAATGACATGCCTGGGCGGGCTTTTTAAATTCTGCGAATGACGGCATTATTAGTGAGAATTGTTTAGTTTATTGGTTGTTTCGCTTTTCAGAAAAATTCAATGAATGAGTTACACTAAAATCTATACTAAGTGAAACCTTACTGTTATGGACTCAATTCAAAGTGGACTCTAAACTTGAAATAAAATTTCGGTAACTCATTTAATCTTTAATGGAATCCAACCATATTTCTCCTAAAGGCAACGTGAGAACCAATTAGATCACAGCGCGGGAACTAGGAATCTGACTGATCTGCACCTACCCCACAATAAGGTCAGAACCGGCACCAGCACCATACTACTCTCCAGCCAGTTTTCTTTTCTGTTATCGTCATGGCTCGTACTAAGCAGACCGCTCGCAAGTCCACCGGCGGCAAGGCGCCGCGCAAGCAGCTGGCCACCAAGGCGGCCCGCAAGAGCGCGCCGGCCACGGGCGGCGTGAAGAAGCCGCACCGCTACCGGCCCGGCACGGTGGCCTTGCGCGAGATCCGCCGCTACCAGAAGTCCACGGAGCTGCTGATCCGTAAGCTGCCGTTCCAGCGCCTGGTGCGCGAGATCGCGCAGGACTTCAAGACCGACCTGCGTTTCCAGAGCTCGGCCGTGATGGCGCTGCAGGAGGCGTGCGAGGCCTACCTGGTGGGGCTCTTCGAGGACACCAACCTGTGTGCCATCCACGCCAAGCGCGTCACCATCATGCCCAAGGACATCCAGCTTGCCCGCCGCATCCGCGGGGAGAGGGCGTAACCCAAGGCTATTGCTTACTCTGAACTGTAAAAGGCTCTTTTTAGAGCCACCTACTTTGTCGATAAGAACTGTTGTAATGCTTTCCCTTATTTTACCTCCCTAGGCAGTTAATAAGCAATAATCGGAAGAAAAACCTCTCTCTACTCTTTTTTTCTGCCTTATAGCAGGATATAAATTCTGTACTGGAGACTGCACAGGCTGTTCAGACCAGAGAGGCTCCAGAGGACTCTAACAAACGTCGCTGTTAGTTTCCTCCCATATATTTACCTTCTCACAGTTTGCTGCCCTTAGAAGCCTAAAAGTGCTTTTCTTTGTCCTGTCATTTCTCTACAAATCTAGTCTTTGTTGAAGATGCTATGTAAGCTGGAGTTGTAAGACACCACTTTGGATTACTTTCTCCTGGGTCTCTGCTATTGTATGTATGAAATATACATGTTAATAAACCTGTTTATTTTTCCTTTGCTAATCTGTTTTGTTACAGGGGCCCCAGCTGAGAACCAAGATGTACAGCGGGAAAGTTCACGACCACCACCACCACCACCCGCCCTCCACCTGGGAAAAAGAAAGAAAATTGAATTAAAATCAAACGAGCAAATTTAGGTTGAAAAGGTTTATTGTCCTATGGTACAATTATATTATTACCTTTACGTTATCTTTTCTACTGGAAAGAGATAATAGTCATCTCTAATGGACAAAAATCATTGAAATTTTTAATATCCTATAAATTAGCATCTAAATTCATAGACACTTCACAGATATTAGACCCTAATAAATAGTTAAACAGAAACGCCTTCCCGTAGAATAACTAAAAAAACACTTGGGTGGGCTTTTTAGACTATGTTCTCATATGACAACAAAACAAAACTCAGTGGGTTCCTTTACCTTAATTTGATATATATATATATATATATATATATATATATATATATATATATATATCTTAACCGATTTCAGAGCTGTTCTGTAGTGACCAGAGCCTTTCCTTTATCCGCAGTGAGCCCATGCCTGATAAAGAATCTGCTTTCCTGTCTGCCATTTCCACCTTCCTGTATGCTGCTTACCAATGATGATTCGCCATGACGTTGAGTGACAAGGGTTCAATTTCCCGGGCCTAAAGAAAAAGGTGAAAAGAACCAACACCTCTCCTAAATCCCCCTTTATTTCTAATCAAATCACAATCACATGATATCTCACTTACATTTTTTTTTTCAAAAAGGCAAAATCATGATTCAGCAAATAAAAATGAGCATGTGTCAAAGAGCTTCACTTTTCAATAAATGAACCAACAGGTAAAATGCCATGGTAGGTTCAAAGAACATTTAAGTCATTAGGATATTTACAGAAAATGCAGCAAAGAAATGTTAGAACAGGATTGTTAAATTAGTTTAAAATAAAATTATTTTATTATCCAATAGGTCATAAATCTTCCACTGGACAGAAATTATTTGCCTCTCTGCCAAACAAAGCTCTGCCAGTTAAGTAACTTCACTAATTTTGGTACCTACAGTCAATAGTAAATAGATAGATGATCTAAGTACATTTTTATAGAATCCTTGTGTGGCCTATAACCTTGTATATTGGACATCATGGCCCCTTCTTTTTTCCTTACTTCCAAGTCTCAGACAATTTTTCTCACACTGAGGCAGGAGATAGATGAGCCCCAGGCTGAGCAGCTGGAGTTTGTCGCCTGTCAACAGATACTCCAAGACAAAGATAATAGCTGGAGCAGAGAGGAGCTGAGTCCTGCCCAGATAAAAGATAAAGAGACCACATATTCCTCATTCTCAAGGTCAAGGAAACCTTCCAGACTAAACATGTGCAGAAACACTCCTTGGAGGTCAAATAAGGAGGGGGCACCACCCCATAGTAAGTGATGTCAACCTACCCATAGGCCTCTTTGCTAGAATCCATCTTGGCTAAGAGATGCAGGAGCACACATGGCAGGACCCTGAGATAATCCAAATATGACTTAGAACCAAGAAAAGCAAGATGATTGTTCAAAAGAAACCTGGAAGAGATGCCCCATATAAGTGATTTAAACTACTGCAAACACTCAACATTCTGAGTTCACCCCTGTGTACCTATTGAGAAATGGAATATTTCCTGCCATATCAGTAAACAAAGGATGTCACGGTCAGCAGCGCTTGCAGCCCTCCAATGTGAGCTGGTGAACCCTGAGGGAACTTAGGAAGGAAAGAATACCTGCCATCTAGCAGCCATCAGACTGCAGCCACTCCATACAGTGAGCCCTGAGGAAACTCAGGATGTGAAAATAAAGGATACTGGCCCCAGACAGCTGAGGTGCATATCAAAGGAATGAGTTCGGTGAGCCCAGACTCTTACATTTTCCCATACATAGAAAAGAACTAAATTCCTTATTTTGAGATATCTAGTTTCCTTTAATTAACAATAATCTTTTGATGTTCCTGACTACCTGCCCTTTGTTGCAAAACGTCTATAAAACCTGGCTCTCCCTTAGCCTCCTACGAGCAGTTCTCTCAGGGTTACTTGAGATGCTGCCTCCCAGGCTTTTAAATCCTAAAAATCTCTGCCGAATAAAACATAACTCTCAATTTTTAGGTTGTGAATAATTTTTTAAGTCCACACTATTCACGAGTACTCTTTTTCCTCCTCATAAACACTTTAGTTGTTTCACTACTTTCCGTCTCTTTGTGGGAATTCATTTCTGCAAAGCCAGGGGGCCAGGGGCCTTGTCACTGGCCACTGTCCCTGGTGGTCTGGTGGCTAGGATTCAGCACTCTCACTACCGTGGCCTGACTTCAGTCTCTAGCCTGGGAACTGAAATCCTGCAGGCTGAGGCCACCCAAGATCAACACAGTGAATCCTTACCAATAAATAAATAAATAAATAAATAAATAAAATATATAGATATATACACACACATATGTATGTATATAAATATATATATAAACTTTCAAGATAAATTTCTATGACACACCATGGTGCAACTCCTTGACATTCTTATTTTACTCATGCATCAAATAATGGACACTTTAACTTTTTATTCTTTCTAGACTCCAAAGTAATTTACTTGATTTTTTAACCTCATTCTCTCTTGGTCTTTACCTACTTTCCAGAAATAGTAAATTGTTTTCTGGCCTTCCTTCTTTTAAGGAAACGCTTTCATACTTCTACTAAATGATTTCTTTTCTTTTTCTTATAAAACCACTGAGTGCACAATCTATCAATCAAAGAACACTCATTGCTTTCATAATCAGTTCTGAATGCTCCCTCTCAAGAAACACACTTTGGGGAAAAAAAAAATAAGCATAAATTTTCAGGTACTCTCCATTTTCTGATATTCTGCCCTTGAAGAATTCTAAGGTCAGCAATTTTTCTAGTATTCATTTCTTCTTGCCTTGATAAGTAATGGTTTATTCCACAAGCCTGCCTTAGTTCTCTAATGTGATTTTATTTTTTAATTTATTTTTGCAATGCTTCATTCTAGTTGAGACGAGTATCTGTAATTGGGTTTCTTAGAAATACACTGAATGTCCACTGTATTCCAAAGCCCATGATAGCAAGGTTGGACACAGATCAAGAAACAGAGAGGGGAAAGGAAAAATTCTAGAGCACCACTGACCAAAGAAAACAATGCAAGGCAAACATGTAATGAAAAAATTTTCAGTAGCCACATTTTAAAAAGCAAAGAGATGCAATATTTTAAATAATACATTGCATTTAACCACAAACATCCAAGATATGTTCATTTCAACATGTAATAAATATAGAGATATTATTAATGCAATATCTTACATTCTTTTTTTTCAATCTAAATCTACCAAATTGGGTTTATATTTTAGTCAATCTGACACTATTTTTTTACTGGAAATGATTTGTATTTAAATTCCATACGTTTATTGTTTAAAATTAAGTTCACATGCCCAGGTTGTTCAAACATACCTAATAATTTCCAATAACTGAAATGGAGTATCAGCCTTTAAATTTAAATTAATTAAAATTAAGTAAAATTAAAAATTCAGCTCTTAAAAAAAAAATTCAGCTCCTCAGCAACATCAATCCCATTCCAAAATATATATATATATATTTCATATATATATGAATATATTATATATATTATATATAATAACGGCTCAAAAGTTATTCCTGACTACTTTATCAGACAATACAGTCTTAGGGGGAATTGTGTTCGGAGCGTGGAGATGGCAATGGAGACTGCTGGTTAAATTGGGGGAATTATATAAATTTAAATGTAATGATGTAAGTTTAGCACTGACTTCTTAAATAAAAAGTTTGCACACAAAAAGATATGGAGATTATGAAAGCAACTGAACATAGGCCCAGATGGCAAAATACCAGATTGAGAGATTTAAGAATATTGGGGAGAAAGTCAATCTGTGGAGCATGAAGATGGAATTTCCGCAGGTAATTACAGTAGTCCTCAATGACTGTGTTGAGCCTTTGACCAGAAATTTACCTTTAGATTTTCAGAACACCTTTGTGATGTCGGGGTTAAATTTCTATTCTACAAATGAAGAAAATAAAGTAAAAATAAGAAAAAACCTGTCACAAAACAGGTCCTGGACGTCAGAAGGTGAAAGGTAGCAAGTACTGAGGGCGCAAGCAATGGAGTCATACCTCCCAAAAACAAACACGACAGCGGGAAAGCCTTGTTGCCCAATGGATTTCAGAAATTTCCTCGCTCCCTAAGACAAGTTTACCACCATAACTATTTCACCTTCATTTAAAGTATACAAAAATGCTTCTCTGGGAAGAGAGAAGCCAGAGACTCGTTTGCATTTCAGATATGCGTTTAAAATGAGAGGCAATGTATAATTTCGGTTAATGACTTGGCCTAAATATCCAAACTTGAAAAACAGATGCTGGCTTAATAGGTACAATTATTTCATTCCCTTGATAAACAAGAGAATTTTTTTAAATGCCCTGAAACAGGACGTGTTAAACTGAATTCTGAGAATGAGCAGACAAAGCAATCTTTTCTTTTCGGCCCTGCCCCGCTGACTCTCAGGCATGGTGGGCGGGGATAAATTAGGTTACCAACTAACCCCACCCCCTACCCACCCTCATTTGTAGTTTTCAAAAAGGTCCGCTTCCGGGTTTTAAATAAGAATTTCGGCGTGCTGTCCCTATTTGTGAGTACAGTACCTCATCTAGTCTTAGTGATGTCTGGACGTGGCAAAGGCGGGAAGGGCTTGGGTAAAGGGGGCGCCAAGCGCCACCGCAAAGTCCTGCGGGATAACATTCAAGGGATCACAAAACCTGCAATCCGTCGTCTGGCTCGTCGCGGTGGAGTAAAGCGCATCTCAGGTCTTATTTATGAGGAGACCCGCGGGGTTCTGAAAGTGTTTCTGGAGAACGTAATTCGGGACGCGGTCACCTATACCGAGCACGCCAAGCGCAAGACTGTCACGGCCATGGACGTGGTCTACGCGCTCAAGCGCCAGGGACGCACCCTTTACGGATTTGGCGGTTAAGTCGGCACCCACAAATTAATTTTCTGTAGCAATGCCCAAGGCCCTTTTCAGGGCCACCTAACTACTCGCTTGAAAGAGCTCGTTGCCCTGAATTGGTGTTTTCAGGGTTTTTTTGTAAGGAACTTGAGTTCCGAAGTTTGTTAGATTTTTGGGTGCAGTTGCTTTAATGCAGCTCATGTTTGCTTAGGTTTGAGTGCATCAAACGTTTACACCGTGCTGCAGCTTTAATGCCACACGATGGCTTTTCCAGTGTAGAACCCTTAGGCGTCCCACATTGTTTGAATAGCACTTCTGATTCTTAGGAATTCTCGGTCTTGCAAAATGAACCAGTGAACTTTAAGATTTTACTAATTTATTAGATTTTCCAAAATACAGAATTACTGTTTTGACAGTAAGCTATGAATAGTGTTGGGGGACAAATATAGGTAATGCCTTATTGGCCTGCTCAGATCTCACTCAAAACTTTGGTAAATTTTAAATATTCAGCCCCTAGTAGGGCGACTCAAGGGAAGAGGTATAATGAAAGAAGCTAAGACTGAACTGTAGAGAGTGAGGGCACCCATGAGGAGGCCCAGGTGGCACATGGGCCGTTTCTTCTCTCCCTTAAAAGCATTTATATTTGGATTATATAAACTAATTACCAGATGTTTTTTAATCTACAAAGAATTTGGGATTTCTCTCCTGCCTTTTCAAATCTATTCCCTGGTAGTCTGTAATAAAGCAACAAATTTAATTCATCTCAAGAACCCTCTGATTTCCTTTCTCAACTTTAATGTCAGAAACCGAGCTACATGGACAACTAGCCCTGTGCTGGGACTCTGCCACACCAAAGGTTTTCTCATGTCAGTATTTGCAAAGGAAAAGGGGAAAGAAGTCCCCATAGTAATAAATGAACAAATTTTTCTGTGTCTTGGCTTCAAAAGAAAGTCACTGGCAGAGGCCTGTTTAAAAGGACTTCAAGGTATTGGGTGCCTTTTCCTTACATAGGTTTCCTGCCTGCAGGACATCTGAACCAATCCCAGTACTGTGGCGGCAGGGGTGTGGGGAGGGGCTTGGGAAAGAAGGAACAATTTTTAGTTAACTGTCTTTTGGTCCTGTTGGATTCTGTGATGGTCTCTTAAGGTGGCCCCCAGGATTTCCCCTCTTGAGGTTCACTCTTGTGTGATCAAGTCCCTTGAGTGTGGATGTGACCTATGACTTGCTTTTAACCATCAAACCAGGTGACCATAGGTGACAGGATGTAAAAAATTTAGTGTATATGACTATGTTATCTAGGATTGTAACATCCTTGACTCTTACATGCTGGTTTTGATGAATCAAGTATCCCTGTTGTCAGGCCCAAATGACAAGAAACTCACAGGGCTATTTAGGAACTGAGGGAGGCCTTCAACTAACAGCCCATAAGGGCTTCAAGCCAACAGCCAACAAGAAAATAAGACCCTCAGTCTTAAACTACAAAGAACCAATCAGTAAATTAGTTTGGAAGCGGATATTTCCCCAAACATCCAAGAGACCTCAGTCCTGCATAACACCTCAATAGCATCCTCACAGAGGATCCAGCTAAACCCTGCCCAGACCCACAGAATCTGTGAGATAATACATGTGTGTTGTCTGAAGCTAGAAATTTCAAGGCAATCTGTTATGCAGCAATAGACAGCCAACACATTTGGCATCTTCATCAATCCATGTCATCAAAAATAACAGATATGATGAACTGAAACTGCAATCTTTATCTAAGGGAAGACCTACATTTAAAAAAAAAAAAAAAACTTTAATGTGAACAACATTGTTTCACAACTATGTGAACCTCTACTCACACACCCAATACTGACCTGGCACATGCATTGGTATTGTCTTGCTGGCCGCCCAAATAGCAACTCTATAAGCCGTGAAAAGTACTAAAAGCAATTTATCAAAGCCATTTTGCTTTCAGCAATACAGAAACTATCAAAATATTAACTCAGGGAAACTGTACATTTCATTCCATATTCTCTCTTCTCCCTGCACTTGTACATCTTCTCTTACTCCTGTGTTTTGTTTCTTCTTTTTTTTTCTTTCCTCTTGTGTAAATGAATACAGAACCTAACACTGACTGAAGGCAAGGAATACAAAAATGAAATATAAAAGAAAAATTAGTCAAATTGAGGATTTCAGACCCCACTTCAGCACCATGTAGGGTTGATTATATCAATAATAGCCTCAAGACAAAATAAAGTGAAAATCTTTTCTTTTTAATGCAAATTTGAAAATTCACCTTTGAAAGAGTATACTTGTAGTTGAGATTAAACTCTGAGGTTCCAGTAAATACCCCAGGCCTAGTCCAGTATATACTGTATAACTGAGATTCTGAGCCTTTGTAAAGTATGAACACCTTCTCATGAGTTAATATTTGTGAAGCACACAAAACTATTTTGTTGTAACATGGGCATTATATTTAAAAGAAGGAACCCAAATACAGGTACTAGCATCACACAACTTTAAGTCCACAGATACTCACTATAAAATTTTCAATCTAAGCAATGACTGGCTACAAGAACAATTTAAAGATTTTAAGAAATAAAAACACAAAACCCAGAATAGTAGAACTTTCTACTGGTTCCTACAACACACATTTCAAATTCTTTGCTGCACTGAAGAACAAAAATTCAAATAAACCTCTCATACTGCAATACTGTTTCCTGCACTTTAAAGAATGACTGTAAAAAAACAAAAGAAAAAAAACATGTTTTTAAAATACTGACAAATCTTGATATTATAGCTCTCAATATGCAAAAATGAGTGGCTCTAAAAAGAACCATTGAGAAGTGCTAGAGGCATAGAAAAATTTACTTGGAGCTGGTGTACTTGGTGACAACCTTGGTGCCCTCGGACACGGCGTGCTTGGCCAGCACCCCGGGCAGCAGCAGGCCCACGGTCTTCTGAATCTCCCTGAATGTGATGGACAAGTGCTTGTTTTAACGCTCCAGGAGCGACGCCTCGCCCGCGATGCAAAGATGTTATTGACGAACGAGTTCATGATGCCCATGGCCTTGGACGAGATGCCGGGGTCCGAGTGGACCTACTTCAGCACTTTACATAGATAAAGATAGAAGAGCTCTCCTTATGGCCGCACTTGCGTTTCTTGCCATTTTTCTTCTGAACCTGAGTCACTACCTTTTTGGAGCCGTTTTATGAGTTGGGACAGAGTTAGCCGGCTCTAGAATGGTAAACAAAGTAAGCAAAATTGGGGCATTAAAAGAACGACAACAGGGCGCAGTGGTTGAGAGTCCGCCTACCGATGCAGGGAACACGGGTTCGTGCCCCGGTCTGGAAAGATCCCACATGCCGCGGAGCGGCTGGGCCCGTGAGCCGTGGCTTTGGGCCTGCGCGTCCGGAGCCCGTGTTCCGCAACGGGAGAGGCCGCGGCAGTGAGAGGCCCGCGTACAGCGCGCGCACGCGCACGCGCACGCGCACGCGCACGCACACACACACACACACACACACACACACACACACACGAACGAGAACAAAAGGAACATCGCGACTATTTATATCAAGGATATACAAACGAACACTCACAAAGCTAAACTTTGATTGGACAAAAGCTGACCAATAGATTACTAGTATGTAAACTAGGGTTCAAAAACTCCCTTTTTTATTGGATCAAAAACGAACACGTTTGTATATTCCTATAGGTTGATTTACAACACTGTTATGAGACTATAAATTCATTCACGCACCAAAAAAATCAATTTCTTTTTAATTAAATGAAAGTCTTCGCGTTTGGATGCGGAAACCAGGTAAGGAAATCCTGTTATCTAGCCCAGTCCAGTCCTGACCGCAGCTCTTTCGGGTTTGTTCGGGACACTTTGGGACCCTCGGAAGGAGTCCCGAAATGCCGGCCCATTGCAGTGTTATCAAGAAAGACTCGATCGCCGCCATCTTCTTTAAGGTTCCACATTGCAAAGCTTTTCATGACGGCTCTCACCGTTAGACCCAGGGTGACATTTTAAATGCATCAAAACCAAACAACAGAGCCAAATTACCAGTTTTGAGTCAGACACGACACTAAAGATCCAGGGATTCCAGGATATTGGGATTTTGCTGCGTGTCCCCTGAATAATACAAAATTCCTTTCATCTTAACAGTATTTCCTAGAAGAGCATGTTACAGTGAACTAGATGTTTACGGTCAATGTGGAATAGGATTCATGAGATGCTTAGACGATGGATTTTTAAATAGAGGGAAGGCCTGGGACTAAGATACGATGAAAACGGGTTAACTGCAGAAAATAGCGGGTGTCTAAAGTCTAAACTTTTCCGAACACATTCTATTGTGTATATCCAAACAGGAAAAAAGTTGAAGAATATTAAATGAGTAATGTGTTTTTGGACAATACTTGAGTGTGTGGGTATTATCGATAAAACAACTCGGAAAAAAAAATTTTTTTTTTTAAGGGGCCGGGAAGATGTCTGCTAATTGAAATTCACCAATCCCAAACTTGCCCCTAATGGATAAACCAATCCTAAATCGCTCGGAGCACTTCCGGAATTTAGCAGCGGATGACTAACAGGAATTGCCCACAATCCAATCAGAGTGATTCTGTCCCTGTATAAATATAGAAGCAAATCTTCCAGTTTAGTCCCTTTATTTTGCAGATAAGTGATGGCGCGTACAAAGCAAACTGCTCGTAAGTCGACCGGCGGCAAGGCGCCGCGCAAGCAGCTGGCTACCAAGGCGGCCCGCAAGAGCGCGCCGGCCACGGGCGGCGTGAAGAAGCCGCACCGCTACCGGCCCGGCACGGTGGCCCTGCGCGAGATCCGCCGCTACCAGAAGTCCACGGAGCTGCTGATCCGCAAGCTGCCGTTCCAGCGCCTGGTGCGCGAGATCGCGCAGGACTTCAAGACCGACCTGCGTTTCCAGAGCTCGGCCGTGATGGCGCTGCAGGAGGCGTGCGAGGCCTACCTGGTGGGGCTCTTCGAGGACACCAACCTGTGTGCCATCCACGCCAAGCGCGTCACCATCATGCCCAAGGACATCCAGCTCGCCCGCCGCATCCGCGGGGAGAGGGCATAAATTATTATTGCCAACATGTGCCAACTTAAAACCCAAAGGCTCTTTTCAGAGCCACCTATAATTTCACTTTGAGGAACTGTATCACAAGGGAGTAGAAAATCCCCCCGGCCCCCACCAAGGCAAGGCTGCAGGAGGACAGAACTCCCTTCTCCCCCAAGTATTCCATGTACCAGCCCCAGGAAAGACAGTCACCCCTGCACACTCTGTCTTCCATATAAGAACAGGACATTGAGTCCTGAAACTATTCCTCTGTAATCCTTAAAGTTATTTGAGAAACAGCCAGGGGAAAATAGGTGATATATAAATATTTTTATCCTCTTAACCCCTAAAAGAGAAATAAACCTCCCATGTGAAGATATCCTTATACCAGTATGAGAATAGAAAGTATCCTTAATAGAATTTGGGAATTCAATGCTAAGGAAGCTGTATAAGCAAACTTCATTTGTCTGCTACCCCAAGTACAAGCCATATATATGTGTGTGTGTGTGTGTGTGTGTGTGTGTATATATATATATATATATATATATGGCATATATATACTTAATGTAAATATATATATATAGTCTGCTTTGGTTACTTCGGTGGTCTCATTTCTGAATGACCTCTGTGCGTACAAATTGTTTTTTCCCCCGTTAATCTATGTCAATTTAATTATTAGAGCAGACAAAATAATTCAAATTTCCCTCTCCCTGATACAAGAAGTCCAGGGATGACGTCAGGTATGAGAAAAAGGGTGGGTCCTTGAGCAACCTGGAAAGCATGCAGGGATGCTTTATGTGGCATGCACACACTTACACATGTGTGTGCACATGAACATGAACATGTTCAAGGACCCAGGCTGAGTACTACTGGAGAGCAGTTTGGTGTTAACTTATTTGCTTCTGTACTGAGCAATACATCCTCTGGTAAAGGTCGTCATACTTTCTGTACTGAAAATAGAGACCTGGTACCCAAAACATGGGTTCCATGGGATTTCCAGAGTTCAACTTCCAGCAGCACCACCGGCAGAGTGGGCAGCAGTGCTGTGAGTGATGCAGTTGGGCAGAGCACTAGTGCACCAAATCTGGGGCCTGAACTAATAAGTATGTTCAGCACATCAGGAATTTATAGGTTGTTGCAGCATATAACTGAAAACTCAGATTGTGCAGAATGTGTCTGCACCCTGCCTGAGAAACATGATATAGTCACTAAGGCAGAACTTAGGCTTTGCCATAATCACCTATTATCCATCCTCAAAGAGCCAATGAGACAACAGCTCCCAACTTTCCTCTAACAAATGCAGAATCCTAGGACAAACCCTACAGCAATGCCAGGTTTGTGGATTCAGTCAGGTTTTACAGACATTGGCAGTGGGAACGCCCAGCCTTATTCCTGGGTTTACTCCCGGTCGGGGTGGGGGTGATTAGGCAACACTGGGGGCTCTTCAGGAGCTAAGTGAATAGCTCTGCAGAAAAGTGAGAACACACGTCCCACGGCAGGAACCAAAGACACTGGACACCAACAGTTTATTTAACAAACGTTGCAGACTGTTACTGGAGCAAATCCTCAGCTACAGAAACCGGAAGTCACACTTCAGAAACAGTGGGAAGAGCTCAGTGCAATGTTTTTGAACCTTGAAGCAAAACTGCAAGTGACAATGGCAATGCAGTGTGTTTTCTATGTGACTGTGGAAAGGCTTATTACGCTCCCAGTCATCATCGCAGCACTTCTGCCATTTAAAAAAATGTAATTTTCAGGTGGAATGCAGGAAATACAGAAATCAAACCAAAACTGGGGGTGGGGGGGGCAGCTGGGGAAAAACAACAAAAGTCTTGTGCATGAAAGTCCATAACAACTTTATTTATAAATTAGAAACAACTTAATATCTTTCAACTGATGAATGTTTAAATAAATTCTCATACCCCATGCAATGCAAACCTACTCAGCAATAAAAAGGGAGGCTATTGATACATGCAACTGCCTAGATGGGTAATGCTTAGTGAAAAAAGCCAGTCTCAAAATGTTGCATTTTGTATTATTCCATGTATATAACATTCTCAAAATGGCAATTCTAGAGGTGGATAACAGATTAGTGATTGCCCCAGGACAGGGGAGAAGTGAGTGGATGTGGATATAAAAGTGTTACATTAAAGAGTTCGTTGGTGATGATGGAAAAGTTTTGTGTCAGCGTTGAGATGGTAGTGACACATAAAATTGCACAGGGCTATACACACACACACACACACACACACACACACACAAACGGGTGCATGGAAAAATTGGTGAGAGCTGAATAAGGCCTGTAGGATAGTTAAAAGTACTTTGCCAATGTCAATTACCTGGCTTTGATATTATAATATAATAAGATTTCACCATTAGGCGAAACTGGGTTCAAGGAACTCTAGGTACTATTGGAGCAACTTTTTGTGAATTTAGTTATTTCAAAATAACAACGTAAAAAAAGCTGTGACCTTTCTTTAGCAGTTGCTACTGTGTATTGCTTTGGATTCCAAGGCTTGTTTAACAAATTAATGTGGTTTTTTTTGGTGTGTTTTGGTTTGTTTTTGAATAAATAGCAGTGTTTTCCTTTCTTCTGGCTGTTCTAGTGATGACATGTCCATTGAACAGCAGTTTGGTTCGTTTATGTTGGTGTGTGATTTTTTAGCTATTGCTGCCACTACCTCAAAAGTAAATTGAGTTTTGAAATTTGATATTTGTAATCTCAAATTTACTGATGGGGTAATTGGTTGAGCTACTGCTCAGCTCTTAGGACAGTGTGCTTGGTATATCACAGTGTGAAGTAAAAATAATCTATTATTTTGAACATTCTATTTATTCCAAGGACATCATTTAAATCATAGTGCTCAACAATTTTTTTAAAATAATATAAAAATCTAGGAAAGATCACATTTTTACTTCTGGCACTTGCATAAAATCTCTTTGCCTAACATTGGCGTTTATGATAGCTTTGCATGAATTCCATGCACCAACCACAGTAAAGGACAATCACCCCTCCACCCTCTGTCCTCTATATAAGAACAGGGTATTATTAGTCCCTGACAATTTACATTCTTTTCCTCTGCAATCCTTCATTGTTCAAATTTATATGCTTAATCTGTATAAGTGAAAGCATACTGTACAAACTGGTGTTATATTAGAAATGTTTTGAAATCTTTCCATGTGCCTTAGGCCTGTCTGTATTATAAATACTTTGTTTTTAAGAACAAAGCCCAGGGCGATAGAAATTTATTGCTCACGAGCTAGACGCTATTTTGTGTACAATAACTCCATTATCAATAGTATTGATCCTATTTTATGGATAAGGCCACTGAATCTCAGATAGATTAGTAAACATGCCCAATAATACAGTTTGAGAGCAGCTTGCTTATGGATTCCAAACCCAAAGCCTGGCGTGGTTGCTTGTCAATGTATTTATAAATTCCTTTGTTTGGGGAATTTGGGCTTAAAGGCCAGTGGCAAAGATCCAAGAATATATGGAATGGATAAATCTTTAAACACATACAAACATACTTAAACGAGGCGATTCCCTTTGTGTATACGTTTGATGCTTCTGTTTAAAGATTCTTATGTTCTGAATATCAGTAAAACGCCCTAGCCCTTGTTCACTTCAGGTCTTAGAAGCAAGGGGCGGGGACTCAGTACTGTTTCCCGCCTTTCTGGTCTCAGTTTTCACAAAGGTCCGCACAATCGCTACATAACGGGCTGCAGGTTGCTAGCGTTAGGCTATCTCAGCCGCTGTGCTTAGTATTTCTCTGATATGTCTGGACGGGGCAAGGGCGGGAAAGGCCTGGGAAAAGGGGGCGCTAAGCGTCACCGCAAGGTTCTGCGCGATAACATCCAGGGCATCACCAAGCCCGCCATTCGCCGTCTGGCCCGGCGTGGCGGTGTGAAGCGCATCTCTGGTCTCATCTACGAAGAGACCCGCGGGGTGCTGAAGGTGTTCCTGGAAAACGTAATACGGGACGCTGTCACCTACACCGAGCACGCCAAGCGCAAGACTGTTACCGCCATGGACGTAGTCTATGCGCTCAAGCGCCAGGGACGCACTCTCTATGGCTTCGGCGGCTAAGATTGAGCTTTGTAAGGTTTTTCTGTAGCAAAGTTAAAGGCCCTTTTCAGGGCCACCTACCCTTTCTATGAAAGAGCTCACACTTACCATTTGGTGGTCTGAGGGTAGTTTGGTACAGATGGGAGAAATGAAGCACAAAAATGTTGCTTAGGCATAGTTCGGTCTTCAGTCCCTAAGGTGTTTTCACAATGCTGGAGGTGTTACTGTCGCTGTTCCTGATGTATAGATTAACTGAGGACCAACAGGTGGCTAGTGGCTAAATGTGGCCACGCAGCTGGTAAGTAAATGGTCATGGATTCTTTGAGTAGAAATAAATATTTGGGGTGTCCACAGACACTAGAGTACAGCTCTTACATGGCTTATATACTAAATTAAACTAAATTATGAAAATGTGACAAGACAAAGGAGATTGGGCTAGGATAGTTAATGGTAGAAAAGGAACTAGGAAGATAAGGGCTAGTTTAACAATGCAGAGTTCTCTCTGCTTTAAGCTTCCTATCTGGTGATAAGAATGCTATTTTCTTCCTGGTACAGGGAGGGAATCTTCCATATGGGAGTTTGATTTCCTGTTTTTAGAAGGAAAATAGGAGGTCAGAGTGCTCTTTTGCACCTGCTGTTTTTCAAGTGCCTTTAGCTCAAAATAACTCAAACCAAAGTGGCATATTTTAGGGTGGCATATTCTGCCACCCTTCACCTCCAAGCACACTACCAGGCAACTTTCCCAGAGGTCACAGGGCAGAAAGGCTCACAGACTAAATTAAAATGCTTAGAAATTTTAATCAATTTAAACCACGTTGCAAAAAGCATGGGGAAATAGATGGACAGCACAGCATACTTAGGATAAGACAAACAGGTGGAAGGTCCTCGCTAGATGAATCCTGTTATTTACACAATGTTCATATAATCTCCTTTGCTCTCTGCCACATCAGCCTTCCTTCCTGATGATGGGCTTCTGAGGACCAGAGTTAAGTTGAACAAGGGGACTGAGCAGGTGGAAGGTAGCTGGGCCAATCACACACAGTTGCTCTATTAAACAGATCCAGGGGTATATTTGCTTGGTCTATAGTTGTCACTCACCAATGGGTTTTATCTGCATCCTATGGGCAGAGGTCAAGTGGGTGGCTGACTTAAGATATCAAGTATGGGGCTTCCCCGGTGGCGCAGTGGTTGAGAATCTGCCTGCTAATGCAGGGGACACGGATTTGAGCCCTGGTCTGGGAAGATCCCACATGCCACAGAGCAACTAGGCCCGTGAGCCACAACTACTGAGCCTGCGCATCTGGAGCCTGTGCTCCGCAACAAGAGAGGCCAAGATAGTGAGAGGCCCGCGCACCGCGATGAAGAGTGGCCCCCGCTTGCCACAACTAGAGAAAGCCCTCGCACAGAAATGAAGACCGAACACAGCCAAAAATAAATAAATAAACAAATAAATAAAAAGCCAAGTATTTGAAGCCCTTTAAAAAAAGAAAGATATCAAGTATGAGATGCCTCATAGATACTGAGAATTTTATGTGCTAATGAATGTGTGGTGCCTACTTGGTCCTTCAATCCCATCCTCTCTGTGTTCAGCACACGTTTATCTCTAGTCTCTGAGTCTAACATATACTTAGACGTAACTTAACGTATACTCAGTCCTTCGCAGAACTGAGCACTCTTCAATAACAGTGAATCCCCCTTACACCTGCCTCCTCTCCCCTCACTCTCCCCTGCTCTTTCCTCAGCCAAATACCTGCTACTCCTTCTGGGCCCGGCTGTCATATTGAAACGGAGCAGGACAGTATGGTCTATGCCCCCCATGTCCTCAGCCTGACTTTTGTCTGTGGACAGACTTTAGCCAAGGAATAAGTTTAATCAGAGAAGTGAGAAAATACAGAAACAAAGGAAACCTGTTAAAGAAGACCAAATAATAATAGTTTAGTCCTTAAGCAAAGTCAAGGACCTTTAGTTCCTCCTCAAGGGCTATAGTTAATGTTCTGAGCCACATCCTGTGAGCTGCCTTGTAGGCACTGAAACCCCTGCCAGGTGGAAGAAGTTAACTACATGATGACCAGACTGCAGCCACGATATAAGCTGTCACAAATCCGAGAAATGGCCTCAAAGAAATGGGAACAAACTGACCCTGGAAGTAAAGACTAACTGTACTTAATAATCAAGATGATGCTGGTCAGACCACCACATGACCAATTTCAAGATGACTGTGAGGGCTGACTGTACTGTTTCTGCATGTAGCACCCTCCCTCAGCCTGGAAAAGCTCTTGCTCACTGATTGTCAGTGAGAAGTCAGCCTTTGGACAGGCGTTCGCCCTCCCCCTCCCCCCGCCCCAGTTGCTGGCATCCAAAATAAAGCAAACTTTCCTTTCCACCAACCTTGCCTCTTTATTGGCTTCTGAGCAGCGAGCAGCCAGACCGTACTTTCGGTTACAATATGACCTTCTTCCTCATATCCTCATCGTTCCCTTGCCTGCAAAGGGCTCTAAAAATGAAATTTCTGACCATAAGTGTTCCTACTTGAATATAGTCTATCTTTTATTATTATTTTTCTAATTGTTTTTGTTTAACTTTCTGGTTCAACCAAGCTATAAATTACTGGAAGTTAGGACTAAGCTTTCTTCTTTCCTGGTGTCACTCATATATCAGTGCATAGACTGAATATTCAAGGATACACTAACTTGGGGAAAAACACAATTACACCCTTATTGTGTAGCCTTTGAACCCAGCGTTGGCAGAGGCAATCTGCCACGGGCCCTGAGGGTTCTTACTGGGTGTGCCAAGAATGCCATTTATCAGGGTTGAGGAACCTTAAAGAATGGGGTAGTGGCTGTCCCCAGACAAAGAGCAGATTTGCTTAGTACACTCAGTTCAATCCCCCAAGCTGTACCCTCGCTGTGATGCAAACCCACTGTGTGTTCAGTATCCACATGGGCCCCTCCAGGTCATCCCTGTGGGACCTGGTGGACAAGGGGATCCAATGCAAAATTGCTGCTTGCTGTGCTGTGCTGTAATAAAATCTCGTCTCTGACCT
Source organism: Hyperoodon ampullatus (assembly GCF_949752795.1). Lineage (NCBI taxonomy): Eukaryota > Metazoa > Chordata > Mammalia > Artiodactyla > Ziphiidae > Hyperoodon > Hyperoodon ampullatus. The sequence continues at coordinate 84,749,346 of NC_136923.1, read as the reverse complement.
ACAAGTGTTGTGTCTACTGCCAGCAGTCATGAAAGACTTACAGGTTATCTTATTATCTTGTAAGTAGGATAAGATCCCAGACTCTTCACAAACTCTGACACAAAGTGAAGAAGGAGAAGAAGAAGGAGAAGGAGAGGAAGGGGGAGGGGAAGGAGAAAGGAGGAGAAGGCATCGAGGTGGAGAGGGAGGAGGAGGAGGAGGAGGAGAAGCGGGGGAGAGAGAGAAGGTGCGAGTGCAGCATTTTATTCCAGGGAGATCCTCAATAGCTGTCTGCCCCTCTTGGTGGCACTATCAGGCCTGGAATAAATGTTAGGCTGTCCAGCCTCTGAATCTCTCTCTCTCTCTCTCTCTCTCTCTTTTTTCCTACATGGCATGATGAAATTTGCAACTCACTCAGATTTCTGCAGTGGGAGGGAGTGATTGTAGATTGGGAATAATGCAGATAGAGAGACCTGTCAGGCCACTATAGGGATTAGAAAGCTGTATAAGAGAAACAAAACTTTCCTCTACCTTTTTAGGGTCTCTAGCTGGGCCTGAGAATTAAGTTGATATAAGACAGATTAACATGAGAAAAGCATACAAATTTTATTTAATCTTTTTACATGTACATGGGAGTCTTCACAGGAAAATGAAGACCCAAAAAGCAGTTAAGCCTAAGTGCTTATATACGAGGTTGAACAAAGAGTAGTAATTGTGAAATAGCATCTAAAATATATGGGGAGACTAAAGGAAGATAAGGATTATTTTAACAAGGTCTGTTTGTATAGATTCTCTCATCCTGGGCTCCCCACTTCTGGTGATAGGAATGTTCATTTCCTCCTGGTATAGGGATGGCACCTTTCACATGGGATAATTATCTGCTTTCGGGAAGAAAAGGGGAGATCACAGCCCCATTCTTTCATTAGGTGTTTTTCAAGCACCTTAGCTCAAAATAATCCTTATGCAAAAGTGGCATATTTTGGGGTGGCATATTCTGCTCCATTTCAGCTGATATTCAATTTTTGGGGTGCCAAGATGTCTCAACATTTATGGCACACTCTGGAAGAGACGGCTCAAGGAGGATCTATGAACTGATAATGGAGAACAAGAGTTTGTTAATTGAGTGCAACCACAGAACAGAGGAATAGGATCCAAAGAAGCAAACTGAGAAGGATCATGGAGAACAATAGGATCTGGGTTAGGAAGAAAGGTACCACAAAACACTGTGAGAAAATTTGTGAAGGCAGGAGTAATAAACAGGGTCAGATGTGCGTGGTTTTTGCCATTCGAAGGTCACTGGTAACTACGCCAAGGATATATTTAGTGAGTGATTTGTGAAGAAGTCATATAATCATGAAAAGACATGAGGATAGTGACTCCAGATTACCCAAGGCTTGGAGATTTGATAAATGGAAAGGATCTAGTCATTGATAGAGGTATGGATTAAATTGAGAGACACTGAAACATATTTATATGTGGATGGGAAAGAGCCAGTAGAAAGAGGAATAAAACTTTAAGTTGGGATATCACTATGATTAGATCAGGATGACCAACTAATTTATTGTGCAAATAAGTTATTGATAGTGGAAGTGGGCTCCATTAATAACTATCTTAAGATAACAGGGACAGAATGAAACTGTCCCTGGGTGTGTGTTCACCCACACACCAGGGTGTGTTTTCACTGACACAAACACAAAGCTTCTGGGAGTGAAAGATTTAGAACACAGGTGGCAGGATGAGCATGAGAAGGCCTGAAGAGCATCTCTTCCTCCTGGTGGGAAAATGGAGAGGTAAGGATGCGGTCAGAGGTGGGATGGCCATATGAAAGAAGGTCACGTTATCAACGTTTTGGAAACAAAGCATTAAGATTGATGACCTCTTAGTCATGTTAAGAGTTCCAACGCGTCCTCAGGAGTACACTAAATAAGACAAAATTTTATGTCTCTTCCACCCGATTTGAGTTCACTACCTATGGCTCCATCTATCCAGAGCTATCTACAACGTTTTCTGTAGGAAGCTGCTTAAAGGCCCCAGGTGCCCTCTTCAGGACACTAGGTGCTTGGTCTTTGGGACATTCTGGAGAAGTTAATTTTAATGTTTTTGGGGTAAAATGAACTCAAACATGTTGAAATTAGAAAACTGATGCCACGTCAAATGCAATTCACTTCTGTTGAGTAAAAATTCCAGCAGTTCCACTGCACGAGATTGTTTTTAGATGTCTGAGAGCCGCCATCTTGAGACGATATCTAACTCGGAAAAAAGACCAAAAAAACGCGACAGCCGGGGTCTACAAAAAGAAAGCAACTGCCTTAATTAAAATCGGCACCCAATATTAATATAAGACAGCAAATATTACCTTTGTTCTTCTTTTGTGCCAGTTAACAGCCCTTCATGTGACCAAGTGGGTGGCCCTGAGAAGGGCCTTTTGTAAGTAAACAAGAGCTTCACAGCCGAAGACCGCAGTGAAACTTAGCCGCCGAAACCGTACAGAGTGCGTCCCTGGCGTTTGAGCGCGTAAACCACGTCCATGGCGGTGACAGTCTTGCGCTTGGCGTGCTCGGTGTAGGTGACAGCGTCGCGGATCACATTCTCCAAAAACACCTTCAGCACCCCGCGGGTCTCCTCGTAGATAAGACCAGAAATACGCTTCACACCACCACGCCGGGCGAGGCGACGAATAGCAGGCTTGGTGATGCCCTGGATGTTATCACGAAGAACCTTACGATGACGCTTGGCGCCCCCCTTCCCCAGACCCTTTCCACCCTTGCCTCGACCAGACATGACTCAGAACTACTCCAAACCTCTTACAGGACCTAACAGAGGGCTGCAGCCTCTTATATAGCAGTTCCACGGACCTATTAGGAAACTGAAACGGCGGGGGCGGGAAAGAGACCTCTGCCCCCGCCTCTTCCCTTCCTCACTGGCCGTCTGCTATTGCCTAGCAGGGAAGGGGCGGGGAAATGCGACTCAGTATCTGTTTCCGGTTTCCTGGTTGGGGTCCAGAGTCGCCGGTTTTGTGGAGTCTAGTCGTGTGCCTGTGGGTTTTCTCAATTAATATTGTACAAGTCTCCTCACCACTTTTATTATTTAACAAAAGGAGGCAGTACCGCCACATTTGTCTACAAAAGGGAGAGAAAGCAGAATAAAATTAATTTGAAAGCATGAAGATACTTAAAATAATGTAAGTATTCTTAAAAACTCTAGTAATACTTATTAAGTTTGGCTGATCCTGAACGTTTCCGTTTGGCAAAGCGTTTACATAACCATCGTTTTTCAGCATTCCTGATAAAGAGGGAGGTCTAGGAAGGGGAGCCAATGTTAATTGAATTTCCGGTCTTTTCTCCCCAATTTATAAAGCACTATTTACATTGTGAGGATGAAGAATCCCAGGATTGAAGACCTAATCCTGTTCTAATAAGTGGTATTGTTGGGGGTAGAACTGAGGCCTTCTGATTCTGTGGTCTTATGTTCTTGCCACCTACCACCGAGCTATGTCATTAAAGCATTGAAGATACATCAGGATGAATAAGTTTGCAAATTAACAGAATTTAAAAAAATAACAAAAGAGTGAAATACTGTCCAAGTAAAAAGGGTAACTGAAGTTCTACACACAGATAAGTATTGATATGTTTAATAGACAAATGCCAACATTACTCACAGTCCACAAATTCACATTGAGTACCTTCTATGTAACTACAGAGGTGATTAAAAACAAACAAACAAAAGCCTTCTCTGCTGGTGCTTACCATATAGACGGTCAGAGGATTATTAACTTCCTTGAGTCACAAACTTTTTGAGATTTAGTTCAGGTGCAGTAACCTGTGGATTTAGACATTGTGATCTCCCCTGCTCTCCTTTTTGAGAAAGGCACTAAACAAGAATCATTGATTCATTGCATTCATTCATTCAACAATTTAGGGTCTACTATACGCCAAGAATGGTGTACAAATACCAGGTTTACAAAGACAATCACACATTCTTTTAAAGAACTGAAACACTAGCTGAAGGAAGAGAAAAGGGATGAGGGGCCATATAATCAGCCCACCATCCTAGATTCATCCTGGTAGTGATGGGTGGAGCAGCCATATCCCAGCAGCATTAGCATCACCTGGGAGCTTGTTAGACATACAGAATTTCAGGACCAACCCCAAATCTACTGAACTGATATGACATTTTTAAGATCCTCAAGTGAGTGGTTTGCTCATTCAAGTTTGAGAAGAATTGTTTTAGAGCTGTGCTTTCCTATATTAGCCACTAGCCACATATGCTCATTTAAATTAAAATTAAAATTAAATAAAATTAAAAATTAATTTCTTCAGTCACTCTAACTACCTTTAAGTAAATGCTCAATAACCACAGGCAAGTGTAGTTGTTGTCTGTTCTACAGTGCAGATACGGAACATTTCCATCATTGCAATAGGTTGGATTGGGCTGTATTGTGATGGAGAACTTCTGGAGAACTTCTAGCCCAGACTGGGAAAGAGTGTGGTAGGTACCTGAGAATGAGGATCGTTGCAGGAAATGAGGATTGGAGTATTTTTGAGGTATAATAGAAATTAGTCACCTTCTGTGTGTACCAGATATTACAGATACACAGAGGGACATGGAAAAAGGAAAGTGGAAGTTTGAGAGTAGTAGTGTCCTTTTTAGGAAATAAAATGAATAATATTGATATATAGTTGTGCTTGAAGGGGAGTTTCAAGTGGTAGAGTGTCCTCAGGTGAGACCATCTGACAGGAAATTAAAATAGATGTGATTTCTCATTACCCTTCTGAACACATTACATTGTAAAACAATGCTCTGTTTGCTCTATAACCCTTATTTTTAATTTGGCCTTTTTGACATTTAGTCAACATAGTCACTCTTCTCCTTAAATGTTTGAAATTTATTGAATTTTGGAACACTTAAGTACAGCCCCTGTGGATTGCCCTGGTGAGCCCTGTCTTATTCACAGTCATTTACTATGGTGAGTGGGGGCTTGACACCAAAATTGAGAGAACATGAAGTTGTGAGACATCCATCACTTGTTTAAATTTAGTTTTTCTTATTTATTTTTTACATCTATAAAGTAAAAATAGTTCAAGTCTTAGTCTAGCAGAAAATCCATGGTTTTAGAATATATGCAGATTTAGGATTCAAAAGTAATACAGACAACTTTTTTGTGGGCTACCAAGTAATAGGTGGAACTTTTCAACTTTATAGTCCCATGGGGTGATCCAGCTTTCAAGAACCTTGTCCATGCTACAGTTAGAGACAGCGTAAATACCTGGATCTCAAGAGATAACAGTACCTACACACAGCACAGCTCCATCCTCCTATACACATCTAGGGAAGAACTTTTCAGGTGAAATCAAGTCTCAATTATTGCTCTCCAGGAAGGGCAGAGATTACCTATAAACAAGGAAGCAAATGACCCTGAGCCCCAATGTCTTTGGAACCTAAATAGCCATGGGAACCGGTAACAGTTGCACAAGAAAGAAATGGTGGCATCTGCTGTAGAAAGAACTTTTCACCTATCTTAAATTGAGTACATACAACTTAGGGAACAATTCCAACAAGTATTCAACAACTGATATCATGCCTACAATGATCACCAAAATAGTAAAGGTTTAAAAATATGAATTTTAATTTTATCTTTAGGTCTAGATAGTATTAGGCTCTGGGTTGAAAAGGAAAAGGGTGTATATAATGTTTGTTACAATTGCTATTGACAGTGATGATACTGAGGATGACAAGTAGCCCCATCCTCCAGACAGATGTAAAATGCCTTCCCTGGGAAAATTGGAATGTTCTAGATCCAATCCTATAAGCTTCCCTCTTTATACACTGTATTTGTAATTGGTATATAACATGATCTCAATTCCCAGAGACTTCGTTACAGACAGTGCCAGCCAATAATGACTATTTAAAAACAAGCCAAGTCATTTTTGTGGAATTAGTTCAGTGCAGAGAGATGACATCTTTTAAGTTGATTATCCTGTCTTGGACTTATATGGGAAAATTCTCAAGTCACTATTGAATGTAGGCCAGAATAAATAGATTTTTGGAAGTAGGGGTATTTATTAAAAAAAAACACAACACCAAAATACTTTTCTTGTTTATTTATTTTGACAAACATGAGGTTTAATTTCAGTATCTGATTATTTGGTGGATATTAATTTTGTGCTTAATATCCAATATTTATCGAATTCCATTAGCTCTCTGTCTTACAAAGAGATGGAGCATTAAATCAGTCATGTTTGCTATGAAATGTTTATTCAACTCCTTAGTGGACACATTCAGCCAATTAATTTAGGTCATGATAGCCTGGTTCATATTTTTTAGTAAAAATCCCAAGGAAACTTACGAAGATTCAGAAAGTGAGTTTAATGAGAATTTTTTTTACTTTCTAGTCCTCTGTGCCCCTATTTGCAATGTTGAAAAAAGATAAATCAAATTTGTATTTTAAGTATCATTTTGAAATATAGGAAATATGTACATAATTCTGTACTAAATATTGGAGGAAAAAATCTTATGGACAGAATATCATTAGGCAATATACAATTTTAACCCACGTGATCTTACAGAGTTCTTGAGCTCAGAGCTGGTAAAATGATGTAGAACTGCCAATCTATTGCTTCATGATTCACTTTTCTTCTTTGTAGATGGTGTGATTGATCTCTAATGCTCATTCTAGGTCAGAAAAATCTATTATACTAATTTTTAGAGAAGGTTGGTGACTCTATTTGGAGCTGTTTATCTAGAAAATAAATGGAGCAGCCTCACACCCCATCCTTCCAAAAATGTTTAAATCACCGAAACACTGGGAGCAAACCCAGTTTACACACTGGTCACTCAAATATTTTTTTAAAAAATCTATCCTTTTTAAAATAGTTATCCATCTTGTACGTAGAATTTTCTACCCCAGTGCCAATTCCCAGTGCTTAGAGCAAACAAGTTGCAGGAGAGCTGTGCTATTGCTCCCGCGAAAAAACCGATTTTCCTTGTATATTTGAGTAAAAATGAGGTTATTTATATAAGGTTGAAAAGAAAACAATGTGTATGACAATGCCCTGGAAGAAAGATTTGCAAAGGAAGCAGTGAGAACTAGTAATTTTAAGGAAAATCTGAAAGTTGTCTCAATTTGACCGAAGTTTCCAAGAGAGTTGGGGGAATCAGGAAAGTTTCAGGGGGCCGGCTTTTAAACTAGGTATAGCAAATAAGGCAGGAATGAAGCCTGAAGAGTCTCGGATCAGTTTCCCCCAAATCCCTAATTATTTCGTGCCCAGACTTCTTATATTTTTCTTCTTTTTTAAGGGGCAAAAAACACAGCCATTCGGCAGAGCCGAGGAGCCCTTCGTAGCAGCGCGGCGCACGGAACAGGCAACCAATCATCACGCAGCGACTCTCTATATAAACCCCCAGCCGGCGGCTCCCGGGACACGCCGTTCTGACAGTTTAAGCTCACTTTTTGTCTTTCCTGGCTAGACAGAAAGATGTCGGAGACTGCTCCAGTTGTCCCTGCTGTTCCCGCACCTACAGAGAAAACACCTGTTAAGAAGAAGACGAAGAAAACGGGCGCAGCTGCTGGAAAACGCAAAGCGTCCGGGCCCCCGGTGTCCGAGCTCATCACCAAGGCTGTCGCCGCCTCCAAGGAGCGCAGCGGCGTGTCCTTGGCCGCGCTGAAGAAAGCGTTGGCGGTCGCTGGTTATGACGTGGAGAAGAACAACAGCCGCATCAAGCTGGGCCTTAAGAACTTGGTGAGCAAGGGCACTCTGGTGCAGACAAAGGGCACTGGCGCCTCAGGTTCTTTCAAGTTCAACAAAAAGGCGGCCACCGGGGAAACCAAGCCCAAGGCTAAGAAGGCGGGCGCGGCCAAGCCCAAGAAGGCTGCTGGGGCAGCTAAGAAGCCCAAGAAGGCCACGGGCGCGGCCACCCCCAAGAAGGCCGCTAAGAAGACCCCCAAGAAAGCCAAGAAACCGGGGGTGGCTGCTGGGGCTAAGAAAGTGGCCAAGAGCCCGAAAAAGGCGAAGGCAGCGAAGCCGAAGAAGGCGGCTAAGAGTCCGGCCAAGGCCAAAGCCCCCAAAGCCAAGGCAGCCAAGCCTAAAGCTGCCAAGCCCAAAGCTACAAAGGCTAAGAAGGCGGCCTCCAAGAAGAAGTAAATCGGTAACGGGACGTCCTACTTTGAAAATCTCAAAGGCTCTTTTCAGAGCCACCCACTACTTTCAGATAAAAGAGCTTAGCCGGATATGTTTCTGGAGGTAACCAACAAGTGTCTTGTAAAGGTAATTCTTTTTAAACTTAAGCAGTTTTTTTAAACTTGCCGCCCTAACGTGATTGGCTATGCGTCAGGGTGCGCGCGCACCACCACGTTCAGAACTCTCCGAATGCTGTGATCACAGTCCTCTAATGAGAGTTTAGTGGCTCTCAAAAGAGCCTTTGCGGCAGATTCACTTGCCCCTTTGCCCTGTGGTGGCTCTCGGTCTTCTTAGGCAGCAGCACGGCCTGGATGTTGGGCAGGACGCCGCCCTGAGCGATGGTGACTTCGCCCAGCAGCTTGTTGAGCTCCTCGTCGTAGCGGATGGCCAGCTGCCGGTGACGCGGGATGATGCGCGTCTTCTTGTCGCGAGCCCCGTTGCCCGCCAGATCCAGGATCTCGGCCGTCAGGTGCTCCAGCACCGCCGCCAGGTACACCGGCGCGCCGTCCCCGACCCGCTCGGCATAGTTACCCTTGCGAAGCAGGCCGTGGACTCGGCCCACGGGGAACTGGAGCCCGCCCCGCGAAGAGCGGGTCTTGGGCTTTGCTCGCGCTTTGCCGCCCTCTTTTCCTCGTCCAGACATGTTAGGAAAGAAATAGTGCAGCTTCAGGAAGGGGTTATTATAGTCTCTGGATGTTTCTAAAATTTCCATTCCCATTGGTTTGCAGAGGCTATTGAGAGAGTTAGCCAATCAGAACGCACTTCTGGAGTTACTTGCATGGGCTCCAGGAGAAAATACTGCACCAATTAGAGGCTGTGATATTAAGACTTGTATAGATACATACTTTGAAGCAGTTGAAAAGCTTGGATTTTTCCGCTTGATGAATGTAATCCTATTTGGGGGGAGTATTCATGCTATTGTTATTCTGCCTAAATCTGCATAATTGTTGCTACCACCCTGACACCAAGGGATAGAAAAAAGTAAGCTACCCCTGGCGGTGTATAATTTACCCTTTTCTTTGCCAGATTTTTTCCCCCCTTATATGTTGACGAGACCCAGGGAGCTGGGTTGGTGGTCTAATATATTTTGGTGAATAGGCAACAAACAGGGAGGCAGAAACAAATAAAAACCGTTGATAAAGGGAACGAGATTGCTTAGAGAGCTCCTGGAGCTGGAGTAACCAGGGCAAAATAAATGGCTCTAGGAAGATGGGTTAACCTAATATTACATCATTTCCCCTTCATCCCTGTTTTTGTTGTTGTTGTTGTTATTTTAATTTCTGGGGAAGGCCACTCGATTTTACTGGCAAATCTTGACCAAAATCTGAGTTCTGAAGACCATTAGGGGGTTGTAAACATGGATGAGGAAAAATTACATCTTTATTTTACCAAACTCTAAATGCAGCTAAGCATTTCCTTCAAGTATATCTGTAGGCAGCTAATCACAATGGATTTTGCAGTGCCTCTGACTTTTTCAACAGTGGCCATCACAGATGTTTTTGGATCACTTTGAAGATATTGCAGATATCTTGAAATAAAATTTACATCATTCTGATTCCTTGAAACTGACATTTGTTATTCCACCTTTTGCTCCTTGTTATTTGATGTAACTAATGAAACACATTTTACGTAAAAGAAATACATTTTGACAGCTGTATTTTAATGTGGCTAATTTTCTTATCCTGTATGCTTTAAGTATTTTAAAACATTATATTGAGAAGATATTTGTTTACAGGTTTCTCCAGACTATCCATAGAGTCCACTATACAAAACAAGTCATGAGTCCCTGAGCAGATCTTCAGTGGCAAATACCTCATGGTTAAAAGACTTCATCTTATTTCTTTGTTTACAGCATACCCAGCGGCCCCCGCCCCCCGCCCCCAGCTACACATACACACACACACACACAACTTACTGGTTAATAGTTTATTAAATTTTACTATTTAAACTTTCTTTAAAAAAAAAGGAGGTAGCCTGTGATTACCCTTCTAGCTTTTCTAAGCAGGAGTTCATCTTTTCCCCATCACAACTGTATTCCATACTTTCTTCTTTCTAGAAAGGGCCAAAAAACCCCTCCTCTTAGAAGACTGGTTTGGTTGAGAAGGCGATTTGGATAAATGGGAAGATGTGAAATGGTTACGCAGAAGAATCTCTTTGAAAATAAGAGATTGCATCGGGGGGAAAGTTAAGGAAGGGAAAAGAGACCTGTGAGGTCTTTAATACCCAGAATGAGAGAGTTTGGCTTTCGATTATGAGTGATGAGGAATAAGTATTATGTGGGAATATGACATTCAACAAGAGTGGTTACTATATAGTATCTCTGTAGTTCGTTACATTTTACAAACCACTTCTATGCCTGCCTCACTATAAAGCATTTGCAGTAGGTATAGCTAAGCTGCTTGATTATTATTAGACTGCACCGCGTGGCTTGCGGGATCTTAGTTCCCCCACCAGGGATTGAACCCAGTCCGTGGCAGTGAAAGTCCTAACCACTGGACTGCCAGGGAATTCCCTAAGCTACATGTTTTAAAGTTAAGAAATTGTGGCTTAGAAAGATGAAATGGCCAGAGTCACCTTGTCAATAAATGATGGACCTGGGTCTCAAACACAAGTTTCTTTATTCCTAGTGTCATTTTCTGAGCACTGCTCCCCATCTATTAGGTCAACTGGAAAAGGAGTACAGTTCTCTATTTCCTTTTTACGCTCATCCAGGAAAAAATAACATTCATGTATTTCTATTTTAGGCCTTTTATGAGCTATCCAATTCACAATCCCTTTGGAATGCACCAGAAGGGATTAAACACGATTCAATCAATGCTCTTCTAGTTTTACACTGGTTTATGTAAATTAATATTCATATTCCTTTCCTTGGGACAGTTTCTAATTTACAAGGAAATCAGAACTTGTTTAACTCTTACTCCATCTCCCAAAATTTTTGTTGCAGTTAAAGCAGGTTAAAATGAACATCTTGGGATGGTCTTGATATTCTGCAGCAGGATGATGAGGGATCAGGAAGCTCATTCCTAGTCCCTGTATTTCATCAGTAAACCACATACCTAGGAGGGTCTCCTGAAACACTCATCCTTGGATTTCTGACATTCTTTTGCTGAACAAAGATGGTCTGTCAATCACAGTGGCAAAAACCCAGGTTTAGAAAAAACAGATCTACACTTAAAGATGGCAAATATCAAGCAGGAGCCTGTGTGAGTAGCTGTGTGAGTAGCTGTGAGTAGCTGTCTGTGTGAGTAGCTGTGTGAGTAGCTGTCTCCAAAATATACCAAAAAAAAAAAAAAAAAAAGAAAGAAAAAGAAAGAAAGGAAAAAGGACGTCTTAGCGTGGAAGCTGTGAAGGGCATGTTCATATTTTCTTAGCTGCAGGAGGGAACTTATGCATATGGCATAGGTCTAAGCCAAAAGTAATTTTGGGGGCCAGGCTGAAGTCACTACTTTCTCCCTTCTACTTAGTAATTTCCTGACTCCTTTTTTTTTTTTTTTTGCGGTACGCGGCCGTCTCACCGCTGTGGCCTCTCCCGTTGCGGAGCACAGGCTCAGCCAGGCTCCGGACGCACAGGCTCAGTGGCCATGGCTCACGGGCGGCATGTGGAATCTTCCCAGACTGGGACAGGAACCCGCGTCCCCTGCATCGGCAGGCGGACTCCCAACCACTGTGCCACCAGGGAAGCCCTCTGACTCCTTTTAACTGGAGGAGGCAGATGGAATTCATGGCACTGTGTGGAGGCCTTGATTACTCATGTCGGTCACTAAATCAGGTAGATGTTTAAATAAGTTTCAGTAACGGACAGTTTCTCCCCTCTCACATTCTCTCCTTATCCTCTCATACCTGGATGATTCCATTGTTTCTTAACCAATATCCTAACCAGTTTCTTCCTACCTGGTTCTTCCTAACCAGTTTCTCCAGCCACTAATTCTTAAATTCTGGTCATTCTGTCTTATAAAAATTGTCACTCTTACTTTAGGTTCAAGTGAGAACTTTATAGCCTTTTTTCATAATGATACTTTCTGCTCACACTAACCAGCACTAATAACTCAAATTTACCTTTCTATTCCTTTTTGTTGTTGTTTGTTTTTTGGACAACTTTACTCATCTGCAATTCCTTCTCTCCTTCTAGCTGGGAGAATCTTTCCAATTTCATCTCAAGTTCCAACTCCATGAATAAATTCCCCTAATTAGAAAAATCTAGTTTCTCTGATAATGTGCTTTGATGACATTAATAATTGGGTACCATTATTATCAATGGAAAATTTATAATGCATCTATTCTTTTCTGTCATTAAACTAAACCCTAGGTTATTAGTCTTCTTTATCTTGTTTTCCCACTACTCTAGGTGTGTTTTAATTGACTGAGCTTTAAAATCCTGTCAAATGGGTAGGATTACACCCATAATAATCAGATTCAGTGATTTTCTGTTTTTCTGTGGAAAGCTAAGGGTAATAAATCTCTCTGCCCCTTCTATGACCCTCCTCATGGCTTGATTTAGGCAGTAGCTCCCTTACTTTCTGAGGTATGCCATCCAAAGTGTTGGGGCTACTGGAAAAAAAAAAAACAAAAACCTTTGCAGTATAAAAGTCTTCAGATGTAAAATATCAATATTTACCTGTGTACATATAGGTAGGCAGGATGTGGAAAAAGAATGAAATGGCATTTCTGAATTATCTTGATTTTTAGCTACCACTTCTATAAAATAAAGCTACTGGTCATTCAGAGATTATATACTTGTTTGTTTTTAAATTACATGTACTTATAGGCAACCAGGTAAGCCTGAAATGGTTATACAACTTAATTTTCCAACAGGTACAAATAAAATGTGACATGATTTAGATTTGTGATATTTCCCCAAGAAAATCAAAATTCATTAAAAAAATCTCATGTTAAGCACTACCATTTCAATGTATGCCTTTAAAATTAAAAAAAAAAAGTGTGTGTGTGTGTGTGTGTGTGCATGTGTCTTAACAATCAAGGTCATTGTCTGGATGATGGACAGAAAGGCTAAAAATTGTCCAAGTTAATGTTATAGTTTTATTGCTGTGCATCAATTATATTTCTGTGCAATTGGCTGTAATAACTATAGTATAATAGAACACAGTTTTATATGATCCTGTACATTTTCAAAATCCACCCATTTCCTTTAACATATTATGAAAATATTAAGATAAACATATCAGTCTTCCTATGACAGCTCTTCCAAGGAATAAAGCCTCAGGGGTAACTTTTGAGGATCATACTGATGCTATTGTTTAATATAGCAATGCCAAAGGGGAAAAGTTTTGGCTCTATCCTTTTTAACTGAAGCTTTCTTAGTTTCAGTTTCCTCATCTGTAAAGAACTAAGAGAATAATAATTACGTATATTAGTATAGAACTATTGAATTTACCTTATATTTTGGAGACTTCATAGAATAATACATGACTTCTGGCCGACTCAGTAATGCAACCACTCAATTAATGTTGATTATTTCTATGTGGTAAAACTATATAGTATTAAGGTTACATGAACTCTATCAATATTTTACTTCTGTAATCAGGAATAAACTGAATGGTAATTCCTGTTTGTTCAATAATTTTTATTTTAAATTCGAATTTGACTAATTTCCTGAGGGTTTGTTTTAGGCAAAGGACTGTTCTAGATGTTCTGATGGATTTAATTATACAACTAGGTGTTTTCTGCGCCCCCTTGGTCCTCATATCTTGACATCCACCATCTGGTGAGACAGAAACAGACATTAAAAACTTACTGTGCTAGAATCTCAAAGAAAGTACAGGATATGGGAAAGTACATTCTAATATGGAATGCCTTTTTGTAGCGTTACAAATATCTAACACTCCATTATTGGAATTATGAATAGCTAAACTTTTTTCCTTATATGAGTCCAGGCTCCCCAGTTCTCAGTACCCGAGTCTCAATGCCTGACAGACTTCCAAGAACAAAGACTTCTTTTATAAAACCTCCAGGACTTACAATGGCTAACTTGGCCTGTGTATTTATTTACAGCTTTGTTTCTGTTAAATTTACGACCTGACCTCTTTCCTTAGTGATCCTCAAGGGGAAACAGCCCATTAAAAAACAATAAAATAGAAGCCTCTCAATTTTGTAGTTAAGGATACCTCACCCATCTTGAACCTGAAATTTGCTGAAGTGTTTGAATAGACATAAAATCCTTCCAAACGGTCTACAGTAACCCAATTAGTAACAACCTTTCTACATTTCCAAATAACAGACTGTATAGTTTCAGAACAAAATTCCTTACTTTTTTCCCTTCAGCTACCAGTTTAGAAATAGTGAAGAATTTGTTACTTCCACAAGAAAGGAATATCGTTTCAATACAGAATACTATAACACTGCTGTTTTGTAGGGATGAGAAGAAAGCGAAGACAATATTTTCTGCAATAGAGAACTCTCAAGCTTACAGCTGATTTTCATGTTTTACTGACAAATATGAGGTACTTTCATAAGATTTGATTTAGAGATTAAGATAGGGAATTTAGGAAAACAGAAAAAGACCCCTTTAATGGCGTCTGCTGAAAGGCTCATGATTCCTGCATTCGAGTCCTTCAATTTTTTTCCTACTCAGAGACCCACCCAGCTGCCCCTGTTGGTTGCTTTGGCCCTTTGTAGAGAAGACCTGGTGGGTAAAGACCGCCACCAAGTTCTCAGGAGCTGTCAAGGTCTTCCCTTTGGTGATAAAGCTAATAACCTAAGCTCCGTTTTAGGGGTGGTCGTGGTATATCCGTGACCATTCTCAACAGGGTCCTTGTGGTTGCTAGCGAGCTGGGCCTCACAATTCTGGTGAGCAAGGGCACCCTGGTGTAGACCAAGCGTTTAGCCGTGCCTAAATGTACCAAACCTACACAAAATACGCCAAACGAAGGTGTGCAAGTAAAGCGTGGAGGCAGTTCCTACACTGAAGACTTAAAAATAACATAGGCTTTTTAGGACTTCCCTGGTGGTGCAGTGGTTAAGACCGCCTGTCAATACAGGGGACATGGGCTTGAGCCCTGGTCCAGGAAGTTCCCACATGCCACGGAGCAACTAGGCCTGTGCACAAGAACTGCTGAGCCCACGCACCGCAACTACTGGGTCCAGTGCTGCAACTACTGAAGCCCTCGCGCCTAGAGCCCGTGCTCTGCAAGAGAAGCCACTGTAATGAGAAGCCCGCGCTCCATAACGAAGAGTAGCCCCCGCTCGCCGCAACTAGAGAAAGCCTATATGCAGCGCTGAAAACCCAACGCAACCCCCCCAAAAAACGAAGAAACACCATAGGCTTTTTAAAGAGCTTAATTCCGCGACTCTCTCCACAAAGGTCTCTCGGGACTGAGCGAAATTTGTGCTCTTAATGACCAAGCACTACGGCACCTTTTATATGATCAAGTGATTGGCTCTGAAAAGAGCCTTTGGGTTTTAGTTATCACTCGATTAAAAAGGCCAGTTTATGCCCTCTCCCCGCGGATGCGGCGAGCGAGCTGGATGTCCTTGGGCATGATGGTGACGCGCTTGGCGTGGATGGCACACAGGTTGGTGTCCTCGAAGAGCCCCACCAGGTAGGCCTCGCACGCCTCCTGCAGCGCCATCACGGCCGAGCTCTGGAAACGCAGGTCGGTCTTGAAGTCCTGCGCGATCTCGCGCACCAGGCGCTGGAACGGCAGCTTGCGGATCAGCAGCTCCGTGGACTTCTGGTAGCGGCGGATCTCGCGCAGGGCCACCGTGCCGGGCCGGTAGCGGTGCGGCTTCTTCACGCCGCCCGTGGCTGGCGCGCTCTTGCGGGCCGCCTTGGTGGCCAGCTGCTTGCGTGGCGCCTTGCCGCCGGTGGACTTGCGAGCGGTCTGCTTAGTACGAGCCATGATGAGAGATTGCAAACACTGCTACAACTACAAGCCGTGCTGTTCTTGCTCTTATTTATAAAGGCGAAGTCCTCCTGATTGGTCCGAATCTTCAAATTCCGCGCCGTGAATTAAGTAACTGGATAGGCCTTGTGATTGGATACCAGGTCTCACTTTAGAAAATCTAGATCTATTGCAGTATGCTCTATATTTTCTCGCTTAAAGTCCTCCGCCATTTATTCACCCTGTATGTTACATGTTTTATATGTACCTTAATTGGTTTTGTTTTAATCCCCTTGTTCGGGATTAAGTTTGGGAAGAGACGGAAATGAACGTTCCAGAGTTCTGAGCCCTTTCAAAAACTCCGGTTTTGAATGTAATTGATCGAGTCCAGTTTCGTCACTTATCAAAGGTTCTGATTTTGAATAAACGTTTTATTTTAGCAATGCAAGCACCATATTACATAATTCCCAGCCCTCCAACAAACGCTGGCATCACTTCCAGACACTGTTCCTAGGAAACATGAAAATACTACCGCCGTTGAAATGTGACGATCGTTAATTCTTCGTAAAGCTTAAGTGTTGCCGACTTTGATCAAGCCGAATTGTGAATGCCAATGGCATAATTTTGAAAATATTTATATATTTAGCTAATTTCTATGTTCTCTTTTCTAGAATTACTAACCCGGTAACTGAATTTTGGCAAAAAACTAGTCATAAATTTGTATCGGGCGTTTGTCTCTTTAGGTCCGGATCTAGAGAGAAACAAGTCTCACAAGTAGATACTTACGGACAAGACATTAATTTTTTGCACTATTTTGAAAACGAAAGTTATTTTTTCTGATGGTGGGGTGATATCTAGTGTTAGTTCCACTGAAACAGCCAATCAAAAAGCAGATTTGAAATCACCTTATTTGCATAAAAGGTTTCTACTGGCTGATTTGACCCAATCAGGAATTGGGATAGATTAAGCACCTATTTGCATAGAAGCCCTACAAAAATAGGCCAACATTGTAACAGGTGTTGTCAGTTTTCGTCTGATTGATAACTTTACACCATGCCTGAGCTGGCTAAATCTGCTCCTGCTTCCAAGAAGGGATCTAAGAAGGCGGTGACCAAGGCGCAGAAGAAGGATGGCAAGAAGCGCAAGCGCAGCCGCAAGGAGAGCTACTCTGTATATGTGTACAAGGTGCTGAAGCAGGTCCACCCGGACACCGGCATCTCGTCCAAGGCCATGGGCATCATGAACTCGTTCGTCAATGACATCTTTGAGCGCATCGCGGGCGAGGCGTCGCGCCTGGCGCATTACAACAAACGCTCGACCATCACCTCCAGGGAGATCCAGACGGCCGTACGTCTGCTGCTGCCTGGGGAGCTGGCCAAGCACGCCGTGTCCGAGGGAACCAAGGCTGTCACCAAGTACACCAGCTCCAAGTAAATATTTCCATGCGCTATTAAACCCAAAGGCTCTTTTCAGAGCCACTCACACTTTCAAAGGGGGCTCTAATGCTGCATACTATTCATTTCTAGAAAGAAGTAAGGTCAGGTTTGAAAATTGACTAATTAGGCATTTTTACGATTCTAATTTCTTCAGAAATAGGGTTCTTTCTACTGAACAGAAATAATTTTTGCAAGCACAGAGCAGAGAAACTGTTTTATATTAAGAACTGAGAAGGCAGTTTTAGTTGCTGAGCTATTAAGAATTTTAGTCGGACCATCAAATGATTGTGAAACCTTTATTCACGTAATAAAGAAAAGGAAAGGGTAAGAAACCTCAAGTAGCATAAGACCTTGATTTTTGGATACAGTCCTTGGCTGGCAGCCCAGTGAGTCGGTTAGTCAGTCTTCCCTTAAGGCTGGTTGGAATTAACAACAATACAATTTCAGCTACAGATTTTCAAAATAGCATGAGACTAAGGATCATACACGACAGGCTACCTGCACTGTCGATCAGAGCTCTTTAGTTGCTGTCCTCACTTTTGATAAGTCCACTCTCATGGCCATTTCTCTGCTGGATTGGGGAGGGTGGGGGGGAGTTGCAGAGTATTGTGAGATCATAGATCTGAGTGTGCCCAAGATTCTTCTCTAAATGAACACTTGAGTGGAAAAACTAGGACTCTGAGTTTATTCATTCATTCATTGAGAGCCTATTAAGTTTCAAAAGTGACAGATACTAGGGACAGAGCAATGAGCAGGATAGAAACAATCTCTCTCCTCACAGGGCTCATAGTCTAAAATGAATATTTAGACAGTACCCAAACGAACAGAAGGAAAGTATCAGTCTAAATGTCACTTTAGCATTGCCAAAAGCTGAATTGACTTAACCTTAAATTTTTAATTTCCCTGGAGGCAATTCTGGAAGGGAGGTGGAGTAAGAGAGATGGCAAGGGAAGAGGAGACAGTAAAAGAGAGAAAGGAATCACAAAAATGTGCAGAGTTCAAGTTTGTATTTATGGAGTATGGTTAACAACAGATGTTATACATTTACATTTTCAGGTTACCATGTTTTATCATTGGTCCACAAGAATTTTGTATTGGTCCTAGTGCTGTGACTTACTGAAATGTTGGATCTTACTGAAATGTAGAAAGGAATACTATACTAACAAATCTTGTCCATTATTCCTCTTAAAGATTCTCCTTAATAAGATTTCTACTTTTTTTTTTTTTAATAATGCTCCAATTAGAAGACATAATTTTTTAGAGAAGAAGCTGGGTTTTTTTTTTTTTTTTTTAACCCCACATTTGTTTATTTATTTATTTTTGGCTGTGGTGGGTCTTTGATTTCTGTGCGAGGGCTTTCTCTAGTTGTGGCAAGCGGGGGCCACTCTTCATCGCGGTGCGCGGGCCTCTCACTATCGCGGCCTCTCTTGTTGCGGAGCACAGGCTCCAGACGCACAGGCTCAGTAGTTGTGTCTCACGGGCCTATTGCTTCGCGGCATGTGGGATCTTCCCAGACCAGGGCTCGAACCCATGTCCCCTGCATTAGCAGGCAGATTCTCAACCACTGCGCCACCAGGGAAGCCCGATTTCTACTTTTTTTAATGTGCACCTGTATGACTTAGTATTAGATACCCCTAGAAGTGACAGACAGCCTAAAATAGTCAGTGGTTAAGCAAAATTAAAGTCTTTTTCTCTCTATGTAGCTCAGGCCTGGAATGGGCACTCCACTCTCCTTAGGGAACTCATCCCTTTCTATGTATAAGGTATGTTCGCTCTATTATTTGAGAATATTCTCAAATATATTCTACTATTCAGTTCTACTATGGAGAGCCTACCAAGAACAAACTGGATGGATGAAATTCATACATATTAAGTAGGTAATTCGTAAGTAGGAAACATATAAGAAATGTTTGGATATGTAAGCAAGGCATTTATGAGATACAAAATTCAGAAGCTGTATTTACTGTAAATCATTAAGTTAGTACCTCGTGAGATGTTAGACATAGAAAAAGAGCTTGTGTGTGCTACATGGAGATAAAAAGTGATGAAAGAACAAAGAAGTACCAAATATTTGTAAGACACTAAGTATTTATGAGGTACCCAATATTTATGAGTTCTTAAACTGACCACCCATTGGTGACTCCCATTTTGGTACCATTTGCCCTCTACAGACAACATGCACATAAAAGACATGTTTGCTTGGTATGTCACTGGTGACCTCCCTAGATGGGAGGCTGTATACTCAGCCCTGCATCTCTCCAACAGAGCAAGCATGTGTTGGCTCCAAATCACTTCCATCTGCTGGACCCCTTTGCTCAAAGTCCAACCTAGTTCTCAGCAGGAAAGAAATTCAAAGGAAGGCAGGGAATGAGAGGAGAGAGAGGGAGAGGGGAGTGTCAGAGAGAGATAGGAGAGAGGGAGGGGGAGGAGAAGGGGGAGAAGAGGAGGAAAGGGAGGTTTCACATGAAAAGTGAAACCAAGGATTCAACTGATCTTTTGCAACCTATCTGAAATGTGTTCATTTGTCCAGTATCTTTCCCCTTGTTTCTTGCTATATATTTAAAATTGATTCAATAAAATTAATCAGGGAACTTAAATTGGTCTGTGAGACTTTATGTTCTATATGACCTTGGAAATGGCCTGCCTGGTAGTGTATTTGGAGGCTACCGCTGCATTAAGGTAATTTCTCACATGTCATTCTAGTTGTCATTCTTAATAAGATATGGTCCCTGTTACCTAGGACATATAACATTGTCCTATAGAGCAAATAATAATGTATACAAATATAGAACAGTAATGAAATATGCTTAAAAGTGAAGGTCTTTGAAGTTCACTACCTGGGCTGAAATTTGTTGTCACCATTTACTAGCCAGGTGACCTTGGGCATTATGCAGAATCATTCAGCATGCTTCCCCATCTGTAGAGATAACACAGTAACTCTTATAGGTGACTTGCTCAAGCATATTTAGTGTTAGGACTACCCCAGAACTCTGTTGTTTCAATGCTCTGTCTACCACAACCAGGAAAGAACAGAGGACTTGTGCATAGTGATTTTAGAAGATACACAGGTTTTCTGGAAAGAGGATTAGAGCAAGTGTGGATATCTGAGGTGACAGGTACATGATACTAACTTCAAGGCCCCAGTTCTGCACAGATAAACTTTATAAACCTTCAGAGGTAGAGGCACACTGGCTGTTAACCTCTTCCTGAGCCCTCATAGACCTGAGCCCTCAGAGCCCTCAGAGACCTTGTTTCCCAGCTTCCCTTGTAGTTGGGTGTGGCCTTCTTAGCCCACATAGCTGAGTTCCTAACAATGGAATGTAAATAAAAGTAAAGTTTGACATTTTCAGGTCTGGGGCATAATAACCTCCCACGAAGATTTTCCAAGCTCTTTCTCCTCCCAAGACAAAAGTGTTTTAGAAACAAAAGAGGCCCAAAATAGAGTTATGTCATCGGACCAAGACTTAATTACAGTTTTGGCTTCCCCAGAAATGAAATCTTAAACTAGTCAAACAGGAATTGCCTGATCAGCACCAGTTAGGTAATCAGCCAGACAGACCCCTGCCAACCCCTAAAGGAAAGCAACCTTGCAATAAGCTACCCACTTTTTTTTCCTAGTGTAACTTCCCTGTTCCTGATCCCTTCTGCCTAGAAAAATCTTTTATTTTGTACAGCTCCTCACAGCTCTCTTCTGTCTGCTAGACTGGATGCTGCCTGATCTATGAATCACTGAATAAAGCCAATAAGATCTTTAAAATTTACTCCATTGAATTTTATTTTTTAACATGTGAAAGCAATGTGTTTAAGATGATTGAGGCACAAAGATAAAAGGGCACCTGGGCTCCAGAACCACTGCTTGGAAGAAAGAGCTACCTGCTGATCTAGAACACCCTTTTTGGACCTCATAAAAGCAGAGAATAAACTTGCAATAAGCCGTAAGGTTGTCAGTTGAAAAAAATAATAATAATAACCTAAAAGTTGAGAATTATGTTATATTCAGCAGGTATATGGAGGACTTAAGCCCAGGAGACAGCCTCTCAGATAGCTCCGAGGGACTGGTCCTGAAGAGGTAAAGGAAGATCCAGGATATATAGGAGTTTTTGAAAAACAAAACAAAACAAAACAAAAAAAAAACAACACAAAAAAACAGGTAGCTGGAACATCAGAAGATTACTGTTAAAGAAAACAGCCGTCTCAAGTTAATGAAGTTAGCCCTTTTCTATATCTGGGAAGATGCAAGAGTCTGGGCTCATTGAAATCATTCCTTTGATATATATGTTGCTTAACTATCTAGGGCCAGTATCCTGTTTTTCTCCATCCTGAATCCCCTCAGGGTGCAGGGGTGGGGGGGGCGGTTGCAGGGGCTGATGGCTTGATGGCCGCCACATCCTTAGTTTACTGATATGGCAGGTGACATTCTTTGTCCACAAGGTTTGGGGGTTTATCTTAATAAACCCTCCACCAAGGCAGGGTCCCAATCTCTATTTTCTAAAAGGAAGTTCTGTTACTTGTTGCTGGATCTCAAACCTTGTAGAACCAGATGGCTAGCTACATTCTTTAGTTGGCAAAGGATAGAGGACATTTTCTTCCTCCCCGACAGTTTCATAGTTATCTGGCAAAACCTGAAGGACACCAGTTTTCCATTCTTTCCTTGAACACTACTTATTAAAGATGAAAGTAATTAATAGTTTACACACCATAATGAAAATCCTTGCATTTGGACTGCAGTCTCTCTCAATAGGAAGGGTTCAGAAGAGATGTGGTATCTTAGTTCTGTGCCAAGACACAGCTATAGCTCAAGGTCTGCAGTTGAGAATATGTAACACCTTTATCATAAATAAATAAATTTATTTTAATTTTGTTTTATTTTTAAAATCATGGGTTTGGCCATCAAATCATCACCATTTTGAAGGTTTTAATATAGAGTTCTATTAGCCATGAGCCAACAGATGAGCAGTTTTATTTATATTTGGGGACTTATCCATAATTATCCAATGTAATCTCAGAAAAATTACTTGTTACAGTGTATAAAGCCTTTTTAGAAATATTACATTTGGATTCTCTTTTTTCTGAAAAGTAAAATGATGATGGTGATTATTTGGAACCTCAAAATATCATACTTTTTATTTTAAATAAATTATCAAATAATTAATCGTCTTTCCTTAATGACTGGTATCCTTGATTCAGGCTGGCCGTCCTCCCTGGGATTAGTACTCATCTCTTCCTGCCCCGGCCTCAGTTTACCATCTGAATTGGGTGTGCTCAGGAAACTAGAACAATACTTTTGGGGGGAAAAAAAATGTGTAAAATCATTGCTGAGCTTGAGACTTGAAACTCCAGCTTGAGAAAACAGAAGAGGAACCTGGTTCTATCTAGTTGGTTATCAGACCTGCGACCATCATTCCAAGTGATGCTCCCAACATAGGACTTTCACAATAACGGATTCTTCTCTGTGGAATGATCTTCTTACAGATGTATGAAGACCCCTCTCCCTTCCAAGCTTCATGACACTGGCTTTCATGTCTCATCTCAGTTGTGAAGTTTTCCCCACCCACCTTATTTAAAATGACAACTATCCACCACCCATCTCCCACTCTGTGGCAGTCCTTAATCCCCTTGGTCTGTTTTCTTTGTGTTTTCTTAATCCTCTTTACCTACCAAAAGACTGTTTATCTTTATTTTCTGTCTCCCACAAGAATCGTTGGTGAGCTCCGCACAGTAGGATCTTTGCCGTGTTACACATTGCTCTTTCCAGCACCTAGAACATTGTTGAGCACATAGTAATCACTCAAAAAGTTTTTGATGAATGGATGGATGGATGAAGTAAAATGGACATATGCACATAACACAAAATGTCCATCCATTCTCTAGTGCTGGAGATAAAGTCCATGACAGTTTTATCCAAATGAACCCCTGTGAGAGGTAGTGCCCCTCACTATGCTTCCATTTCTTCATCATCATATTTGAGCTGATAATGGCCCCACAACCCACAGAGTTATTGTGAAGATTAGATTAAATAATCCATATAGGCACTAAATTACAGACTTTGAATTGATAAAATCATGAATCTCTTACCACCTGGACAGTTCCCAAGGCTGGTATTGTTAACATCTCTACTTGGCAAATGACATAATAAAGACCAAGGGTGCTACATGGACCTTGCAACTCAGGGGGCTTGCATTCAGGCAGAAGGTCACTACTGACTGACCCAGTGATATAAAGCTGGATAGCTCACCACTGTTCCTGATACAAAAACCCCTTGCCTGGTTCCTGAAGACATTTGCTTTTCAATTCAAATAAATCGTTTGTTACCTGAGGGTAAACAATTTGCCTGTGTCCATAAAACTAGTAAATTGAAGTACTATGCTATGAGTCACCTTTAACCCCAAATGTTTATATTTTATAAATGATTTTCTCTTTTCTCCCTAACTATAAATCCTCCAGGTCAGCTTCTGTTTTCAAGGTTTGAATAGCACAAAATACAGAAAAATGGGCCTCGATTTTTGTGCTGGAGCACAACTGAGACCACCTGAAAATAAAGCAGAACCTGATTAAATGAGAGAGAGGGACACAAAAACTCCTATATGCAAATCCTCTCAAGACCTTCCATCTCACTCAGAGCAAAAGCCTAATTCCTTACCGTGACTTACAAGCCCCTGCACGATCTGCTTCCTTTCATTTGTCTGCCATTATTTCCTCCTACAGCGCCCAGCCCACTCCACTCCACATAGCCACCCTGGCATCTCAACATTCCTCCTCCTCTCCCTCTTTTTTTTTTTTTTTTTTTAAGAATTTATTTATTGATTGACTTTTGGCTGCGTTGGGTCTTTGTTGCTGCATGCAGGCTTTCTCTAGTTGCGGCGAGCAGGGGCTACTCTTTTTGTTGCCGTGCGTGGGCTTCTCATTGCGGTGGCTTCTCTTGTTGCGGAGCACGGGCTCTAGGCGTGCGGGCTTCAGTAGTTGTGACACGCAGGCTCAGTAGTTGCAGCACGCGGGCTCAAGAGCGCAGGCTCAGTAGTAGTGGCACACGGGTTTAGTTGCTGCGCGGCATGTGGGATTTTCCCGGACCAGGGCTCGAACCCACGTTCCCTGCATTGGCGGGCGGATTCTTAACCACTGCGGCACTCACCAGGGAAGTCTCCCACTTTCTCTTTCCACAACTTCTTCCTCACAACTCTTTGCTGAAATAACTACCTCCGTACTGCCGTCTTCATTGGTCACCTTATCTAAATTTCAACTCCCCATGACAATCCTTATTCTTGCTTTATTGTCCTTCTCGCCATCTAACATATTACATATGATACTTATTTATCTGATTTATTGTCTATCCCAGGGTCAAATGTAAATTCCATGAGAGCAAAGAATCTTGTCTGTTTTGTTCTCCCAGTGCACAGAACAGCATCTGGCACATTGTAAACTCAACAAATGTATGTGGAATAAATAAATTTAAAAAGTCATCAATGTTAAATGTTGTTTGTTGGGGGAGTAATCATGGCATCACGATTAGGTTTTAAAATAGATGTATATTGAAATGTTGAGAGAGGAAATGATATGATTTGAGGTCTCAGAGACATTAGAAAGCAACGACAAACGCTCTAGCTTCTCAATTGTCAATGCCCGAACATGTGGGAACACAGCTTTAGAAGGGGTAAGCAGCAAATCCACACCCACCTTCACCCCAATTCAACCTTTTGTGGGTAAAGCAGCTCACCTTCCATACATAATCCACGTACTCAAATAACCCGACCTTCACATCACACCGATTACTGCCCCTTCCGAACTACCTAACACGGCTTATTCTATTGCCAAACCTACCAATCCCCCACTCCAACTGCATGTGTTATTACATTTCCCACGAGACAGCAAAGTTCCTACTTTTGAGCAACTTTTGCACATAACGTACCAATTGAAGGTATACAAAGCTGCCAGAATTCAATTAACTGAAATAGTACATACAGACACTTGTAAAGCTCCACGACACTCCCAAAAAACAAGTTTACCTAGTGATTCATGAGAAAATTTTCACCTTAACATCCCAAACCAAAGCGCATTGAAACAGGACAGACTAAATAACAGCTATTTTAAAGAAAATGTGGGTGGCTCTTAGAAGAGCCTTTTTAGTTGGATTAAGATAGCTGAGGAAGCTTTACGCCCTCTCCCCGCGGATGCGGCGAGCAAGCTGGATGTCCTTGGGCATGATGGTGACGCGCTTGGCGTGGATGGCACACAGGTTGGTGTCCTCGAAGAGCCCCACCAGGTAGGCCTCGCACGCCTCCTGCAGCGCCATCACGGCCGAGCTCTGGAAACGCAGGTCGGTCTTGAAGTCCTGCGCGATCTCGCGCACCAGGCGCTGGAACGGCAGCTTGCGGATCAGCAGCTCCGTGGACTTCTGGTAGCGGCGGATCTCGCGCAGGGCCACCGTGCCGGGCCGGTAGCGGTGCGGTTTCTTCACGCCGCCTGTGGCCGGCGCGCTCTTGCGGGCCGCCTTGGTAGCCAGCTGCTTGCGCGGCGCCTTACCACCGGTGGACTTACGCGCAGTTTGTTTAGTTCGAGCCATCGTAAGAAAACAGGAAAAAAAAAAACCAAGTTGGCAAGTAACTAGGAAAAGGTCCCCCTTTATATATACTCAGAAACGTTCTGATTGGCCTTGCGCTATTTCAAAAGCCCCGCGAAACAAAACCATTGGCTAAAGTGTCAACGCAGTGATTGGTGAAGTACTAGAGACTCTGATTGGATGAAATACTCCACATTTCAATCCCTCTTTTTGTTATACTCTGCGACCCAAAGGAACTAATTTTCTAATGTTCTAGTTCAGCGCATATCACATTATAAATAAGGAACCACTTGGGGATCGTGGACGATGACAATTCTGATTCAAATCTATGTAATGGGGCCTAGAATTCCGAGGACTACGCTTTAAGAATAGATTTACTTGTATTCTTTTTTCTTCGTGGTTACTTTTTCTGAACTGAACTTAGATTCCCCTGGGCTGCCACTTCCTATCTCCACTGGGAAACCACGGGGAAAGCGACGGGCCGGGGACGACCGGCAAACAGTGCGCAACAAATGATTGACTTTCCTATGGTGGCCAAATGGGATTTTGCTTCAGTTTTTTCCAGCATTAATTAGTTAAGATAGCCTCCATTATGTTGAACTCTATTCTTTTAGCCCAGTCAGCCAGTCTCTGAGAGATCTTTCTTGCTTAATTTCACTTTGAAAATGATTTTCTAGTTAGAATTGTACTGTGCACCTGGTGTTTACTTCTCCGAGAAAACACGCCCTTTCTCTGAACATTTTTCATTCCAGAAAGGAGATCACGGTGCGATAACCTCAAGCACCACCAGAGCCAGTCCCAGGACCGCCGGACGCCATCTTTGATTTTAAAATTTTCCTGAAGTAAAAAAGAACGCAAAATTGCATTCTTATCTGCGGCCCTATTTTCCACTCCTAGACTGTATAAGATTCCTTCCTACTCTCTCAAGGGAGGGCACAGCCTTGAGGGCACTAGTCTGCTGTGGTCTCCTTTGCCTGGCAAAGCAATAAAAGCTACTCTTCTACTTCACCCAAAACTGTCGCCGCTTACTATTCAGCACGGGTGAACAGAGGCCGAGTTTCGGCAACAAGTTCAGAACTTGAAAAGCCCGCGCTGATCTGATTTGCCAGCCGTTCTTTCGTTTGGCTGTTTCAAACGTCTTAGTGACATTCTAAGCTACCACCCCCCACCTGCCTTCTCTGCAGAATAGAATGTTTCCCTTCTCGCTAAATAACCAAACTACCCCAGGTTTTAAAAACGTTACCAAATCTTGCTTCTTCACCACTAAAAGCCCTTGCTTACGGTACTAACAACTTTTTTGTAAAAGTTGTTTCCCTGAGTCACATTTCAATCAGTCCCGTTAGATAGCGAAGATAACTTGCGATAATAAACTGTGGCGAGTATCCAGTGGCTTTAACCGCGCATAAGCTTCATAGACCCAGCCGAGGCTTAGTTACAAGCTTTTTTAAGTGTGAAAATGTGGACGGCTCTGAAAAGAGCCTTTGGGTAAAAAGTTAGAGACACGCACTGATATTGGGATTAATTCACTTGCCCTTGGCCTTGTGGTGGCTCTCGGTCTTCTTGGGCAGCAGTACAGCCTGGATGTTGGGCAGGACGCCGCCCTGAGCGATGGTGACTTTGCCCAGCAGCTTGTTGAGCTCCTCGTCGTTGCGGATGGCCAACTGCAGGTGACGCGGGATGATACGCGTCTTCTTGTTGTCGCGGGCCGCGTTGCCCGCCAGCTCAAGGATCTCGGCCGTCAGGTACTCCAGCACTGCAGCCAGGTACACCGGAGCGCCGGCTCCGACCCGCTCGGCGTAGTTGCCCTTGCGGAGCAGGCGGTGCACACGGCCCACGGGGAACTGTAGCCCGGCCCGCGAGGACCGGGTCTTGGCCTTGGCACGTACCTTACCACCCTGTTTCCCCCGGCCAGACATGAGGAAATACTAAAAACAAAACAAAAACCAAAGAAAATGACCCTCAGAACACAAGAAACTAGACTATTATACTCTGTGGCGGTTTGGTAAAACAGCCTGTGCGATTGGCCGAACACAAACTTTAGCCAATCAAAAGCTAGTCCTAAAACAACAACGTTACTAATTTACATAGAGAGTTTGTAATTGAAAGGTCAAATTATGTAAGGTTGAGCTAAGGGAAGAGCCAATGAGACTTTGTAATAAAGAGCCTATCAGAGATTAGGATGCTGAAAAGACCAATCACAAATCGTAATTCTACCATCGCTAATTTGCATACAGACCAAACAAATATTGAGGCCGTTGGCTCGTGGGCGTATTTGTTTCTCGTTCGCTACCTGGTGGTTTTTTTGGTTTTGCGATGCCTGAGCCAGCGAAGTCTGCTTCTGCTCCGAAGAAGGGCTCCAAAAAGGCGGTGGCCAAGGCCCAGAAAAAGGACGGCAAGAAGCGCAAGCGCAGTCGCAAGGAGAGCTACTCCGTGTATGTGTACAAGGTGTTGAAGCAGGTTCACCCGGATACCGGTATTTCTTCCAAGGCTATGGGTATCATGAATTCATTTGTCAACGACATCTTCGAACGCATCGCTGGCGAGGCGTCGCGTCTGGCGCATTACAACAAACGCTCGACCATCACGTCCAGGGAGATCCAGACGGCCGTACGCCTGTTATTGCCCGGGGAGTTGGCCAAGCATGCCGTGTCCGAGGGCACCAAGGCTGTTACCAAGTACACCAGCTCTAAATAAGCTCGCTCCCTCTCCAATAACTCAAGGCTCTTTTAAGAGCCACCCACATTGTCTCTTAAGGGTCTGTAACTCCAGACTTAAATTATATTTATGTATGACCAACAAGGAAAGAGAAAAAACTCTGAAAGCTTCGGAAAGTTACTCTTTCGTAAGAGACGTTTACATTTATAAGAGAAGTGCCCCTTTTGTATGGGTGTCTCTTACTCTACCAGGCAGGAGGATGGCCGAATCTGTTATCTATGGAAAAGCCCACAACTTACATCTGCATAACAACGTTACCCGTGTTTCCTGTGCTTTTCCTGGTTGCCTCCCACAACTGACTACCCATCCCCATCGTTTTTAGTTTTTAGCTGAAGATGGTATTTAAGGTGGTAGCTGCAGCCATTTTGTAGATTTTGTTTTACTGGGGCTCTCCAATGTATACAGGAGATACACGTTGTTACCTTTTGTTTTTCTCCTGTCAATCTGTCTTCTATCAAGCCAAAGAATCTAGAAGGGAAGAAGGAAAAAGGGAAAAAGAAGGAAAAAAAAAATTATTTCCTACATCTACACAGTGATTTTTGTGAACATGAAATAAGTTACTATATTTTGAATGGTGCTTGTGAAGAAAATTCCCTAAACTCCACATATAATTAAGGCATTCATTTCTTGCTTTCCGAAGTTAATTTTAAATACATTTTAAAATAATGTATTCTTGAAAACAAATACATAAGTATATTTGAGAAATGGATAAGCATAGTTTAAGGGGAAATCCCCCAGCATATGATACAGTCCTGACTGCCTCTTTGAATGCTAAATTTGGGCATCTTACTTAAACCCTCTCTGAGCATTTCCTTCTAAAATGGGAATAATAATTAGCAACTACTGTGTAGCATTGCTGGGGTGATCAATAAAAGAGCACAAGTAAAGTACTCAGGGTGGTGACTGCACAGAGAAGGTCTTCTAAAGTATTAGCTGTTGGCTAAAGCCTCTGGTTGAAGTGCTGGGAAGCTGCTCTTAGTCCTGCCCACTTTGGAGTCTCAGAGTCTTGAAGCCATAAACAAGGCAGTAGGCCGGAAAGCCTACTAGCATTTAACACCAATTAGGATTCCTTATCTGGCAGTGTGAACAACCCAAACCACTTCTAACAGTCCAAGCCCCTCCACTTCTAACAGTCCAAGCCCCTCTTTGAAACCAGTTCTTTCCCCTGAACTGTTCTGAGGACAACCTAGTGCCTGTGACTGTAAGTCTTCCCTGCCTTTGATGACCAATTCAAGCAACATGTACCTTACTTTCCGAGGACCTTCTCATGCCTCACTAGGATTAGAGGTACCTCTTTTAATAAGGTGTTGGGTTATAAGGAAGGCCATACAAGAACTACTCACCTCCCTCCGCCCAACAACAATACTTCCTTTCTGCATCCAGGCTTTCTTTCTTGGTCTTCCTTCCATTTGGAACTTCACTTTCTCAATCTTTTTTGCCCTCAAGCATCACTTATGAGTAAAGCCTTCTATGACCATATCATTTAAAATGTCACCTCCTTCCTCCATACTTTAATGCCTTTCCCAGCTTCAGTGGTCCTCATAGCACCATCTTACATACTGTTTTACCTGTTTTGTTTGTGCCCCCTCCAACAAAATATAAGCTCCATGAATATAGATATATTGTTTTGTTCACAGTTGTTCACTGCTATAATTCCATAGCATCAGACAGTGCCTGGTATATGCCATATGCTCAATTTTGTTTGTTTATTAAATTAACATCGTCATATGAATTTGTTTCCTCAAACCACTGCCTTAGCTCAAATAACATCTGATCCTTTTCATATTTAAGCACCAGAGCCTGTATCTTTAAAACAGATGAGATTCCAAATGACTCCATTGATTTCTGGCTCACAAAGTATCACCCTACAAATTACTTGCAGGCCACAAGGAGGAAAAACCTGCTTTTACAAAGAAACTAATCACCCTAAACCAGTAATTGATCTATCATATCAAATCTGGATAACCCCGACATCAAGTGCCTCTGATGTACAATAGTATTTACATACAATCATCTGTAACTGTTCCTTGACAAGAAAATTAACGTGATTTCAGTCAAGTCTAGGGAAAATCACTTGTAGGGCATTCAGGGTACAGAAGTCAAGGAAAATAACCCCATCAGGAAACAAGCCAAACCAAGACATCCTATAGGCCAGGTCTACAGCAAATCAATATCAAAAAACTAAATGAGATCAAGGAGGAGAGGAGAAAACTTGTAGATTAAAAGACCTGAGACAAAAAGAGAGAAACCTGAGACTGAAAAGGCGTGATTGGATCCTCCTAAGCAAACCAGATCTCTAAGACATTTTGGGGCATAACTGGGATTTGTTACTGTGAACCCAGTATTAGATATTGGGGAATCTGGTTTTAGTTTGGCAGTGATTATATGGGAGCATTTTTAAAATATAAAAAAATAGTGCGTACTTAATTTGAGGTAAAATATACTGATGCCTGTGTAGTATTTTTTTTTTAAAGCATGTCTACTTAACTGTCAAGCTTAGGTGACATTTATGTTTGTTCATTAAGAAACATACTTCCTATCGGCTTTTCAAATTTTTCTTAACAGAAAGTCAGAATATAGTGTTCTCTATGCCTAGCAACACGTGCTAGCTCTCCCGGCTTGTGCATTTTAATTTTACCCCCAAAGCACAGGTACAAGGGTTTTTAAGTCTGCAGAGCCCAGCAGCAGCGCCACACTCCAGCAGAGCTCAGGAGCGCGCCCCCGTGCAGGGGACGACCCGCCCCACTCGTAAATTCGCCTTTGTTCCGGGCCCCACTTTTCGCCACGGGCGCGGGCTTTCTTTGTTCCTCGTCCTCGCCGCCATTTTGAGCACGGACCACAGGCGGGGGAAGGGAGCCTCGCATCACCACATCGCGGGCAGTGTAAGCCGACTTCTCATACACGATTTCAAACTTGAAATACACCAGAACTTAAGTGGAATCTTTCTAGGGAAAACAGTGCTCTGCGAGTTTCTTCACTGCCCCACGAAACGTTAAAATGCCCAAACTTATACCCGAAACCACTTCCACAAAGCAGAAACATACACAGATCAGCCAATTTCTGCCCTCCTAAAATGTGAACTAGAAATTAAAATGCACGAAAAATAACTTTTGACTAATTGAAAGTAAATGAAGTTCACCTCATAAAAAGCAAGGAAAAAAAACAGCAGAAAGTGCTAGCTCTTTCACCGAAACATTTGGGCGGCCCTGAAAAGGGCCTTTGGTGGTAAAAGATGTTAAATCGCTGAAAACAGGAGACCTAACCGCCGAAGCCGTAGAGGGTGCGTCCCTGGCGTTTGAGGGCGTACACTACGTCCATGGCGGTGACGGTCTTCCGCTTCGCGTGCTCCGTGTAAGTGACCGCGTCCCGGATCACGTTCTCCAAAAACACCTTCAGTACCCCGCGGGTCTCTTCATAAATCAGACCAGATATGCGCTTGACACCACCTCGCCGGGCCAGACGCCGAATGGCGGGCTTGGTGATACCCTGGATGTTGTCGCGCAAAACCTTACGATGCCGCTTAGCGCCCCCCTTCCCCAGTCCCTTACCACCTTTGCCTCGTCCAGACATGATAACACTGCTCTGACAATTTTCAAAACAGCAACAGAAACCCCGAGGCAATTCCCTTATATGAGCGGGTTTCGGACCGAATTGAAGACTGAAAGCGCGCTCGCCCGCACTTTCCTTTAGCCCGCCGGCCCCTCTCCTCGCGGCCCAGTTCTCGATGACGTCATGATGACTTAGTCCCCGCCCGCCGAACGTGCCCTTCACGAAGCAGTCTCCAGCAGGTCCTCCGTCCCTAAGTGGGATTTTTCGGACCTATTTAACAGCTGCGTCAGACTAAAGATGTTAACATTTTTTTTTTTACTAATTATCTTTTGCTGCTTGGGATACTTTGGAACCTCAGGATCCTTGACCCACACGACCGGAACTGCTGTAACCTTCTCTGGAATGCGGAGTCCCGCTTTGCCCCCAAGTTTACGGTGCTTCCAGCACTACTCCCCCCTACAACAAAATCCCTTCAAACCGAAACCCCCGCTCCGGAGGACTTTAAAAACTGCAGGACTTCACCTTCTCCATCACGAAGCCGCGGGAAATCTGACCAAAAGGATTTTCTTCCCAAAGGCGAATACATGGTTGGTTAGTGATTCTGTGGTAGAATTCTCGCTCGCCGCGCGGACGCCCGTGTTCCTTTCCCTCTTGTTTTCGTTTCCTTCCCTGTTTATTAAAACCTGTAATTCTCATTTAATTACCTAACCACCCCTCACCTCTGCGCCCAGTAACTTAACTCTGTTAATGTTTACTTTTCTACTCCTCGTCGTTTCCTCTGATTCTGGTAGCGACATTATTCCAGAGACTTGGCAACTTGTAGCCAAGGAATTGAAATAATAGGCGCCTTCTTACAGTTTTTTTATTTAGAGGCCAAGTCGCCTCTGAATAGAGTTAAGAGTATTATTAGGAGGAGATTTTTCGGGGAGGAGCAGAGTGGCGCAGCGGAAGCGTGCTGGGCCCATAACCCAGAGGTCGATGGATCGAAACCATCCTCTGCTATTTTTCTTCTGTAGTTAAAATTGTGTAACTTTGTTTCACAGTAAGGAAAAAAAAATAAAATGGCGCCCCACCCTTTTTTTTTTTTTTTAATTCTGGAGCTAAAATGACTCCCTGAAAATAAACGTGAAACCGTTTACGTGATTTCTTCTGGTTGCCAAAGTAACCGTGCTATTTTATCACGACACTTCTCGTTGCCCTATGAAGCTGCGAAAATGCTGAATTAAACTGAGGGCAGGGGTGGAAGCCAAGATCTTGAGTTACATTTCCTTCTACAACATAATTCGGAAAGCACTACTTTTAGGTAATTGTGGCCATGTGGTTAAGGTGATAGACTAGAAATCTGCTGGGCCATCCCGGCGCAGATTCTTCGAAACTACTAGAGTTTTAATCTTGGGAGTAAATAAGTAGCAGTTTGGGACAGAGTGCAGAGTTTGGGTGGCCATGATTGTACTTTGACCTGAGAAAACCACTTCGGCAGCTACTGGTAAATGTGTCTCTACCCTCTACCTTGCTTTACAATCTCTAACAGAACTATTCTCTATGCTCATTTTTTAAATATATGTGTGGGCTTTTATAGTTTTCTCTTTATGGGTTTTATAGTTTTCTCTCTCTCAGAAAGGATTCCTATTCATATATTTATGTGTTAGATACTGTGCTAGGCGCTAAGAAAAGGCATTAAGTAGTCTACAGTGTAGACATGATTTTAAACAAGTAAATACGTATGTATAGTACAAGTATGTATAGTACAGATATTTCTTTAAAAAGATTGTACATTAAGTGCAATGGAAACAAGGGAGAAGGATGGTTGTTTCCCGGTAGCCCTATGACCATCCAGTAGTTGGTGATGCGCTGGAAGGAGTCACATGAATCAACATTTACCCAAGGTTAAGATTTATTACAGCAAAGGAAAAAGTGCAGACACACACAAAAATATATACACAAGGAAATACTAGAGAAGGCTTTCTTGTCCTTCATCTTCAGGGATGGCACGGATGCTCTTTCTTGCTTGAGGGGAAAAGTCATGGAAAGCAACACACCAGTCATGGTCAAAAATTATTTTGGCTGGATTTCCTTGCCTATAATCTTCTCAAAGATGGAGTCTTCAACAGACTGGATATAGATATAGATATAGATATAGATATAGATATAGATATATCTCCACTTCAATATGTATATTCACAATGTTATGTATGTATACATATAAAATCCTAATTTGACCACTCCAAACTTGGATGTTAAGTGCACAACTCAAACTTAACATGTCCAAACAGAGCTTATCCTAACCCCACACACACCACCCCCAAAATGCTCCTTCCTCTCCTCCTGTGGTGGTCCCCATCTCAGTAAATGGAAACTGTTGTTAAAGCAAAAAATCGTGGAGCTATGTATGACTTCTCTATTTCTCTCACACCCTCAATCCAATCAGCAAATCCTTCAAAACATATCCAGAATTCAACCGCTTCTTACCACTTCCACCAACACTACCCATGATGATTTAGCCACCATCTTCCTGCTTCCAGGAAGAGAGAAAGAGAGAAAGCAAGTCCATGTTCAGGTATTTTCAGGATCTTTTTGTTAAATAATCTCCACCTTAAAGATAATCTCAAAATTCAAAAACATATGTATATGAGAAATTCAGCACATTTTTATTGAGCTCCTACTATTTGCCACTTATTATTCCGTGGACAGGGAAGAAAGACTGTGTGAAAGGGCCCATTTCTGTAGTCCAGAAAGCTGCTAATTTACTAGTCAAGAAAAGCCAAGACCTACCACAAATAAGCCAAGAAGGCCAATGCTCCCAGGGTCTAGAATTTAAGAAAATTAAGGAAATGCCTAATGTGTAGACTGATAATGTTGACATTATCTTCAAACGAGGTGCCTGAGGTCACAGAGATTCACTGACAAGCTTAAAAGAAGCCATCCAAAATATAACTTTATATCACATCGTTGGGCCAAGCCCTCTACAAAACATTATAAATTCTATAAATATTTTGACCATAGAATGATTTTATTGTAACACGTTTTTGTGTTGATTCATCTATTAAATGTAAAAATTGTCACAGTCAAAATTTTTGTAATTATACCGTAGTGCTTATTTCTTAATATAGGGAAGGCTCAAATAATAGTAACGGCACTGGACTCCCCTAAACCCTGAGAAACGCCAAAAAAAAAAAAGCATTCTCTTTTCAAACAGATAGAAATATACTGTGAAAAGTGCTTTGATGTCACATTATGACAATCAGGGAAAATACCAGAAAACCATGGGAAAGGGGAAATTGTTATGCCTGGGGGCCTGCAGATATCCATGCCGGATGACAAGAAAGACGATTGTGTAGATGCTGCCTTCTTACTGACAACTGTCCAGGCAGACATCCCAAGTACCTAGAGTTTGAAAATTGCAAGCGTGACTGAATATTAATAGGGAAGAAACTCTGAGTTCTCTTATTTATAAATATCCCTCGATGCAGGCAATATGCAATATTTTGGCATCCTTTGGGTGCCATAAACTACAGTTTTTTCTGCTCGGGAGTTGTACAGTCAATGACTTTTCCCTCCATGGAGTACCCAAGACCGAAATAATTGTCAGTTCTTACCCTTCACAAGGCCCTACTCCTTGGCCCGAGATAACCCCTGTAATCTCGAGTTTCTATTTTTCCAATGACAGAGAGCGCCGGCGGCGTGGGGGCCATTGCCTTTTTGTCATTACGTAACTTTCACGACTCAGAACTGGGCAGAAAACTTACTTCCTAGGTGTCGCGGCAACAAACTGTGGTCCGTGACCACGTGGCCTAACGGATAAGGCGTCTGACTTCGGATCAGAAGATTGAGGGTTCGAATCCCTTCGTGGTTATTGTCGCCTTTTATGCCCTCTTCTAGTAATCGATAGCCACACCTCATGGGTAGGCGGTAGGAAATCATGTGTTTTTCGAACCCTTTTCTTCCTGCCCTATATTAAAGACGCTATTCTCAAAAGCCTTGGGAGAACCAGTGTAAAGAGTGGCTGGAAGTCAAAACCGAAATACGGCCTTCCAATAATTTGGGTCTCTCAAACTCTCCCCAGATTTGGATTTGAACCCCTGAGTTTCATTTTCACAGGCTCGGCTTGTCCTTGAAAAGGGAATTCCGATCTGTAAACGGAGCTCTCTCGAACTGAGCCCCCAGTGGGTAGCACGGGGGGAAACCTGCTGCTTCTCCTTCCCCATGGCTTCGCCCAAGGCCACAACCTCTTCACAGTTCTCTTCTAGTCTGAGTTCCAGCTGCTGGAATCTGTCACTGGTTTCCACTCTTCCCCTATCTTTTCCATCTTAACTTTCTTGTTTTCCTTTGGTTTTGCTGCCGTCAAAAGGATGAGAACAGCTTATATTCAAACCTAAATTACAGAATACTATGGTCATTGAAAGAGCCGGACTGTTTGCGGAGTGTGTATACAAACAGGAAGGCAGAGAACATAGCTGGGCAAAATATACAAAAACATTTTCCCGTGCTTAAATAACTGAATTGATTAATAATTTAGGATGAAGAAAATCTCATTTCCAATTGATGACTTCCTGGTGAAACATAGGGCGTTTTCAGATGCAAACGTTTGTTCAGATCACACGGAGGCTTAACTCTTTTCTACTTAACGTATTCCTCTTTCCTTCTCTCTTTGGTAGTTAAGGAAAAAACATACCCTTTGGGTTTAAAAGAGGTGAGGGGCAGAGGCAAAATTGCTCCAGATCTACCTCCCTATTTTGGAAACAATACAAGAGATTAGCACATTTAAAATTATCCTTTAACGTGTATTAAAAGGAGTGACAAGTACCCTAAGGTATATTCTGCCTTGACAAAGTTTCAGTCCCTACCATGTCACCATCATGCACACGCACATATACACATACACACATATACAATATGCCTGTGTTTATTTTACAACTAATCTGTTGAATGTTTACAGTGTGCAAAGTTGGAAGGAAAAGGATATAAAAGGGTGGTACCCCTACAACCTTATTCTCAAACAAGGTAACATGGGGTTGAAGGGACAAGAGGGATAAGACTGCTCAGGCATCCAATATCTCTGATTCTTTTTTGGAGAAAATTCAAAATTATAAAAAGCATATCACCCAATTCCTCAAGACCCCACTTTGGCCTCCAATCTTGATCAGCATTTCCTGAGTTTTTATTTTCAAGATAAAATGGGTTAAAATTTGTGAACTGTCTTTGAATCACAGGTACTACATAAGCCATATATTGTCAGGTAAAATTCAAAAACAGATTTTACTTCAAAATTTGTGCTTCGTAGGTCTCAGTCCTCAGGAGCCTTTGGAGCTCTGCTGATCTGTGACAAGTGTACTTCAGAAGGATTTTCCAGGTATGAAAAGTCACAATCCCAGTCACTGGATTTGAACATGTTAGAAAGATCTTATCACCTTAACCACTTGATCTTAAAGAACTTGGTTCCCATGAACCTTAGTAAGGAAACGTTGGTTAGATGATTTTTTTTTAACAATTAATTTGTCTGGTCTCTACCTCAGTTTTCTCATCTGTAAAATAGAGACAGGTGATGAGGCGGGGTGGGAATTTTCAGAGAGATCATCTTTACGTTCCCTTCAAATTTTGTTATTCTACACCGAGCACTCAGCCCTTTGCTATAGTTTACTATAAGGTGAAAAGAGGGAACTGGTGAGATTTTATGGTATTATGTGCTGATATTAAGATATAAGTGGCAGAAGATGATCAAAGAAGGGAGAACCTAATAGGGGCTGGAACACCTGGAAAAGATCTTTGATTAAATTCATTCATGTAGAATACAAAGAGGAGAGTGATGCTTTCAACTGAGGATTCACGGAAAAGGTACATTTGATGTAGGTCTTGCAAGAGGATTTTGCAGCAAGGGAGCAGAGACTCTCCAGGCAGAAGGGACTACTTGAGCAAAAGCAGAGCATGTGAAGAGCTTCTGCTCCTGAACACAGGGACCAGTGGTCAGATAAAACTAGAGTCTGATGAAGAGTTTGGGAGGATAGGGAGTGATAAGGTGTAAAGAGGGAGCGCCTTGGACCTGGAAACGTGTCTAGAATTTAAGAGGCAAAAAAAAAAAAAAAAAAAAAAATCAACAAAAACTGCCGAGACAGGGAACCAAAGCTGGGGAGCGGGTGGGAGCAGGGAGTGAAGAGAGGCGAATGGCCAGTGGTTCTCAGCCCAAGAAACCCATCAGAATCACCTGTGGCCCCTGCAGCCACGCCTGGACGTCACCCTCGGAGATACTGATTCAACTGTGCCGAGGGGTGGAGGAAAGGTGGACATCTTGAGAAAACTCTCCAGTTGCTTGTAATTTGCTACCAGTGTTAGGAACGCAGTCAGGAAGATGGGCTGGGTGGGGAGGGGGTCAACAAGCGTAACGGAAGTCAGAGGGCCAGAAATCAGTTTTTGACAACGGTGGAGAAGCTGGGGAATACGTGAGCATACCTGTGTCTGATCGGAGGCAGCATAGTTTGATTCTTAACTCTCTCATCCACGTGACGTGACTCAAATCCTAATCTCTCTATAGAAGGGGCTAAAAGTAACGTTATTGAGAGTGAAATTTACTTGTTACCTCAATTTGTCTCTAACGCAGCATAGCGAAATACCTTCTTTACAAGGTACTAAAACCATACTGCCACAGTACAGCGGGGGACTCGAACGACGAGGATGGGATTCGAACCCACGCGTGCAGAGCACAATGGATTAGCAGTCCATCGCCTTAACCACTCGGCCACCTCGTCACCTGCGTGGGTGGGCTTCGATAAAATTTTCTTTCTTTACTCAGCAGCGTTCTATTTGCCAAATTATATTATTATTTTGCTTTTTTATTATTATTATTAATGAAGATAATGTCTTTTCTCCCTATAAATGGCCCTCTTGCTTTGATAAAGGAAGAAAAAATAAAGAAGGGACTGAGGTCCAGCCACTGAGGAAAATAGCACGAAGGATCCTCAAAAAATTAAAAATAGATATACTGTATGATCCAGCAATCCCAGTTCTAGGTATTTATCCAAAAGAAATGAAAACAGGAACTAAAAAGATATCTGCACTCCCATGTTTATTGCAGCATTTTTCACAATAGCCAAGATATGGAAAGAAATTGTGTCTGTCAACAGATGAATAGATAAAGAAAATGTGGTTGTATATATATACAAAGGAATATTATTCAGCCATGAGAAAGAAGGAAACCCCTGCCATTCACAACAACATGGACCTTGAGGGCATTATGCTAAAGGAGGTAAGTCATACAGAGAAAGACAAATACTATATGATGTCACTTATATGTGGAATCTAAAAATATGTTGCCTTACATGGTAAAAGTGATTTTGCAGATATGATTAAATTGAGGATTTCGAGATGGAAGATTATCCTGGATTATCTAAGTGAACCTAAAGGAGGATCAGATTCATTAGTAGGAAACGTGACTGCAGAAGCAAGAAGCGATACAAGGAAGAGGCCACTAGGTGAAAAAAAACGAGGAAACATTCTTCCCTGAAGTCTCCAGAGGGAACACAGCCATGCTGACAACTTGACTGTAATCTTTTGAACTTCAGAACTGTAAGAGAGTAAATTTGTGTTGTTTTAAGTCACTAAATTTGTGGTAATTTGCTACAGCAGCAATAGGAAGCTAAGACAGATGTTCTAAGGCACTGACATGACTGGGGTTTAATAGGTGGAAGGAAGCTTGCAGGGCTTTTTTCTGGAACAATTTTTAGAAACCAGAGGCATTCATGGGGGCTCTTGTTTTGCTATCACAGAGCACTGAAGGATACATGTTCAAACTGTGGAGAGAGTCAACAGAAAGAATTTAGAGTCCCACTGACAGCTGGGACTGCTGTATTCAGAGACCAAAGGGTTAGCCATCACACCATGGGACCTTGGTATAACAAACCTTCAAGGTTAAGACTTGTATACTAATGCATCTGGTCTGTTGATCTTTAAAATGTTTCAGCATAGATTCAATCTAAGGAATATTAAGAGAGAGCCTCCTCTAAGGACACAGTGGAGGCTCTCAGATGACTACGATAGCTAGGGTCTCACTCTATGGTTTGGATATTTTAAGGTCTGTGTTCAGAGTTCTGCAGCCTACAGAGCATTTGCCTGAGTTCCAGAGGAGAGAAAAGTCACAGGTGGGGCCTGTGACATATGAACTCTTAATCACCCAAGCACATAATTGGCTTATAGGGATCTGATTGACTTTAGGCCAGCACCAGGCAAAGCAAAAAACATCAAGAGGAGAGATTTTAGGGGGGGCGGGTGGTGAGGGTGATGGGGAGAGGGAAATTTTCAGTAGCCAGAGGAAAGAGCAAGGAGTTGGACATTGATGGGAGAGAAGAAATGCAAGTCTAAGGGAGTGTCTATACATCAGAGTGTACTCCTGGTTAGGGAAAATGTGAGGGCAAGGTCACCAAAACTGAGACAAGTCCACTGAGATTTGAAGTCCAGGCGCTAACCATTACATCATGAGGCCCTTGAAGTTAGGTCTCTACCGAAAGACTGATGTGTACTCCTAACAGGTCAGTTTATCTTCAAAATAAAGTAGGCAACACATAAGCTTGTGGAGTTTGAACAGAGCCTCTCATGGGTACAGCTCTAAGATGTACTCAACAAGGGTACTGCTGTGTAGTAGGAACTTCCTCAGGACAGTGTTAGTGTTTGGAAGCCCATGGAGCACTGTAAGTAGGCTCCAGGAAAGGAAGGACCTGAATGAGTTAGAGGGACTGTAAAACATGAACACCTAATCATTGGAACCAGGATTCTAATTTAGCAGAATCTGAGG
This sequence comes from Hyperoodon ampullatus, assembly GCF_949752795.1. Classification (NCBI taxonomy): domain Eukaryota; kingdom Metazoa; phylum Chordata; class Mammalia; order Artiodactyla; family Ziphiidae; genus Hyperoodon; species Hyperoodon ampullatus. The sequence continues at coordinate 84,708,319 of NC_136923.1, read as the reverse complement.
AACTCTGGGCAAAAGGCAAAAAGGGCCATTAGGTGTAAGGGGAAGTAGGGCTAGAATTCCGGAGGACGGTAATCAGAGACAATCTTCTCTTGGCCAGTGGTTCCATGTTGCTTTGGTTGTTGACTTGGAAGTAACTAGCAGCGCCTACAGCCAGATATGTACATCTGGCTAACGATTTAGGAGAACCATAGGGGGAAAATTGCTAAGATGTTGCTTAGGTCCCAAAGAGATTTGGACTCAAACTGCTGGATTCAGAGTCCAGAGTGCTAACCATGGGGTCCTTACATGAGGAACTTTCTACTTGCTACTGCAATTTTTTAATATATATATATATATAAAATATATATATAAATAATATATAACATATAAATTATATATATTATATATATTGCTATATATAATATATATATTATATATGTTATATATTATTATATATAACATACATATTATATATAAATTATATATATAATTTATATAGATATATATTCTTACATTAGACTGATACGTTTTGAGGAGGCTTCAGAGAAGAGAAGATTTGTGAGAGGGGCCTCTGAGACATGAAGTGTTAAGACCCCGAGCATGCAAATTACTTAGGATCTGACTGTCTTCGGGAACCCAGGGAAGAGTAGTTGTCGAGAGAGTGAATGGTGTTCCAAGGGGCCCGAAGAGTGTACTTTACAGGAGTCCGAGAAGAGAGTAAGTAAGGATGCTCCTCGGGAGAAGGAAGCCTGAGTGGGAAGGTTATGCCCAGAAACCAGTGTACATTATCGATTTGAGGGAAACACGGAGGAAATTGGCTGGCCACCAAAACAAAAGTAGGTCCCACCGAGATTTGAACTCGGATCGCTGGATTCAAAGTCCAGAGTGCTAACCATTACACCATGGGGCCACCATTTGCTGAGAGATTTATGAATATTCATCGAAGGGTCTGTCATTCTATTCAGGGTTTTATGGACTATCGTTTTCATTTAAAAAATATTCATAGAGAATCTGCTGTATGCCAATCAGCAGAAGCTCCAAGTGAAACGCGACGATCAGGGTTCACAGGCACTACGAACTTCTCAGGACCCAGTTCGTGTTAGAAACTGATGGAACTTGAACCCAGGACTGAGGTCAGGGGTGGAAAACGTGAATAGTCACCCAGGGGGTAATCTAAATTACGAGGATCGGAGGAGATTCTGTGGCCTAAAGAAGGAGGAGGAGCAAGAGAGGACAGTTGTGGAATCCCAGAGGAAAGGGTAAGGAAAGATGTTCTGCAGGACAGTGTCTCCTTGCCGACGGGGATAGGGTATCTTACGCAGTGTTTCGGTGTCTCTAGCCTCCTCGAGGTACCACGGTGATTTAAGAGACGAGGAGGGAAGACACTAAAAGACAAACAGGTCCCACCGAGATTTGAACTCGGATCGCTGGATTCAAAGTCCAGAGTGCTAACCATTACACCATGGGGCCTTTTCTGTGTCTTTATTCCCCTGCCGTGTCTTTGCTCCACGCTTTTACGAACGTGTCTGCTGCCCGTCGTATGCGCTTCATTGGAAAGGTTTGTCTTAGATGAGCGAAGGCCTCGCCATCAGTGCTCCGCATGAGAAAAGCCTAGCAGAGCTCACTTTGCTTGGAATTTTTTCTCAGGGCCCCCGGAGGGTTTGAGTACCGGCATTCCTTGCAAAATCAACACTGTGCCTTTACTGAATTTCTAACCTGGGCCATGAACGTTTGTCTACATATGGTGTCAACACTTAAAAATCCCTTAGGACATGTGTGAATATAGAAAACGCAAGAAGAAAAAACAAGTTCAAGATAAGATAGGAAATTGCTGGTAATTTCGGGAATAAGAAAAAACTTTTTCCTTTTTGAGTATTTTTACGTCCTTCTTTTTGCTTATCCGCATTTCCTAATGGATCGACTGCAAGTTTAATACAAGATGATTTTTTGTTATATTTACTCTTATTTATGTTGCATATACTGTATGTGTATGTATTAGAGTTTTAGCGAGCAAAACAGTTTTGTTGTTGTTGTTTTGAAATTAAGGCAAAATCAGAAAACAGTTTTGAAAATTATTTAACTGGTACTTCCTCCCTACAATCTGGCCTCCTAAGTGGAATGATAAGAGGGCTCCAGAAGGAGGAAATATTGGAAATTTCTGTTTGAGATACTGATTCCCAAACATCAAAATACTCACGAGTGGAATAGTGGTGCACTATACCCAAATTCTTGGAAGAACACCGAAAAAATAGAGGCAGGCGAGGTTCGGAAGTCAGATCTGAGCTGAATTTCAGATAGGGAGACAGCAATTCAAAATGAACTAAAGCCTGAGCATTTTTTCAGCATATTTATGATGGTCTCAGAAATCCCTAGCGTTTACCAAAGTAATTTTCAAAGATTTTCTCTACATACAGTTATACTAAAGGACTAGAAATACCTGCTTCCAATTTTATGGAGAAAGATAATAATAACCAGTAAAACAGTATATTCCGTGTTGTTTTACCGTTTCTATAGCTGGTACAGCAGGTATTTTTACCGGGAGGGAAAACAAAACTCCGTAGCCGGCAGGATTCGAACCTGCGCGGGGAGACCCCAATGGATTTCAAGTCCATCGCCTTAACCACTCGGCCACGACTACATAACTGACTACATGGTCTAGATATATTCCCATGAGGAATAATATCTTTCCTCTTACAAACGTCTTTTAATTTAGACAACAGTTCTGGAATGCCTGTCATCATGGTAAAAAGCTCAGCAATTTGCAGATTGAGATGTTGGTTACAGACGTAATTACAAATTGTAACACTTGTCTGATTTACAAGATACCAAACACCTTACCAAGGTCACATTCCAATCCCTAAGAGGTGTAGTGGTCTCCAAATCTGAGAGATCAAGTTACCAGACATAATGAATAAGATTTACCTCTGTTAAAAACGGGAAATATGTATTTTTAGCAAGCCACTTTGGATATTCCTACACATCCCGAACTGTCCCACAAGCTCGTTCTGATGGTCTCTTGTAAACTTTATACAATCCCTTTGTTTGTAATCTTTATACAATCCCTCTCTTTCTAAAATCAAATTTCAATCAAGAAAAACGCCAACCCTAGCAGAGGATGGTTTCGATCCATCGACCTCTGGGTTATGGGCCCAGCACGCTTCCGCTGCGCCACTCTGCTCACACGTAAATCCTATTTTTTCAACTCATATTTCAAGGGGATAAAATTTGGCACTTTCTTGGCTATAAGAGGTTGTGAATATCTTTCTATGGCTGCTAAGAGTAGGAGTACTATATTTATGTCCACACGTGGCTACACTCCACCTCCAAATACTACTGACTTAGAATTCACCTTCGGAAGACTTCTATCAATTGAGGTAGGAGTTTCCTTGAGCTCGAACAAGATGACTTTCCAGGTTATTGGAAAACCAAATGCACACCGACGGGTACAATTTATAAAGGTGAAATTGTAAAAGGAGGATTAACTTTGGCTTTTCTCAGCCACACCCGGATACCAGAAGCGTAATTATCTTAAAAAGTTTTTTGTTTGTTGTTTTTCAGGGAAAATATTCTACTCCGCAGCCGGGGGAAAAAGGAGAGCTGCATTGGCCGGGAATCGAACCCGGGCCTCCCGCGTGGCAGGCGAGAATTCTACCACTGAACCACCAATGCCCTGCCTGTTCTGTTTTTTTTTTTTTTACTGGTCTTCATATAGTTATAATTATATTGTCCCTAAATTGTTAGTAAAATAGTGAAGATGTATGTTCTTTTCCCTAGGATTTTCTTAAATCCAACTAAATAAAAGACAATATCTAAATTTCCTACGAAAACCTGTGAACTAGAAGGAAGCTGAAACTGCTGATATGTGACTCTTGGAGGCTTTTGAAAATGAAAAACATCTATAAATACCCGACATATAAAAATATCTTTCTCCATCCCTCCCTCAATTTATATCTTTAATGAAAACACTTTCTGAAAATCTCTCGTTTAGGATGCAAGCAAGTTCGGTTAATTACTAGGCCAAAGTGCTCAATTCAAGTTTGAAACACCAAGTTACTTCATTTTGGAAAAAAGACCTTCTATTGTCCTTCTGTTTATGGAGACACAAGTTTTTCACGGAGGGTATTGTCAACGGAAGCAGGATAACAAAGAAAATAATAAAGGAAAAAAATAATTCTCCCAATTCCTTCTCCTTACTTGCCCCTGGAGAGGATGACAACCAGTTGCCGAGGTCGCTGTGGCCCTTGGAACAAAAAGCCAAAAGGTGCCTGGAAATAAATAAGAGTTATCATCTCTGTTTTTCAGGACTTTTCAGTTCGTTTGGAGAAAAAACCAACAAGAGAAAACCGCTGACGATCAATGAAAATAATCGACTGAAATGAGTCTTGAGTTTGGGCTTTAGGAAAGTAATGAACCCTGAGAGACTGGATTATAAAGCATGTGAAAGCCAGGAGGTTTTTCACTCTAGTTTCTATCTCTTCACCTCGTCTTCAGAATAAAGAAGTTGCAGTATTTATTTGGCAGCTGCGATTAGGATGCTTTGAAGGGAAAGAATTGCAGAAAGACTTTTAGCAAATTAGGAGGTTATTAATGTTGTTCTTAAAGGAAGAATTTGGGCCATAAATTAGGTTTCACCAAATCCTAGCAACAGAATAATACATAACTGAACACTATGAGAGATATAAATAAGCTTGGTCAAGTTACCTAATTTGTTTGTTTACTCATACGTAAATGGAGCCTAGCAGTAGTTGACTTACATTCCTCTAAGGACTGTAAAGGTATTGTAAATTAAAATGATGCCTATGAAAGCCTTGAAAAATAGTATAAAACCACCAGATAAATATTAGCTACTGATTTTTTATTTCATGGAACTTTTTAATGAACCACTGAAAGTCAAAAGTTGTATCTTCTATTATAAACAGAAATCTTCAGTATAATGATCATAGATGGTGCTCATGTTAGTTGTACTGAATTGGTTGCATAGCGTAGGCTCTTCTAAAACAAATATCTAAAGTATGTTCTTTGTGTGTGATATAAAAATAATCTTTACAATGTTCACTCTATTTCCTCAGATTTTATTTACCATTTCTCAAATGCTACCACCTCAAAATGTCACCAAAAACCTCACCGAAAGAACAAAGCTAAGTTGATTGGACAAGAGAGGACACTATCTCAGGAGTCTTAATAGTGTCTCAGGGGGGAGAGGAAAAAGTTTAGCTATATAGTGAGATTTTCGAAATCTGGATTTTTTGGTGAGTCAAAGTAGTAAGGACTGGATAAGGATCATGATATATTTTAGGATTGGTAGACACAGTTAGGAGATGATTTTGAGGTAGAATGTTGTATTTATTGTCTATTGCTGTATAACACATTGCCCTAAAACTTAGTGGCTTAAAACAACAAAAATTTACTATCTCATATTTTCTGTGGGTCTTAAATTCAGGAGTGGCTTACCCAGGTAGGATGTCTCTTATGAGGTTGCAAACAAGATGCTGACAGAAGTTGCAGACATCTGCTTACTTGGGGCTAGAGAATTTTCTCCTCCCCTCCCCCTCCTCTTCCTTCTTCTCCTTCTTCTTCTTCTTTCTTCTTCTTCTTCTTCCTCCTCTTCCTCTTCCTCTTTCTCTTCTTCAATGTGTCCATCAATTTACTCCTCTGTATTCCTTAAAAACAAAATAAAAATCACAAGTTTAATACCAATGCTTTAAGTTGGTCCATATTTTCTTTTTTCTTTTTCTTTTGCATTACGTGGGCCTCTCACTGCTGGGGCTTCTCCCGCCGCAGGGCACATGGTCCGGACACACAGGCTCAGCGACCATGGCTCACGGGCCCAGCCGCTCCGCAGCTCCCGGACCGGGGCACGAACCTGTATCCCCTAGCATGGGCAGGTGGACTCTCAACCACTGCGCCACCAGGGAAGCCCTATGTTTTCTTTACTTCTATTTGCCAGATGGTCTTCAATGATTGCTGGGAAGAGATTCCTCTTCAACAGATTACATACAGGAGGTAAAAGCTGGCCAGCAACTTTATGAAAATAGTGTGAACTCTAGCAAAAGAGGTTCAGTCCCAACTCAAGCCCCATGCCATAATCACATTCATCATTAGCAAAATGCACAGAAGTCATCATTTCCTGAATGGGGGCAAAAACTTTTAGTCTCTCTTCATCACTTGTTGCCTCAACAGTTGTCTTGCAAATTCCCTTGAGGTCGGTGTCTGTTTCAGGGAACTCTCTGTACCCAACATCATTTTTATTTACTGGGTCAATCAAGCCAGCACCAGGAATGGTCTTTGTCACAACTTTCTTATCTCCCTGGTTTCTTATCTCTCTGGCTACTTCTGTGAGCTTTTCATCTGTGTTTTTCAAGACACTAGTTTTCTTTTTATCTCTTACTTCTTTAAGCCTTTTCATCAAAAATAATTGACTGCAACAAACATTTTATCTTCATTTTGAACAATTATATAATTTTCCTTTGCTTCATTTGTGCCCACATATACAGGAGGTTCATCATAATTCTTGAATTACCTCATGTGGAACCGAGTTTTATTATCTCCAATAAATGGTGTGGTACTCAGGAGTATTATAGTACTATTTCCACTTAAGGTTAAAATTCAGCCTTGCTGATTTTTTCTTCATTTTATGTTTTTTAGCAAGGACATCATAAGGACCCAGTAATTGAATACAAGGCTTGTGGACAGTGAATCAGCTGGTTTTTCAGGATCAAGTTCTTCATAGAACTTCCAGAAGTGATAGAAATTGTGAAGCAGAGAAAGCTTATAATGCTTTTCTAGTTCTTTTTAAAGATCACCAGAGATATCAGCTTCATTTACTCATCTTCACACCAACTGCTTTTTCACACTGTTGCCCCTCCCCAACCTGCCTGTGCTTCCTGCCGCTGCCAACCATTCTGGAGAATTCTCTTCTAAACTCAGTCACTTGGCTATTGAATTGAAATTTCAGTTTTTCACCACATGGGCCTCTCCATGGGGGTATCCTCCTGACAGGGCAGCTGGTTTCCATCAGATCAAGTGGTCCAAGACAGAAACTTGAAGAAGCTGCAACCTCTTAGCACTTAGTATGACAATGCCAACTTCCACATTATTCTATTCACTCAAAGCAAGTCACCAAGTCCAGTCCACACACAAGGGAGGAAAATTAGTCTCCATGTCTTGAAGGAGTGAACATGTTTTGAAACCAAAGCAAGGGCTGAAAGAGTACTGCAGGTAGTCTGGTAAACTATCATTTGATGCCTTCTATTAAGAAGTTGATGGATCTTTCAAGAGATTCCTGGAATAAACAATAAAGTTCTTGGAATAAACAAAGTTAGGTGTAATTTTTATCTTTCTAAGCAAGAGTCCCCTTCTACTGGGTGTTAAAACCTACTTCCTAGTATTCTGAATTTTTTAATGAAGGTTTGGTTTGACATTTTATGGAAATGATATGTTGGCTTCTACACCGAAACAGATGAGAATATAACATGCCCTTATCAAATAAATATTGGAGTCAATAAATATGGTTATAATATATAAGTATGTCAGATACTCTAACTAGATGATATGCTGGGGATGGAGGTGGAGAATGAGACTCAAATGCTTGGCTCAAGATAAATCTAGTGAAAAGAGAAGAGCATATGGAAAATCTAAAATTGGGAAATCCATGTGTGAGATAGAGTAAAAATGTCATTTATGAAAATCAGTCATCCAGACCTCATTACTACCGTGTCGTGACCACCTGTTATAAGGTTTGGACCTCAGATTTACTGGTAGAGCAAACTCAGTGAAATTATCACCTGAAGGGAATTAGACCCTAGAAACTGATTCTCACTAGTAGGACTCACAGGATCCTGATGTTACAAATCAGAATACAATTTATTAATATAGAAGGGAGTTTATAACTTTTCAAGACTGGAATACTCATAGCCACAATTCAGATCGCCTTGATCCTGGTCCTGAGGCTCTCTGGAGGCCAACTTAGTAATAAGAAGGAGGCCTTATGACATACCATTGACAAGGACTGCCTCTTTGACCAAACTTTACTCAGGCTCCTCTGAGCCCTCCTCTCTGCTAGGCTTTAACCTTGGCCTACTGAGTCCAATTTTAGCAAGAATCCTGCTAAGCCAGTTTATTGAGAATCCCTCTACCCTTGATAACTAATCAAGCTCCTGTTTGTAATTTTCCATCCTCTGATCCCCCCTCACCCTGCCCACTTGCTATAAATCCCCAGCTGTCCTTGCTATTGTTCAGAGTTGAGTTCAGTTGTGTACTGGAGTCTCTTACTATCCTAGCCTGAATAAAAATATGTCAGATCCTTTTTAACAAGTGTTCAGTGCAATTTCTCTTTAACACTATCAGAGGAAAAGAAAGTAAGGCCCTGCCCTGGGATGGAGCAACACCATTTGAGGAACTGAAAGAAGACCTCTGTGACAGGGTTAATTGGAACGGTTGCTTATTATTTTGTCTTAAACTGGGGAATGTCAGGATAAGATTTGCATTTTTTAAAAAAAGCATAATAAGGACACTGATCTAACTGAGAAAGAGGAGGTCTGGGAAGAGGACTTAAGAGGTTCATGTCAATACCCGGTCAAGACATATGATGTAAGGAAGGAGGCCACTGTGGTAACGAAGAGAAGAGGATACATGGGATATAACACTTTAGGAGGCAAAACTCCCGAGCTCCCTGCTCGGATTGGGAAAAGGAGGGGCGGGGGGTGGAGTGAGGGGGAGGGAGAGGGAGGAGGAGGAGAAGAAGAAGAAGAAGTGTCCAGGATGGTTCCAGGTTCCAGGCTCAGCGGTGTAGTGATGGGCAATGAATCTGAGAAAAACGCACGACTTGTTGTAGGCAGATAGGCAAAGGAACAGTCAGGAGGCAAAAGAGCACAGAGGGTGAGCCTGGGAAAACGCCAACATTTTAGGGCCTTAGTGGTCCTCAGCAGTTAAAGACGTGGAAAGAAACGATCATAGAAGATAGGGAAACCAGAAGACTATGCATTCTCTGGTGCCAAAAAGGAGAGTGTTTAAATTAAATCTCTCGGTTAAAGAAAGTTGCCCATTAGGGGAATTCGTCCTCGTTCTAGAATTCCAACGGCAAGTTAAGGGCAAACATATGCCACTGAAACTCTGTCAGAGCAGATAATCTGTTTTCTTTATGTCATCTTGGGCTTGGAAGCCTTAACTGGTCTCAAGGCCGACGACACATCCCAAAGAGGTTCGGGAAAGAAGCCTTGCTCTTCATTTCTTCCCCTACCCAAAAGACGACCCAAGATTCTGACCCCGACGTGATTTGAACACGCAACCTTCTGATCTGGAGTCAGATGCGCTACCGTTGCGCCACGAGGTCACGAAGAAATGTGGCCTTTCTTCTAAATTAGAATTTAAATAATGCTTTCTCCTCGCCCCCAGGTTCTAAAGATTTATTCCTTTTTATTAGTAGATCTGATCATTTTTCTCGCCACTATTCATAGCTTCGCTAATGCTTGGTGGAAAAAGATAAGGGATTAACCAGATTAAATATTAATCCAAAAAGCCCAAGTGCTCCATGTAGGGGAAACTCAGTGGTTTCTCGCGTTCGATCTTTCCACTTGTCGGAATTACCCTGTTTTGAGAAAAACTGTGTACGTACTGAGTTTAGACCCTCAATGAAACAGGAATAAGTATTGCCACGATGTTCGAACTACCACTTTTCCTATAAATTCACTAGACTTCTCCTCTTCTGAAAAAGACTACCAGCCTTGCACTACCCTGCGGTGTCAGGCCTCGCCTCCCATTCCCCCTCCCCTCCTTTCTCAGCGCTCGCCTGACCTTATTCTCAACCTGGTGAAAAACTGCTTTATCCTCAAAAGCCTAGCGTAGATGGCATGTCTTCCCGAAACCCTCACTTCTCAGTGGGATTCCGTGGGCCTTCGGGTCTTTACAGTGTACATGTGCCATTCAGTTCACAACAACTCGAAGCAAATTGCTAATATTTACTGAGTTCTTCCCATTTTCTACCAGCCCTGTGCTAGTAGATCTTCCTCCAGCCAGTGATTCTTAAAAAGTGCATAAGCTGGGAACTTGTTAGCAATACAAGTCCTCGGCCAAACCCCAGGCCTACAGAATCAGAGACTCTGGAGGCAGGCCCCAGCACTCTGTGTTTTAACAAGTCCTCCCTGATTGTGATGCAGGGGAAAGTTTGAGAATACTGCCCCAGCCTAGTCACCCGAAACTTTGCTCACTCAAAAAAAAAAAAAAAAGATTAACTTTCAGTCTTCTTCCAGGATGGTGGAGGGGCAATGTGGTATTAGTTTGCTGCCATAGCAAGGGACCCCAGATTGAGTGGCTTAAGCAACAAGTTTATTTTCTCACAGTTCTGGAAGCTGGAAGTCCGAGAACAACCCTGTCAACAGGTTTGTAGATGGCGGCCTTCTCCCCGCGTCTTCACGTGGTCTTTCCTCTGTGTGTCTGTGTCCTGTTCTTGTTTTGATAAGGACACCAGTCATTGTATCAGGGTCCACCCATATGACCTCATTTTACTTTAATTACCTTTTTAAAAGCCCTATCTCCAAACAAAGTCATACTCTGAGGTACTGGGAGTTAGAACTTCGACATATTTGGGGTAGGGCGGAGACACGAGGACACAATTCAGCTCCTAACAGGCAGTTCCCAGGTGAAGCTACTGCTGACAATTCCTGAGCCTGGCATGGAGCGTGAGGATGGAGGTTCTGTGGTGTAAATCTCATAGCCTCTTCGCTTTTCCTACATGACCTCTTTAGGATTCAGCTTTCTCGGGTCTGACAAGTCAACTATCACACTTCAATCGGCTTTCCAGATTACATAATTTTGTTGCTATTATCACCTCTCCCGAACTTTTGGTCCAATTTGAATTTATGTTTTAGAGTTGTTTTGAGTGGGATTTCTGGAGTGCACAAAAGTGAATTCTTGCCTTTCATCCTCAATCTTTACCTGAAAGCAGCGCAAGGGCAGCGGTGGTTCCCTGAGTATATAAAGCAATCCGGCTCTATCTTTTCCTCTCCTTCAGCTCTCAGCTCAAGCGTTCCTTCCCTGCTGTGGCCTTTCTCCCTGATTTCCATCAAAAGGTAAAGCACTCTATTATTTGTTATTATTAGTTATAACTTCTTGGTAGTTACGTCGGTTGTAACTTTGCAGTACTTTTGACCGTTAGGTTCAATTTGTTTCCCCAGCTAGACTGTAAGATGTTTGAGGTGTTGGAAATGCTTTCGTCTGCAATAGTAATTTCAGTGTTACAATTATAGTTGAGATTATTTTCTTTGAACAAATTATCTAAACAGAGTACCGTTATCACGGCAGGACCACGTGGCCTAATGGATAAGGCGTCTGACTTCGGATCAGAAGATTGAGGGTTCGAATCCCTTCGTGGTTGCTATGGGGTCAATCTATTGCTACTTAACAAAACTACCTGAGAACATGCATGGTGATCCTTCTTAATAAGACAGTCTTCTTAGTTAAAGTCGGTAATCAGAAATCTCCTTTTCATCTTGATAGTTTTATACTCCATGTACCTCGGCTCCACACCCTTTCCTTTGTTTTTGTTTCTTTTTACCCGTCCGGTGTCTGCTTATCTCTGTCTCCACAGTACCCACCAAACAGTCGGTTCTCGGTTCTCTCGGTCTGCTCTCCGCAAAATTTGGTCTGCGGACCAATGGCAACATCCGGGAGCTTCTTAGAAATGCAAGGTTTCCCAGCCAGTCCCAGTTCCGTCTCAGCACTACACTTGAACTACAAAATTAGAATTTGGGGAGTGGGGCTCAGGAATCTGGGTTTTAACCAACTACCCAAAACTGAGTCCTATACACACTCTAGTGTGAGAACCATTCTGGACCTTATAGCTGCATAACGTCTCTCAGGTTCTTCCAGCCCGCTCGACGATGGTGCAAATACCTCAGACACAGCCTTTCATGATTTAGCGCCAACTACCTGCGTTCTTTTTTTTTTGCAGGTGCAGTTTGCTTCCTCGGAGATGGGGTTGATTTAGTTATCTTTACAACGAGATTTCTCCATTGGACACTTAGTCCATCAGCTTACTTTATTTTTTGAATGTACATATTTTTTTTGTTGTTGAGGTATAGTTGATTTACAATATTAGTTTCAGGTGTACAACATAGTGATTAAAAATTTTTATAGGTTATACTCCATTTAAAGTATAAAATATTGGCTATATTACCTGTGCTGTACAACATATCTTTGTAGCTTATTTGTTTTATACATAGAAGTTTGTACCTACCTGCATTCTAAGACTGTTACAACAGGGGAAATGTGAAGCTGCCATAGAACCCCGAGGGGAGTCCGGGCTGCAGGGAAAGGCAAGAAAATGGGCGACAAATTTGCCATACTGCCTTCTAACTAATGCAGGAAAATGGTAGAAGACTCACCATCTGTAATCCTTAGAGAAATAATAGACCCAGAAAAAGAGCATTAATGATCTTAAAACCCTTAGGAAAAAGTTATTGGGAAACAATATGTGTGTGGTCAAGTATCACCCCAAGATTATTTGCTAGTTGCAAAGAGAAAAAGAAAGAGCCCTGGGGGCACTACTTTATCTTCACCATCAGTGGGGTATCCCGACAAGTGCCTCCTGATGTGAGGTACTGTATAAAGTGCACAGTGTCAAGCCCACAGTTTTTAACCTGAATCTAATGTAAGCCATCAAAGGGTCCTAACTAATCATTTAGACTTAACTTCTAGTTTAGAGTAGAGGAATAAACTAAAAGTTGCCATGAGGAATCAGAGACAGAGACATTTGCCATGAGACAAATTCAGAATGTGGGACTTGGACTTTTTAAAAAGTCAACGTCAAAACAACAACAACATCAACAGAAAGCTGGAAGCCTGTTCTAAACTAAAGGGAACTAAGGAAACATTACAACCCAAAACAGTGAATGAACTTTGGTGGGGAGAAACTGGCTCCAAAAGACATATTAAAGAAATTTAAATAAGGACGGGATATTAGATGCTTTTATAAAGAATTGCTAGAATTTTTTAGTTATGATAATGGTATTGTGGTTATATAAGACATGTTTAGACGATATATGTTTATGTATATAGGGTATGATGCCTTCAAATGAATTTCGTATGATTCAACAGAAAAAGGCAGATAAGACTAAGAGGGCAAAATGTTAACAATTATTGAATCTGGGTGGTGGCTATACAGATAATTCCCTATTCTTTCAACCTTTTTAAATGTTTGAAAATTTTTATAATAAAAGTTTAATTTAAAAAAAAAAAGCTTGACAGAAGCTGTCCTGTTTAAAGAAAAGCTCTGACGGAACAGCACAGGGCTCCTAGGAGACAAAACAGAGGGTCAGCAGCAAGAAACCAGCACCCTGTGAGGAAGGGCGGATCCTTTATGTCTCAGGAGTCCAGGCTCCCTTGACAGAGTGGCCAGAAAGAGAGCTGAGAAGGTTAGATAGATGCCCCTGATGAGGGCCTCCTATGCCATCTGTGATCTTCCCCGCCGGCTACAGAGTAATTTTAAAGACTTTAAAGGAGGGAAGGGACCCAATCTGATTTGCGTTCTCAGATGAACACAGCAGTTAGTGTTGACATAGCCCTACGTACGTAATCTGCCCTAAACTACGTCTCTGGTGTTATCTCTCCTTGCTGCCCCTCTCTGTACGCCTCCAAAAAGCAACGTTCCAGCCAGAGAGCACTTTCTTCCATTTCTCCCCTATTCTATGAGGTTTAAGTCTAGACCTCCACTCCCCTCTCCAGTTTGGCTCACTCCCACACATCCTTCAGATCTGAGTTTAAATACGATTCATTCCACATATATTTACTGAGTGTCCATTTGCTCATTCAGAAGTAATAAAGGTATAACTGGAATATTTCTTCGTGAAACTTGGAGTCTAATGAGTGACTCTCTCCAGGCAGCCACCTAAGATATTCGTGACTGGGACCTACACTCTCCCAGTGGGCTACTACGGCACAGTGGACCTCTCACTTGTCATACTCAATGGTAAATGTTTACTTCTGTAATTGTTTATTCTAGAAATCCCTCAGAAGAGTGGCCACACTTTTCTTGCTCTCCACTGAATGAGCAGCACCTAGCCAAGTGTCTGGCATGCAATTGTGTCCAGAATAAAAATTTTGAAACAATGAAGAAATGAATGAATCTGTTCAGGGACAAGGGACCAGAGGCCAAAAGGCTTCCAAGAAGTCGTTGCAGTAACTCCTATGAGAAACTGTTAGAACCTGATCTAAGAAAATGGGTCTGACGGTTGGGAGGAAGAACCAGATCTGAGAAAAAATGAGGAGGTTGAACCAAAGACCTGGTAACCTGTAGGCTGTGGAGAGAAAATCAGAGAGAGGACAGATAAAGGGACTTCTGAGTCTTTGGATTTGGTACCTGGGTGCTCCTGTCAAAAATTTGGGTTGTTGGAGGAGTTTCAAGTTTTGGGGGAAAGGATAGAGCATTCGTTTGGGGATGTATTGCTTTTGAGATGCCCATGGACATGCAAAAAGAAATAACTAGGACAATTGTATATTCTGGAGCCCAGAAGAGAGGTCTGGGCTGGAGATAATTTTCAACCCATCAGCACATAAGCTGTGGTTTATCAATCATGCCCTGTCCTTCTTCTGTTCATGGAATGAAGCTGTTGATGAAAAACAGAATCATCTACTTGCACATTAATACACCCACATGCATACACACACAGATAAGATTGTGATAATGGTTGTGTAGTTTCAGAAAAGTGGAGATCCTGGGGTTCTGTTCTTGCTTTGTAGGTGGTCTTTGCAAATATTTTTAAACATTATCCATAGAGTATCAGATAAAGTTGTTTTTCCTCTTGTGAGAAAAGGCCCCACGCAATGAAGTGGATCTGATTCTCAGAAATATTTTCTACTTTCCTATTTTATTCAAAAATATTCTATCTACTGCTTTAAAATATTTTTAGTTTTACAGAGAGACAGAAGATAGGGTTCCCTGTGGAACATTTTGATAGATCCTCATTCTTGAATTTTAAAATGAGGGTTCCAATAGCTGCTGACATTTGTTGAGCCCTTACTATATTCCAGGCACTAGATTAAATGTCTGAAGACATAGGGTACCTGTAAGGAACAGCTTTGTCAGATTATTTATTGAGGATAAATCTCCTACTCCAGCAAAAATAGGGATTTTTTTAAAAAGTATTGCAATATATGGTGATTTGCTTTCTAGAAAAGACCAAAGAGCATTCTCAGTTTACCACATGCTGGAAGTGAAGTTGGTTGAATCCTCTTCGGTTTCATCAACTATTAATGGAACTTAGCCTCCTTTGTTTTGCCCTTTTTAATTACTAAATACTGAAGTAGCTTAGAATAAATGATATATAGTAACATGAAGAAGATTACACGTGCTTGTGTGAGTAGTCGTGGCCGAGTGGTTAAGGCGATGGACTAGAAATCCATTGGGGTCTCCCCGCGCAGGTTCGAGTCCTGCCGACTACGCTTTGCCTTCACAACGTACAAAATTTGTGTATCTTTTTGCCTCGTAGGATTGACCTTCAATTTCAAGTTACTTTTTAAAATATTAAACATGCTCTCAGAACTTTTACAAGCTACATCAAAACAGAGTTCTCATAGACCACGAAGGAATCCTACTGCATGAGTGAGAAAGAAGAACCAGTAAGACTTTCTTTTAGTTCATTTCTGAGGTTTTGAGGCTCGCAAGCTGAAAGGAAAGATTTCACACATTCATATTTAGAGCAACAGTAATGCCGCTACTTCCTTTTTCTAAAAGTGTAAGTTGCTAGGAGTTGTGGGCGGGCCAGTGGCGCAATGGATAACGCGTCTGACTACGGATCAGAAGATTCCAGGTTCGACTCCTGGCTGGCTCGTTACTTTTGTAACTGAAGTTCCACAAATTCCCATCTTTCCCAGGCCTCTGCGTTAATTTTTTTTAATTTAAAAATGTGTTTATTTTATAATATCACTTTATACAAAATGACAAAAATGTTAGTAAACAGTCTTCAGCTATAGTTCGCTAGTCTTCTTTTACATACACGCATTTTCTTTAAATCACATCCCTAAACTGATTGTTTTCGAAACTGATGAATCCTTACATTAGATGTGTGAGGGAAATTAAAAGAGGAGACCTTTCAAATGCATCATTCTTCTGAGAGTTAAGATTGGAAGTCTCACAAGGAGAAGACTTCTAGATAGCAATTTTTTCTTTTCTCTTTTTTTAAGATTTAGTTTTTTAGAGCAGTTACTGGCTCACAGCAAAACTGAGAGGAAAGCACACACACCTTCACACATGCATAGCCTCCCCCATTATCAACAGAGCAGGTACATTTGCTACAATCGATGAATCTACTATGGACCAAAGTCCACAGTTTTCATTATAGTTCGCCCTCGATGTTGTACATTCTATGGGTCTGAACAAATGTAGAATGACATGTACCCAGCGTTACAGTATCACGCAGAGGATTTTCACTGCCTGAAAAATCCTCTGTGCTTTGCCTGTTCATCTTTCTTCCCCTCACCAACCCCTAGCAACCAATGATCATTTTACTGTTTCTGTAGTTTTGCCTTTTCCAGAATGTCATATATTGGAGTGATACAGTATGTAGCCTTTCAGATAGGCTTGTTTCACTTAGTAATATGCATTTAAGTCTCCTCCATGTTTCTCATGGCTTGGTAGCTCATTTCTTTTTAATGCTGAATAATATTCCATTGTCTGTACGTACCACAGTTTATCTATCCATTCACCTACTGAAAGGCATCTTGGTTGCTTCCAAGTTTTCGCAATTATGAATAAAGCTGTTATAAACATTCGTGTGCAGGTTTTTGTGTGGACGTAAGTTTCAACTCCTTTGGGCAATTTAACAAGGAGGGCAATTGCTGGATGGCATGAAATGCCAAACCGTCTTCCACAGTGGCTCTAACATTTTGCATTCCCACCAGCAATGAATGAGAGTTCCTGTTGTTCCTCCTCCTCACCAGCATTTGATGTTCAGTGTCCTGGATTTTGGCTATTCTAATAGATGTGTAGTGGTATCTCATTGTTGTTTTAATTTGCATTCTTCTCAAGATATATGCTTTTCATATGCTTAAAAAATGGGCCAAAGATCTCAACAGACACCTCACCAAAGAGGATGTACAGAAGGCAAATTTTCTTTATAAACTCTCTTCTCCCAAAGGTCTCTTCAGGAGGAGAAGTAACCGCCTTTAGCAGAGGATGGTGTCGATCCATCGACCTCTGGGTTATGGGCCCACCACACTCCCGCTGCGCCATTCTGCGGTAAACGCACACAGGCTCACAGACACACAGCCACCCACCCACCCTCACATAGTTAGTATTCAGCTTTTTTCAGACTTGTTTTTTTTTCCCAACCTGCAGAATTAAATGTGCTCTCGCTCTGTCTCTCTCTCTGTTTCTCTCTCTCTTTCTCTTCCCCCATACCAGGAATCTGACTTTTGTAATGCGATGGCCAAGGGCCTGAACTAACTACTAAGAATAGGGTTAATAAGAAATGGATAAAGATTACTTTGGATACTCTTCCCCATGCACAAAGGCATGCTTAGATGTAATGTCTGTTACTAGGTACTATGTGAATGTGTACATTACATCTATAACAAAATATCTGCTGATAGTCCATATGTCATGTTTTAAAGTCATTCTAAGTTATACAAAATAATAGGCTCTGATGAAATAATTGTGCTTTCCCTTTCTTCCATGCTGTCATGTGATGGTTCATAATCTGTTGGAGGGTTCTCGAGTCCCAGGTAAGAAAAATGAACATTCCTGTACATTTTTTTTTAAACAGAGTTTTAGGGGGTTCAGGGAACTTCTAGCCCAGAGGATTAACTTTCTCTGATGTAATGGTTCATTTCCTCTAGTCTCAATTTGGCAGAACAAAACGAAACAAACAAAAAACTTCGTTCAGGTTTTCTGCATCTGGAAATGAACTGACTCTTTCCATGGTTTGCAGGAGTAGGGGACTCGCAGAGACCAGGAATCTGCTTGCTATGTAAGCTCTCTAGCAAGGAAAAGCTGACCCAGGTGTGAAGCAGGTGAGATGAGGTCACCCCCTCGAACCTGACCAGTTGTCTGAGAAGATCTGCTAAGCTTCTGACGGTTGGAGAGAGATGTGGATCAGGAGATGGGTCAGGGACCACAGAAGTGAGCATGGAGAGAAGGCTGGGAGTTAGCAAAGAGTGAAATTCAGAACGTTTGCAATGAAAGAAAAATGTCTTTTGCAATAAAAGAATAAAAATGTCTTTATGGGCCCAGAGATAAACCCCCGAAGCACGTAACAGTAGTGTACACCTACCTATTTATTTACTTTCTAAAGGTGTTTTAAGGGTATCCAACTTTGGAGAAACAGGGAAGGCATTTTTGTCGTTCTCTACGTTTCACTTCATAGACCAGTACACCCCACAGACACTAAAACAGTTGACCCCGACGTGATTTGAACACGCAACCTTCTGATCTGGAGTCAGACGCGCTACCGTTGCGCCACGAGGTCTTGCGGGAGCCCCTCTCCTCCTTTACCTGTCAACCTGATCTATGAAATTAATTATCTGTACTAAGTAAGTGAAGTTTAATTGTGCCGCATCCCATCTGCGCGACAACGGCGTCTCCTTATACCCGCTCTTGTCCTTAGTTTAAATGATCGATTTCATACTGCGAGAGTTCTTTCTAATCTGATCACTGGATCTGAAACTGCCCCTAAGAAGAGCAGGAAATCTTTTTTGCCGGAGGAAGCAAGTGATCCGTCACCATGGTTTGACTGGTTAAAGCGCCTGTCTGGGAAACTGCAGGCGGGTTTCGAATCTCAATGAGATTTTTTTCCCGAGATGTAAATAAGGGAGAGTTCGCTTTGAACGCCTAGAAAAAGATATTCTGGAAAATGATCCACTACTGTAAAACAGACGCACCTCTCTCTGAAAATTAAAATTTCCAGTTCTGAATCTTGAAAAATGGGTCCAGAGCTCAGGATTCATTTTTCAGTAGTAGTAGTCTGTCCAGTAGTCTCAAAATTGTGTACCTCTGATTCTCCTTATCTCTTTTCCTTGCTTTTCCTAGGCTAGATGCTGCATACTATAGATCAGCATCTAGTATACCATATATTTTACTTATATATTTACTGATTACCTATTGAAAATAACTAAACTAAAAGCTAAGGCACAGCCTCTTTAGGGGCTCGTCTGAGAGGTCAGCTTGCCCTCCACATAACACATCCTCTTTGGCTACCACACCCACCTCACCATAGCATGGCTACCACTCCCTGCTAAGAACAAACACCAGGAAGTTGACCCAGAGGGACGGTGGCCTCTCTAAGAAATCAGACTCTCAGACTTGATATATGTCCCTCATTTTGGTTGTGGATCCCCTGTGACACAGAACACGTGGTAAATTATTGCAGCAGAGGCTGCTAGAGTAGTTATCAAAGTCTGTTTCCTCTTCTTCTTGGAAATACAATTGTCTTGGTCTGTTTGGGGTGCTATCACAAAATATCATAGACTAGGTGGCTTAAACAAAAAAAAAACATTTATTTCTCACAGTTCTGGAGGCTGGGAAGTCCAAGATCAAGGCATCAGCAGTTCAGTATGGCCGTGTCCTCACATGGCGGAAGGGGCCAGGGAGTCCTCTGGGGTCTCTTTTATAAGGACACTAATCCCGTTCATGAGGGCTCCACTGAATCACCTCCTGAAGGCCCCACCTCCAAATACCATCACACTGGGGATTAGGTTTCAACATATGAATTTTGGGGGGGACACAAACATTCAGTCTAAACTACATTTCCTAGCCTTCCTTGCAATTAGTTTCGGCCATGTGGCTGAGATCTGGACAATGGAATGTGGAAAGAATTGTAACCAGCCAGTTCGAAACTTTGAAGCTTGACCCAGGAAAACCTCTCCTGGTTTGGGGGGTTCCTCTCTAGGTCCCTTTGCCTTTCTATCTGTCAAACGCAGAGGACTCTATGGTCCTAGACTCCAAAGTCACACGATAATCTCTCAGCGACCATGTGAAGACCAACCAGAAAATCTGCACTAGATGTTGCCTGAGAGAAAAACATTTATTGAGGTGAAAAACTGAGATTTATGGGTTTTTTTTAAATGGGTTTTTTACGGGTGCTATAAAGCAACTGGTATCACTAATACAATACTGTTTTACTATTGCTTGCTTATTAATGTCCCACATTTTAGTGCTTAACTCTAAAGATCATAATTACATCTTTCTCATAATACACCAAGTGATAAAGTAATGGGAGTCGTTAACATACACATGCTACACATATGGCAGAAAATACACAAATTTCTCCAAAATGCTAAAAATTATTACCTCGTTAATAATGTATAATTATTTTGTAAACTAATTTAGGATTCTTCCTGCACTTCCCTTCTTCACCTTATAAATCCAAGCTGGGCAGAAATATAGAAACGTGCCACTAGAGATTATCATACTAAGTGAAGTAAGTCAGAAAGAGAAAGACAAATACCGTATGGTATCACTTATATGTGGAATCTAAAATATGACACAAATGAACCTAACTATGAAACAAAAACAGAATCACAGACATAGAGAACAGACTGGTGGTTGCCAAGGGAGAGGGGGTTGGGAGAGGGATGGAGTGGGAGATGTAAGCTTTTATACATAGAACGGATAAACAACAAGGTCCTACTGTATAGCACAGGGAACTATATTCCATAGGCTATGATAAACCATAATAGGAAAGAATATTTTTAAAAAAGAATGTATATATGTGTGTGTGTGTGTGTGTGTGTATAACTGAATCGCTTTGTTATACAGCAGAAACTAACACATTGTAAATCAACTATACTTCAATAAAAATATATTGATCAAGAAAAAATAAAGCTTTGTAGACATTTAAAAAAAAAGAAATGTAGAAATGGATAGTGCTGCTCTGCAAATGTTATACTACCCTAAAATTCTCATAATAATGTGGACTTCATATTAGGTATGACTTTACTTTAGACTGACTTTCCAATTTCTTCTGACTCCAATCAAAACAAATACTTTTCTTAAGTGCCCTTCCATTTCCACATTCATTTCTTCTCACTGGGCTATTGAGGCTCCTGGTCATCCCAGGAAGTGGTATGTTGATATGTTTAATAACCAGCTCTCCAGGAAAAAACACTATCCTGGCATAGATTCTCCTACCATAGCTGATTCAAGCTACAGCTTTGAAGTCACTGAAACCATTGAATGTTGAGCTAGGTAGAGATGTGTACAGTTGGCTCCTGCAAACCAGTACAAGCTGGCTCCAGGGTCTAGTCTATCATTGCTTAGCAATAACGACAATAAGAAGAAGCTAATATTTATTTTAAGCACTTACTATGTGCCCAAAAACATTTCTCTGAATTTTCATATGGTGTTATATAATTATATTCAATCTTCTCAATATGTCTGTGAGGTTGGTGTTACAACTATTAAAAAAAAAAAAATTCCAGGAGCTGGAAGCTAAATGCCAGGACACTTGAACACAATGTTTTACAGTATCAACAATAATCAGACAAGGCCACTCTGTTACCTGTGATAGAACAAGGTGGAGACACGGTCCCTCCATAACTATGTCTGAAACAGGAAAGAGATAAGGATACTCTGCAATCACAGACATAAGTAAACCCCTTTCCAGCTTAAGTGACTGTGCTTTCTGACCAGTAACAGCTCCAGCCTCCTTCCTCCTACATAAAGATTACTGAAATACCTACTCACTGAATTGCGCTGCTCCCTGACAACACCCAATCCATAACTGATGTCTGATTTCCTCACACCCTCCTCAGAATAATAAGCTCCTCCCAACTCCCTCTTAGCTAGATGCCCCAAGATTCCTCCAGTGTGCTCTTTCCCCAAACCTAACTTTGACTACAAGCATATTCCTGGAGGTCTTTGGTCAGCGGACTTTAACAGTGTCAGTAACCTGACTTTTCAGGAGAGAAAATTAAAGTTTACACTTAAGAGTCCTTAGGAGTCTGTCTTTTGAGTTATGATTTCATATCAGATTGCCTTCCCAACCTTCAAGGAGCAGATGGTCTGAGCCGTATTTAAAAGACATTGTAAGAGAGAGCAAAATGAACTGGCTGTCAGTATAGGGACTCACAGGAGGGTAATGCAGAGATTATCAACAGCAAGAAGCTGTTATGCTCCTAAAGATGGAGGCACAATGGGAAGAGGTGGCATTAGAGCCCAGAGCGGGGGCTAGAACAGAGGATGACCCAGGGATGAGCAGCAGGAGCTAGGATGCCAGAGGGAGGAGCTCTAGTCTGAGAACAGATGCAGCTGCAGCAGAAAATGCTATAGGAAGCAGAGAGATGGAGAAATGCCCTGGCTTCTGCCTTCCTCCCGCATTCCAATCTTTTGTCAGTCCTCCCATTGGCTACATCTACCCAGAAGCCAGAGGGGAAGGAAGCCTGGGAAATGTAGTCCCTTGTGGTACAGAGCAGAGCAAGAGAAGGGTAGGGGATGAACCTGACAACAGGCAACTTGACTGACACAATATCCACACCCCCCGCCCCCGCCTCAGCTCTGATCAAAGTATGAAATCTACAAAAAAAAATTTTTTTAATAAACCTATAAATGAATCTTCTCATTAGAGTTTGCCCTTTGGACCAATTCCTTTTAGTATGCAGTAACACTTATAAGAACTCTAGTATTATACACATTTACATTTTATATGTATTTATAGAAGTGCCTAAGTTTTATAGCATAAACATCATAGAGAACAACAAATTACAAATATTCCACTAAATAGAAAGTTTTCCTTTTTAAGATCTAAGCATCCAGTATATAAAACACACACTAGATCGCAGGTATAGAAATGCTAATAATTCACTTATGCATTTTGATTTGTATTAAATAGAAAGCACTTTAACAAAGAGTCAAGCTATGATTTATGGTCAGTTCCTTCACCAGATTTCCTTCATTTGAGTAAATCACTTCCCAATTTTTTTGTAGAATTTTAAAACCAGGTCTTGGGAAAGTTCTCAACTGTCAATTCGTTAGATTAAAGCAAGAGTCGGCAAGCATAGTCCTTGGGCCAAATCTAGCCCATCACCTGTTTTTGTATCACTCACAGCTGTTTTTACATTTTTAGATGGTTGAATATAAATGGAAAGAAGAATAATATTCTGTGACACATCGAAATTATATAATATTCAAATTTTAGTGCCCATAAATAAATAAGGTTTCATTGGGACACGGCCATGTCCATTCATCTATGGCTGCAACACAAGTGTAGTTATGACAGAGACCACATGGCCTGAAAAGCCAAAAATATATAATATTCAGCCTTTTACAGAAAAAAGGCTGGTCTTTTGGCTGGTCTAACAATCAAATTGATATAAAACAGATTAACAAGAGAAAAAGAAATTTAATTTGGTATATATGGAAGCCTCTTAGGCATAGGACCTAAGAAGTGACCAAAGCAGGCTGTTTATGTTCCTTTTTAGACACAGATAATCAATTATTTGTGAAGATTTGACAAAACAAAGGGTTTTTTTTTTGCTTGGGGTAGCAAATTAATGAAGAAGTAGCAAAGTTTGTGTATACAGCTTTCTCAGCCTCCAATTCCCTGTCTCCCCAGATAAGGATGCCCTCCATCCTCTGGGCATAGGGAGGATACCTTTCCATGGAAACTTTGTTTCTCAGTGAAAAAAAGGAAGGTCAGAGTATTCTTCTTGTACTGAACGTTTCTCAAGTGACTTTAATGCAAAATGATCAATATGCCACCTTGGCATATTTGGGAGAAGGTGTAGGCAAGAAAATATTAAGAAATGTTAACTCATGTATTTATCCTTTTGCATCAGAAAGCTCTCTGCTCGGCCTCATGCCAGAATAAAAGTTGTTCTTACAGCATTAATATGATGAGATATAAGTGCATTTTTACTTTCAAAATCATTTTAAAATATCCATGTCAAAAACTGTAATTTGAAAGTAAACATTCGAGCCTCAAAATCCTGTCTTTTGGGTAACAAAGCAGAGCCCTGCAGGACCTGAGGCATAACGTTTATGCCACAGACAATAATCATAGGACAGTGCTTTTCGACCTCTTTTCAACCTGCAGGTCCTGGTTCATTAATGGATTGTAAAATCAATACATTGAGTAGCGACCAACATTTAAAAAATATCAAATAGAACAAAAAGTTATAAGAGCAAATGGTATCTATATAATATGGATGCTGCCTTGAGTTACAATATAAAATGTATTTCTTACTGCGGATCACAGTAAAAAAAAAAAAAAAAAAAAAGTCAAGATTACTTCAGAAAAAAAGATGTAGGAACCCAGCGGACCCGGCTTCCGGAGGAGCTGAGGCAGAACCACAGCGTGGAACGGAAGCAGGTTTCCGGGTCCCGCTCGGTGTGCACGTGGCTGAGAGGCGCACAGTCCCCCGGACACCTCGCCAGGATGTAGAGGAAGGACGCGGGGATTTGCGGGGTTCCACGCTGAGAAACCAGCGCACAAGGATGTAGAGGCAGATCTCCTAGTGGGCAGATATCAGTTGAGAGCCGGCAGCTCTTCCGGGTACCTGGACAAAGGGCTCTTCTCTTCATGCGCAAACTGACATAAAATTCCGAAAAAACGTGGAGTCCCCAAATTAGTTGATAAAGTCCCGAACTAAGACAAAGCCCACTGACTTAGATGTAGCCCAATTTGGCTAAGCCCCTGCCACTAAGCAGAAAAGGGCTGGGGACTGAGATATACCTCAGTTCATATTGTATATTAAATAAACATACAGAATTAACTGCTGAATTTGTGGCCTACAGAATCCTAATCTATTCATGGGACCTTCTAAATCTTTTATAATGTTCTTGCGGGAAAACACCACGTCTTTCGGCTTTTGGGGTTCTGCACAGCACAGCCCTTGGCTTGCCTGTTTATTACCCACTCCTTTCATACTGGTAGAGAGACGGAGACTGTTTCCCAGGCACATAGCACATGCACTGATGCATATTGGCCACCAGGAGGCGGAAAAGCCTAAAGATTATTAACACAAGTCAGAGGTGGCGGAGGGGGCAGAAGGAGACGTGGGGGAAGGGACTAGAGCCCAGGAGAGGAAGAGGGAGGAGGAGGGAGGAAAGAGAGGGAGGAGGAAAGCGCGGGCGCCCTCTCTCTGACTGCTCCCTGACCATTTACCCGAGGCCCGCCTCTCATGAATAATCCGTCTCTCTCTTAGTCACCAGGCCTGCCTCTCCAGCTGAGGATTGTTTGGTCTAAACGTCCCCCAGGCACCTCCAACGCAAGAGATACTGAGCTGCCATCACCACCTGCCCTGCTCTTCCTCCTGGCTGCCCTGTCCCTAGTAGTAGTAGAAGTACTACTGCCTTCCTCAGTCACCAAACCATGGCCTTGGAATAAGCCAGCAAAGTCATTCTCTCTACCCCCTCCTCCAGCAGGTGCCATTTCTACCCAGAGCTGAGGCAATGGACTTTGCAGGACACAATGAAAATGTGGAGCCCCTTGTTCAAAACGCAGGGCAAGAGCCTTTAAAAATACTAAACTAGAAAGCTTTTCTCTTCCCTCTACAGTCTGTCTTTCCCTCAACTCATCATAGTGGCTTTTATTTGTTAGTTAATACTGTTCTGAGTAAAGAAATGTTAGATTTTTAATTCTTAACATGAATTTCACTGTCCATCTTTATAATGTACAATATCAGTTGTAAAGGCAAATATCAGAGCATTTAACTCCGGAGTAGAATCACTAAAATTACACCATTTGTATCTCATAGAGTGTACATGTATTTCACTCTTACCAGAACAATGGAAAACATGCACAAAACTAACTCCGCTGTTTTTATTTCTCTTCTTCATATATGTACATCCTACCAACACACTCTTTGACTTATTGATAAATGAGGAAGGACTGAGAGAAAAGGAACGACGTGTTGCCCTATCTTTTCCTGACCTTCTCTGTCATCATTTTAAGCATAAGTGGTTGGCAAATACAAGGAAGTAACACACGAAAGGGTATGATAGGATTGTGTTTCTTAGGACTTCACTGGCTTTTTTTGCATCTGAAGCAAAGTTTGGTTCAAAAGGGAAGCATGGCCCCTAGGCGCTGTCAGCACCGCATTTACTCAGTTGTATGTGGAACTTGCTTACCTTGTACTCACTCTGAGTCTCACTGAATTCGCACGCTTCGTGGGCCCCCTGGAATTCTGTGCTCATGGGGCATCACAAAGACTGTAACTGGAATGGAGCTGCCGAAATGGTGGACACACATACTCTGATTATATCCTTTCCCCATGAGCATGCTCTGGTGGCCCATTGGACTTCACTTAAAATACACAAGTTCAAAGATAAAATTATTAAGAATTTCAAGGTGGCAACAGCAGAGCATTAACCCAAGAGTGGCGTCCTACTGAGTCTGGATCCCGTGCCCCTGCATAGGTGACACGCCTCTGAAGCCAGCTTAGTCACCTTACACTCTCCTGGACCTGCCCTCTCCTTTTCAGCCCCTTGGTCTCCATCCAAGTCACTGGAACCTCTGTCGCAGCTGTTACAATAGTTTCCCTACTTCCTGTTGCCTTCCCTGTCCTTCCTCCATGTTGTCCTGAGAGAGACCTGCATAAAGCACACATTTGATCTGGTCCTTCTAACCCCTCTCCTTTTACATCCTTTTATGACAATAAAGTATAAAATGCTAAGCATGGCATCCAAGGCCCTCGGTGACCGTCCCCATCAGCCCTGCAGTTTCACCTCCTTCAACACTCAACCCCTGACAGACTAGTCTTTATCCAAGCAAACATTTGACTGATGAGTACTGTTGCCAGATTTCACAAATAGAAATCCAGGATGCCCATTTAAATTTGTCTCATGCATATTTGGGACATATTAACCAAAAAGATTATTTGTTATTTATCTGACATTCAAATTTGAACTGGATGTTAACTGTATTAGCCACTGGATCTCTCTCTTTCTCCAAGTTACACCTCAGAGGCTGCCCCCTCCTGGAAGTCTCCCTGGGTTTCCTGTCACTTCCCTCATCACAACACCGACACATTGCTCTCTTTGGTCCGTGATGTTTGGCCCCCAGCAGACCTGGGGCCAAGCAGCCTGATTTCAAAGTCTAGAGTCACTCTCCTCTAATTGTGACAAGTCACTGAATCTCTTTCTGCCTCACTTCCTGCATCTATAAAGTGAGCATGATGAGGACGGTGGTGATGAGGGTAACAGTGCCTGCTTCCCAGGGTTCCTGTAAGGACTCAGAAGTTCGTACATGTGTAAACCACTTAGAATGATGGCTGGCACATAATAAATGGTAATTCTTTGCTGTGGATTCCTGGCCAGCAGAACCTGTGTTCTATTTATTGCACCCTTGGCTCCTAATACCATACCTGGCACACAAATAAGGAGTGCTTGTTGAATGAACGTACCTGCTTTAAATGCCAACCTGAACTTTGAGAAGGAAGATTATAAAAAACCTTTCCTGGCCTAAGGCTTTATCCAGGGACCAGGAAGGCTCCTGTTGACAGGGCTGTTTCCTCCCCAGGCCCCTGGGGGTCCTCCTGGGGCAGCTCTCCACCCTGGCTTCTGTTACTTCCACACACTCCCTGTTTCTAGGCCTCATCACCTCCCTGGCTCTTCCCTTCTCCTGTCTCAGCAGCCGTGTTGCTGGATGTGCAGCTAAGCCCCGCTCTGCAGGCGGTGGCGGGGCGGGGGGCGATATTGTGCACCCCCTTGCCTGGCCTCTCCTGGTCCAGCATCTGGGCCAGACTCTTCTGCTCCTGTGACCCAATTCTGACAAACTCCGGAGAAGAAACTTTTCCTATCACTGAAGCCAAGGTGCTAGAAACGGGGAGCAGAGAAGAAAGGGGAGATGGGCAGGAACATGTGTGGGAGGTAAGTGCAGATAAAAGTCTGAGAGAAGGAACAAGAAAACCACAGTATCCCTTTCATGTTATTCTCTGGCCAAATAAACTCTGTTCGGGCAGGAAAAAGAGCCGCTGGGCTTGAGCCAAGGAACTTTGCACTGTTGTGTGACACTTCTCAGCTGGCCAGAGCTTCCTCTCCTGCCCTCACTGGCTGGCTCATGGGCCTGCACAGAAGCAGCTTTGCCCCTTAACTGGCTGGTCTGAGCTGAGGTCCTCTTCCTCGGGGTCAGGGGGGGCAACCACAGCAACAGGGCAGGCCTGCTGCACAGCTGAACCGGTTTAGAGGTCAAACTTTGTGCCAGACTGAGCCAGGTTCACTCTGGCATTGCTACTCGCTGGCTGAGTGACTTTGCTCCATTATTCAACTTCTCTCAGCCTCAATGTTATGCAAAAAATGGGAACATAATACCTCCCTGGCAGGTTTGGTGCAAAGAGGAGAATAAACAAAAA
This sequence comes from Hyperoodon ampullatus, assembly GCF_949752795.1. NCBI lineage: Eukaryota > Metazoa > Chordata > Mammalia > Artiodactyla > Ziphiidae > Hyperoodon > Hyperoodon ampullatus. The sequence goes on along the minus strand of NC_136923.1, from coordinate 84,680,062 downwards.
CTCGCACCCCTGGGGCTTACTTGAGTCCTGGGGATGCTCACAGCTCCTAGAGCAGGGAGAGCACTGGATAACTATTGGCCTTTATGATTGGTATCTTAGGAAGAAGGTACAGTAGGATTCTGAAATGTGACCTGCTCCTAAAAAGGAGCAAAGTTGGAATGAATGAGACTCTTCCCTCCTTTTCTGTGATCTGATTCACTTCAGAGAACTCTGTAGATTTCTTGTGAGAAAGTGAGGGGAGGCTTCCGAATTCTATATAGAGGGCAGATGTGTGTATATGTCCTGGGGAGCCTGAAGCTGCATCTGCACAGACCTTCTCATACTATTGAAAAAAAAATGTCAAGAGTGTAAAAGATGTTGAAGGTTTGGGAGGCACAGTCCCAAATATGTTAGTCCCCAGTAGTCCCCAAATTTGTTAAATATGTTTTCACATTAAAAATGATTCGGAAGGCCAGGCTGAGTATAAAGAACACTGGCAGTGAATTGCGATAACACAATCTAGGGTTAAATTTTATGGAGGGAAGAACAAAAATACAGAAATGAGGAAGTCCTCTGTAAGTTGCTGTGGGAAATAATGACTAGTCAAACAAAAAAACATGGTGCTTTAGTTTCAGGAAAAATTGCCAGAACCTACTCTGTCAATAAAAATTCTACTGTATTAGGAAGGTAACAGCAACTGATTTTTCACTGTTCCTTTAATCCTCACGACAATGACATTTGTCAGATATTGGGAGGAAATTTGCTTATGCTCCATGCATTGACCTTAGGCTGTTACATTTATGTCCAGTTATGACTCTGCTCTGGCTGTACAGGTAGTTTTTATTTTGTTAATTTAACTTTTTCTACACATATAATGTGTCACTGAATTTGTAAAACCTCTTTGGAAAGGCTCTCTGTTCACATGGAATCCTTTTTCTGATAGAGAAATAAAGGGTTTACACTCTCACTTTTTTTTTTCAACTCAGTGGTGTTTATTGGATGCTAACTAAATGAATTGCATGGGCTGGGTGCTAAGGGAGATTGAAAAGAAATACATGCATAAAAGTTCATATAGATAGCCAAGTTCTCTTCTCACAATTTTCTTATTGAGCTGGTGGTGTTGATAGCACAGGTAATATTATTGAACTCTCCACTTTATAGGAAATCAAGACAGAGGGACACTGGATGGCTTGACTGAAACCACAGGTGGAATAAGCAGTGGGGGTGGGACTAGTACCCAGGGCTTCTGATTCCCAGCAGCATCCATTTCACTACCAAAAATATACTTCTCTCAACGATTGCAAGTAACTTGAGGGGTTCCCACACACGGGGTGATTCTCAGTGGAAGACTCCTCTTCTCATGATCTGAGGAAAAGAGAACAATTTCCATCCCTTCCTCCGGATCCCAGTTTCAGTTCCATATTTCAGGAGTGATTTGAGCCTCCTTGATGTAACACTGGGTCCCAGAGCCTTTATGTTTATTTGTTGTTGTTGTTTACCATGATGACTTTCAAGGTATCTTGGTTTCCCAACCATCCTGTGGGAGAGAATGGGGCAAAGCTGGAGTCACTCTCCCAGCCAGGCCCCTCTGCCACTGGGCTGGCCCAGGAATCTCGGAGAGTCCGGAGACATCCTCTGTGCTCTCCAGCACCCACAGTCCTTGGCCGTTTCCTGCTTTTCTCTGCAGGAATGACGCCCAGCACTTCCAGCTCAGGCACCCTCTTGCTGAAGGACTTTCCTTGGGCAGCAGCTCAGACTTCCCTCTTGCTTCTTCTAGGACTTCTCCTGCTGGCTGCTCTTGGTTTCATCTGGAAGCTTCACCAGGAGAAAGAGCAAGAATGCTGGACCAAAGGTAAAGCAATCAGAAGACCGAGGCAGTGAGGTCCAAAGAATTCTGTGGAAAAGGGATTGGACAGAGGGGAAGGGAGAGGACAAGGATGAAGAGGATTAAGGGGATTTGAAGGTGAGGTTTTTAATTCAGTCCTTCCTCCCTCAAAACCAGCAATCCTACCTCATTATTTCCCTCACCCTGTGACACGGACCGTGCCCTAGCTTTCCTAGTTCTAGGACAGCTCACAGGACTCACTGCACACATGATGCAGGAAGGGGTCTCCCCGAGGCCCTTTCCACATAAACCTGGCTCATCTCTTGTGGACGGTACTGATTCATTTCTTGTCCGTTCGCAGAGAAACTCCAAAGAGAGCTCCGTAAGTTCTGTGCTTCCCTCTCCTGTGTATACGATTTGAGACCCTCTCATGTGCCATTTATCTCATGAGGTTTCTTTGTCCTACTTAAGGCTGGAGAAAAGCCCAGAAAGTGGATGGTGAGTAAATTGGAATTTTTCTTTTTCCTCTAAGACTTTATGTGCATCATTTAATGGGTGCCTTTCTCCTGATTCTTTCCCCTGAGACCTTGCTTACTCTTACACTATCTGGACTTACCCCATAGAATCCCAATAGTTCTTTTCATACCTCATGGATGCCCCAAAGGTTTTTCTTCTCTTTTTTTTCTTTTTGGCTGCATTGGGTCTTCGTTGCGGATCGCGGGGTTCTTATTGCACCGGCCTCTTTTGTTACAGCGCTCGGGCTTCTGAGGTTGCTGCACGCGGGCTTAGTTGCTCGTTAGTTGCTCCACGGCAAGTAGAGATTTTCCCGGACGAGGGCTCGAACCCGTGTTCCCTGCATTGGCAGGCAGTTTCCTAACCACTGCACCACCAGGGAAGTCCCCCAAAGGTGTTCAAACCTGTGCCCAAAACTGAACTCCATCTCCTTTGCTGTCAACTTGCCCTTCCTCCTGGAGCCCCTGTTGCACAATGCTGCCAGCACCCACCCAAGGAGCCTCCTCTCCTCCCCTCAGGGCAAGTCCTGTTACTGCTTAGCCCAGGACCCCTTCTGAGGCATAGAATACCTCCCCAGTTTTTCTTTCTTCTTTTAACACAGATCCCTGGGATTCGGTTACCAAGACCCTTCTCTTAACAGCAAGCTGCTTCCATTCCCCCAAGAGCTGGTGTTGCCCTTTTCCTTTTAAGACTTTTAGTTTAAATAAATATTAGGAAACAGACAAGAAATCTGAAAAACAACCAGCATAAACAAGACATTGCTTCTGAAAAGTTTACCATTGTCTAGAGTTTCAAAGTAGACTTGTTAAAATAGAAACCCGATTACATTCCTCTCAAGTCCCAAACCTTCTGTGGCTTCCCATTGCCTTCTGCAGTCTTACTGGGGTGGGGGATGCTATGGACATGTGTAATCCTAAAACGATCTTCAATATTTTTTTGAAAAATTGTCTTAATGTTAATTTTAATCAAAACAAACACAACCTAAGCAGATCCTATATCACCTGCTTAACATCCTTGTAATCAATTATTGCGGAGTGGTTCCAGTTTCCAAGCTAACTGCTATGTTCATAATTGCATTAGTGACAAAGGAACTCCCTAATGACAGATTTTAACTTTTTTTTTTTTGCGGTACGCGGGCCTCTCACTGTTGTGGCCTCTCCCGTTGCAGAGCACGGGCTCTGGACGCGCAGCCCCAGCGGCCATGGCTCATGGGCCCAGCCGCTCCACGGCATGCGGGACCCTCCCAGACTGGGGCACGAACCCGTGTCCCCTGCATCGGCAGGCGGACTCCCAATCACTGTGCCACCAGGGAAGCCCCCTGATTTTAACTTTTAATGCTACATTTTTAAATTGGCTCCCTCAGGACTTTGAAGGTATATTTTCAGATGTATTTGGAAATTAATTTTTGCCTAACCAAGGTTCTTACGTAACTCAGTTGAAAAGGTAACTCACTACATGAAAAGGTAAAGTCCAATCCGTGCACTTTTTTGTTTGTTTATTTATTGATTTTTGGCTGTGTTGGGTCTTCGTTTCTGTGCGAGGGCTTTCTCTACTTGCGGCGAGCGGGGGCCACTCATCATCGCGGTACGCGGGCTTCTCACTGTCGCGGCCTCTCTTGTTGCGGAGCACAGGCTCCAGACGCGCAGGCTCAGTAGTTGTGGCTCACGGGCTTAGTTGCTCCGCGGCATGTGGGATTCTCCCGGACCAGGGCTCGAACCCGTGTCCTCTACATTAGCAGGCGGATTTTTAACCACTGTGCCACCAGGGAAGCCCAATCCGTGCACTTTTTAAGCCCACAATGCAGTCACTCGATGGTCCAGTCCTATTTCTGCTCCATTCCTGTACACTCCCTCACACGCACCACCCTACACTGGCCTGACCACACCACCTGCAGTGCCCCAAATCCATCATTCGGTTTCCTACTTCTGTGCCCATTTCCTCTGCCTGTTCACCACACCTGGTTGACCTTGTTTATTCTACTCATTCAGACAAACTGGGACAGGCTTCTTAACCTCTCTGAAGTTCTATTTTTCCCACCCAGAAACTGATTTAATTACAGCTACTACTTTGAGCAGATGTTAGGAAGTGAGATAAAGGTGTGGAGGACACCCAGTACAGACGTAGCACGTAGCTAAGTTCAGTGAACATTAGCTGTGATCCTTCATCACCACATCCTTTCCCCACATCTCTGAAGGTAATGCAACCTCAGAGAGAAAAGAGAAGGGGGAGTTGCCAAGCTTCCTGCCCCACGACCTGCACCTGCCCTTTCTAATCTGTTTGCTCTGATTTCAACAGAGCAGACGCCCTTTTTTCCTTTCTGAGGCTATTTCCCCCTTCTCGTCCTAGACCCCTCACTTTCCAGCTTCCCTCAGGGATTCCCTATTCATTTCATTCATTCATTCATCAACTCAGCAAAGATCCATGACTATTAACTATGTGCCAGTTACTCTTCTAAGTGCCCAGGGCACAGAAATGAACACCACAGAACTTTCCCATTCACAAAGAACCTACCTTCCAGTGGAAGAAGACAGGAAAAAAAAAAAAAAAAAAGAAATAGTAAAATATACAGTTTGGCACACGTTAATATGTACTCAGGAGATAACAGAATATTGCATTGGAAGGTGTAGTTTAAAATAGGGTGATGAATTGTACACCTGGAACTTACAAAATATTGTACATCAACTCTATTTCAATTTACAAAATTAAAATAAAATAGGGTGATGATGAAGTAAGGGAGCAAGCCACAGGAGTAGCTGGGGGAAAGCATTCCAAGAGGGAGAACCGCAGTGCCAAAGCCCAGAGGCAGAAGCACACTGGTCTGTTTGAAGAGTAGCAAAGGAGCCAGTGTAGCCAGAGGACAGGGAGTGACCAGGAGAATCAGAAGGGGTAGGATCAGAGGAGCCTGGAGGGCCAGATCACATACGCCTTGAAAGTCATCGTGCTGGCCTTGGCTTTGCCTCTGAGAAAGGAGCCACCAGTGAGTTTTGAGCTGAGGAGGAACTGAGCTTGACTTAATGTTTTGAGAAGTTACTTTAGATGCTAAACTGAGACTGGGCTGGCGGGGAAAGGGGGGAGTCATGTGACCCTGGATCCAGACACTGCCTACTCTGAACTCTTTCTGTCTGAAGATCACTGTAGTGTTAGGCGGAGAAAATTGTGGCAGGATCTCCCCAAAAACCTGAGAGCTTTTCTTTTGAGCCTTGTGTGCTGGGCCACGAGTACTTCTCTTCGGGGAGACATTACTGGGAGGCAGAAGTGGGCGACAGGACTTACTGGGAGCTGGGGGTTTGTGAGGAAAACGTAGAAAGGATGTGGGGGAATCATAGAGTCACCTCAGAATGGGTTCTGGGCCATGGCACTCTATGCTGGGAAGTACCAGGCCCTCACCTCCCCTCGGACTGTCCTCCCCCTGAGCGAGGCCCCCAGCCAGGTGGGGATGTTCTCGGACTATGAGGCTGGGGATGTCTCCTTCTATAGTGTGGCCGATGGGTGCCACATCTACACTTTCCCCCAGGCCGCCTTCTCTGAGCCTCTTCGGCCGTTCTTCTGCCTCTGATTCTATCACCCAACCCCTCTGACTATCTGCCAGTGAGGCCATCTGTCTCCAGACCTTCTCTCGGTGGAGCGTCCAGGGGAGAACTTGGCACTGGGGTTGAGGTGCCGTATTTCTGGGGACAACACCTCCAAGGCTCCAGCTGAGCCAACAGTGGAGGCTGAGGCCCTCTGACCTTTGCTGCAGATAAAGACTAGGGACAGTTTATAATTCTCCAAGGCTGAGTGGTGCAGAGGCCAAGAAAGGACAATGTGACCCTACAGAATCTTGTCAAGAGAGTGTGTCTGGTGTTGCCATCCTAGCTGGAAACTGAAAAAGGAACCCCAAAAGAAAGCAGAGACAAGATACTGATGGAAAGACTAGCTGGGTGGAGAGTGATCTCTGATCTTGAGCTCCTTGTCTTTAATGTCTGCATAAAAGAACAACAGGAAGCGGGATCTGGATGGGCCTTGGCTGTCTTCTGAGTCTTTTCATACAAAGACATTATTTCATTTGGACGCATGTACAACCCAGGGAGAGACTGAATAAAATGCACAGAGAAAAGTCACTTCTCCAGATCACCCTGCTGCTCTGGGACTTGATGCTGCCTTCAACATTCTTACATCTAATGCCAATCATAGCACCTCTAAGCGTCCAGTCATTCCTTATAAAGCAATTGCAATGGTCCTTTCAGTGACAATTTTCACCCCAGATCCAAGATTTCTTTTCCAGTTTGTGAATTTGTTTACTGCTCCTGTCCCTAAATATCTTCCTACCTTTAGAATATTTTACTTCATCAACAGTTAAGTGCATATTCTTTAACTTTTTTCTATGCTTATACAAATACACATACACACACAGCTTTTCTAATGAAAATTGAACCTTGTTATATTTGTCCCATGATATGCTTCTTTTACTTAACACCAAATCTTAAATACAAATCTTATATTATTCATAATCAACGTGGTTTTCTTTCTTCCCTGTTACAAACAATGCTACTATAAACATCTTTGTATGTAAATCGTTTTGCACAGCTCTGGTCACTTCCACGGAATAAATTTCCAAATTGCATTTGTCATTAGGATAAATTCTTAAAAGTGCAATTGCCATACAAAAGGAACTTGAAATATTATTAGGTATAGAGCTACCTATTTCCTGCAAAAGAAGCTTCTGCGTACAGTTTGGTATCTATCAGGCTCATTTTCCTAAAGTCAACAGTAGAAACCCGCCCTTCAGTTTTGCATTCCTTCAGCTTCAAACCCAGCCATCTCATTATCCTCAAAGGACAATCCAATCTATCAACCCTAAGAAGGAGGACCAAATCTATATTTTACTGCACATACATTTTTATGTCTTAATCTCTATGAAGCATGGTTGTAAGCAAATTGCCTGAATGATCTCATTTCATCCTCACAACAATAACCCAAAAGATAGGTGCTGTTATTACCCTTATTTTACGTATAGGACAACTAAGGCACAGACAGGTTAAGTGATTGGCCCAAGGTCACACAGCTAGTTAAGTTCACCCAGGCAACCTGACCTCCAAGTCTATGGTTTACCCATTTCAATATTAACTTCAATGCCTGATACCTACTAGACTGTAGGTTCTCAATAATAGTGTGCTGAATCAATGAATTCTTTCCTGCAAATGAATTCTTTCCTTTTCCATTTTATATACATTTCTCTCCCCAGGCTTTATGTAAAGTTCTGGATGAGAAGTGGATCTGGAGCCTGTTTCTTTGGAAACCATAAAGTTAAGAGGTGCAAAATGCTGGGCCTAGAAACCCCTTCTCTGAAGTTTAGCATCTAGGCTGGAAATCAAGTTTGCTTCTCTGTGCCAAAGTAGGTTGGATCCTCCAGACAAGAGGGAAATATTTCATTCTCATTGATATGATTTCCAGCAGCAAAGCTTTTTGACAGACTGTGAATTTTAAAAACGAAATTTCCCAGTGAGTCAGAAAGCAGGAAGCACTCAGAGAAGGGGGCTGTTTTTCCCCTTTGCAGCTGCAACATGACCTTGAGAGAAATACTATTTCCTGTTAAGTATGGAGTTGGCTTTATCAGGCATGTCTGTTATCCCAGCCTGATGACTGGGAGGGCAGATTTTTACTTTCTGAGCTAAGTTTTACCTTCTCACCCCTCTGTGATATCATGCCCACTGCTCTATTTTATTTTATTTTATTTATTTTATTTTATTTCTGAATTCAATCCCATGCCTTTCCTCAGTTTCCTTTATAAGTGGTTTTATGCCTGCCATTCTACATGTGATTTGGGGGCCTAAATCCTACAGGTCCTCAAGAACCTCAAGTCCCTTCTTGTGGTATCAGCAGAGAAAGGAGCATTTCTCTGAGTAGGTGCCAGGGAAGGGACAAAAGGGACCTGAGGCAGTGCTTGTCCCTGCCTCAGGTTGTTCCTGAGAGGCAGTCCTGGAGCCCTCCTGCTTACACATAGCCTGTTGGAGGTAGCCCTGACTCTTAGTAAGAGTGGCCAGGTACCTGGGGCCAGACCATCAATATCTTTGGGGCTGGCTGGACATTTAGGAACTAGGGATAGCCAGATAAAAATAACCCCCTGATCATTTTAGAACATATAACTGAAAGATATTCCTACATTTATATTTCAGACATAGCATTGGTGCCTCAAGCATTTCAGAACTATGTTCTACCTGATAGGTCTGTTGAAGTCTCCAAGGGAAAGTGCACTGATGTTTGCAACTTACTTTAGAAGGTACCAAATAAATCAATAAATATTGGAATAAATAATAAATAAGGATGGATAGGGGTGTGAACAGAAGGACAGATTATAATAGAGCAAGTATAATAAAATGTTCACTGTAGAATCTAGACCATAGGTGTATTAGACGTTCACTGAAAAATTCTTTCAACTTTGCTATCCGTTTGAAAAGTTTCAAGATAAAGTGTTGATAAGTGGGGACTGGGGAGGGATGAATTGTATTTTGCTGCTGATGATAGAGACCAGAAGTACTTCTGGCTCAGATAAAACAAGATTTATTTTCCTTTCACGTAAAATGAATTCAGAGGGCAGCTGTCCAGAGCTGGTCCAGCAGCTCAGAGATGCATCCCCAGCCTCCTTCTGTCTTTATTCTCTGCCCTCTCAGCAGGTAGTTTCCATTCTCAAGGTTGCCTCATGGTCACAAGTTGGTCATTGCACTCCAGCTCCAAAGACCATGTTCTAGGCAAGAGAAAGAAAGAGGTAGAAGATCGTGGACCTGTCTTGAGAAACATAACCCAACAACTTCCGCCTGCAAATCTTTGGCTCAAACTTAGTCCCTTGGCCTCTCTTATCTATAAGGATGGGCACATTGCACTACTCCCCAAAATTGGGTTTGAGTACTAAGAAGCAGGGACCTTTTGCCTCATTGGAAATGAGAAAGCAAATGGGTCACCACCAGCTCTACTGGAGCCATCTGAGAAAATTTGGCCAGGGTTGTCTTGCCATGTCTGCTCAAACCCTCACAGCCTGATCCAGAAATACTGCCTCAGTATGGGCTGCCAGTGTACCATCAGGATACGAGGTATGTAGGCTTTATTAAGCAGGACTCCGTGAACTTCCTTGAATGGGCCATCCAAGACATCTACCTTACCACAGAAAGAATGCTATCTCTTTGTACATTAAAAAAAAAAAAAAAAAAAAAAAGCAGGAAATAGAGCTTACACAAGCAACCAGCCATCTCTACCACAGAGCCTAAATTCAAACTGTTGTAATATAATTAAATTCCGGGAATTCCCTGGTGGTCCAGTGGTTGGGACTCCATGCTTTCACTGCTGTGGGCTCGGGTTCAATCCCTGGTCGGGGGGAAAAAAAAAAGGGAAACACACACACACACACACACACACAGAGTTGGCCAAAAAGTTCATCCAGATTTTTCCATAATATCTTACAGGAAAACCCGAACAAACTTTTTGGCCAGCCCAATATATAATTAAATTCCATCAGCCAAGTCATATCAAAGTCCTTTGAGCTTTAATCATTGTCTCAAGAGGCAAATAAATTGTCTTGGGAGGCTCTAGGCCACAGGTAAGACCACTTTGTCCCAAAGACCCCTTATAGAAACAGTATCCACAGACTATCCAGAATCTAACCTCGGAAAATACAGAATCCTGCTGGCAGAGTAGAAAGAAATACACAAGAAAATACAAATGTAGCACAAATAAGGCTCAGAGGGTGAATGAGGCTTCTGAGCAACACCCCAAATAAGAATTTTTCTGAAAAATGTAAAACATGCCAATCGGTCACCGGCAACACTGCTTTGGGAAATCTGAAAATTATGTTATTTGGTAATGGATCCGAGACCTGAATTTCAGAGGTGCTAAAAAAGGTGGAGTGGGTCTGGTTTTCTGTTCATACTCTCATTTGGCTCTGTTGTAAAAGATAAATCCTCCTCCATGTGCCTGTGTACATGCAAACAGATGTTAGCAAATAGCCACAGAAACATTTTAATTAATGCACATCTTCCTCTCTTCACATGTTAAAATCTTTTATTTCTCTACTCAGTAAACCTTTTATGATATAAAATAGATCTATTATCATATAGAAGAGGTAAAACCGGTATATATAATGAAAGACCGATTATACACATACATATACATAAGTGGTTCAATTAGGAAAACACAGGGTGACACAGTGTGAGAATTAGGCTGGAATTTTTCTTTACCATGTACAATCCAATACAGTTTCAGTTTTCATTTTAAACTTCTTCACTGGTTTCTGCCCAGCAACGGATGAGAAACACCCCTCTGAGCCAATCCAAAACCTAATTCTTCCACAGAATGACCCTGTTACTGTTTCTCATAGTGAGCAGGCATATTTCTTTTTCCTTTCTTCTAGGTAACGGAGCCTCTATTGATTACCTTTATTCTGAGGGCTGTGATTTTCAGATGGGATAGCCAAGAGGTAAGTGTGGGAAAATGGGTAAAAGCCAGGGCCACGAGCCCTAGAGGGAGAGAGGCTGAAGAGTTGAGAGTGGGCCTCCAGGGAGGCCCTCATCCAGAGAAAGGGATTGGTGCTTGTGTGCGCTGAAGTCAGAGGATGAGGGGGTGGAGGCAGCAGGACAATGCAAAGGCTAAAGACCTGAATTGGAAAATGTAAGGGAAGGAGACAATGTGAATGAAAAAACCTTGCCAACTGCATGTTCTTAGGAGCTTACTGTAATGGTCAGAAAGGAGCAAAGGACTCTTATCTCTCTTAGTCATCTCTGGGAATTTGTTCTAAGAGATTCTAAAAAGAGATGTGCCTTAAAGATTTATATGTAAAGCTGTGCATTACAGAATTATTTGTAATTACAAAAATCTGAACCAAACTACATATACAAAAGTTGGAGAATGGATACAAGCACACTGTCCAATCATAAAAGGGATTTTCATATAGTCATTAGGAATCATATTTTTAATAAAGAGTTTTTATTTCTAATTGTAACAAAACTGGATCGAATTTGGAGATTTAAATTGTATCTACATTTTGCTATTGTAGATCTTACTTATGATGAACTGCTTTAAACATGAATGTTTGTGTTAATACCTGATTTTTTTTTTTGCAAATTCTTGAGGCTATCTTTTTTTTTTTTTTTTTTTTTTTTAAAGAAGATGTTGTTGGTAGGAGTTTATTAATTTATTTATTTATTTTTGCTGTGTTGGGTCTTCGTTTCTGTGCGAGGGCTTTCTCTAGTTGTGGCAAGTGGGGGCCACTCTTCATCACGGTGCGCAGGCCTCTCACTATTGCGGCCTCTCTTGTTGCAGGAGCACAGGCTCCAGACACGCAGGCTCAGTAGTTGTGGCTCACGGGCCTAGTCGCTCCGCGGCATGTGGGATCCTCCCAGACCAGGGCTCGAACCCATGTCCCCTGCATTAGCAGGCAGATTCTCAACCACTGCGCCACCAGGGAAGCCCTGATTTTTTTTTCCTTTAGGAGTAATTTCTACAAGTGGAATTTCTGGGTCAAATTATAATTTTGACAATTTTCAGGCATTTAGTATATATCTATGGCCAAAATACTTCCAGAAATAGTTATATTCCCATGAAGCAAAGTATATGATTATCATCACAGATTATTTAAATTTTATTCCTTCATATTTTTCTCCATTTTGAAGTTGTCTATAATCAGGAACAAAAACCAATAAATATCCTTTAAAAAGTAGTGAAAATATATTCCTCACTCTGAGGACAGCACTGAAATTGTTACCTATATAATAATAATAATAATAATAATAATAATAATAATAATAATACTGTCCTCTCTCTAGCAGCTTAGAGAGTAGTTTTGAAGAGCAGAGGATATGGTGAAAGGCAATCTTTTGTCTGAGGGTCATCCAGGTTTCAGGCAGGCTCCAGAGAATTCCCAGCAGCACAGATTTCTGCTCCCGGCTCCTCTTCAACCCACCCACCCGCCTCTGCAGGCCTTGTTCTCAAAGGCAGTTCCTGGTGCAGGTATCACAGCAGCAGGTACTATGAATGTGGGCCTAATGCTGGTTTGTTTTGGGGGAATTGGTGTGAAGAGTTGGTATTTTATTTTTATTTATTTATTTATTGACATATAGTTGATTTACAGGAGTCGGTATTTTCTGAACAACTAATATGTTACAGTCACAATAATTATTTGTAACAATTTTTAATTGTTAAGTAAAACGTGAAAACTTTTAAAATTGAAAACATCCAAACAATTTTCAAAGTATAGGGGGCAAAGGACAAGTGTCTCTCACTCAGTCTCTGATTTTCATTTTAGCATGTAGCCCTTCAGAACTCTTTTAAGGCGATCCCATAAAAATGTATATACAAATTTATAGTTTTGTTTTTGTTTTTTAATAGAATCATTAGTATTTTTCTGCAGTGTTCTTTTCGTTTAATATATCTTGATTATCTGAGTTAGTGACTGTAAATCACTCTTAACTGCCATATTGAATTCCCTCATACAGATGAGCCTTTATTTAACTAACCAGTCTCCTGTTAGTGGTTAGAGTGGCTGGTTGGGTTGTTTATCTTTTTTTTTTTTTTTTTTTACTTTTAAAAATAATGCTTCAGTGTCATCCTTATACATAATTCTCTCTGCACCCATGCAAGTGCTTTGCTGGACCAGATATCTAGAAGTGAAATTCCTGAGCCAATTATGTACTTTCTAAAGTTCCTATTTCACAATGTTTCATGAGTAACTGAAGTTCAAATAGGTTTTGTCATATGACTGAGATCACAAAGCTTGTGAATCATCGTGCCATTACTTACTTCCCACACCCTTTTTATTTCCAACACCTAACCTGTAGTGGGCCTGGCACACAGTGAGTGCTCAATAAACATTTGTTGAATGAATGAAAACACACAGGTGAGACCTGGTCTTATTCCTAACTCTCCCATTCAGTTGCTTTGGGATTAAGAAGTGGTAGGTTCATAAGAGTTCCCTGGTGGTCCAGTGGTTAGGTTTTGGCACTTTCACTGCAGTGGCCTGGATTCAGTCCCTGGTCAGGGAACTGAGATACTGTAAACTGTGCAGCTTGGCCAAAATTAAAAAAAAAAAAAAAAGAAGAAGAAGAAGAAGTGGTAGGTTCAGCCTCTGGGTGACCCAGAGAATCTGCCAGGATCTTGACCAGAGTCTGATGGAAGAGTGATTTGAACTTGGTGATGGCCATGGGTTGGGGCCTAGAGGAGACAGCAGTGTTGCTCCGCAGACGGGCACACCCTGAGTCATTTGTCGGCACACCATCCCATCTGACATTTTCAGGGAAGGACAAAATACATGATGGGCGAAGGGAGAGGGCTACTTCTGGAGTCCTCAGTACTGTCTTGGAGTAATCCACCTGGGCCGACCCTCAGGGTCTCTACTATTCAGGGACGCAGCCAACTCTGGGGTGGCTGGAATGGAAGCCAAATTAGAACTCCAGCTAGAATCAAGCCTGGCTAGTCGGCAAGGGCCACACACTTCCCTTAACACAAAAGTTCACAGTGCTGCCACAGACCATGCCTAAGAGGAGGTAAAGGTGCTTTTCTGAGCCAAGATACATTTGGAAACACTGGTCTGGGACTGGGGAGTTGCAGGGGCCCTGCCTCTGAGCTGGAAGAACGCCAGCACTGCATAGAGGCGTGAGCTGTGTTGGGCTGCTGTGTGCTTCTCGGTTGACATATTTGCCCCTTCTGTGCAAGTGCTAGCACATACATCTCCAGCCCTAAAAGGCACTTCTCTAGCAGTGCAAAGACCAAGATAGGAAAATTATCCATTGCTGGTGAGCCCAGAGGCAGGCCATCTGCCGAGGAGCATTGGTGAGCACATGAGGAAAGGAAAGGAATCATTTCCTTTCCAGAAATGTTTCTCCCCCAAAGAACAGATGTTTCTCCCCCAAAGAACAATTTTTGGGGGTCCACACATGGGATTAGCTCCCCAACCAGGGATTGAACCCAGCAGTGAAAGCGCAGAGTACTAACCACTGGACCGCCAGGGAATTCCCAGAACAATTGTGAAACAATTGTGAAAGGAGTGCACTAAGGCACATCAAGTTGCAACACTTGCATGTCCAGGACAGGCTTGCTCCTTGAAACCACTTTATTGAAAAATAGGAACAAACACATTAATATAGTCAAGGCCCAGTGGGACCAAAAGAGGCCAAGCTCTGATCTCTAAGCCAGACCAAAAGAGCACTGTCATTATGGAGAAAAACACTTATCCTCATAAATTCTCCACCTCCCCTCCTCTCCATCCATTAGTTGGATGACCACCAACTAATCTGATCATCAAAAGTGAACTAAAATGCTAGTGAGTATTGATGGTTTAATATGTAACCCCTCATCCATTCACTCATTCAACAAATATTTACTGAGGTTTCCATGTGAACCACCACCATGCTACGGGCTTCTTACACATCAGGAAACAAAACAGACCAATATCATTATTTTGTGGAGCTTACATTCTAGCAGGTGGAGACAGATGATAAATGTATGACATGTTCACTGGTGAAAATTCAATGGGAAAAAGGGAGCAGATTCAGGGGGATGGGAGCAGTTTGCCATAATTCTGTGGTCAGAGAAGTTCCCATAGAGGAACTGACTTTAAAGGAAAGACTTGAAGGAGGCAAGAGAGGGAGCTTGTGAATATGCAGGGAAGAGGGTTCCAGGTAGAGGGAAGAGTTGAGGTCGAGGTCCTCTGTCATGTCCTGTTCAAGGAGCAGCAGGAAGGGCAGTGTGGCCGAGCAGAGACAGGGAGAGTAGGGGAGATGAAGTGAGGAGTGCAGGTCCTGGAGGTCCATGCCGGCCACTGGAAGGACTTCAGCATTTACTCTGAGTGAAATGGGAGCCACTGGAAAGTGCTGAGCAGAGGAGTGACAGGATGTGACTCAAGGAATGTTCTGGATGTTGTGTTGAGACTGTAGGGGATACAAGCAGAATCAGGGGACCCAGAGAGGGGGAGGGTCCCGTATTAATCAGAGTGTGATGGTGGAGGCTTGGACCTGGTGTAGCTGGGGAAGTGTGGGCAAGGGTAAGGATTCTGAAGATGTTCAGACAGCAGAGCCGAGGATTTCCTGATGGGTTAGGGTTACTGTCTGTACACTTAACATACATACTTTTTTTTTTTTTTTTCGGTACGCGGGCCTCTCACTGTTGTGGCCTCTCCCGTTGCGGAGCACAGGCTTCAGACGCGCAGGCCCAGCCGCTCCGCGGCATGTGGGATCTTCCCGGACCAGGGCACGAAGCCGTGTCCCCTGCATCGGCAGGAGGGCTCTCAACCACTGCGCCACCAGGGAAGCCCCAACATACATACTTTTATGGGAGATTTTCCATATTGGAACGCAAAGGTGAAGAGACTCCCAAGCAGACATTTTGGCAGAGGAAGATCTTGGGTCATCACACTAGTGATCCTGTGTTTCGCCCTGAGTTGGCCCTGTTGAGGTGGAGAATTCTGCGTGGAAACCTCAGAATTCCACGCAGAATTATCCATCTTCTTCCAGGCCGTATTTCTGCCTGACTCCTTCTTGCCTCTCTCTATTTGCAGCACAGATGAAAATGGCGCCGTCCCTAGATTTCCCTCTGCCCCACCTCCTTGTCTGCATCATCTTGGTCCAGCTGCTCACCTCTTGCTCAGGTAGGGAACGATGCTGCTTTTATGTATCGGAAGCAGACAATTACCTGTTAGCGCCCAGTCAGAACCTTTGACCGTTCAGTCCTGGAAGTCCCATCACAAACTGAAAGTACACAAGCCATTAAGACAAATGTCCTTCTGTCAGGATCCTGTTCCTCTCTAGGTTTTTCTGCCTGAGACACCCCCTTACCATCATGGCCCCAACTCCCTCTCATGGAGTTTCCCCCTTTTGCTGACCAGCTCAGTTTGCTGTGATTGGACCCCCTGGGCCCATCCTGGCCATGGTGGGTGAAGACGCTGAGCTGCCCTGTCACCTGTCCCCGAAGATGAGTGCAGAGAACATGGAACTGAAGTGGGTGAGATCCAGCCTCAGGCAGGTAGTTTTCATGTATGCACATGGCAAGGAAGTAGAAGACAGACAGACAGCAGAGTATCGAGGGAGAACTGAGTTTTTAAGAGATGGCATCACTGCAGGGAAGGCTGCTCTCCGAATTCACAGCATCAGAGCCTCTGACAGTGGAAACTACCTGTGTTATTTCCAAGATGGAAACTTCTACGAAAAAGCCTTGGTGGAGCTGAAAGTTGCAGGTGAGCCTCCGGGTTTTGTTCTGAGCTCGTTCCTCTGTGGGGCCTGGGGGCAGACACAGAGCTCATGCTCCAAATCCACCTCGCAGAGCTCCTGGTTGATCACCAGGAACTGCCTCCGCTGCCTTCCAACTTTGTTTCTCTGAGGCCCTCGGGAAAGATGCAGGTCTTCCTCCAGGAAGACTCCCTCCTGTACCCTATCATATCAAGTAGAGAACTCCCTCCTGCTGGTCGCCAGGGTCTAAGCTGGGAAGTGGAGGGTCGGGGATGAGAAGGATAAGAAAACATCTCCTCAGAGATGGTGCACAGTGGTTTGGGTTCAGTTGAATTCCCTGTGGCTTCTGGCGCCCCTCCAGGTACACCCTGCTGTGAGCCCTGGGAGGCTGAGCTGTAGGGACAGCATCTGTACAGCCACTGTTCTCCAACCCGAGTTCCCAGGAACACCCCTGCAGTTGTACCAGTTGACTTTAATCCTTGTTGCAGGAGGGGGAGTCCATGCCATGTGGGAACTGGAGGTCTCAGGAAGAGGCTGTTAGAGAAGACTTGGTACAGACTTTGGGCTTCTGTTAGGGGATTTGGGGCAGCGTTTATGGAAGTAGGCTTTGCTCTGGATTGGATGCTGTCAGGGAGGAGGGGCCGTGTAATTCTGTGGGTGGGTATCTTCATAAATCTTACCCAGGAGGAAGACTAGAGTGAAGCTAAAGCTGGGACTGGTAAAGGAGCATCATCACTCACAGCCAGGACAGGAGGATGTTTGGTCTTCGTTGTGTTTTGGACAGTGTTCGTGTTTTTCTCTATGTTCAAACATGATTGTTGTTGGTCTTGTTTTTGTCTTGACCCGTCATAGTGACAAAGGGCCCTTTGATGCTGACATTCCATGAAATGGCTTGTGTTCCCCAGGAGAACACCAAGACCAGGCCCATGTCCAATGTCAAAGGTTGCATTTCTCTTTCTCAGAGCATTCTCTTGCACTGTGGCTTCTGGCTGAGTTTGGTCAATGGGGAGCCATAGCTGAAGATAGAGGAGGGAAGGAGGAGAGAAGTCCGGGTGCTTATGCCCCTGGCTTTCTCCCTGCAGGGCCACCTTTAGCTGGCTGCATGCTCTTCCCAAAGGTCACAGCTCCTCTTATGAAAGTCCTCTCTACATGACTCTCTCCTTTTAGGTCTTCAAAACGGCTTCCTCTCCACCTCCCTTTGGGTTTGGGGGTGGGTGGTAACAGCTCTACTGTTCCTGGCCCTGGGGTATTGCTCTACCCCATATAGTTTTCTCCTCATTAATGACCACCTTTTTGTAAACAGCTTTTTAATGAAACCCTACTTTAATTTTCTAACGTGGGCGTGCCATCCATTTCCTGCTGAGACCCTCACTGATACTGGAGGCTCCCAAGAATTGAGGCTCATTTGTCCCTTCCACAGCTCTGGGTTCGGATCTTCACATTGAAATGAAGGGCCATGAGGATGGAGGGATCCACCTGGGGTGCACATCCACCAGCTGGTATCCCCAGCCCCAAATACAGTGGAGAGATGCCAAGGGCCAGAACATGCCAGCTGTGGCAGCACCTCCAGCTACAGATGGAATGGGCCTGTATGCAGTCACATCATCTCTAGTGGTGAAAAGCAGCTCTGGAGAAGGGGTGTCCTGTATCATCAGAAATCCCCTCCTCAACCAGGAAAAGACAGCCCAGATTTCCATTGCAGGTCAGTACCCTGCTTAGCCTCAGGTATATTGATCTGTGGCTATTGGAAGAAGAAAGTGTGAACACCTGGAACTATTATAATATTATAAGTCAGTTATACTTCAGTTTTTAAAATTCCATTAAATGCACCTTAAAAGAGGCATATGGAGGGGCTTCCCTGGGCTTCCCTGGGCTTCCCTGGGCTTCCCTGGTGGCGCAGTGGTTGAGAGTCCGCCTGCCGATGCAGGGGACACGGGTTCGTGCCCCGGTCCGGGAAGATCCCACATGCCGCGGAGCAGTTGGGTCCGTGAGCCATGGCTGCTGAGCCTGCACGTCTGGAGCCTGTGCTCCGCAACGGGAGAGGCCACAACAGTGAGAGGCCCGCATATCACAAAAAATAAATAAATAAATAAATAAAATGAAATAAAAATGAATTTTAAAAAGGAAAAAAAAGAAAAGAAAGAAGGAGGACGTGTGATTCTCTGTGCTGACTTTGCAGTGAAAACGAGGCACTGAGCAGGTTTCCAGAGGCGTCTTCTTGCTCCAGGGATGTTTCTTTTTCCCTGTTATAATGTCACAAGTATTTACTGAGCATTTCCTATGTGCCAGAAACTGTGACAGGCAATGGGAATTGGGGGAGAAGTGGTAAAGATCAAATCCTTAAGCAAAGACAAATGACAAAATGGGGGCAGGAGGAATATGTACAACTCATAATTTAGAGAAAGCACTAACCTCCTTAAAATATGAAACAAACCAGTAGAAAAAAAGCAAAGGATATGAATTATTCGTTCACAGAAAAGGAATGACGTATGAAAGAGTGTCCAACCTCACTCAATAGAGAAATTTATATTAAAACATTTTCCACTTGTGAGACTGGCAACAAGATAAAACAAAACAAAACAGTGCTGTTGATAAAACATTCTGATGGTAGGATTGTGGAGAGACAGTCACTCTTAGACATTTTTTGGTATACATAATTTGATATATTTTTGGTATGAATTGGCACAATTGCTATTGGGGGCAATATAGCAATATATATCCAAACTACCTACTTATTGATCCAAAATCCCACTTCTAGGAATTTATCTGACAGATATGCTTGCATGTGTAGAAAACTACCCATGTAAAAAGTTATTTCTTATAGCATTAATTATAAGAGCAAAAAGTTAGCGACTATGCAAATATCCATTAATGGGGAATTTTTATGCAATGGAATATTGCCCAGCTCTGAAAGGAAACACAGGCACTCTGTCTGTAGTAATATGGAAAGATTTGCAAGATACAGTGTGAACAGAACAAGCAAGACACAGAGCAGTTTATACAGAATGTTATCTTTGGAGTAAAGAGAAAAAATAAGAATACATTTATATTTTTAAATTTAATATACTCTTGGATAGCACTCACTATGTGTTTATAATGCTTTATAAACATTAATTTAATGCTTTAACATTATGAGTTAGGTTTTATTATTCTATTATTATTAATTTTATTATCGCCCCCATTTTACAGATTAGGACACCTGGAATAGAATGTTTAAGTAATTAGTCCAAGGTCATACTGCTAGTCAGGTGGACGAATCAGAATTTGAACCCAGGACCCCAGCTCCCAAGTGCACATTCTTAGTCACCACACTAGGCTGATTAAATGAATCTAATAAAAGGAGGCGGGCAGAGAAAGTGAATAGGAGACTTGGGTGATGTTTTATGTTTTTTTATTTGATATTTGAACCAAGTGAATATAACCTATTGTAAATTTTAATTAGAAAAATCTTGATTGTGACGCCCAAGTATCACATTTACATGTGAGAGGCAGACCTTTCAAGACAAGTAATGGTATTTGCTATTGCTGTAACTATAAACCCTTACTAGGGTTTACTGCAGTCTTCCCTAAAGTTCTCTGAGAACTTAGGAAGAGAAAGATCATTTGACGGCAGGAGATGAACTCCATGATCCCTGCCCTGAGGGTGAGAGGCTAAGACTGGATCCCATTGCAGATCCCTTCTTCAGGAGGGCCCAGCGCTGGATCGCTGTCTTCGCGGCGACGCTGCCTGTCTGTCTGCTGCTCCTCGCAGGGGCTGGTTACTTCCTGTGGCTACAGAGGAAAGAAAATGTGGCTCTATTCATGGAGAAAGAGAAAGCAGAAGAGGAAAAAGAAACAGCACGGGCAGAAAAAGAGCAGGAACAAAGAATAAAAGGTATCTGAGCCCGAGAGGGAATCTAAGGCCTGTGCCTACAGGAGGGAGCCGGACTACCTCTCCGCATCCCCATCCCATGCACCCAACCCGGCACTAGGTCATTTTTAAGGTTTATATTCTAGAGGTCCTCCTCCTTCCATCCCCATAACAGTACTTTTTTTTTTTTTCTGCTTCTTTTCCAGAGACACTCGAGTATGAACTCAGTAAGTTCTGATGCCCTGGGGGACTCAAGCTCACCTTCCTATCCCCCGCTGGGCCTCTTAATGACTCATCACCTTCTTCCATTGCAGAGTGGAGAAAGATCCAGTACATGGCTCGTGAGTGGCTCTGACATTTTCTCCGAATTCTCATCCAAGCCTTTCTCTGCCTGAGTATTTTCCAGCCGGTTTCCTCAGCCCCTAACTCTGCCCTGGGCTGAAGGAATGTTCTGGATCCTTTTTCCCAAGAAAAGAAATATGGGAGGCTGATTGGGGGGAAGTGGTTGTTGGGGAGAAAGGAGGAGAGAATCATGAGTGTTTTGTTTGTTTTTTTAATGGAGAAAGGGGCCTTCATTCCCCCTCCCCCCCGCCCCCGTAAGGAAGAGAGGGGAGGAGAGAGTTGAACAGGCAGAGGGAGGAAGTAGGAAGGGTAGGTGGTCAAAAACAAGGAGAGTTGGGTGCAAAAGGAGGAGAAAGGAAATGACTCCGAAATGACAGAGTTCAGTTGACGTCTCCGCCTTTCTTCCCTTGTAGGTGGGGAGAAGTCTCAGGCCTATCCTGGTGAGTGACCTGGATGTCCTCTGAGTTTCCTGGCACGTGTATATAAGCATTCAAACTTTTTCCCTGCTGTGTGACCCATTGGCATTCCCAGTAGGAATACTCAGATCTAACCAAGAGGCTCATTTTCTGTGGGGAGTACCACCCCTGCTTTTCTGCAGCCTCAGAAAGGCCCTTCAGATACAGCATCTGGGCACTTTCAGCCACTCCCCGCCCTGCTGGCACACAAGCACACAGCCTACTATAGCCTGACCATGTCACCTGCAGCCCCAGCATGATGAGGAAGTCAACCATTTTTGAGACCTTTTATGCCTAATCTGTCAGAGCTGTAGAGGAAGGAAGCTGGATACTGGAAGAGACTGAAGGGACACAGAAAAGTCTTGTTGAGGAGAATGGGTAAGGGAAAGATCAGAATTAATGACCTTTCCTTATTGTGTCTCCTTTCTTTCAGAGTGGAAGAAGGCCCTCTTCCAAGCTGGTGAGTGAATCACTATGTCCCCTAGGACAACAACCCAAAGGACCATATTCCCTTTTTCTTCTCCAAGTCTTGAGATTCTGGGACAAGTCCCCATGACTGGGAGAGTTCCGGGCACATGGCTTGAGGTCTCGATCTCAAGGCTGTGCCCATCTCCTATGCCCTCCCACTGAGAGCCCAGAGAACCAGGGAGAATTGCTCTCCTGGGCTTCCATAGACCTTTATGGGAAGGAAGAGGCATCAAAGGTGGAGCTGAGGGGAAGGACAGACAGAGTGAACTAATACTACAGGGAGAGCGAGGATGCAACGTGACCAAGGAGAGAAAGCAATGCTCAAAGATCTTGTCCTGGGCTTCCCTGGTGGCGCAGTTGTTGAGAGTCCGCCTGCCGATTCAGAGGACACGGGTTCGTGCCCCGGTCCGGGAGGATCCCACATGCCACGGAGCGGCTGGACCCGTGAGCCATGGCCGCTGAGCCTGCGCATCCGGAGCCTGTGCTCCACAACGGGAGAGGCCACAACAGTGAGAGGCCCGCATACCGCAAAAAAAAAAAAGAGGTCTTGTCCTTTCCCAAGCTCCGTATGCCACCTCCTGCCACTGTGTGTCCTCAAGTTCCTTGATGTTTTGAGCTTCAGTCTCCTCCATTTTAGATGATGATTGTAATTCCTATTTATGTGAGAGCTGAGGTAAAGACTAAATGAGCTCATAAATGTGTATTTGGTCAAAAAAACAGCAAGAAAGAGATGGTATATTCAAAATGGGTGGTTGAAGAGGGTTTAAAGAAGGAACTATTTACAAAGGCAAAAAAGAGAGTAAAGGGAAGCCGACAAAGGAACAGTCTGTCCCCCAGGACTCACAACAGTGGGGAGCTGTCACCACCCCTGGGCCTGAAGAGATAGGGAGAGGGTGCAGCCCAGAGGAAGCTATAGCTCAAGGAGAGGGCTGCCTGAGAAAAGTCATCCTTTTGTTAGAGCATCACCATCTGAAGCTGGCAGGGAAGAAAGGGGGAAAAATAAATGCTGTGCCTCTCTTCCTTCTCCTTCCAGTCTTCAGCTAGTACCTCCCATTGGCCAAATCCAGCAGGTGACCAGAGGCAAGAGAACCCAGTGACACCGTCCATAGAGGACAGATTCCCGGGGCCCAGAAGAGGGTGGAGCAAGATGGAGAGTGGGTCTGGGGGCACATAAAGCCCCCAACATGGCCCTTAGCACAGAAAAGACCTGGCAGCTTTTATAAGATCAGGCCACTTCCTCCATGCCCAGCCCTGAGCCAAATACACAACATGTGTTGTCTTCCTACCCTAGAGATTAGTATTTTTATCCCCATTTTTCAGTTAAGAAAGTTGAGGCTTAAAGATATTATATAGCTTAAGTCTATGGGAGAAGAGAAAAGGAAAAGAAATTCAGTTCATGAGTGGTAGTGCAAGGATTGAAATTTAAACCTATGTGCCTATGAAGCACAGTTGGGCAGAGTCATTTCAGGGACGGAAACAGGATAAAGGTACAAGGAAAGAGCCAGCTCCAGGTGTCAGTTAAGAAGACCCTGACCCTCATCACCCTCCTCTTTCCCACTGAACTTAAGACCCCTGATGGCTTTCTTTTGGTATTGCTAAGGGGGTCACATTCAGGGCAGGTTAGGGACACCCAGCTCTGGACTTGGGCTTCCTCAACCAGACCCAGGCCTTGAGGGCTGAGGCTCTGAGATCTAGGAACAATGGCTGACCCATGACCCCATCCCCAAACTTTCTGCAGCGGATGTGATACTGGATCCGAACACAGCAAACCCCATCCTGCTTGTTTCTGATGACCAGAGGAGCTTGCAGCGAGCAGACGAACGACAGAATCTGCCAGACAACCCCGAGAGATTTGATTGGCATTACTGTGTGCTTGGCTGCAAGAGCTTCACATCAGGGAGACATTACTGGGAGGTAGAGGTTGGGGACAGGAAGGAGTGGCACGTTGGGGTGTGCAGGGAGAACGTGGAGAGGAAATGTTGGATTAAAATGACACCTGAGAACGGCTTCTGGACTATGGGGCTGTCTGATGGGAATGACTATCGGGCTCTCACTGACCCCCGGACCAAACTGACAGTTGCCAACCCTCCTCAAAAAGTGGGGATTTTCCTGGACTATGAGACGGGTGAGGTCTCCTTCTACAACGCCGCGGATGGATCTCATGTGTACACCTTCCCGCACACCTCCTTTTCTGGGCCTCTGTGGCCTGTTTTCAGGATTTTGACCTTGGAGCCCACTGCCTTGACCATTTGCCCAGCATTGACAGGAGTGGGGAGTTCCGGTGTTCCTGACCTAGAGCCTGACCTTTCTCTGGAGACCCCAGTGGCCCTGGGCTCAGCTTATGAGAATGGGGAGCCTCAGGCTGAAGTAACATCCTTGCTTCTCCCTGCCCAGCCTGAAGCTGAGGGCCTCTTCCCTAACAGCAACAAATCACAACCATAAAATACCGAAGACACACACTGTGTGAAGCACTTCACTAATATTAATACAATTATTTATTCCATATGGACAGTTGAGTTTGATACCGCTTTATTGTCTTCTTTATATGGAGAAAGAAACCAGGGTGGAGAAAAGTGAATTCACTTCCGAAAGGTCACTCAGCTAGTAAATGACAGCTGGGATTTGAATATAAAACACTTACGGATGACGTAAGTGTACTGGGGGTTGTGTCAAAGCTTTCAATAAATGTATTCCTTTAATCCTCACAGCAACCCTGTGATATAGCCTCATTGCGCAAGTGTGGAAACTGAGGTAGGGCCGAGTTAAGCGACTTACATAATTCATCAGTTTGTGCTGCCAGGGGATGTTTGGCCCCTGTCCCCCGCCTCCACCCACCCTCTACCCCCTAGCCTGTTTTCCAGCCCGATTGCCCCTGTGGGGAAGGGACCATATGCAGCCCTGAGTGTCCCTTCCCAGGGCACCCAGGGTAAGGATCACTGTAGGTGTCTATGGAGGCCACAGCCCACTGGGTTCCTTCAAGGTCAACAGTCAGAGCCATAGGTCCAGCGCGCCGCTGGATTGGCTCTGCCGGTGAGTTAGTCCAGAGAATGAATTCACAGTGACTGCATCACACAGGACTGCAAAGGAACTAAAGGCCAAAATCTTAACTACTAAAGGGCATGAGTACCACCACCGCCCCACCCCCTCTCCACCCCGATTACCCCGGCCAATGTGATAGGTAATTGTGGAGCCAGAAGCAGTCCTCCTACGTTTAAGGTTTCTAGAAAGCCTAACTTAATACCTAAAGACTGACTGTGGAACAAGAATTTGGGAGGAATGAAGCTAGATGAACTTTAGCAGTATTTTGATCACACTGTAGAGTCCATCTCCAGGAAAGGGATATTTCCACGCCTGATCAGTTACTGATGTTAACGGATGTTCCTTGCAGCTGATGGGTACCGGGCAGAAGTTACTCTTCATTATCATCACTATTTTGTTCACCAGTGTATCCCCTCTACCGGGCATGTGGTTGTCAAGTTACCTTTGTTAAATAAATGTGTTAATAATCTTCACTCTTCAACTGAGCATTTTCTAGATTTTAAGCCCCTACAGTTTACTCACCACAGTTTCACAATTTACCTCACTGCAACATTTTCACAAAGTCCTTATTGTATTAGTTTTCTATTGCTGCCATAATAAATTACCATAAATTTTGTGACCTAAAACAAAATAAATTTATTATCTCACAGTTTTGTAGGTCAGAAGTCCAACATGGGTCTCAGAGGGCTAAAATCAAGGTGTCTGCAGGCTGCATTCCTTTCTGGAGGCTCTTGGGAAGAATCTGTTTCCTTGCTCATTCAGATTGGTGGCAGAATTTAGTTTCTTGCAGTTGTAGGACTGAGGCTGTCATTTCCTGCTGGCTGTCAGCTGAGGGCTACTGCCAGTTTCTGGAGGCTGCCACGTTCCTCAGCTCGTGGTCCTCTTCCTCCAGCTTCAAAGCAGTAATGGCAGATTGAATCCCTCTCAGTCTTTGAATCCACCCTGGTTCTTCTTCCACTGAATCTCTTTGACTCTCCTGCCTTTTTCCACTTTTAAGAATTTATGTAATTAGATATGTCCAACCAGATAATCCAGGATAATCTTCCTATGAATCCAGGATAATCTCTCTATGTTAAGATCCATAACCTTAAGATCTCTTTTGCCATGTAATGTGTCATAATCACAGGTGGTAAAGGTTCTGGTGTGAACTCTTCAGGCTAGCACACGTAGTCACAGCCTCACTCACTCTGGAGGAGGCCTCTGTCCTGTATACACTAAGGGCCTCCATGATTGGAGATTCCCATGAATCTCAATGAGTGACTCTTTTTGGAAATTTTATCTGTAGCCCTTCGTTCACTTACTAAACCCAGGTATACATGTCAGAGTGTCCTTTTGCAGAAAAGATAATTCTCACTGTTGATGATGACTGGTGAACTTTCTACCGAATCCATCTCTTAGTTTGGGTTCCCAAAAGCTGACTGAGTCAAGGACTCGGAGTCACGTTGTCTGCTTGAGAACTGATCCCAGGAAACTCAAGTTCGGAAATAAAAAAAAGAGAAAAGCCAACTGAGAGAAAAATTACATAAAGGGTACATTAATCAGTTGGTTATCATGTGGGCAACTGGGCTCCATCCCACCCAAGACTAAGAAACATGTGAAGCTGTGAGATATGCTTATGCTTACGTCATCACACCCCCAACCCCAAACACTACACACACACACACACACACACACACACTTCTACACACGGCAGGCCTCTCCTGGTGATTAGCAGCAACGCCAAAATCCTCGGGGAATCTCAAGGCTTTTCAATAAAAATATGAAAAGGATCTCGCTTCTGAAGAAAGAAAAAAGAAAGTTTTTTAAAGGCTCCGCGCAGCTGTGAGTTTTTAAGTCCTAAGCTGTTTCTGTGTATTCTACCCAGTAACTGGTGAGAAAGCAGGTTCAGGGATGCCATTGGCTGGCTGACCCACGGCCTGCTCTAAATCATTCATTGGAGATCTTGTGACTTTGTGGTCCCCGAGTGGATCGGGTACCAGGGGCCGCAGCCCCCAGGCCGCGACTAACAGGAGGCGAAGAAAAGTTCCTTCTCCGCTTTCGGAAAGGTTTGGTCTGGTTGTGCCTGTGCCCATGGGCGGGTTTAGGGGGAAGACGGACAACCGGAAAATCATCATTTGAGCGTCAGAGGAGAAAAGAAAACTCAGAAGTTAATTCTAGAAGGTAAGAAAGGGAGGGGACGCGCTACCGCTCGAGGTGGGGCGGGGAGTGGGGGGTGGTAGGCGGGAGGAACAGAGCCTGATAAGGGGAAAGGCGGGGTCCCGGGTAGGGGATGCTTCCGGGGGCGGGGGTGAAGGGAGGGAGGCTCTCCACCCCGGGCTTGACTTGGTGCCGAGCCAGATTCGCGGCGAGGAGGAAGGGAAGGGAGGGAGGATGGGTTTGGAAGAATATCAAGTGACGTCTGAAGAAACTCAACTCTGGCCGGAGAAGTGAGCCGAGGAGGGCGGAAAACTGTCTTCCCGATCGTTGTATTGTTGGCTTATTCCATGGAATTTTTAATGAAGTCATCTATCGGGAAATACCTGAACCGGGAGAGGAAGGGGGCTGCCCAAGACAGCAGTTGGGGCGCTGATGATAACCAACACGGGTTACAGGAAAGTTTGACCTACATCAGAACTGTAGTGCCGAGTCTCCCTGGCTGATTCTCCACGTCTCTCTAGGCTTCCCGTCCCTGCCTCTCGTGGGTGCTTATGGAGCCAGTTGCTTCTCTGCATTTCTCCCTGCCAGTCTCCCTTCTCTTCTTCCACCTCCTCACCTTGTTTGCAGCGGTCTCAGGTAGGGGTGCATGCCACTAACTCCTATCAACTTCTCAGAAAGGAAAATCAGCACTTCAGTCTGCAAAGAGGAGGGGTAAAGAAGGGCTGCAGTTGTGTTCGCTCACCTTTTCGCTCTGCACACGGCCTTCGAATGGATCCCAGCGCCCTCCATTAGCAATCCAGTGAGAGCCACAAAGGCGAGCTGCGTATATAACTTAAAATTCTTAGTAGCTACGTTTAAAAAAGTAAAAAGAAACAGATAAAACAACCTTTCATAATCTATTTTAACTCCACATAACCAAAATATTATTATTTAAAATTTTAATTAATGTAAAATATTAACAGTGAGATATTTAACATTTTTTCTAAATTTTCAAAATTGTGTGTATTGTACATTTACGGCACACTCCAATTGGGACTAGCTAGTGGCTATCATACTGGACAGCTCAGGTTTATAGTATACTCCAGGCACTGTGCTAGTTTGGGAAATAGAAAAAGATCTCTGTAAGCTCAGGGTCCATGGGGGGTATCAGGGTATGCTTCTCCATGTGTTGTTCAAGAAGCATTAGCATCCTCAATAGACACCCCTCCTACCCCTGCTAGGTGTCTGTCACTATAGACCAGCCACATCTCTTGGCCCCCAGAATCCTGAGCTCAGGAAGCCCCTTAGAAAGAACATGTCTGTGCCCTGGCATATCCACTTCTTTTCCCACCTTAGAGAGCTGATGGCTGGTGCCCTTGTCTGACTCTACCGCTTTGTTGAACAGTCCAATTTATTGTCCTGGGACCAGCTGATCCTATCCTGGCCATGGTGGGAGAAGACACCAAGTTACACTGCCACCTGTCACCTGAGAAAAACGCTGAGGACATGGAGGTGCGGTGGTTCCGGACTCAGTTCTCCCCTGCAGTGTTCGTGTACAAGGGCCAGCGAGAGAGAACGGAGGAGCAGATGGAGGAGTACCGGGGAAGAACAACCTTTCTGAGCGAAGCCATCACCAAAGGGAGCGTGGGGCTGATCATACACAACGTCACAGCCCGCGAAAACGGCATCTACCGCTGTTATTTCCAAGAAGGCAGATCCTACGACGAGGCCATCATGCACCTGATGGTGGCAGGTACATCCTTTCATTTTGTTCCATTGCTTTTTCACAGCCTGACTCTTAGGGAAAGTTTTTCTCCTCACCTCAGGCCCCCTGCAGACCAGCAGATTTTTGCCTAGAATCCCCTTTAAACAGGGAGGGTGGCTTTCCCCTGCTCAAGGACCCAGTGAGTGGGTTTGCTCTGCTAAACGGTGGGCATCGACTCTTGAGACGCACGCACGGAACTCAGCTGTCACCTTGAGTAGGGGTGAATGCTTAATCCCTACAAATTATTCTTATGCCTACTTGTGAGAGATCTCTAAGCATCTTCCTCAGTAACATGTTTTAGAATTAGACATCTTTATTGTGAAGTATTATACTCATACAGAAAAACTCATAGAACATTAATGTACAGATTACTGAATTATTATGAGCTATAACCCATGTAACCACTACTCATGTCAAGAACTAGAACACTGCCTTCTACTGACCATGTTAGTTTGCTAGGGCTGCCATAACAAAAGGACCACAGACTGGGTGGCTTAAACAACAGAAATGTATTTTCTCACAGTTCTGGAGGCTGGAAGTCCAAGATCAAGCTGTCAGCAGGTTTGGTTTCTTCTGAGGCCTCTCTCCTTTGTCTGCAGATGGCCACCTTCTCACTGGGTCCTCACGTGGTCTTCTCTCTGTGTCTTCATGTGGCCTTTCCTCTGTGGGTCTGCGTTCCTGGTGTCTTTCTCTGTGTGTCCTAATCTCCTCTTCTTATAAGGACACCAGTCAGATTGGATTAGGGCCCACCCTAACAGCCTCATTTTAACTTAATTACCTCTTTAAAGGCCCTCTCTCCAAATACATGCACATTCTAAGGGACTGGAGGTTAGGGCTTCAACATATGAATTTTGCGGGGGCACAGTTCAGTCCACAACATGCCACTTTCAAAATCTCCAACTTAAACAGGTTCCTAGGAAGAGACATGCTGTATAATGAGAAATATACATCCTTAATAGGTACTATACATTTGTTTTCCAAATTGTTTGTACCAATATACACTCTCGTCAGTCATATATGATGCTCCATACCTTTTTCATTAAGTTCAAAGAGAAGTTTTTCACATGTGATTTCAATCTATTTTTTTTCTTTTTCGTAAGTTATTTTCCATGACTGTGAGGATCAAACACCATCCTTGACCCTTTTTACCCTCCTTCCCTACTTTTTTCCTCAGCACCTATCACCTTCTTAAGTATATGCATTTTACTTATTTATCAGATTACTATGGCTCTTCCACTAGAATGTAGATTTCATAAGGGATTGTTTTCTATTTTGCTCCTGCTGTATCCACATCTTTAGAACAGACCCTGGAGCATAACAGGTGCTCAACAAATATTATTGAAGGATTAAATGAATCTCCTCCATAAAGTTGTAAGTGGTCATCACATCGTGCCTGAGCTACCTCTATTCTAAGCCTGAGATCTGCTTTTTTTAACCTTTTTCCATGAGCCTCTTACCAGTCCATGCTTTTAATCATCTTTGAAGTATGCATTAGTCAGGATTGTCAAGGTTATGCTCTGGTCACAAGCAGCCCTCAAATCTCAGTATGTTAAATCAACAAAGGTCTATTTCTAACACATGAAATATATCCTTCCTGAGTCTGGTGGGGCTCTACTTCATACAGATCTGCCTGGAGCCTTGTGGTTCACCTGAGCAGAGGAAAGAGAGCCCGGCCAATTACTCACTGGCTTGTAAAGCTTCTGCCTGGGAGGTGCTACATGTTATTTTTACTCACATTTCATTGACCAAAGCAAGTCACATGGTTATACCTAACTATACAGGAGAGGGAAGTACAAGCCTAACCATGGGCCCAGGTGAACTGAAAATTTTTGTAGACAGCACTAAAAAGTACTCTTTCAGGTTTTTATTACTAGACGTTCTTTTAAAGCGTTATAGTTCACATCACAATCAGAACCAATCAGGTATTCACAACTATGTCTCCAGCATCGAGCAAATTGCTTGGCACCTAGCAGGTACTTAATAAGTAGTTGTAAAATGAAGGAGTGAAAAAGATGAACGGCTGATATCAAAATCAGAGTGGAAAAATTTACCCCTGGGCACCCCTCATTGCGGACGTTCATAAATTCATTCCACAGATACTTAACAAGCATCTCGTGTTCAAGTCACTGTTTTAGAAACTGAGGATAAATCAGTGAACAAAATACATGAAGATCCCTACCCTCATGGAACTCACATTCTGGAGGGTGCACAGAGCAATAAATGAAATAATTAAACTGGATTTTATATCAGATGGCTATGAGTACTATAGGAAATAATAAAGCAGGGAAGAGATAGAAAGTTCTAGGAGGCATGGAGGTAAGGTAATTAGAAATAGAATGGTCAGGAAAAGCTTCACGGAAAAGATGGCAATTGAACAAAACGAGAATGAAGTGAGGAAGTGAGCCATGCACGTCTAGGGCTACTGAGAGCATCCAGTGTGAAGTCCCATCTAGCACAGCACAGGGCGTGTGGGCTCCTGATAGGGGACCACATAGTTTATCATTCAAACTGCACACTTCTGAGAGTGAGAGGAGGCACTGTCAATAATTGCACAGGGACAAGTGGTATCAACAAGGACTGCCCAGGAAACTACAGCATATATGGACATCTCATTTTTTGATAAATATTAAGTTTGCCTTCTTTCCCTTTCCTCAAATACTAGTTGTCGTGTGAGTGACTGACATGTAAATTATATATTAAGCCTAGTGGTCTCACAGAGAAAATGAGTGAGAATTTGGCCAGGCTTCAGGATAGAAGTGGCATTTAAACTGAGATTTCTACAAGTTTATTGGCTTTAAGGTATGACCTCACTTCCGGTGTCAGAGTATTATACTTTAAAAGAAAAGTTTGAAGAATGGAAAAGCCTTTTGAAGAATGGAAAAGCCTTTAAGACACACATAAATCAATGGCATTTCAGTCCACCAGACCAATGGAGGTTTGTGGACGGTGCGACCTTCCCAGTGAGCCTCAAACGTAACTGGCAGGAGATCCCATCTTCGTTACTCAGAAGGGCAGTTTTGTATCTGATTGATATAGAATATCATGGAAGAAGGGTTTCTCCACCCTTGTATCCTGACTTTGTTCACAACAGCACTACAGAGCTGACCACCATGTGTTCGTATGTGGCAGGAATTTTCCATTCTTCCCCTGTAAACAAGACCCTGACCTGCCCCACTCTGAAGTGAGTCGGTGTACAATTGTTTGCTTGTTTGTTTGCTTACTGTTTTCCAGTTTGGTTAATTGGCTGGTTTTGTCCTTAAGTCTATGGTCTCCTGCTTGCCCTTATCGAACCCCCCCGGAACATTCTGTAGGATTTCTTTCCATCTTGCCAAGTTCTTTTGAATCTTATCCCACTTCAAAGTTTCTTTGTGAGCCTTTCAATATGACACTAGTTGTTTTTTATTTTCCATCTTGAAAAGATCAAATTGAGCAAGAAGCAGTAAGACTTAAGTGACTGCTTTAATTTTGTCTTTGGTGTAATTTGTTGGATAGACTTAACAAAGAAACTCCTTAAAAGAAGTTTGGATGATTGCTGGATACCTGGCTAAAGGGGCAGAAGTCTCCCAGGACCGTGCATTTGCAGCTCTCTCCTGCCCAGTGTTCTCTTTTATTGAGGATTCTCTGAAAGACAGAATAAGTTAGGAAGAGTCTGGATTCTTAGGACTTTTGACGATGATCTGCTGACGTTTAGGAGGTGATGTTTTTATCTTAAGGATCCCGGGAGCATCCAGATCTAATAGGAGAATGTTGTCAAGGGACTGTAAGAAAATTACCTAATTGACTGAGCCCAGTTGACTGGAAGGTAAACATGTCTGAACTGAGGTGAGGGTTGGCTTTGCACACTGGCTCTGTCAGTTTTCCTAAAAACCAACAGCTGCTTATGATTATCAGATAGCTGTGGCGATGTGAAGTCCTAAACCAGGAGAAGAGGGTCAGTGCCTTGAACTCAAAAAGTTTCTTAAGATTCTGCCAGCCTGGCAGGTTTCTCTCTTTACTGTATTGACCTAGAACTTCAGGAAGCCAGAGCTACTGAGAAGTCCTTTCAGGGCAGAAAGTGAAAGCCTGCTTCTTTCTGGTCACAGTGGACACACCCACCCGGAAGTGAGAAGATTAAAATCTCTAGCTGAATGAATCAATCAACCAATATTTATTAGAAGGCAGATAAATGCTTGCTCCTGTGATGGGGTCTGTAGGTGGAGCACAAAGAAAAGTATAATGTAATCCTTTCCCCACTTAGAGATCTCACAATTTTTTTGACATGTTGGTCACCTGGTGTTCTCCAACATCAAGGTTTTCTTCCTTCCTTTCCTCCTAACAGTCTCCTTCCTTCCTTCCTCCATCCCTCCCTCCTCTCCTTCCTTCCTTTCTCCCTTCACAGAAGGGAGTGCATGGAATGTACGTAATCAATTTCTCCAGACACCAGCCTCTTGCTCTCTCCCGGCTTCCCTTGGCTCTCATCACTAACAGATGATCTGCTAAGACACTTCGGCTAAGACATCATTACCTCTTTAGCTGGTCTGTCTCCCCAGGCCTGGGTTCTAAGCCCGTTATTGAAATGAAGGGCCACGAGGATGGAGGCATCCGGCTGGAATGCACATCTGTAGGGTGGTACCCAGAGCCCCGTGCCGTGTGGAGGGACCCTTATGGTGAGATCATGCCCCCGCTGGAGGAGACTTACACTACGAACGCAGATGGCCTCTTCATGGTCACCATGGCTGTGATCATC
This sequence comes from Hyperoodon ampullatus, assembly GCF_949752795.1. Taxonomy (NCBI): domain Eukaryota; kingdom Metazoa; phylum Chordata; class Mammalia; order Artiodactyla; family Ziphiidae; genus Hyperoodon; species Hyperoodon ampullatus. The sequence continues at coordinate 84,646,802 of NC_136923.1, read as the reverse complement.
AGGGACGAGTCTGTGAGGAACATGTCCTGCTCCGTCAACAACACCCTGCTCAACCAGGAGAAGGAAACTGTGATTTTCATTCCAGGTTAGTTCCCTGCTCTCTGGAGGCTCATCTCATGGAGGCGGGATCCTCAGCAGACAGTCTGGAGCCCAGCATGGGGATGGGAGTAGGGGCGTGGAGTGGAAGGGTCCTGGGCCCTGAAGAGCTAGAGGCTACAGCTGAGCTGAGGCCTCTCCCCTTGTCACAAGAGGAAAATCAGATCACCTCAAAACACAGGAGTAGGAAGCCTCTTCTCTGAGGGTAAATCTGATAGTTTTGTCTTGTTTTGTTTTTCTCTGTTATGGTCCTTATCCTGCAACAATTTTCAAACATTTAGAACAATCATAAATCTATGGGCAGGTAGTATCTGCTGAAGCCCTCCCTTCCTGCCCAAGAGATTTCCCAAGGGACAGAGTTGGAGAAATTCTCTGTCTGTAGACATTCATAAATTCATTAAATACTGAACAAGCGTCTCATATATTCAAGACATTGTTCTAGAAACCAAAGGTAAATCAGTGAACAAAATACATGAAGATACCTGCCCTCGTGGGGCTCACATTCTAGAACAGCAGAAGGCAATAAATGAAATCATGAATTAAAACAAGGAGTGAAATAATTAATTAAACTGTGGATTATATCAGATGGTGATAAGTACCGTAGAAAAAAATTAGTGAGGGGGGGGATAGGCAGTGTCAGGGCCATAAGGCAGTTGTAATTGTAAATAGGACGATCGGGGAAAGCTTCACGGAAAAGATGGCAGTTGGGGTAGTGAGGAGTGAGCCATGCAGATGTTTGAGGACTGAGCAAGCCAAGTAGCAGGAACAGCATATGCAAAGGGCTGAGGCAGGAGCATATCTGGCAGTTTCAAGGACCCCCCAAGACACAGTTGTGAGTGGAATGGATTGAGGGCAGGGAGAGTTGGAGGAGATGAATTCAGAGAGACAGTGGATCCGGATCATATGAGGCAGTGTAGGCCACAAATGGACTTTGGCTGTTAGTCTGAGTGAGATAGGAAACACTGCAGGGTTTTGAGCAGAGAAGTAACATGATCTCACTTAGGCCGCTGTGCTGAGCACAGACCGCAGAGGATATGGACCGAAGCAGGGAGAAGGCATTGCAATATTCCAGGCAAGAAGGGAGGGTGGCTTATACCATGTGGTGGCCGTGCTGATTCAGTATGGCTGGTTAGCTTTTAGTCACCCTGGTCTTACCCATGGTGACTCCAGATGTTACTGCTTTTTGGTCTGCTGGGGCCCCAACCCTGGCACTCACTGTGGGGCGAGCCAGTGCAGAGCCGAAGCCTCTTTCCCTAGCTGGGGTTTCTGAGAGAGAAGCTGACGGAGCAGGGACCTGGTGGGGGCCAGGGGGTGCAGGGGGGGCGCTCTTCAGATCTGCGTCTGGAGGGGCTCTCATCCCAGGGCACCTTTTTCCTCACTAAATGGGACTTCGGGGCTCCCTTTTCAGAATCCTTTATTCCCAGCACATCTCCCTGGATGGTGGCCCTGACTGTCATCCTGCCTTCTCTGCTCGTGCTCATCGCTGGGAGCATCTGTCTCGTCAAGAAACTCCAAATGGAAAAAAAGATTCTGTCCATGCAAATAGAGGTTGAAAATGAAGAGAAAGAAATTGCACGTAAGGAACTGGGGAAAGAACGTGTGGAAAAAGAGAAAGAACGTCAAATAAAAGGTAAAAGAGTAGGAAGACAGTTCACTGTCATGCAAAAGGACACAGCTCGGGCAGCTAAAAGCCTGCGAAAGAGAGAGAGGACGTGAATAAAGGCAGCGGCAAGGGCTTAGAACTCTTCAGGTCCTAGTAATGAATCCCTCAGACCTCGCTTTCTTCCATTCTGCAAATGTTGCATCCATTCACCTGGCTACGTAGAGCCCTATATTGTTGGACAAGAGCAAACCCAAATAAGTACTGATAATATCCAGCCACCTGATCATATGTTATTTCTGGTATCTTGACAATTCCCAAGGCAGCGGGGGAGGGGGACAGTGGTGTTCAAATAGAAGACCAGCCATCGTCATTTAAGACAAACTCAAATTCTCTTAGTTCTTCTTTTGAGGACATTCATTTGTTTCTGTTTCTTTTTCAGAGCAACTTCATGAAGAACTGCGTAAGTTGAGCATTTCCTGAACTACCCCCCTGCATGATTTGCATTCTGCCCTGCATTATCTCCTGAAGCTCACCTCTCTGCCTGTCCCATTGCAGGATGGAGAAGAAGCCTCTTACATGCGGGTGAGCGCCTCTGACATTCCCTCCGATCCCGAGCTTTCTCCCCACCAGGCAGCCAACAGGACACATTTGAGGAGATGAACAAGGAGACCCAAGGCTGGCTAGGTGGGGCAGGAGCCTGGGGTCGGTTCACCAGCAGTATCCCACCCAATGCCGGAGCCTACCTCTGCTGTCAGGGAAGCCGTGCAGCTCTTAACCAACTCTATAGCTTACTTCCCACCATCCTTTCTTTTTTAGAATAATTTCATCCATGATTACCAAAGGTCTACCATACATAATAGATGTCCCGAAAGGTTACCTTTTAGTAGCTGTAGCTCTTTGGATCCTGGATTAATTTGAAAGAAGACAATACTGGCTTAGCTATTTATAACCTGGGAGATGGTATAGACTGCACAGTGGAAGAGCCACATGTGGGAAAAGCAATAAGCTTCCCACGCCTGGCTGAGGGGTGTACAAATAGGGACCAGAAATGCCTTCCTGCTCCAAGAGAATGCTGATAACTCTGTGTATAGCCTGCCAGTGGAGAGGACCTGGGCAGGTGAGAGAACACAGGGTCCAATTGCCTGGTCCTAATGAGCACTTTGAGTTTTATGATTTGTCACCTTCTGCTCACAAGCATCAAAGAATGCAGGCTTTGGGCTTCCCTGGTGGCGCAGTGGTTGAGAGTCTGCCTGCCGATGCAGGGGACACGGGTTTGTGCCCCGGTCCAGGAAGATCCCACATGCTGCGGAGCGGCTGGGCCCGTGAGCCATGGCCGCTGAGCCTGCGCGTCCAGAGCCTGTGCTCTGCAACGGGAGAGGCCACAACAGTGAGAGGCCTGCGTACCACAAAAAAAAAAAAAAAAAAAAAAAAAAGAATGCAGGCTTTACTAGATCCCACAGCACTTGGACCTTTCTTCTTTCGAATTTCAAAATTATCACCATCAGACATAACAACTTGGAGAAAGAAGAAAATCATTTTAACACAATGATTTTGTGTTAGATGTAGACTGACTAAGTAATAGTAACTGCAGATGGGAGAGGGCTGCAGAACATCGGGGGTCTGAGGCATTTCCTATATCCAGAGAGGTCATAGCTGTAGATGTCACACCAATGTTATTAAAGCAAAACTACCTTTTGCCATACTCACCTCTCAGGCAAGTATGGCAGGTAGACTTTGGGGGACATTATCCTTCTTTTTTACCCTTTGAAGGGTGTGCTTATTAGTCTTTTAAATCAGTTGTCACCTGGTTAAACTGGTAGAACACAGAGGACCAGTGTAGGGACACTTTATCGCCCTTATCTGTGTAGGGAAAAATTGGCCTTAATGGCTTAATTGGGGGACGGGGAGGGGATAGGTCCTCTTTGCTGGTTTAAGCCATGTGGGAAACTTTTCAGCTAAAGAGAGTCCCAGAGATCATATATTTTGAATAGAAAAGGGGGCAGATCTGAGAACATTGAGAGTAAGCGGGGCCATTAATTTCAGCTCATTTGCTGAACTTTATGAATTTCTTAGAGCCCCAGTCCTCCTCGACCTGAGGCAGCACTCCTGCCACTTTAGAGATAGAAGTGCAGCCTCAGGAATTTTCTCTGTGAGCTGCCTGGGATCTGGGATCAAGGGGCCTTCACGGAAAAGGCAGTTACATGGGGGAATCTCCCACCAGCTTTCTGGGATCTCTCTGGGGACCAGGAATCTCACAATCTCCTGAGATCCTAGGCCTAAACCTGAGACTTCCTCTGCAGCTGATGTGGTCCTGGACCCAGACACCGCTCATCCCGAGCTCTTCCTGTCACAGGACCGGAGAAGTGTGAGACGGGGTCCCTTCAGGCAGAGCATGCCTGACAACCCAGAGAGATTTGACTGTCAGCCTTGTGTCCTGGGCCTAGAGAACTACTCCTCAGGGAGACATTACTGGGAGGTGGAGGTCGAAAACGTGATGGTTTGGGCTGTGGGTGTTTGTAGAGACAATGTTGAGAGGAAAGGGGAAACCCTACTGGTTCCTCAGGACGGCTTCTGGACCCTGGAGATGTTTGAGAACAAGTACCGCGTCCTGTCCTCCCCGGAGAAGATTCTCCCCCTGAAAGAGCGCCTTCGCCGGGTGGGCATCTTCCTGGACTATGAAGCTGGAGATGTGTCCTTCTATAACATGAGGGACAGGTCGCACATCTACACGTGCCCCCGTTCGCCCTTCTCTGGGCCCCTGAGGCCTTTCTTCAGGCTGGGGTCTGATGACAGCCCCCTCTTTATCTGTCCAGCGTTTACAGGGGCCCAGGGGGTCACAGTGCCTGAGGGCGGCCTGGTCCTTCACAGGGCAGAGACCCACCGCAGCCTCCAGCACCAATTCCCCCGTCTCAGAGCCAAGTAGAGAACCCAGGCCACCTCTACTACCACAGCACAGCACCCCCTGGAGAAAACCCACCCTCCGTCCTTCTGGTCACGGAAGAGAATCTCCTCCAGAGGTCCCCTGGACACCTCCTCAAGCCCCAGCCCCATCTCTCCCTCATTAGGCTGTTGCTTTAGTAACTCATTTGCACGTAACGATGGGGCAGGGGCCAGTCTCAGGAACACAAGTGCTGCCACATGGCTTCCAACCAAGAAGTGTGAGAACGTGACAGGCAGAAAACCGGTTGCTTTAACATCAGAGGGACACATTCAGCCTGAGACTGGAGTTGACGTCAGATACTGTGGATTTGGGGCGAGGATGCACTAGGATGTAAGAGGGGAGCGGGAACCACAAATGCAAGTCAGAGATAGAGGAAGTGAGACCTGAGAGGTGGGCCGAGGCTATGGATGTGGTTAAGCCCCACCATTACAGCTAAGGGGTCCCAGGAGCTGATGGTCCATTTCCAACCCACCCCCAAGATTTCCAGGGCATACAGTAAAGCTCCCCAGGCCTAGATCCGTATGAGGAAGGATGAAGGATGAGGATACTTCTGGACGTGGCCTGGCTCAGGTGTCCCTACAATAAACAAGGTGTCAGTACTTAGTTATTGAGAGTGGCCTAAGGTTTAAGGTCCCAGCTGAGCAGGTAAGCATTGGACCAAGTGGATCTCAAGGTTCAGGTTCAGTGGGGAGAGCAGTGCTTTCCTGCTTTTTGGCCTCAGGATGCCTTTGGACACTTAAAAATTACTGAGGACCCTAAAGAGCCTTTGCTCAGTTGGGTTATATATCTATCAATATTTGTGGCATTAGAGATTGGAACTGAGAAATGTTTAAAATTGTTTATTTATTAATTTATATTAAAAATAGCAACAAGCCAATTATAGATTAATATTAAAAAAATTTCATGAAAAATAACTGTCTGTTGTTTCCAATGCAAAATAAAGTTTATTGAGAAGTGTGGTATTCTTTAACGTTTTTGCAAATCTAATGTCTGGCTTCTCGAAGGTGGCTAGATCCTCACATCTACCTCTGTATTCGGTGCTGGGATATCACAGGTCATGTAGGCTCTAAAAAATGTAACTGTACACTAGTGAGAGAGTGAGAGCAAAAATGAAAAATAATATCTTAGTATCATTATTATGGAATAGTATTAATCTTGTAGACTATTTGCAAGTATTACAAGGACCACCCAGAAATCTGCAAAACATCTTTTGAGAACCAGGATAGAGGATCTTGGAATTGAGTCAGTCATCTAAAATGATGACATAAATGGCAGTATTTTGAACTTTACATAATTCAGCCATCCAATTGTGAAACTTGGCTGGAAACTTTAAAAGTTATTTCAAAAGTTCAAAATTGTTTTACTGCAGTTTCAAATGGAGACATTCTGGAAAAGATCAGGAACATTGAAATAGGTGATTTGCTGAGATGGAAGACTGGCTTATTAATGTGTATGTGCGTGTGTTGTTTTTATTTTTGGTATTGTTGTTATAATAATATTTGAACAGTTTTAACTAAAAGCACCAGACTGCGAGTCAGGAAACAAGTACTACTAGTAACTGCCTATATTAATCTTAGGCAAGTTAGAGCTTTTCGGTGTTTTGGTATTCTGTAAAATAAGGCTTTGAGTGGGTTTGCATATCTTTTATTATAGTTTACAAACCACTTTCACTTATGCAGTATCCTTGCTTTCTCATAGCAAATATATTGATCCCCATTTCACAGTGAAATAGTGAGGTATAGCAAGTTAAAGCGATTTTATTTTTTGTTCAAGGAAAATAGAGTTTTCATTTATACTTTTTTTTTGATAAATCATGCCTCATCCTTAAGGTGCCTTATAAACATAAATTTCAAATGTTTTAAGTATTTATTGAAACTAAGCATGAACCCAATGCTCTGCTAGTCACTGTATAAAATATGTAAATAGTGTAAAACTCGGCTCCTATCCTTTACTGTCTTCCTTCATATCTTTGCTTATTCATTCACTCTCAACAAATTTATCACCTTTAATGTGTCGACCATGTACAGTCTGTTGTGTCACGAAGGAAATAAACAGGGTGATATTATGGAGAGGAATGGGTGGGGGCTGAGGGGGACCACTTTAGATGGCAAAGTTAAGGAGGGCTTCCTGGAGGAAGTGATGGTTTTTCTGAGACTTGAGGACTAAGAAAGATTCCCGAGCATCGGGAATCTTGTGCATTACGAGCCCCAAAGCAGAAATAAACTAACTAGTTAAAGGAACATAAACCCCTACAGTCAGAGCAAAGATTGAGAATGGGACAGGCAGGAAACAAGTAGAAAGCAGACTATCTGGGGCCTCGTAGCAAAGTGCTGAGAATCAAACAGAGTCTTACTGAAAACCAAAGCTCAAATGAACAGAAGATGTCTGGAGTCACCCGAGAGTTATTTTTATTTCCTTTTCCCAGAAGGATTACCTTTTTTGGGGGGGTGGGGGGCTGCTCTGCGTATCTTGCTGGATCCCCGACCAGGGACTGAACCCAGGCTCCGCCCCGGCAGTGAAAGCACTGAGCCCTAACCGCCGGACCGCCAGGCAATTCCTGGGTTACTCATACTTAGCAGCATGAGTAATTTAATTTTCCAGAGTTTCCTTTTTCCTGGGTTTGGGGGCTGGGAGTGAGGTGGAGTAGAGTGTGGAGAAAAGGGGGACGCCCCCCAGGGACTCTTCCCCTTTGGGTGTCACGGCTCAGGCCTGGCGTAGTGATCCCAGCACCCTCAGTGGCTGAGATCCACGGCATCTGTGATCCCACCTGCCCTCTTGGCTCTGTAACTTAGATCAACCCTAAGAGGAGGGGGGAAAAAAAGAATTCTGAATCAAGACCTTCCAGTGGAAGTTTTTCAGATTTTGGCATGTTGGATTAAAGAGAGACTGGATGGGCTGGGAGTTATTGTCAGTGGTTATTACTGGGCAATGGTTAATCCTGTTACCCTTTGATCCCCGTGTGGGAGAAAGTAGGCTGGGCCAAGGAGGGAGATGGGGTGGGGGTATTGGAAGTTAGGTCTTCTTGGCATATCCTACCATAATTAGAAGTTTTCCCAACTTCTGGGAAAGTGAAACTTACATATCCCTGGACTCATGAAGAGCTTTCCTTGATCATATAACCATTTTCACAGGTCTGACAGGAAACAGCCAGGCACATTGCTGCCAGGCTGGTTCACAGGATCATTTCATTTTCTCCCCAGCCTCCCCCATGCTTGGCCCCAAACCAGCCCTTTTGTACCACAAAGCACAAGGCACATGTATAATTATCCCAGACCTTTCAATTACAGTTACTAATCAAACTTAGAGGACTTTGGTATCAGAGACAGAAGTAATCTGACACAGATAAGGTACATGTACAATGATCAGTAAATAAGCTAACATTTATATCCAAGCAGTTTCTGGTGAGTATGAGTCAACACCCCTACAGCTTATTCTTTTTTTTTTTTTTTTTTTTGCGGTATGCAGGCCTCTCACTGTTGTGGCCTCTCCCGTTGCGGAGCGCAGGCTCAGCGGCCTATAGCTCACGGGCCCAGCCGCTCCGTGGCATGTGGGATCTTTCCGGACCAGGGCACGAACCCGTGTCCCCTGCATCGGCAGGCAGACTCTCAACCACTGCGCCAGCAGGGAAGCCCGCAGGGAAACCCCCTGCAGCTTATTCTTAAACCCAATCAACAATCACTGGCTGTTGGCCACGAGCCAAGCACTGTCTAGGCACTGAGGAAAATAACAGTGACTAGGACAGGTGACGTGCATGGAGTATTGCAACCCAGGAAGTACACTCAAGCTTCGATGGCCATACTTTCTATTGAGGCTTCATTATGTAGGCTTGATTGATTGAATCATTGACCACACAGTGATTGAACTCCATCTCCAGCCCCTCTCTCTTCCTGAGTCAAGCTGACAGCACATAGCCCAAAGCCCCAACCCCCTAATCACATGATTGGACTTTCTGGCTTGGTGATTCCCCATGAGTCATCTCATTAGAGTAAACTATCAGGTACAACCCAGAGAGCTCACCAGGAATAACACAACACTCGGGAAATTCCAAGGGTTTAGGTTATTTCCCAGGAGCCTGGACAAAGGCCAGACCTCTTACTACACAGTTTGAGAAAGAACATCAAGGGCAAAGGACTAGGGTGCAATTGGATTTGGGGTGCTACCTGAACAAAAAGGTGAGAGCAGCCAAAGGATGGTAGGCAAAAGAGTGGGCAGACCAGAGAAACAGGGAGAGCCAGATCAGTGTAGACTCGGGGCAGCGAAAGAAGTTTGTGTTTTCTTCTAAATATAATGGGAAGCCACTGTATGATTTTAAACAAGGAAGAAACATAATGATTTCCGGTAATTCCCTGGCGGTCCAGTGGTTAGAACTCCGCGCTTTCACTGCCGAGGGAGCGGGTTCAATTCCTGGTCGCGCCGCAGCCAAAAACAAGAAAACAAAACAAAAAACACCTAATGATTTCCTTCTAAAAGAGAGTCAGAGGAGACAGAACAACAGAAGCAGAGGATAGAGATAGAAAGATTTGAAGATGCTATGCTGCTACTAGACGAAGTTGGAGAAATGGGTAGCCTCTAGAAGCTGGTATTGGGCACGCTACTCCAAAAAGTCTGAGAAAACTGCAGGAGGAAGGCTTCCCACTCTCGCCTTTTTTCCTTGAAAGCAGGAAATAAATCTCACATATGAAAGGTACCCTCCCTGTGCCAGGAGGAAGGGAGATATCCTTATCACCAGAGAGAAGGCTATATAAACAAACGTTGCTACTTCTTCACCATTTACTACCTCTAGCGCAAGCCCCTTTGCCATGTCAATTTTTCACAAATTTATTGTTTCTTTGCCTAAAATGTATTAAAGCTTCCTGCTCTGGTCATTTCTTCAGGTCTTCATCCTCTTGTGAGGGCTCTCATGTACATGTAAAAATTCAATAAAATGTGGATGCTTTTCTCCTGTTAATCTGTCTTTATCAGTTTAATTTTCACACCCAGCCAAAGACCCTCAGAGGGTTGTTTTTTATTTTTTATTAAAAACATTTTTTGTTGAAGTATAGTTGCTGTACAATATTATATAAGTTACAGGTGTACAATATAGTGATTCACAATTTTTAAGGGTTATACTCCATTTATAGTTTTTATAAAATATTGGCTATATCCCTCATGTTTTACAATATATCCTTGTAGTTCATTTTTTACCTAATAGCATAGCCCAACCTCTATATTGCTCCTCCCCCCAGAAGGTTGTTTTTTAATATGATAGCCCTGCACTTCTAGGAACCAGTTTCTACACTGGGTACTTATTACTGAGCAAAAAATCACCCCACAACTTACTGGCTTAAAATAACAGTCATTTGTTATTTTTCCTATGTCTGGGTGTCAGATGAGTGTGGCTAATCTACTCCTCAGCTCAGCTGGGCTTTTCTGCTTCAAGCTGCAGTGGCTAAACGGCTCTATGAGTTGGCTGGGGCAACTATTCCACTTGTCTCTTATCCTCCTAAGACTAGAGGGCTGATCAGAGCAGTTTCTTCTAATGATAAACAGTTCCTTATGGTGTTCACGAGTGAGTAGAAACATGCAAGGCCTCTTAAGAGGTCTTGGAACAGACACATTGTCACTTTCACCCACATGCCACTGGCCAAAGCAAATCATGTGGGCAAAGGCAAAGTCAAGGGGTGATTTGCCCAGGATGAGGCCATACCAAAGATGAGGATTCAGGGAGGACTGAAGGAATGAGGTCAGGAATTCAATCTTTCACACCATTGTTCAAGGTCCAACCAAATTTCTATGTCCTCCACAAGGCCTTCTCTTAGTATTTCCATCCACAGGACTCCTCCCATCTGTAGACATGTGCTGGGATGCCATACCCTCTGAGATGAATTCCACTCAAAAGTCATCCTAGTTTAGAAATTTAGAAATATGATTCTAGATTTTTCAAAGTTGGAAGGGACTCTAAAGGTTATAAAGCCCCAAATACCTTTAGATCTGAAGGAAAAGGCAGCCTCTGACTGAGGAAGAAAGAAACAAGCCTGGCAGTGGCTCCAGCGTTCTCCACTTAAACATTTCACAGACACCAACATCAGGCAAGACCATTCTGTGATTGTGATGGAGTAAGACAAAAACAAATCCACTCCGCAGTCATGTCAGAGCACAGACGAAAAAACAAGAACACCGTGCAAGCTGCAAAAATGACCATACACCTCCCTCTCTCGGCTGACTGCAGTAATTGCTGCTTCTTTACCACTTAAATCTCTTCTTTTTTTTTTTTTTTTTTTTTGGCGGTGCCCCGTGGCTTGTGGGATCTTAGTTCCCCGACCAGGGATTGAACCCGGCCCCCTGCAGTGGAAGCATGGAGTCCTAACCATTGGACCACCAGGAAATTCCAGCCCACTCTGTTCCTCCACTTCCTAATAAAAATTGGTATATTCAATCATACATCAGTCCGCTGCTTTCTTACAGCAGTCATCCAGAGCAAACCCTTCATTCTTTGAACCTCCCCCAAATCACCCAACACAAACCTAAATCCTATAATAAGTTCTACCACACCCTCTCACTGAGACACACACCCGCAAGCCCGCATGGTGTGTTGAATCCACACTGCTGTAACAAGCAGCGACAAATCCAATTTCGTTCAACTGCAGTTGGGCTTTGGCTGGTGGCCTTCAACATGGTCATAGGCAAACAGAACCCCACTATCAGCCTCCAGGGCTCACTCCCATCCACCCCAAATTTGGCCCCAGACTTTCAGTTCTCCAGATAACAACAAAACCTCTCAGTATCTAAAGCCAAGAGGAACTTCCTGCAGATTTCTCAGAACAAAAATTGAAACAAAAAGTATTCTTTGTTCATGATTTATTGATAATTTTTCAATAATCAAGTATTCACAGAAGGGAACAGTCACTCCATTGTGTGTTTCATGCTCACATTCCATCCTCCTTCCATCTTTAACTCAAATCTTAACTGGTTTAGTTCTGTGTATTTTCCAAAGAAACTCATAAAAGAGCTTAGAAAATTCTGGTGTTCCCTCCACTGTTCTATAAACGAGGCTTTGTATCTCTTATAAAACCTCTCTGTTACTACAGAATACAAAGAAGTGCAATCGTGTGCAGGTCAATGGCTCTTCATTTCTCTGGGACTCAGAGCTCATATCTCCTAGGGATTCAAAGCCTCACGGTACACAAAATGAAAAATACTGACAGCATTTCACTGATGAGGGTGGAGAGAACAGAGATGGTGGTAAATTGCCTCAACATTCTCCTTAGGAGACATACAGGTCCCTTGGAATATGACCATAAGATTAGCTAACCCAAGAAACTTGAAGTTCAGGCACACTAATCGGTAGCTGATAATCAGGAAAGAAGTTGGTGTGGGGCTGGGGCGGGGAAGGCTGGGAGTGGAGACAAGGGGGCAGGCGGAAAAATGTCCCCTGGGGATACCTGACAATTCCTACCACGGTGTCTCATTTCTTTGGAGAAAAAGAGATGCCCTCTGAATCTCTCACATTCACTGATTCTCAGTCTCCCCTCTCTCTGTCTGTCTGTCTCTCTCCCCTTAGTGGTCACCGGCATACCCTTCCTACTGGTGTTCACCTAGAAAATCCTCAGCCAATGAGGGGCTGGATTATGGATAAATCCTTCTGCTTTCTCATACCTCGGTGACAACTCTGAATTGGGTAGTTTCCAGTTCCACACAATCTCTCAGAGAGTCCCTAGCAAGATTGAGTCCCAGGGACCCATAACAGTAATCCGGGTGTTATCACACTCTTTATTGGCCCTTCCCTGTCTCATTTCTTCCCTTCCCCACCATGTTTTCTAGGATCACCTCCCAAATAAATTACTTGCATCCATATCTGTGTCTGAGGGTCTGTTTCAGGGAGAACTCAAACTAAGACAAGGTCTGATCAGGGAACATGGAGTGACATCTGTGATAAGAGGAAAACAAGGTGAAGTCAGACCAATAATGAATTCATGGCCTGCTTCTAAAATACTAATCTCTGTATTTTCATGTTTTCTATAGCCTGTCCTCCAGAGGGTGGATAGAGCCCTGCTTTGGAGGAATTTGTCCCACCAGGTAATGAGGAGAGAGGGTGCAATGGGGTGGATTCTGGGAAGAACCCAGAGTGGTCCATACAACTGCTCCCTCCCCTAAATCTTCTAATGTTTCCCTTGCACAATCCAACCTCACTTTACTGACTCCCATACGTTCCTTTCCTGACCCTCTTCTTTGTTCTAGGAACTCTCCAATTCAAAAGCACTTCCCAGAATATGACTCAGAGATGTCACCACTCAACCAGACCTCAGCCTCTTGCTCCCAGGGAACACCTTTAACCTCACTCCACCCCGACGGACCCTCCTTCTACACAGAATTCCATCACATCTTCTTCAGACCTCTTCAATTTCTTTCTAGCCCCCATTCACATATGCAAACTCTGTTGGGCTACAATGCGCATAATTTATTTTCTTCCAGTTTTATTGAGACATAATTCACATACAGCACTGTATATGTTTAAGGTGTACAGCATAATGATTTCACTCATGTATATCGTAAAATGATTACCACGATAAGTTTAGTGAACACCCACCATCGTATATAGATACAAAATAAAAGAAAAAGTTTTTTCCTTGTGTTGAGAACTCAGGATTTATTCTCTTAACAACTTTCATATATATTATGTTAATTATATTTATCATGTTGTACATTACATCCCTAGTACTTCTTTATCTTATAACTGGAAGTTTGTACATTTTGACCACCTTCATCCAATTCCCTCTCTCCCCACCCTCCACTTCTGATAACCACAAATCTGATCTCTTTTTCTATGAGTTTGTTTGTTTGTTTTGAAGTATAATTGACCTACAGCACTATGTTAGTCCATGCTGCACAACACAGTGATTCAATATCTCTATACATTACAAAGCGATCGCTACACGATGCACATAAATTTAATACAGGCTTGGTAAATAGGGGGGTTATGTCAGTATTATAATGTCAACATATCATGAGGTCACATCTAGTTATTACCAGTATGCCAATAGTGTATGCCCTGAGAAAGAGCAGCTGACCACAAAGCTCACTACAAGCCACAGAATACGGTGCTATGCATGATGTGCCCATTCGCACCCAGCCCTTTGTCCTAGCTCGGTTTAGCCACGTGCAAAAGGAATAAGCCCAAGACTCAGCCAGAACCATCCCCCAGGGTCATCTCCGCAATTCGTGTAGAGCCAGCAGCTGCCTCTTCAGCTGCGGATTCTGAATAAGGAAGAGGAAAAAGCTCCTGTGGACCGGCAGCAGCCAGCAGGAAGAATCCTGGTAGCAGTCCAGACCTAAATCAGAATGTATTTTTAATAAGACCCTCCAGTGAAGCATATGCTCATTGAAGTTAGAGAAGTGCTGCTCTGGGAGGGATGGGGATGGGGCTAGGGAGGGATTGTAATAGCGCTAATAAATTACCTGAGACGTTTGACTATGGAGACTGTACTTAGAGACTGTTGAGGGCTGGGAAAAATCTGTGATGGGAACACAGAAAGCTAAACAAAGGAAATAAGGTGAATCATTTAACTCCCTCCCTCCCCCATCCCCCTCAAACACAAAAAGTTGTACAGGAAAGTAAATGTTATCATATGTGACCCTCAGCTCCATAAAAATATAGCCACAAAACCATAGTATTGGAAACACTGAACCAAAATGATATATTTCTATTGGTGATATAAAAGAATGGTAATAATCAGAGTTCTCCAGAGAGACAGGACCAATAGGATATACAGTATACAGATATGTAGAAGGAGATTTATTATGAGGGATAGGCTCACGTGATTATAGAGGCAAAGAAATCCCACAATCTGCCCTCTGCAACCTGGAGGCCCAGGAAAACTGGTGGTGTAGTTCCAGTCCAAACTTGAAGAACTGTGAACCAGGGGGGCTGATGATGTAAGTCCAGGTCAGAGTCCAAATGCCAGAGAACAAGAAGTGCTAATGTCTGAGGGCAGGAGCTGGAAGTCCCAGCTCAAGCACAGAGCAAATTCGCCCTTCCTGCATCTTTTTATTCTATTCAGGCCCTCAAAGGATTGGATGATTCCCACCTGCATTGGTGAGGACAGTCTCTTCATTTACGGATTCAAATGCTTCTCTCTCCTGGAATCAGCCTCACAAACACACCCAGAAATGACCTTTTCCCAGTTACCTGGGTAGTCTTTAGCCCAGTCAAGCTGACACATAAACTCAGCCACCACAAGAACGAAATCATCACTGCTCATGATAGAGCATCGAAAAGTAATATCTAAAAGTGGATTCATCAAGAAATAGCAAAATAAATATTACTCTTGAGACATATCTAGATAAATACCAGACAAAACAACAAAGCATTTGAAGAGGCTGTTTCTAGGGAATGAGGAAGGATAGGGTGGAAGTGGGACTAGTGCTTTTCTTAAAAGCTCTTTATACTATTTTTTTTTAAATGCTTTGCATGAATTACTTTGACAGAATAAAAACTACTACTTTTTTACTTCTTAAAAAAAAGGAGTAAGTGGTTGCCTCGGTCAAATGCTGTTGGATGTCAAGTAAGACAAGGAAGAGGATAATCTTTGGATCTGACTAATTTATAATATTAGGAAATTTGAATCGTGTGTGGTGAAAAGGGGAGTGTAGGGGGAGAAGCCCTGACATCTCGTTATTGGATTTGCTCTTATCCAGAGCACATCACACTCCTCAGCCCAAATGGTTTCATGTCTAAGAGGAAACAGTTTATGTTTCTAGGGCCCCAGAATAACAGGAACTTGCTCATAGTAGCCCCACATCACAAAGGCACCTAAAAAACAATGGGAGCCATGAAAACTGGGGGCATCTAGAATCTCTGTTCCCTGATTGAGCCTGGACAATTCAGAGATCCTGTCATTGATTGTCCAAAACTGCTAGTTTCTGTCGAAATGACTCAGATATTATCCAGTCAGAACCTTGGCTGCCACAAAATACCCTGAATACCATTTGCTCTCTATTTCCCCAGCTCCTTTCTTTCAGTCTAGCTCTCTTGGGTGCAAGTAAAACCTCTTCCCCCTGCCCCAAATTTTCCTATAAGATATTTTGACAATGTAGAGCAAGGGATAGAAGTCTAATCAGAATGGGTTGAGGAGAGGAAACTCATTATCGGTGATATTTTTGAAAGTTAAGCACAAATGGAGGCTGAGAATGAGGCAGGCACGTTTCAAACTAGGAAAGCCAAGAACTGGTGGGTGTGATTTAAGCTGCAAATTCTACTTCGGTCTATATGCTGATAAGAGGTCAGAGACCTCAAAGAGCTCAGTTTAGGAGGGGAAGAAAGACTTGGAAACAAAAGACAAAAATTAACATATCTGCATCACACAGTAGGATTCAGGTCAGATTTGTGCCAGCAAAGAGGGACCAGGAAGTTGTCCATGTCACAGGATAAACCTGGCCCATCTTCCTGGAGAGTTGATTTCACTTGGAGGGGGCAAAGTCTAGCCAGAGTCATATTTTTTTAAAATTTCATGTGTAATGCAGCAAAATGTTTAATTTACTTTAAACATTACAGATAAGACCAAAGACTTCAAAAGTGTTTCTCATGTGAGTTGGACAGTACTGAGAGGCTCTGGGGAGAAGAGGCTGAGAGGAAGGAAAGATGGAGGCCACTAGATCTTACAGCATTTTCTTGACCAGATTAAGGTGCCTGAACTGGGTGTTGGGGTCACTAAGGAGACATATAGGGATTTTTAAGCAAAAAGTGACAAGTTCAGATTTGTATTTGAGAAAATTCATTCTCCTAGCACTCAGGTGGGTCCACTGGAGGAATTATTTTTTGTTGGTCTTGATCATAGTCCCAATTAAAAGGCAAAGAACAAACGGGTGGTGAAGGGTTTTTGCCACACATATAATACAGGGTTGATGTCTTTAATTTCTAAAAAGTTCATACATTTTGATTAAAAAAAAAAAAACTCCAGAATCTATTTAGAAAAAAAAAAGGCAATTAGCTTGAGAAATTCACTTCCGGAATATATTAAAATATATAAACACGAAAAATGACAAGCCTCATTATATAAATGCATTGTGAAGTAATAATTTGGTCAATATCATCCATTCCATTAGTGATGACGAGGAATAATAGCCCTCAATGCTGGCAGGAATTAGGTGAGAAGGACATTTCAGTTGATGGTGTGATAGGCTTGACATTTCAGGAAGAAACTTTGACAATATGTTCGTACCGTTTGACCTGATGACAATATTTCTGGGAATTCATCAGAAAGTTTATCAGGAAACTATCAAAGATGTGGACAAAGACTTGTGTATAAAGCACACTATTTATAATAGGCAAAAAACTCAAGATGTCCCACAATCTGGGGAATTATAGGAACCTTCAATATGATATTATGTAGCTATTAACAATGTTTCAAATTATATTTACAAAAGTATCAACAATTCTGCCAGAGGCTGTCATTATTTGCTGACATTATGAGTGATTTCTACTTTCAAAAATATACATATTTTTTAATTTTCCATAATGATAAGGGTTTTAACCCAAAACAAGAAATTGCAGTCCTCATGAATTGCTTTTAGGGAAGTAGCTTTGGCAGAGAGACAACTTTGGGGCCCTGAAAACTGAAACACACAAATGTATTCCTAGCCTATCTTTAATTTTCAACTCACATAAATAATAATAGAATAACAACTTTCTCTCTTCTAAGTCCCTATTATATGCTAAGCACTTAACATGCTTAATCTCATTTAATCCTTGCAACACCACTCCAAAGAAGGTATTATTAACAATACTCCCATTTTAGAGATAAAAGAACTGAGGCTTCCAGAGTTGAATTAACGGCCCAAGGCTTTACATTTTCTTTTAGTGTTTTCTTGAATCCTCTTTCTTTTTTGCCCTGTCCCCTTCTGTTTAGCCCAGGTCATCAATGCATATCCTGATTTCTCAGCTGAAGACCACAAATCCACAGACCTTCTCCTCTCTGGAAAACTTTTTTTTTTTTACCCAAAGTAAATACATCAGGGACCTGGGGGCAGGCTTTCCTGAGAGCACTTCCCCCTTCCTTCTCCTTTAACTTTTGCCCCTGGGGCCACAACCAGCTTTCTCATTTGGTAGCAGAAGCTTGTTGGTGCCTTTTCCTCCAACATCAGAGGTCAGTATCTGGGATTACTCTCACCCCCTGAGAGAGCCAGCAGCCAGGAGGCATTTTCTCTCCCCCTGGCTCCTTCCTCCCTAGTCCTAGGCCCTCTACTCTTCAAGCCCTTTAGCTCTCTTCAGCTCCCTTTTCTTGTTCTATCTGCTCCCAATCTTTCTTCCTTTTTCCTCCAATTTATTCCCCTGGTCTCCATCTCTACCTCCATCACTGTATCTTTACTATCATTGCTAAAAGCAAATGCCAAATTATTGTATTTGAAAGAAGAGGTTTTTTAGGGCAGTGGTTCCAAGGTTTGTCTATTTATATGAAACCCATTAATGGGTACTATGCCTCACAAATCCCTTCTCCTAAGTCTCTCTTGGGGGTTCAGGGCCCATTTTGTTGTTTTATACAGACAAGATTGACCAGACTTAGGGTGGTCGGTGAGAGCGTGCTGAGGGCTGCCTGGACTGAAAGTCTGCCCTGTGGGGGGAGGTGAGGAGGAAGCTTCAGGTGCAAATGACTCTTTCCAAGTTGGAAAGAAGTGCTGGGAGGACGCCGGGAGAACAGTGTCTCAACAACCCATAGCTATCTCCTATCCGTTCATCTGTCTCCTAGGCTGAAGCTCCTGACAAACTCGAGTCCACCAGCATCTTGCTGCCCACAAAGGTTGGAGATGGCAGTCTTCCCAAACTCCTGTCTCTCCGGGTGTCTGCTTGTCTTCATTCTCCTCCAGGTGCCCGAGCTGGATTCTGGTAGGTCTCCCCTGTCTCTCTCTCTCTCTCTCTCTCTCTCTCTCTCACTCTCTCTCTCTCTCTCTCACTCTGGCCTACAAGGTTGAAATTTCTCAGTAATTGTAAACAATCCCATTTGGTTCTCCTTAGCGACTTCCATAAGGGTCGAGATGGACTCCCTTGGGCTGTCGTAGGAATAAGAGAAATGGTGGGAGAGTCTCCGCCCTTCGGCGGGATCCTGGTCTGTATCAGTCCTCATCTCCCACCTCCACATTCTGTCTCACCCTCCTGGTTTTTTGGCAGCTCCCTTTGACGTGATTGGACCCCCGGAGCCCATCCTGGCGGTGGTGGGTGAAGATGCCGAGTTGCCCTGTCACCTCTCCCCCAACGTGAGCGCCGAGCGCATGGAGTTGCGGTGGTTCCGAGAGAAGGTCTCTCCCGCGGTGTTCGTGCGCCGGGAAGGGCGAGAGCAGCCCGGAGAGCAGATGGCCGAGTACCAGGGGAGAGTGACGCTGGTGGAGGACCGCATCGCGGAGGGGCGCGTCGCTGTGAGGATACAGGACGTCAAGGCCTCTGATGAGGGGAAGTACCGATGCTTTTTCAGGCAGGACGAAGACTACGAAGAGGCCACCGTGCATCTGAAGGTGGCTGGTGAGTAGACCGGTTTTGACTTTCTCCGGTGACTCCATGAGGGATACATTTTCCTATGTATCTGTTACTTTGGAAGCCATCAGATTCATTCCCCAAATCCCTTTTAGGTTGGAAGAGGTTGGCAGGCCTAGAGTAGGAGATGAGTAGGAAGGGGGTTTGAGTTGAGAGTGGAGAGGGAGCAGCGGAATTATCTTTCTGGGCGGAGCTTTATTTCAATGATGGCCTGCCTTTCTCTCTCAATTATAGCATAAACATTTCCCCATGTTATTAATTAAATAAGTGTAAGATGTAATGACTCTATAACATTCTCTTCTATTAATAGACCATAATTTGCTTGATCAAAGCCCAGAATTAACCATTTCAGTTGTGTCTATTTTTCACCAATACATTAAGGCTGTGGTGAGCAACCCCAATGCATACTTTGATGCCACTTTATGGATTAGTACCCAAAGGCCAATTTCCTAAAATCATGGAGCATGGCTGCTCGTTAAGGGTTTTGATCTACCTACAAAAGTTTTTGTTTTTGTTTCCTTTTTCCTTTCAAGCCAAATTTCAGAGTAAAACAACAAGGAAAATGGTAAACACTCAGGAGGAAAGTATGCATTGAGGTCTGACTTTTCCACTTGGCATCAAACAAATCTCTTTCTGAGCTATATTACCTACTGTAAAACTGGGAAAGCACCACCTCTCAAACAAGGTTTTGCAGAAATGAAATAAAATGAGACAATACATGAGAAACTGCTTTGTCAATTCTAAAAGCATTATGTACTTGTAAGATATTATTACTGTGCCTTGGACTGCCCTACAATGTATAATATACAACTATATTGCTTTTCATGTATGTAGTCAAATAAAGATAAAGTTTGAAAAATACTTGGGTGAAATCTGGGTCCCTGCCTCGTAACAGAGTGCCCCACGTGGCAGCATCATATATAACTCATATTTCCTTTTTAGGGAAGTATCTTAAAGGTTGGTTATAAAGCCCTAGAGATTTGATAGCATAAAGCTGTCATTGTTATTTCTGAGTAATAGACACCTTTGAGAATCTGCTGAGGGTGGTGGCCCTTTTCATGAAAAGAATACACATTTTCACGTACACGCACAACTTGGTATATGGATTTAAACCAATAGTTGTGGATATGTGTTTAAGAACTCTTCTCTGAAGCTTGCTGTTTTTCTGTACTTTGTGGAATTGTAAGAAAATAATTAGGCTGAACAGAAAGGTAAAACGGCTTCATGTTGATTTATGTCAACATAATAAACAGCTTCATGTTGATTTATGTCAATTTAATTGGGGGGTGGGGGTAGATGAGGTTGAAATCATTTAAGAAAATTCCTGAATCAGTATCACAGGTAAGTGAAACTTAAATTGTCAACTACAATCTCAGTGCAAAGAACCTCCAATCCCCCTTCTCCTCAAGGATACTCCTTCTCTGTTTATCCTTACATTCTCAGTCCTAGCCCTTTTCCTACCCAAAGCCTTCTCATGATACTTCCAACCACAGAGCTCTCTCCCATCTCTGGAGCTCCCAGCCTAGACTAACTAACCCACCCCTAAGCTATTGGGCTTGCCGTTCCCGCTGACTGGACCCCTTGTCTGTCCATCAAACTCCTGCCCACAATTCCAACACTAAATCCCAACACAGCACCCCTCTCTGATAAGATGTATTCTTTTATTGATACCTCTGTTTCCTTGTGTAAAAAAATATGGAGATGAGTCCCTCTCATCCCCAGTTCCCTTGGGTTTCTCTTTCTCAAACTATGTAGTCCTGTGGTTATAAGCCTCCCAGAAGGATGTCCGCTAAAGGAATAAGTTGCCTCCTTTCTCCATAGCTCTGGGCTCTGATCCTCACATCCACATGGAAGTTCAAGAGAGTGGAGAGATCTGGCTGGAGTGTACCTCAGTGGGATGGTACCCAGAGCCCCGGGTACAGTGGCAAACTCCCAAGGGAGAGGAGTTTCCATCCGTGTCAGAGTCCAGGAACCCTGATGAAGAAGGTCTGTTCACCGTGGCAGCTTCAGTGATCATCAGGGACACCTCCATGAAGAATGTGTCCTGCTGTATCCGGAACCTCCTTCTCGGCCAAGAGAAGGAAGTAGAGATTTCTATACCAGGTCAGTGAAATCAGTGCTAGGTTCCTTTTTGACACAGCTTCAGGGCCACATCACCTGGGACACCTGCCCGGCTGTAACCTCATGGCAGACTCGTCTATTTTCCTCACCTTAAGCTTTCCCCCACCTATACTCTTGCCCAGCAAGCCCCACCAGCCTCACTAGAAGAGTAGAGATTCTGAAGGCATAAATTTTACCTAGATCTCATACAAATTCCGGATTTTCTATCTTGGGAGATATATCTTGGTAGAGAAGCTTTGTCTCTGGTGGGGGGGGTCTTCTGGATCTAACTAAATTAGTTCTCCTGTTTCCTTGCCTCATCTCCTTGCCTCGTCTTCTTCCCCATTCCATGCTAGAGCTCTGTCTAAGTTTCCAGGGTCCTCAGGGAAGCAAATCTTCTCATTATTCCCTACACACTGTCTCCGGTTCAGGCAGGAACTTTTCCTTATTCTTTGGTCATTGAGTCCTATTCTGTTGCACTCAGATGTGATATTTCCCCTTCCTTATTTATTTCCCTCAACCCCTTGGCTCCCATCCTGCATTGATAGCTAAGGAGAAATTTCCATGAAAACAGGAATTGGTCCATTATAT
The DNA here is from genome assembly GCF_949752795.1 of Hyperoodon ampullatus. Classification (NCBI taxonomy): domain Eukaryota; kingdom Metazoa; phylum Chordata; class Mammalia; order Artiodactyla; family Ziphiidae; genus Hyperoodon; species Hyperoodon ampullatus. The sequence continues at coordinate 84,624,971 of NC_136923.1, read as the reverse complement.
TCTTTATCTCACAGGTCCTGTCCCCAAATGTCTCTTGTTCATCTTCATTCCTCTCTTTCTCTGCCCTCTGTTACCTAAGATCAAAATTTATCTGAAAAGCTCAGAGTGGCATTGCAGGGACTATTTTGCCATGGGAGGAATGTGAGAGGTCCAGGTCATCCTCTCTTCCACCCCATTTTGGAATCAGGAGAGGAGCTGGACTTGCTCTGAGCTTCTCAACAAATGTCCTTCTTGGGGATTTTGTTTTAGCTCCCTTCTTCCCAAGGCTGACTCCCTGGATGGTGGCTGTGGCTGTGGTCTTGATGGTCCTAGGACTTCTCACAATTGGGTCCATATTTTTCACTTGGAGACTATACAAGGAAAGATCCAGACAGAAGAGGCATGAATTCAGCTCTAAAGGTAAGTCATAGAATCCCAGTCTTCTTTTTGGGAGTGCTTCCAAGTGGGATTGGATCCAAGTCCTTTAGGATGACTGCCAATGGGAAGATAATTGATTCTAGAATTCTGAAAGTCAGAGGGGATTATAAGCCTCCTGAAGTCAGTGGCACCAAATATGAAGAATAACAGAGGTTTGGGGTACAAGATGAGTCAAACCCAATTCTAACTGAGAGAATAGACCTGATGTTTACTCACCACTCACCTTCAGACTCTATCCTTACTTTTAACTTGGTTTCCTAGTAACGACTAAAGATCTGATCCCAAGCCAGTAGGAACTTCCTGCATATTTCTTAGAAAACAAAACATAATCCTTGTTCTTCATTTATTGATAATGCTTCAACAATCAGGTAGTCATGAAGTAAACAGTTACTCCTTTGTGTGTTTCTTACACCTGTTTGGTCCCCTCCCTCATGCCCACTCTAGAAGGTCACTAAGGTATTTCTGTTTGTTTTCCAGAGAAACTCCTGGAAGAGCTCAGTAAGTTCTATCTTCTTCTAATTATTTCATCCGCAAGGTTTTCTCTCTCTTATTATAAAACATGTCAATAACACTCTTTCTCCCCTCCCCCCTTGCAGAATGGAAAAAGGCTACATTGCATGCAGGTCAGTGGCTCTACATATCTCAAGGGCTCTGAGGATCTACCTTGCAGGGATTCAAAGTCCTACAGTACTTGGAAATAAAAACCACTAACATATTTTAGTGATGAGGATATAGAGGGGATAGACGATGGCAAATGGCCTCAACATTTTCCTTGAGGCACACAGAGTGTCCTTGGAAGATGGCTAGAAGACAAGTCCCCTCTGACAGGGTCCCATGGGGCACTAGGGACAGTCAGTTCATACATCACCCTGTGGCTGTGGATGGAAGAGAGGACTAGAGACAGCTGAGCAGGCCAGGCAGCTCTCTTCCTGAGGAGACCTGTCAACTGCTAGAGCAGTGTCCCACTTCTTTGGAGAAGAAAGGATAGTTCTTTCAACCTTTAACATTCACTGATGTTCAGACTCACTTTCTTTCTGTCTCTAGTTGATGTGACTCTGGATCCAGATACCGCCCACCCCCACCTCTTTCTGTATGAGGATTCAAAATCTGTCCGACTGGAAGATTCACGTCAGAAACTGCCTGAGAAACCAGAGAGATTTGACTCCTGGCCTTGTGTGTTGGGTCGTGAGGCCTTCACCTCGGGGAGACATTACTGGGAGGTGGAGGTGGGAGACAGGACTGACTGGGCAATCGGGGTGTGTAGGGAGAACGTGACGAAGAAAGGATTTGACCCCATAACCCCTGAGAATGGTTTCTGGGCTGTGGAGTTGTATGGAAACGGGTACTGGGCTCTCACCCCCCTGCGGACCCCTCTCCCATTGGCGGGACCCCCTCGCCGAGTTGGGATCTTCCTGGACTGTGAGTCAGGAGACGTCTGCTTCTACAACATGACTGATGGATCCCATATCTATACTTTCTCTAATGCCTCTTTCTCAGGCCCCCTCCGGCCCTTCTTCTGCCTGTGGTCCTGTGGCAAAAAGCCCCTGACCATCTGCCCAATCACTGATGGGCTTGAGGGAGTCACAGTAGTTGCTGATCCCAAGGACCTTTCTAAGGACATCCCACTCTCGCCCATAGGGCAGGACTCTGCCTCTGGGGATACAGACACCCTCCATTCTAAACTGATCCCTCCCCAGCCCAGCCAACGGGTACCTTAAGGAATACCCCAGCTCAACCGTTTCCCTTCGCTCTTACCCCCTTCTCTATCACCCCCTGGGGCTTCATCTGCCAGCTGTACCCAGCCCCTGTTTCTTCCTGTTGGGTAGGGATTAATTAATCTGGAGACGGTTGTGTTGCTGCTGATAGAGTGTGGGGTGTAGGACCTTCCTAATCTGTTTCCGTTTCTGTTTCAATATTCAGGGGGCGGAGAGGTGACTCAAACTGCTTCTCGCGTTCTCCTGGCCCTTGAGGCCAAAGCCTATAGGAAGGCACTTAAAGCTCGGGGATCAAGATGGGCTTAGGCTGGCCTAGGGTTGTGACAGAAACATCTTGGTGTCCAGAATAGGAATATGTAGAGGAACAGGCTTTAGGCAAACAGAAAACCCAAAGGATCCTGGGAAGGGAAGATCCGAGGCTGAAATCCCATAAAGGAACTTGGGGGGGAAGTCATGATAGAAGAAAGTGAGGTGAATCCAGGCCAGTGATGGACATCTGGCCTGCCCCTAGAGTTTTAGGGCCTATATGTCAAAATTTTTAAGTCATATCCTCTGGGGTATATCTGAGCAATTGGCAAGGAGAGTAAAGAAGAGATGAAATGAGCAGGGCTAGGGGATCAGACAGAACGTTTGATAGAGGGGAGAATTTTAGATAAAATTCAAAGGCTGTGTTCACAGCCATGCCTCGGCCCTGTTCCCTTCTCTGTACCCGCGTTTCTCCCTTGCCTGGGGCTCATCTCAACCTCACTTTGTTGACTCCACAAGTCTCAGGTTCTCTTCTTCTTTTTGATTTAGAATCTCTCCATTTCAGAGGCATTTCCAGGCATCATCGTTCAGTAAGATCACCACTTTATCAGTCATTGTCTCAGCCTCAACCCAACATCTGGTTTAAACCCTCCACCATACCTTTAATTAGCTTCAACCACCACCCACTTCCACACTGCACCACCATTCGCTCTCTCCCCACCCAGCTTTCCTACACGCTGCTTCTCTTCAGGGTTCCCTGAAGGCTGCATCATTGTGCTCAGCACAGCTGGATTGATCGCAGTTGTCTGTATTTGCATTTTCCTGTATACGTGTGTCTTGTCTTCCCAATAGACTGCATAGTTACCCAGGCTCCAACCTTCCATTTCCACTGGGTTTTCCAGTTTCCGGGACAGATGTCGCCCATGGTCTTAACCTAATAAATAAGTCTGTCTGATTGCTGAAAACAGCATCTGCACCTTCCTTTCTTTATCCCAACAAGTGGAACTGAAACAAAAACGGAGGAATTAGAGGAATTACCAAGGTGGAACAGACGGCTGGCACCTGGAGAACCAGATAAAAAGGGCTCCTCCCTCCATCATGTCATGGACGCCCAGCACCCAAGGTCCTCCTCTCCTTGCCCCTTCTTCAAACCCTACTCACCCCACCCTACACTGTACTCCTGGGAGAAGAACATCATTTACCCCTGCTTTAAAAGTATTCATTTGTGTTCAAATTGTACTTTTAGAAAGTAAAAAAGTTCAAAAAACAAAGTCCAAACTTCTTTAAAAACACTTGAGAACCTCAAGCAGTTGTTTTGCTAGTTTAGTGTACAATGTGTATCCTGAAATGTATATGTAACATCTCACTCCGAATAGATGGGACTGCCACAGGAACCCCTCTCTGAGAGTAGAAGGAGAACTCGTCATAGGTTTTAATTAGTTCTGCGACTTCCCTCCCCTTCCTATTTCCTCATGATCTTCAAGGAAAATGGTTACCAAACACAGTACTGAGCTGGTAGTAGATTCTTAGGAAACATCTGTGTCCACCCCCCTCCCAGGTTTAGCCTCTTCACATGAGGCACCCTGAGGCAGAACTTATCTGATGAGCCCTGAGGCTTTCTTTCCAGCTGGCACCAGCTACCAGTGCCTGGAAGAAATTAACAGTCTTGGTCGTTCTGGCTTTATTTTCAAATCTTCCAAAAGAGAAGAAAGGTGGCCTTGCTGATGCTTTGCCAAAGCCCGTCTTAATCACCTGAAGCAGAATCGGTGATACTGTGATTTTAGAAGCACCAAAAAGACATCTCTTCCACCACTGCAAATAATTGTAATATTTCCAAGGCCTGATTTTCTTTTTTAACCAGAAACAAAAACCACTCACCCCACAGCTAAAGATCAGCCCCAAAACGCAAATGCTACTGAAATGATAGTAATAGACTTCATTTCACACACCAAATGCCAACTCTGGTCATCACATGTTTGAAAGGGCCTGCCTCTCTTTAACAGAGATTCTGTGAGATAGTTGAGCTCAGACATTCAAATTAAGAGAAGAATAACTGTACAACTTCTATCATCCCTTATCAACAACAACTCTTCCGTGCCATCTCTCTGCATATCCCCATTTATCTATCTGTCCCTTCTGCCTCCAGACCCACTCAGGTCTCCTCAAAACTCCTTCTCAAAACCTCTGAGTCCACTCCCAACTACATGCACATGTACTCTCATTTTAAAATTTAAAATGGAAATAGCCTTTTTCCTTGAATACATATGGAAGTTCATTTTAAAAAATAAAAATGATCAAAATCTCATCACTCAAATATAACCGATGTCAAAATGTGGGTTTATCCTCTCCTTAAAAGCAAAACAAAAAACTATATGTCCATGGTTTAGTTCTAAGGAGCTAAACTAAATTCTCTTTGAGGAGTGTTCCATACCAATTAGAAACTCTTTGTGGTACAGATCAGGTAGCTTTGCTGGACACAAACAGAGATTTCGGAAAGCCATAAGAATTAATGGAAGATAAAGCGATACACTTGTAGAAAGTGAAAGGCAGAACTGGTCTCAGTTTGAGGCCTCCTTCTGAGAACAGTATAACATCCATACAGAAAAGTCCACAAATCCTCAGTGTACAGCTAGATAATTCGGAACAAGAAGCAAGACACCCGGACACCCTTACACCGGTCCCCAGGGTAACCCCAGCGGGGAGATTTACAACAGAAAGGACAGGAGGGAGGAGGAGTGAGCGAGCACCCGAGAGGGCTGGGCCTCGGCGAGCACCAAACTGAATAAATAGCCTAAAACCTCCTGGGAGCAGGTGTCAATTTAAGTAAGGCAACTTCAGCAACGTGGGTGCCATTATTTGAACAAGCATTCTGTCGAGAATGGAGAAAAAGTTCCCTTACTCTTGGGTACCCAGGCCTGCGCCGCCACACCCGCGGCAGCCTGGAATCGAATCCGCTTTCATGCAGAAGACGCCCCCCGCCGGCCCCGGCAACGCGGCACTTATCCCGCGCCTCCACCCAGGGTCGGCGTCCGGGGCCGTTCGCAAACTTGTGGTTTCGCTTTTTAAGCGAAGAATTTCCACATCCTCCGGAAAAAAAACAAAAACAAAAACAAAAAGGTTGACTAGCGTTGAGGTAGACACGGAAATGAAATTCGAGCAGGAATTACTGCCAGGTAGTCAGGATGGCCGAGCGGTCTAAGGCGCTGCGTTCAGGTCGCAGTCTCCCCTGGAGGCGTGGGTTCGAATCCCACTCCTGACAGTTCACTTTTCAAACTATTTGATTGTACGTGTATTACATTCTTCCATGTTCACCTCGTGGATTCATCCTTTTTTTTTTTTTTTTAAATAAATTATCCGAAATAAAAAAATTAAAATATTTAAAAAAAAGAATGAAAGCTCTAGAATGAAAGCACTCTACCCAGAACACAATTTAAGATCTAGTCATTTTAATTTCATCTCCTTTCACTGTCTCTAGTTGTCTGTCCCTCTCTCTCTCTCCTTCACATTCAAGGAGTCGAATGAATGTTACTCCTCAATTATTTATCACTGATGTCCACAGGGCCCTTCTTTTGTTTTATTTATTTATGGATTCCTTTTTAATTGCCTTTCAATTTCATTTTCGTCTCCCACCCCCATAAGAAATCACTGGAAAGATCATCCTTTTCTTTCTTCCTATATGTTTTTGTAGAACATGTATTTTTGGTTTTGGTACATGCGTTTTTAATTTACATAAATGACGCTGTGTCATATATCTCATTCTGTTTTTACTTTGTCCCTTTCGTGCCACAGTTTTTTAATCTGTGTTGCTGTGCGTACCTCTAGACCCCATCTAGAACTATTATTTTTAATTATTGCACAGAGGTCTGCAGTGTGTGTCCTCACCCAGGGATGACTCCCAGATTAGGTCCAATGCCCTCCCACCACAAATAAGGGTGCCATCAATGAACATCTTCCTATGTATTACACTATGAAGCTGTGTAAGATTTTCCGCAGGATTGACTTGCAGGTCATGAAGGTCTGACAGTTTACAAATTTTGCAGTTCAGAACAGCACCCAGGACCCAGGACCTGGGAAGGGAGATTTAGACACACACAAATTCATGTTTAGTGACATCTCCAGAAACATCCCTCAAATTCAATTTTCCTGACGTCCAGCCCTCTTATTTTGAGCATTAATACTACAGTTACAAATATTAACCTACAGTGTTTCTATTCTGAACTCAATACTTGGATAGTGAATATTATTTTTACATAATTTATTGCAAAGCCCCCCAAAATCAAAAACCTCAGGTGACTGGAATTTTCTCCTCTCCATTCCTTTTTTAAAAAGGAAATCTAATCTAATAACAGGTTACAAAGGCAGAAAATAGGGTGAATCTCTTATGATCATTGATATTTAGGATTGTTCTGCCCTCTCCTCTAAATTCCTCAGAACTCACAGAAAGGTTCATACATACACTGAAAGAAAAGTGAATTGGTATGTCTTAGAAAGATGGTCATTAGCAAGGCTAGAAAAGAACAAACAAATGAAGTTTCCCTTTATTGCCTAGGTGACCACATATTGTCCATTTCTGCCCATTTAGGGTCCCCACGTGGGCCCTGGAAACATATGAGAAAGGAGGAAATGGCAAATAGGCACAACTCCTAGGGTAATAGGAGAAGCACTCAGAAGTGCCTGGAGGGTCACTAGGTGGGTCCAACGCTATTCAGGCTACCTGGGTTCTGCCACTTACGAGCTGTATGACCTTCCATGCAAATGACTTTGTATCCCTTGCCTTGGTGACTTCCTCTTTAAAATGGAGGAAATAATTGAAACTTACCCCATATGTATGCTGTGAGATTGCATGACTTGGTATATACAAAGTGCTTGGCAAATAATAAGGGCCCGATAAATCCCTGGCATAAATGCCTAATAAATCTTTTTGTTGTTGTAATTGAGCACCCACTGTTTGCCAAGGTCTGTGAACAGGACAGGTGCAGCTCCTACACCGAGGAATAGACATGTTGGCAGCAAAAACAGGTATGGAGCAAGTAGATGAGTGTTGCTACCCAGGAAGAAATGGGAAATAAAGACCCTTTTAGCTTTACATCTCCATAGGAGTATCTCAGCAGCCCAGCTAGAGGTCCCACTTAATCCACAACTTGTAAATTCAAGTTCCATCCATACTGCTTTGGTAATGTATGGTCTTTTCAAAAGAAAACATGAAACACTTGAGACTTACCAACTGTCAAACCAAGTCCAGCTGTGGTTTACTTGATTCCATAAATCAGCAGTTCCCAACCTTTTTGGCACCAGGGACTGGTTTCGTGGAAGACAGTTTTTCCAAGGAGTGGGGCACGGGATGTTTTCAGTATGATTCGAGTGCATTATCTTTATTATGCACTTTATTTCTATTATTATTACATTGTAATATATAATGAAATAATTATACAACTCAACATAATGCAGAATCAGTGGGAGCCCTGAGCTTGTTTTCACTTGCCACTCACTGATAGGGTTTTGCTATGAGTCTGCAAGCAATTGACTTATGGTCTCTGTGCAGTCAAACCTCTCTGCTAAGGATAATCTCTATTTGCAGCCAGTCCCCAGCACTAGCATCACTGCCTCAGCTCCACCTCAGATCATCAGGCATCAGATTCTCATGAGGAGCACGCAACCTAGATCCCTCCCTTGGGCAGTTCACAGTAGGGTTCGCTCTCCTATGAGAATCTAATGCCGCTGCTGATCTGACAGGAGGCGGAACTCAGGCGGTAATGCGAGCGGTGGGGAGCGGCTGTAAATACAGATGAAGCTTTACTTGCTCGCCCGCCACTCACCTCTTGCTGTGCGGCCCAGTTCCTAACAGGCCACGACTGGTACTGGTCCATGGCCCGGGGGTTGGTGACCCCTGCCACAAATTATGAGGATGCCTATAGGACTATGGTCATCGCGAGACAAAGAAGAATTTCAAGATCTGCACACCCCATTCTCTAGTTGCTTCCGCTTACCTGAACTGAGCGTCCTCTTTCTCACCTCTAGGCACACACTGTTCCCTTTGCCTGGAGCACCTCTTCCACTTCTCTCTCCAGCCCACTCTCTTGCCTCGATCTTGCCTACATCTCCTCCATGCTCAGTTTGGGTGTCACTTCTTTCATGACGTCTTCCCCACCTCCTTGTATCTCCACCCAGTCTGAGTTAAGTATCAAAGCGTGGCCTACAGTACCCTCCACTCCCAATGGTGTTATATCCCACTCTACTGTAATTGCTATTGAACTGCTTGACTCATCCTCCCACCAGCCTCTTTAGGACGGAACTCATGAGCCATGTGACATTAGCATGGTGCCTGCCACATGATAGGCACTGGGTGGATAAACAAGCATTTGATTGTAAACCATTTCCACTTGTACACATAAATCATTTTCATGATTGATACATGGAGAGTTAGGAAGATTTTTAGGCTTTTGGGAGAGTTGGTTAGATTCCTCACCTGGAATATTCTATAGCTTCAGTAGCCAGCAACACTACCTCACTGGTACAGATCAGGCAGTCTATTGAGGGCCACTTGGCTGGAAGCATCCTTGTAAAGGTATTCCTAGAGCCTGATGGAGCAGAAGGGTGAAGGTTAAGGCAGCTTTGGTGACAGGATGAAGGAGTGGTCTAGTGTTGACATCTACACTGGGATGCAGCTGGCCTCACCATTTGAGGGAGGTGTGTAATCCGGGCCTGGGAAAAAGACTTTTTCGAGCAGAAGATAGGAGAATGTGAAAAAGAGGGTCTGTCTTTTGATGAAATAAAATTTATATTTTAAGGCAGGGCAAGAAAAATTAAACATAATATTCTCTCTCTGTGTTTGTTTGGACCTCCTCCTTCATGTGTAGTGTGCATTCGCATTACACATTAAACAGAGCACCTCAAAGATGGGAGTGACTGCTCCACCATAAAGATTATATTTTCCCCCTTTCTGCTGATGCTAGCGATGTAATTTCTTAAAAGAATAGCGTTCTTTACCAAATTTATAGGGAGTCATGGTGACTTGCTGCTCACTTTGTATGTGCTTATATGGACTATGTATAGTCTTGGTGAACTTTATGTAAAATATCAGCATACATATCCGTACGTTTTGATGTACTATCCTTTGTCTCGAAAATGTATATGACTGTGCATTCGACTTCGAACAGGTGGAACATTTCTCAGAGCTTTCTGAGAATCTGTCTCCTGGCTATAATCCTCAGTTTAGCTCAAATAAAGTCTGCTTTTTTTTCTTCTCAACTTGATTATTAATTGAATTTTCATTGGTACTCTCCATTGCTGTGTGATGCCTATAAAGAAAAGTGGGGAATCAAGCTTCAGAGTGAGTGGAGAAAGTCTCCATAAAAGTAGAATTGTTTCCTGAACTATTCTTCAAAGTGTTGGGACATTTTGTTTCTGCAGACAGAACAGGAGATCACATTTCAACCCTTGACCATCTACATAAAATAATGTGCTCTGAGGTAAAAGCCAGGTTGGTGGGACTTTCTGGGCCAGGTGGAGGGGGGTTTGGTCTTGGGAGATGAGTAAGAGGGTAACACAGTGAACTTCATTTCCCTGGTCTTGAGTTTCTATGTAAAGGGGCCCAGTAATGACTAAAACTCCAGACTTCTTTTCCACCTCTCACGTTTCCTTCCTCTCTCTTACAGAGAGTTTGGAAGAAGGCACCTCAGCCCTTCCTGGACTGCTTCTTCAAGTCAGCCTGCATGCTAACAGCTTCAGGTCTGTCTGTTCTAGTGGGCTATCCACTCCGTGGATATGCAATCAAAAGGATGCTTCTCCCTCACAGCTTCTTTTCTGAAATCCCGGGGACAAATATTTTTCTCTTTGATTTTCCTTTCCAAAAAACTCTGACCACAAGACCACCTTTTAAAATAGTTATTTACAACTTGCATTGTATAGTTGGATTTTAGTGGCTGCTATGAATTGAGATGCTGCAACCTTCTCAACAACGCATTTATCAGTCATTCCAGAGGCTGATCTTGCTAAAAAATAATGCCTGTAGATTATGAAAGTGCATCCATTTGGGATTTCCCCAGGAAAAATAATAGAATGACCGGAGATTATGATGTTGCTTATAGTTTAAATCTGGCGACTTTGCCTTCTGCTTTCCCTGGTTCCCTTTTTGCTTGCTGAAAAAACACTACATAAACATGCAAGAACGTCAAGAAAGATAGAAATTCTTCTGAAAGAAAAACAAATTCATCTTTGTCTCTTCTTTTTCTTTTTTGTAAACAATAAAACTGTCCCCACCCTCAGACTCATATAATACAGTTCTGTCAAACTCCGTAGGGAAAATTTACCCTTAAGATTGATTACATTTCAATCCCCCATACCCTTTTCGAAGTCAGGAAAACCGCAAAAGGCCCCGCTGGGATTCGAACCCAGGATCTCCTGTTTACTAGACAGGCGCTTTAACCAGCTAAGCCACGGAGCCGACCCGTCTGCCAGCTTGCAAATCGACATAGAAAAGGAATGGTCTTAGCTTTTGTTTTGTACATCTGTTTCCTCGTCATTGAGGTTCACGAGCCCCACCCCCAGATGGTCTCTCAGACCCTAAAGATGAACCTCTGCTTCGCCCTCAAAGACCTAAGAGACCGCGCAGCCATAGGAAAACTGAGACCCTCCGCGCGGGGGTGGGGTGAGGGAAACTCTGGCGCGAGTCTGAGCCCTCAGGCGGCGCCAGAGGAGTCTTCCAGGAACTGCCAGGAAGGGCAAGAGTTCAGCAGCTGCAGCTTCCTCGGGTGAATTATGACCTGGGGCCCCTGGAGGAGAGGAAATTGGCCACATTTGCACCAGAACACTTCCAACACCAAGAACTGGTCCCTTCAGGAAGCAAGCTATGTGCTCTTTATTTCACGGATTTTAATTAAAATTCCAGCTCTTCCTTACCCCATTTCTTTCCGTAAAATTGGGTTCCACCAGCCTGCTTCTTGCTTAACTAAGTTGCATCTTTAAAAAATTCAAGACTTCATCATTAAAACCTAGTTTGGAAAGAGATAAAGGAGCAATCTCCTCTCCTCTGCAGCTAGAGGAAGAGAGACGCTTTCTTGTCCGAAAACTTGTCCAAAGGATCTGCTTGACAAGCTGTCAAACTGAAAGAATTCACAAAAATTTCTATATTTTCATGGGGACTTGTGTATTTGTAACGGTTCCAAATTCATTCTATTCTCTGTGAAATAGATCCGTCCTTAGGAAAAGGGCTTTAGTGGAATTCGGAAGAGTTTACAAGTTGTTGCCATAGCTGTGAAAGTAACTTCCCAAATGAAACCTGTAATTATGATTGGCTGCTTGCTTGAAATCTGTTGCCGTTCTGAAAATGTTGAAATTAACACTTCAGTATTTCCGAACTGTATCAATATTGAAGGATTTCTCTGTCTCACTTTAAACCAGCCATTGGCACTAATCTCTGCCTACAAACATGATTTGGGGGAGAGGTTAAAAAGCCCAAGACTCTGCTAGATTTATTTTTCATAAAACGATTGAAAGTCTATGAACTCAACACACAGTCTGATTCACTCCATGAAATAAGCACCGATTTCTTGAATAGTATAAGATTAACCATTGTATTATTAATGTGCTTGGAGCCAAGATAATCATAAACAGCAGAGTCACACCTAACGTGGCTTTGACCAAACTGTGGTAGATAGACATTCAGAAAGACAACAGAGTCAACAATATTTGGTCTGGGTTTTTCCTTAGACTGGCAGCTGTCAAAATTTGCACAGAAATTCTGGGAAGTCAAAGGAGTTTTTTTAACAAGCCAGAGACAAGTCTTGGGAGAAAAATTAAGACTCAGAGCAATCACTTCCAGAAATCTGGGAGTGACCTGCAAAGACCATGGAAAGGCCCCTCACAATGGCTCTGTTTCACACAACTGAAATTGGAGAAGGTGCAGATCGTGGTGTCATAGACTGCTGACAGTGGAAATGGCTGGCAGTGCTACTATTTTCCAAATGCTTGGGAGAGAAACTGGAAGAATAGTGCACTGTGACCCAGAGGAGGAGGAGAGTCCACCGCAGTGATGGCTGGTTTTACATGTCAACTTGGCTAGTCTATAGAGTCCAGTTATTCAATTAAACATTAATCTAGATGTTGCTGTGAAGGTATTTTTGTACATGTGGTTAACTTCTACAATTAGTTGACTATAAGTAAAAGAGATTATTCTCAGTAATGTGGGTGGGCCTTATCCAACAAGTTAAAGACTTTAAGAGTAAAATGAAGGTTTTCCTAAGGAAGAAGAAATTCTGTCTCAAGACATCAGCTCCTGCCTGAGGTTTTCTAGACTGCCAGCTTCCACTACAGATTTCAGACTTCCCAGTCCCCACAATCACGTAAGCCAACTCCTAGAAATACATGTATATTTTCCTACTGGTTCTGTTTTTTCTGGACTCTGTTTCTCTTTCTCTGACTGGAACAACTACTGAAGAAAAGACTGGAAGCTGGAAACTGGAACTCTCAGAAAAGAAGTCCCAGTAGAAAGCTATCTAAAAACAAAATGAAAGCATGCCTCAGCTCATGTCAGAGCATGAGCAGAGAAATCTGAGGCAGCCAAAAAAAGCTTTTAAAGCCTTCAAGGCAAAACAAAAACAAAAACAAAAACCCCTTCAAAACAGAGGGAGGTCTTTGCAGACATGAGGAGGGCAGATGTGAACATGGCCTCCAGCTAGCTGGGTTGAAACCCATTTTAGAGGTGCAAGATGGGACCTGTGACTTCCAGGGATGCCCTGGAATCTGGCCTTCCCATCCTGGGTATGTGATGAGGATAAAATAGAGTGAAGAGGTACCTCCGTTTGCTTCTGTTGAGCTGCACCCCACAGGCCTGCAAGCCCTGTACTTGCCCCACCTCAAGATGGAAGAAAGAGCTCACAGTCAGCTACAGAGACATCAGTGGTTTAATGGATGGGGGATCTTACACATCTGAAGCCAGGTCCTGGAGTGACACCCCACCGTGTTCGGTACTTGGCAGTAGCCTTCGCTCCCAGGGGAAGAGGGAGGTTACCAGTTATACGGGGAATTGACATCGGGTTGGCTCATCGGTTACCAGGGAAACCAGCTGAGGAGCATACCGCTCACCACCCCTTTGATAAGCTATCTTGGTGGAGATGTTCTGATCTAAAGATTAGAACAATCAGTAGCTGGGGCCCCGGGTGAGTATGTAGGCATTTACTGACTTGGCTCTACAATTAAGAGGGAGGGTCAGTCATGTAAGTAGGGTGTAGGTGAAGCAGGTACTGGTAGAGCAGGGGATGTACAGAGAGCAGAGAACAGCCAGCTTGAGTGGCCTAATCATACAGCTTCATTTCTGAAAATTCAGGCGCAATTGCTCATGTTTCCAAACTCCTCTTTAGAACAGAAATGTCTTTTTCTTCTGATAGGGAGGGGACAGTCTGTAAGCTTGGATGGGAAAATAAATTTTTATCTTGACTAACTTCTTACTGAAATTTTGTATTTTCTTCCATTATGAATGTAGGCAACAAAGCACAGTATATTTCAGTCCTTTTCACTTTATCACTATTGGCAATCACAAATATTTTCACAGAAAATTACAGTTGTTGCAAATTTCTTAAAATATTATTTATGCTCGTTACTGCTTTGAAATTATAGTATTTATTAGAACTGCTGCTGGATATTATCATTTGGTGCATTAATAAAGGAGCATAAATATTATAATATAAATTTTTAATAGTTTGATAACATATTTCAATATAATTGTTTTCCCCTTGAAACCTTATGTATTTATCTTCTTAATTTATATTTAAAAGTATTATTCTGTGATGGAGTCCATAACCACCAAAGTTCCTAGGGGTACATAATACCAAATCTGGTCAGAAGACCCCTATTTACTATCTAGGGAGAAATCCCTAACTAAATCTACCTTAATGTTTATGCAGAAACAGGAACATGTACATTTTTATTAAGGGCTGTTGCAACCTTATGAACTGAAAACAAAGATTTTCTAAACACAATGTGTACATTCTCAATGTCAGGCAGTTTTACTCTGCTTAGTAGCCCTCAACTTAGTGTTTTTTTTGGGGGGGGGGTGAAGTAGAAATGAATAGCTTTATTGCTTTGCCAGGCAAAGTGGGCCACAGAGGGTTAATGCTCTCAAAACTGTGTGTCCCCAGCCCTCAACTTATTTGCGATGCTCACCAGGCATGGAGATAATGATTCCTTCTCAGAAATATAGACAGGCTGAAAGGCTCACATAAGAGACGCTTCCTGAGAAAGCAAACAAATGCTCCTTTTAAAGGTGTCAAAATTCTGAAATGTATGTCCTGAGGTAGGAGCAGCATGCGGTGAGGGTGCTTAGCATAGAGTCTTGCTTAAGTAAATATTGGAAATAAAATGTTTTCAACGACCCAAGAAGAGACAAGAAAGAATGTCATGTATTGTCACCCTACAACGGCTTCCAATTTCCTACACGGTAAGAGCCAAAGCCCATACAAGGGTGTACAAGGCCAGAGGTCATCTCCCGGCGGTGTCCTAGCCCTTTCCGCTCAGCACTGGCCTCCTCGACATTGCTGGAACATCCCATGCACTCTCCCACCTCCATGCCTTTGCCCTGGAGATTTCCCCAGTTAGGTCGCTCTTTTCCCTGATACCCGTATTTATTGTTCATCACCTTTCCTGCTGGGCTTTTCCATTCTCTCTCCCGTTTGTCTTTCTTCCTCTAAGTGCTTATCACAATTATTTTATTTATTTAATGCTTTATTATAGTCTTCGCTACGTCCATGCAATCTTCTTGAGAGCATGGATCACCTCTGTTTTCTTCACAGTTGTATTTCCGGTGCCATATTGGTTGAATGAATGAATGCATGAACGAAGAGATGATACTGGGGCAGAGAATGCCGGGGTCTGTACAGACAGAGTGAGAAAGCAGCACAGACGCTAGGGCGCGCGCAGGCGAACTGGCCGCCTGGGGGTTCACGCGCTGCAGTCTGAGTTAGCCAGGAGGACGGGGCTTTCAGGGCCAGGCGCAGACCCCACAAGGTGGACCGGTTGCCGCCGCCTGGTTTCTGATGAAGGCATGTCCGCCTGCTAGTTATACAGGTGCAGGGCCAGTGGCGCAATGGATAACGCGTCTGACTACGGATCAGAAGATTCCAGGTTCGACTCCTGGCTGGCTCGGAGTACGCATCACCGTTTTACTTCTTTCCTCTACCGACCACTGAGGAACCCAATGGAGTTAGAAAATCCATTACAAGGTGAAGTTTGCCTGGAAGTCTCAGGAGCGAGAAGGCCCCGCTTTTGACCACAGCCAGGGTCATCATTCCTTTGCAGAGCAAATTCCGCATCCGGCCATGCGGTGGCGCTAGCCAAAGCCAGACTGAGAAATGTGCGTGGGCCCCGCGTCACGCCCAGCCCCACCAGTTCATTCCTGTTGGAGGATGGGTTTGAGGTAACCTGGTAAGCAATGAGGAAGAAATTAAGATCCAGAAGTTCAGATTGAGAAGTAATAGTGAAGGGATTGAAGTCTCTTTTTTTTCTCCCCCATCCGGTCATTTCCAGAATAAATTATTAAGAATTTCGCTTCAGAGCTGTACGCTGCAGGGGCTTGGTTTGCGCATCTAATTGGCCTCTCTGGTTTGGGAGAGTGGTACAAGACGCACGCGCATATTAACCACGCACATTTGCTGGGACGAAACGGCGGGGCGGGGCGGGGCGGGCGGAAGTGAGGAAATGAGGAAGTGGGAGGGAGGGGCGTGTTCTGTAGGGAGAACTGTCAGCAGGGGTAAATCCTTTCCATCGAGTTTCCGTAGTGTAGTGGTTATCACGTTCGCCTCACACGCGAAAGGTCCCCGGTTCGAAACCGGGCGGAAACAATGTTTGTTTTTCTTTTTTTCCCCCCTACCTGTGTGGATCTCATTTAAAACTCCACTTATTTAAAAAACTCTTCACGCCTCCTTTTCTTGTCTCTCTTGCCTCAGGCTGTGGTGCTGAAGCGACGCTGCTCAAGGTGGGTCCGGAGCCCGCGGCCCCGGAGGCGGACACACGCATCGCAAGGGGGAGAGCCGGGCTGTCCCCGGCTCTGCAAGGCGGCCCGACGCCCGCAGCCCCGGAAGCGCATCCTCGCCTTGCCTTCCTGTTCCCGGCAGCGCCCGGCTCCGGGCGTCGCTTCGCTGGCCCACTGTCTGCGCCGGCCCTGCCCCAGCCGAGAGCACCTGCGCGGCAGGCCCGCAGCTGGCAGCCTCGCGCCCCTCACACGGCCGCGAGACTCGCGTGAGTACCTTGGGGGCCTTAGCGTGCGTCTCCGGAAAATGGGGGTAGTCCCGCCGCCCTCCATAGATGTGGGACCCTCCTGCAATCTGGCCCTCGTCGTGATTAGGTGACCTCGGGCCCCCGACATTTCCACCTTGCTTTCCACTCTCCACAACAGCTGCAGTGGCTCTCCTGGGCTTCGGGTGTGAATCTCTGGGAAAAGCGGAAGCCGGGAGGTGAAGATCGCAGGCCCTTCTGGGATAAGTCCCCACACAGACTCTAGGGCAGAAAAAAGGGAGGCGAGGAGGGGGTTTGAAAGCTTTGGGCCAGCAGGGCCGTGGCCTGGAAGAGGTCGTGGCGGGTGGGCTGGGCTGCCCTGGCCTGGGCTCTTTCTCGCCTCCCCTCCCCAGCTTACGAGGTGCCCCCTCCTGAGGGGACACCGAAGGGCTGAGTCTTCCTCCGCTTTGGCCTTCTGCTCTTCCTGTCAAAAAGAAAAAAAAAAGATCCCAAAGTTAAGAAATGGGGCAACTGTGGATTTTGCGTATTGCCTTGAAGCTTGAGGAAGGTCACTGGCAGCACTTGTTTAAAATCAGGACTTGTGCCCTGGTGTCTGGCCTCTTACCTCTGTTTCTGACATGGCCTCCTTCCATGTTAATTGGATCTATCAAACGCTTTTCTGGGAAAGAACTCTTGATATAACACCAAACAGCCTCAGGTATATTCTCAGGATCTTCTTCTTAGATGTATTATTATCATTATTATTATTACTATTTCTAAGAGTTAGCCAAGGCCTAGTCTCTCAGATCGCATTGCTCCAGATTCCCTCAAATGACTGACAGGAATGTGATGTTTTTATGGCCATAAGACAAGAATAAACTGTTTTCTCTTCCTCCCTTCCTTTCTTCCTTTTTTTTTTTTTTTTAAACAGGCAATTTGTATAGGCATCCCTTCCCCAGCCCTATTATTCCTCCATTTTCATACCTTCTCTGAAAGACCCATGCTTTTATCATCTTGTAGTTTCCCTTGTTAGCAAGACAATAAGTTTGGCAGGTGCTCAATGCAAATTTCTCTAAGACATTTTCATTTAAAATTCCCTCTATAGGGAGACGCAAGAGGGAGGAGATATGGAGATATATGTATACGTATAGCTGATTCACTTTGTTATAAAGCAGAAACTAACACACCATTGTAAAGCAATTATACTCCATAAAGATGTTAAAAAAATTTTTTTAAAATAATAAAATTATCTCTATACCACTCAGAAATACAGGTGAGTTAATGTGGTGCCCTGCGAGGAGCAAGGGTCTCAGGGGCCCAGGAGGTGATGGGGATTTGTCCTCTCCATCTTTCTATGATGCCAAGGGGCAGGAATACTTTAGCTGGGAAGCTGAGTGTGCCCCAAGCCAACCTGTTGCAGATGGGTGACAGTTTGTTTGAAGCTTATGGCTCTCTCCTTCTCTTTAAACCAGGTGCGTTCTGGCAAGATGAAGCAGCAGCCCTACCGTTTTAGACACTCTGCCCTTTCTCACCTTCTCCCACTATCCCTCCCTCCCTCCCTCCCCCAGTCTCCCTCATTTAACCTCAAATGGAAGCTCTGGCTACTCACCTTGTCTGATATTTCCTTTGAAAGGTGGAGAACAAATGGGCCCTGAGGAGTAGCTGACACTGTGTGACCTCTTGCTCCTGTATAGTGCTGCACTTTGAATAGGGTCTTTTATTTGTTTGTTTGTTTGTTTGTTTTTTTACTATATCCTCTATTCTCTCCTTCCTAAGCTTGGTGTTGTAATCTTCTTCCAAGTCTTCTCTCCAACCCCAAAGCACTATCTTGCCATAAATAAGAGGCAGAGAGAAGAGGGTGGCCTTCTGGCTTTGGGGTGGGATTGAGACTAGAACCCAAGTTAGAACAAACTCCTTGGAACCCATTTCAGTAACAGTCAAGGGAGCGAAAGGACGTTGCTAAAATGTGCCTCTGCTGGGGATGGCGTGGGAATGTGTATTGGATGAGGTGGTATTTGGTCCGTGGATACTGGAGAGAGACTCATGATGAAAGAGAAAAAAAAAAAACATGGAAAAAATATTCTGAGAGCTGGGCAAAACATCAAAATTAATCTAACCCGAGATGCGTCATAGGTCATTGAGATCTTTATACTCTTTCCTTCTGTATTAGTTTGCTAGGACTGCCATAACAAAACGTCACAGACTGAATATCTTAAATAACAGAAATTTATATTCTCACAGTCCTGGAGGCTGGAAGTCCAAGATCAAGGTGGCAGGTGGCAGGTTTGGTTTTCTTGCTGTATCCTTACATGGTCCTCTCTCTCTTTGTGTTGTCTGTGTCCTAATCTCCAGTATGACATGAGTCATATTGGATTAAGACCTACCCATAAGACTTCATTTTACCTTAATCACCTCTTTAAAGGCCCCATCTCCCAGTACAGTCACAGTCTGAGGTACTGAGGGTTAGGACTTCAACTTATGAATTGGGGGGCGGGGAACGGACACAAATTCAGCCCATTTCTGGGGACAGAGATTGATGTGTTTTGTATATTTTGGGGAATTCCCAGAAGTTAACTGCAGAAGATTTTAGCATACCTGCATCTCCTCATCTTACTAATCATTTGCATATTTTTATTGTAGAAGAAATACATCATTTGCTTTTTATTTCTCTATTAGTCTTTTTTTAGGCTATTTCTGTCAGTACATTTAAATATATAGGTCTTTTTCTAAAATTAAAAAAATTCAAGTCTTCATAGGTAAGAAAAGGACTTTAAGAAATGGATGTTCCCTCCCCCCTTGAGGCTGTTAAGAGGGATACCTTTTCACATCCTAAAACCAGCAAGTTCATTAAATGAAGAGTTAAACTGAGACTTTCACAAGAATTTCAGTCCAGTTCTTTACAATATGAAGACATGTTATTCAAAAATTTCACTAACTTGTTCTGTTGTCTGTTAATATAATTTTGCCCTGGAAAGTGTTATTTTAACAAAAGGGAATTGTTAGATTCCTAAAACTTTTAAAATTGTTGCCATGTCTTGGGAAAATAACCTCAGTATCTGTCTTGATAATTTCTTGCCTCATTGATAAATCTCCGTATTCCCAAAAGTTATATTACTTAAAAGATTTATCTGCCACTCCTGAAACTAAAATAATATTGCACATCAACTATATTTCAATTTTAAAAACTATGAAATTCTTAAAGTAAAAAGTCTTTTAAAAAAAAGATTTACCTGCCAGTTAATAATTTTTCTTTTCATTCACCTGCATGGTGGAATGTTTGTAATCCTATGACTTATATATTTTATTACCTAACAAATTATTTTTTCTTTTTTTAATTCTTAAAATGTATTTGTTTGTTTTTAGTTAGTAGACTTTATTTTTTTGGAACAGTTTCAGGTTTACAGAAAAATTGAGCAGAAAGTACAGAGTTCTCATATATTTCTTCTCCCTCTACCTCAGTTTCTCCATTATTAACTACTTGCATTGGTGTGGTACTTTTGTTACAATAGATGAGCCAATATTTATTATTAACAAATTATTATTAAATTATTAACAATTATTAACAAATTATTATTGTTAACTAATTATTATTATTATTTACATTAGGGTTCCATGCTTTGTATACAGTCCTATGGGTTTTGTCCAGTGCGTAATGTCATGTATCCACCATTACAGTCAGTAGCATACAGAATAATTTCATTGCCCTAAAAAACTTCCCTGTACTCCATCTCAAATAATTTCTTTTAAATTAACACCACTGTGTGGTGAGAGCCTCTCCCTCCCCGACCTCCTTGGCCTTCATGAAAATGAAATAACCTTTTATCCCACCAGCCCTTTTTCATTATTTGTGCATCTGTCTCCTATATTTGTAAGGTCAGCCACCTGTTCTCCTGATAAGCTTCCTAAATGTGAGTTTCAAGGACCTAATCCATATTCATATACTCAGATCCAGAATCCAGCTAGTGGCCTCTTTTCCTTGAATTTATCTTTATTGTCACCTGCTGTGTTTGGGCCTTTGACATGTGCCAATCGTGGTTCCCCTGCTTGGGATGGACTGCAAGGGATCCAACATGAAGACCCAGCCTAGGAAACAGACTGTGAGCATTCCCAGGACAGGACATGGGCTAAGAAACACAATTTTGGAGTGAGATGGAAGGAGAATGGTATGGAGTGTCCACTGTTTAGGGAGGTGTGTCGTAGAACAGAAGCTCTCCCTTTGGTTTCCTCTCTCATTCTCTGGTAACAAAAAGACCTCTCAGAATATATGCAGATTATTTAGGGTGACCTTATTTATTGTCCAAGTTGGCACACTTTTGAGAGTAAAAGGGAGCATTATTAATAATATACTAGGGCAACAGGCGCAGAACAAGTCACCCAAATATTAGACCAAATGATTTTCATGCCGTAAAAAATCTCTCAATATTGTTTTCTTCATGGTAAGAACAGCTGTCTTTTCCTCCCTATTCCTTTCTGGGCACACCATTACCATACCCAGAATTGACCTTTGTGATCTCTGGCATCCTTCTCAATTATTTTCTTTACACATTTTTTTCTTCATTGTGTTCGATTTTGGATAAAACAACAACAAAAACACAACACTTTTGTTCTTTAAGAATTGTCCAAACATTTCTTTAGTGGTGCATTTGGGAGAGAGTAAACTAGGCATAAATTCATGTAATGTCTGGGGAAAGATGTCCTCGGGAGCGAGCAGGTTGGGTCTGGCTGGGTCAGCAGAATTGCAGGGTGTCTCTGTGGCAACCGGGACTTTTGGACCCACCAGTAATTTAGAATATTTAGAGGCAAGGCAAGAGCACAGTAAGGGAAGAGAAAGGCCCAGCTAATTTCTTATTAGCTTTTCAGTGAACTGCTGTTTAACATGACATTAGAACTATTTCTCCTCTCAATTTTTAATCTCTGTTCCCAAAGTTCGTTACAAGGTACCAAGGGAAATAATGACTGATTCAAGGTGCACTCCCACTTTGGCTCCTTCCCTCTTCTTTATACTAAGTCTCATGTCTCCCTCTGTTACATGAGAAGGAAGGAAAACTGCAATATTTCCAGAAATTCTAGTCATAGTGGAAAAATGGGGGAAGAATAGATAATGAAAGTGATAGAAAATAGAAAAATAGATAATAGATAATGAAATTATCATATAATCAAATTATCGAGTGATCATTTGATGTTTTAGCACCATTTACAGGTGGTTGCCTTTGTTATCCGAAGAACATAAAAATCAAATCTAAGTTTGCTCAAAAAAAAAAAAAATCTAAGATTGCTCAAGGAACATGTTTGCCCATTCTATCTAGATGGTGAGGTCCAGCAAAAACACAAAACAAAACTCTGGAGCAATTTAGAGAAAAGATAATTTTTTTTTTTCTTAAAATAAAACATTGTGGAGTAAGGCAAGGCATAGGGTTACAGAATTCCCCAGGAAACATTTTCAGGGGCGCGGCAGAAGGTGTGAGTGGCTAGTTTTGTCCCAGAGCTTTAAAAAAAAGTCCCACAGTGTTTGAATGCCAGCCATGGACCCGGGTCCTAATTGCCCAAAATCGAAATAAATCACATCTATTTGTGTGGCCTTGAATCTGTGCTCGGGGCCACGCACCTTCTTAAAGTGGCTTTTATTCTTGAGCAGACACATAAAGTTACTCTCTGTAAAATATAGAGAATAATGGTGTATTACCCCTGTGTTGTTCCCCACCCGCCTCCAGTTCAAGGAAGAGAACTCCCATCCCCTCTCCAATCACCAACCATCCTTTTCTTAACTCCCTGACGTGACTACTGTCCTGATTTTTATATTTATCTCTTGCTTTTTTGACTACCTACTTGTAGCCTAAGAAAGTCATTTAGTTTTAAACTTATAAATGGATCCATACTGTAGATCCCTTTTGTAACTTGCTTTTTTTTGCTCAACATTATGTTCTTGAGATTCGTCCATGGTTTTGCATATAGCTGTAATCTATTCATTTCTGCTGCTGAATAGTATTCCGTTGCATAGATATTACCAAAATGTATTTATCTATTCTATTGAAGGACACTGAATGGTTTCCAGGTTTTTGAAATTACAGGGTTTGCTAGAAACATTCTTGTAGGGGTCTCTTGTGCACAGCCCCAAGAATTCCTCCAGGTAAACACCTAGAAGTGAAATTGCTTTAAATAATGCCACACACTAATTTACACACATATAAACACACACCCTAGCAGTGTATGTGTTTTAATTGTTCCACATCTTCTGAGCCCTTAATATTGTCAGACAATATAGTTTTCACCAATTTGATGGATGTGAAATGTTATATCCTGTGATTTTTGTATTCATTCCCGTATTAGTAATGAAGTTGACCTTTTTTTTTTGTTTTTTTTGCTTATTCACCATTCATGCTTTTTCTAAGAAGTACGTATTAACACTTTTGCCCATTGTTTTTAAATTTTCATTTTGTCCTTTTCTCATAGATCTGTAGGAATTCTTTACATATTCTGGACTCTAATCCTTTGTCAGTTATATGTATTATGAATATCTTTTCCCCAGCTTGTAACTTATCTTCTTACTTTTTATGCATCTTTTTGCTATATAAAAATTACTAATTTTAATATAGTCAAATTTGAATTTTAATGTAGTTAAATTTGTCAGTCTTTTCCTTTACGGTTTACACTTTTTGTGTCTTGTTAAAGAAATCTTTCTAGGATCAGTGAGGAAGACTGAAGAACCGCTTGGGCTGGTAAAGCCATCTGCCAGGCACTACTGCCACCATGCCCAAGAGAAAGGCAAAAGGAGATGCTAAAGGTGACAAAGCAAAGGTGAAGGATGAGCCACAGAGGAGATCGGCACGGTTGTCTGCTAAACCTGCCCTTCCAAAACCAGAGCCCAGGGCAAAAAAGTCCCCTGCAAAGAAGGGAGGGAAGCTGGCCAAAGGGAGAAAGGGGAAAGCAGAAGGCAACAAAGATGGGAACAACCCTGCAAAAAACCGAGACGCCTCTACAGTCCAGTCACAGAAAGCAGAAGGCACCGGGGATGCCAAGTGAAGTATACTTTTTTGATAGCTCTGTACTTCTAGTGACTCTACTGTTTGAAATACTATTTTTTTTAAATCAAATTTTGTAAAAACGTAGATTTTTTTTTTTTTTAAGTTATGTTGTTAGCACACAAGACGCTTTGTTGTTATCTTTTGTGGAAAGGGCAAAATAACCACTAGTAGAATGTTTCAGAAGCTGGATAGAAATGGGGGAAAACAGAATTTTCTATCCTCGTATTTGAAGATTATTCTTGGTTCCCAGGAGAGATTCTCCGACATTCACACATGACAGCCACTATGGCTCAGAAGCCTTACTGTGTGGGGAAGCAAAACTTCATGTCTTCTCCTTTCCTGATGCCATCAACACATCCTTGACTTCCTGAAACCAAGAGTCATGATGCGGCCTTGGCACCCCTAGAATCAGCTGCGTCAGGTAACAATACTCAGGATTTCTGGTGATGACATCAAGATGGTGTTGCTCAAAAGAGCCAGGATTCCTGTTTGTAGTTTATGGATCATCTCATTAATAGTCCTGGAGTTTTTAGTTCCTTTCCTCCATGTCAGAGGTGACCTGTGAAAAGCTCTTATATGCCTCATGTGAAATATTCACCCTTTCTGAAAACTTTTCCTGTTTATTGCAGCAACAGACTTTGTTGACTTTTTGGAGAGGGGAGTTTGAAAGTTGTAAGATGTTATGGATTGTCACCCATGTCCTGCTGGAAGTAACTATTTTTGAAATGTATCTTATAAAGCTGGATACAAGTTGGCTTCATGGGATGGGAGGGATCATTTCCTACTCTAAGTCATAAAGATATCCTTTACTGCCTTGTAAAAGTTTTATAGTTTTGCTTTTCACATTTGTCTTTAGTCTTCCCTGAACTGATTTTTGCAAAAATATGAGATAGTAATTCAATATAATATTTTTTCCATATGGTAAGTGGTTGTCCCAACCAGTTGGTTGTCCCAACTTTTCTGAAAAGTTCATCCTTTCCCCACTGATCTGTAATAGTGGCTCTTTTCATAAATCAAGTTTCTTTTGTGGAGTGGGGAGCTGGGAGAGGTCTGTTGATGGTTTCGATTCTGACTCACTGGTCAATTTGTCTAACCTTGTGGCAATACTATACAATCCTGAGTACTACAACTTTAGAAAAAGGTCTTGATATCTTGGGACAAATACCACCTCCACCTTTAACATCACCACCAAACTTTTCTTCGTTGGAGTATCTTGGCTATATTCTTAGCCAACTGCTTTTCCATACAACTTCTAGAATTAGATCGACAAGTTCCAAATCAAACTAACAAAAGGTGGAATTTTTATTGGATTTGTATTGAATTTATAGATTAATTATAATATTGAGTCTTCCAATCCATGAACATGGTATAATTCTCCATTTGTTTAGGCTTTCTAAATGTCTTTCAATAAAGTTTTATAATTTTCTCCATAAATGTTTTCTTTTGTTAATATTTCTTAGGGACTGTACACTTTTGGATACTACTTTATATGGTATGTTTTTAGTTGCTACATTTTCTGTTTTCAGCTAAAGTTGATTTTTATATTCAACAACCTTGCTAAACTCATTAATTCTTATGTCTGTATATTCTTTGGGGCTTTCTACATAGATAACGATATACTCTTTTTGTTTTGTTTTGTTTCTTCACAGTCATTATACCTTCTTTTCCTTTTTCTAGTTCTAGGCATTGTCTAAGTGCTGGAGGTACAACAGTGAACAAAACAAAGTCTCTGCTTTCACCAAGCTTATACTCTAGTGGGGGAGGGTGTAGAAGATGCACAAATTTATGTGACAGGGTGCTTTAAATAAACAAGTGTAAGTGGGTGCTATTTAGATAGGGTGGTTAGAGAAATCCTCTCTGATGAGATGACATTTGAGCAGAGCTCTTAATGAAGTAAAAGAATAAGCTCTTAATGAAGTAAAGGAATAAGAGACATGACTCTGAGGGGAAAACATTCCAGCAGAGGGAAAAGCAAATGCAGAGATGAGGTGAAAATGTGTTTGGCATACTGAGGAAGAACAAGGAGGCAGAAGTGGCTGAATTGGCATGAGGGAGGGTAAGAGTGATAGTTGATATGATTGCAGAGATAGCCAGGGGCCAGAAAATGGAAGATTCTCCACATTCTCACTTTTCTCTGAAAATGATGGGATACCATTAGAGTTTTGAATAGAGAAACCACACAATCTAAGTTATCAGTGTGTGTGTGTGTGTGTGTGTATGTATGGCTGATGCATGGGCAATAGGGTGTAAGGGGGGGGAAGAATTGAAGGAGAAAGACCAGTTAGATGGCTGTCACAACTGCTGGAATCGCTGGAAATTCTACTTTGTCCTGCTATATTACCATCCTTCCTCTGCTCAACTATTCCCACCCCCCGCCCCCCCCCCCTTTTTTTTTTTTCGGTACGCGGGCCTCTCACTGTCGTGGCCTCTCCCGTTGCGGAGCACAGGCTCCGGACGCACAGGCTCAGCGGCCATGGCTCAGGGGCCTAGCTGCTCCGCGGCATGTGGGATCTTCCCGGACCGGGGCATGAAGCCGTGTCCCTTGCATCGGCAGGCGGACTCTCAACCACTGCGCCACCAGGGAAGCCCTCCCACCCCCATTTTAATTGGTAAATTACAAATATTATCTGTGCTTTCTCTTTGCCAAACAACAGAACAGGATCAAAGGTAAACATTCCCTGTTGTCAAGAATCCAAAGTCAAATTCAGGAAAGTCACCACTGTGTGCTTGGTGTTGTGATAATACTGCAGGAGGCCCTGACTCTGATGCCAGAGCATGAAAGGGTTTTAGGAAGCACTTTCTGAGGCATAATTGACACCTAAGCAGCAAAATGAAAACAAGTTGGTCAAGCAAGGGGTGGGTAAAAGGCTTCTAGTAAGAGTAGTAACATTTGCAAAGATATTAAGAGAATATTGTGCGTAGTAGGTGTTCCATAAAGTATTCTTGAATCAAAAAAAGTTTAAATGTGTAACCAAATAAGTTATATTGGGCTTTTTAAAATAATAAGGTATTTCTCATTAAGTGCTTATTTGTTTGCCAAACACTGTTCTGCTCAGTGATTTATAAAACATGCATAATTTTATTTCCATGACCGTATGAATTGAATCATATTACTGTTCCCATTTTTATATTTAGTGAAACTGAGACAGAGATTAAATAATTTACCCTGAGGTCATACAGTGAGAGTAAAATTCAGATTAAGACCCATGTCTAGAACTCCAAGGCCTAGAAGGCTCCTCGTTGTTAAAAAGATCATTGGTATAACCTCAAAGGTAATCCATCCAAAAATATATTTGGTGTTTCTGAGTAAATTAAGGAATTTCCCAAGATACCACTAGGAAACAGTCAAATGTAAGTAATAATATTCTACAAGCTAAACAGTTGTAATTTCCAATGAAGAAGATTAGTAATGCAAGGAAAATGAATTCCAGGGGAAAAGTGGTCATGGAATTTAGAATTTTAGTGTATCTCTAGCAACATAAAGCTAGAAGGGATGTTATTTCTGTACAAGGATGATAATTTTTTAGACAAATACTTATGAAGTGGAGAAGAACAAATTAGGAAATTATAAATTAGCCTTTAAATCTCCCTTGCCCACTCTTCTGATCCATTTGGCATTTACATTCCTATTTGTAAATTCATAAATTAACATTCCTGGTTTATTAATACTCTGAGAATTTGGGTGTCTGACATGAAACAGGCTGAGTGATCCAGAGTTTTCAGTAATCAAATTCTGACCATCAGAATTGAGGCATTGGTCCCGTAAGAGTTGGAAAAAAGAGGGAGGGAAACATTTTTCGTATCTGCCTTGTCCGCCCTTCGTTCTAGTCTCAACAGTGGTCGCTGTGCTCCTTGGGAAATGTACGTCATTCCCTAGCAGACCCTGAGATGGCTTCCACCCGGGGTCATGCAAATGACCTACAAACGCCGTACTTGAACTGTCCGCAGACGCGGCCAGATGCGCACCCCGACGCCCCGCCCCTGCGGCCGCACGGCGCCGGGACACACTTCCGAGCCCTTCTAGGTCGCCCCGAAGTCCGTGCTGCTCGGAGTCGCCTCGCGCCGGCCCGGCTGGAAGCTGGGACCATGAAGTTCTTTCCCTGGGTTGCTCCTCAGACCCTACGCAGAGCTTGCTCGGGCTTCCGGTCCCGGTCTCCAACCCCGAGTCCCCTTCAGTGAAGTCTGGGCCAAGGGCATTGCCAGCACCCGGCGGTCGCTGCGGACGCGGGGCTTCTTAACCTTTTCGGTGCCTGGGAGCCCTCTGGCTTCGTGACGAAGCCAATGGAGCCCTTCTCAAATTATATTTTAAAAAGCATTAAAGTAGGATAACAAAGAAAACCAATTATACTACAGAAACAGTTATCAAACAAAATAATTTGCGGTATAGTAACACGTGTGCTTCTTCATTAATATATTAAATATGAAACATCAAGACCCGTCTTATAACTACTGTAACTTCGAAACAGTTAAGTATGAGATATTTGTAACATACTTCATATCTCAAATATGGGGTATGAAAATGTAACTTTTCTTAGTGACAAAGCCGCAGGTACTTATCTTCTGACTGTAATTTGTTGCCAACATTCATCCGTGAAGGACATGCTAAATTTCAGTTAGAGGTTAGAGATATTAAAGATGTAATTTCTTTTTCCTATCCAAGTTCACCAGTCCCCAAGTTAAGAAAACCTGCAAAAGTGCTTAACACAGTGCCTGGCACAAAGTCCCCTCTTAACATGTAGATATTAGTAATTTTATTATAACTTTTCTCGCATCTGTTCAAATTTCTTTTAGGTGACCATGATGAAGTTAATCAAATGAAATCCTGAAGGAGCACAAAGATAAATCAAGAGTTCAACCCATTAATTCAGTCGTTTTTTTAAAATTATTTTTTATTGAGGTATAACTGACATAACATTGTATTAGTTTCAGATGTACAACATAATGATTCGATGTTTGTATACATTGTGAAATGATCACTACAATAAATCTAGTTAACATCCATCACCTTACATAGTTACAAAAATTTTTTCTCTTTTGACAACTTTTAAGATTTACTTTCTTAGCAACTTTCAAAGATGTAATGCAGCATTATTAACTAAATTAATTTTAGTTAATAACATATAACATATATAACTAAATATATGTTATATATGGGTTACATATATATAACATTTTGTTATATATAAATATACATACACATATATATAAATTCAGTCATTTATATATGAGTTCTAAAAGAGTGCTGTCTGCACACTCCAGTTGAGGTATAAAGGAAAGGAAAACGTGAATTTGGTGGTTGTAGGGAGTAGGGGGTTGGCAACTCGAAGAGAAAGAGAGGATGACATGTTTTTAAGGATTAATTCCTTGATTTATCCAGCAAATATTTTTAGAGCTTCAATTATGTGCCAAGACTACAACGCAGGTCCAAGGGCCTTGCCTTCACCAGAGAGCGATGGTACTCAGCTCCCAGAGACAGAGAAAAAGCTGTTCCATCTGAAGGAAGAGTAGAAAAAAGCAGAAGTGAAAAGCTCCAAAGTTTGACTCCATCGTTTCTAAACCATCCATCCTTGCAAGGAAAGACTCAAAGGCTGCTTTGCCCAAAGGATTTAGCTCTAGGCATGACCTTTGATAAGAAGACCTAGAAAGTGCCCATATCCTTCCACAACCCTGCAGCCACAGGTTAAGTTGAGGTAAGATGAAGCATAAGAACAAAGAAGTAGGTTGTGGGGAGAAATACACCAGAGGCAAAGCAGTTCAGAAGGTCTTTCTCTTGCAAAGGATTTCAGATTTTATCCTGCTGATCTTGAAAGTTTTAGCCCTGGGGAAAAGCCAGATCAGATTTGCATTTTACAAAAACCTCTGTGTCGTTGACCTTTGTATGGTTGAATTAGAAGGAGGATATTGGAAGTGGAGGTTTCCCTCCTGTAAAGTATACTGCTTTATTCAGGCCTAAAAAAAGGACTTTCAGGTGGATGAGGCAGAACACATGCCTCCCTTGCTAAAAAAGATGTTTATAAGACAATTGCCATACTCCTCACACGAGATGACAAGAACTTGAATTTGGGTGGTAGGTTGGAGCCGAAATGGAAAAATTTTCACAAAATTCCCTGCATCCTCCCTCTTAAGTATTTAAAAGGTAGACTTCGTTAGGGATTGGATATGAAAGAGTGGGGTAAGGGAGGGAAAGGAGTCTGAGAAGGGACCCTAATTCCTAGCTTTGGCATTTATGTGGACAGTTGTAAAACTAACTGAGATAAGGAATATACGAGAGAGAAGAGGAGAGGGGAGAGACTGATGAGTGTAAAGAAACGTGAAAGGTCTGAAATTTACCCAACTTGCGAGCTCAGCTTGTTAAGTTAGCCTGCCACGCACAGTTTCATGGATGCTGGTTCAACTCACGAGACTCCTGGGTCAGAGACAATGCACAGTTTATCATTCCAGGAATAGCAATAACCAGATTATCAGCATATTTTCTCTGATTCCCCACCTCTAACTTCCAGAGGGCAACACATGACATCTGTACATTCAGTGGATTGTGTTACAGGCCGGAAACCCTAAACCTGGGGATCCCAATTCTTTAATAATGAGCAGTAAGCATGCCTGCCTGTTGCTCTGGAGAGAAACATTATCTCTGTCTTCCAACGGTGTTTGCTATATAAGCATCCTTGAAAAGATAATCCAGAACAAAGGACAGTCAGTGCCTCACTAGCAATACATGCAGAAATGTGAGGGATCCATGACGAATTATCTCCTAACAATGAGTTGTTTTCACTAGCTGAGTTTTGTTTTTAAACAAAGTCTTCCAAGACTAGATGAGTTGGGTGGAGGGTATGTGAGATCTCAAGTGAAAAAGAGTGAGGCCAGTTTACCTTAACAGGCCAGAAGCTCCAAAGAACCTCCACAGAACTGTTGACATCTACATTAGTTATTTGCGCGCTTTTTCTGTTTTTTTTAAATATATATATATATTTTAATAAACAGTAGAAAAGAAGTGTGGTTGACAGTGTAGCTTGGGAATCTGAAGGTTTATCTAAAGTCACCTGCCTAATAAAAGAGTAAATGACCCATGGAATCTTCTAGTAGGTTTTCCCTCTAGGCACTACCTCAAGGTACCTAGGCTTTTTGAATGGAGGATGCAGGTTTTGACTGGTAAAGCAAATTATTAGAATTAGTTGAGTTTTTTTTTTCCATTTGTTTTTAAATTGAGGTATAGTTGATTTACAATAGTATATGTTTCAGGTGTACAACATAGTGATTCATAATTTTTAAAGATGATACTCCATTTATAGTTATTATAAACATTGGTTATATTCCCTGTGCTGTACAATATATCCTTGTAGCTTATTTATTTTATACGTAGTAGTTTGCACCTCTTAATCCCCTACCCAGAACTCATTGATTTTAAGTGTTTGAAGATATCCAGGCTAATGGGGACAGGTTTAGAGATGGAGAGAATAGTGTAGGATGGAGATATAATTTATCTGTTAATTTAATCCAGTGCCATTTTGTAACTACCTACTATATAAGCTGCTTGACTCCTGGAATTGGAGTAACATTCTTGGCAAGTCTGTCAGTCAACCAATCACATCCAGGTTGCACACAGATAACAATCAGCTCAGGAAGGCTGGTGTCTCAGCCCACTAAGATCCAAGCGGCAAAATGTAAAAGCTCAAGTGATTGTCTTCTCTTTCTATCTCAAACTTCCCCCAAAGGCTGCGAATAGAATCTTTTGACTCTCAGCTAAGTATACATACTGACATATCGGTAAGTCCTTCATCTTCTCAAGAAGTGTAGCAGCTCAACATTTTGATTTTACTGCTTGGCACACTCTCTGAGACCAGGTTGGAATCATCTGGAAATATTCAATTTTGTGATCGCCCCCCGCCACCGCTTATTTTAAAAATGTTGTGAGAAACATTTTTAAAATGTTGTGAGAAAGAGGAAAGTTTAATTAAAGTTAGAGGAAGTTTCTTTTCTTTTCAAAAAGCTTGGAGCATTGTAAAAAACAAAAGGAAAAAAAAACTTGTGGGGTCACAGCCCAAATGGTCTTCCTTACAGACAGAAAAAGCTTTCATCTACAGGTGTGTGGCCTTATCAAAGTTACAAGGTGACAAACGCTTAAAGAAAAGATTTCTTGTGTGACTCTAACAGCAATAATAATGATGATCACATTGGGTTACTTCTTCTGCAGTATTTTCTTGCTGCAAAATGCTACACTCTCTGAGGATTGGCCTCGAGGCTCTCACATTATGAGGCTCATATGCTGCCTACCATGCCAACAAGACACATGACAGGAGCGTTCTGTTATTCTTTTCTAGAGGTTTTATAACTTGTTTGATAATTTTTAATAGCAAAGTAAAATCTTATTTGTCTGTTATCTGCTGGATCCATTGGGATGAAATTTCTGCTTTGGGGAGTTACCAAACGAGGTCTCAATCAAGGGCTGCCAAGTTATGCTGCTTTAGTAGTTCCTAGCAGGGCACAGATGGTGTTGGTGCCCCTGTGCTCGGGTGACCTGAGGCTTTGGGTCCTCTAGAAGAGTGAACTTGGATTTAGAGGAAAAGGCAGTATAGGCAGGTTACTCAGCATGTAATGGGGAAGAATAATTTACTTTAACCTTTGTATTCTATTGCTTTTGCTACAAGTTAGTCACTAAAGGGATGTTGCCTATAAGCTTAGCTTATACATTATGGCTCATCTCTGGGAACCCTTCCTCCCATGTAATGAGCGTTAAGCTAAAATACCTTTGTTTAGCTCACAGGAAACCTCCTGACCAGGCCCACCTATGAATGGCTGCAGGAAGGAAGAAATTAACACATCCTAGAACCAGGACTTTGCCCCCTCCCCTTTTAGTGTAAAAGAAGCCTGAATTCTAACTCAGGGAAGATGGTTCTTTGGGACACTAGTCCACCATCTTCTCCGTCTGCTGGCTTTCTGAATAATGTCGCTATTCCTTGCCCCAGCAACCCGTTTCTCAATTTATTGGGCTGTGATTCTGCTAGCGGTCTGAGCTTGGACTCGGCAACAAGCACAGTACCCATTGTTCTGTACTATATGTTATGTTTCATCTTTATGATCACCCTACAGCCCAGTGTTTCTCAATGAGGGAGATATAAAATGAATTTAAGCATGGGTATCACCCAGCATTTTTGAGAATAGCATGGAATCTGAAATAGAATGCAATGCATGTGGTAAGTGGTAATTCAGGCAACTTTTGTTCCTGTTACACATGTGTGTATGGGTCCAGGTGTAAACTAAACTACAAACTAGTCATGGCCAAAAATGTTTGGAAAGCACTGCCCCTAGGCCATGAATCCTGAGTATGGCACCACCTCCTCTATACAGTTTACCTGGGCATCCCCAGAGCTGAGCTCCTAGAGGAGCACACCAATGTAGAGAAGAGCGAGCAGTTCTGCACATTGGTTGCTTTTCAAGAAAGAGTTTGGCCTTTAATAATTTGTTACCATTGTTAATGAAACTTTTACTCGAGCTCTAGATGAAATGTTTTGTGCTGTGGCTTCCTGCTAAAAGGCCCTTCTATTTTCTGAAAAGGTCCTAGGTTGTGATAACTATGCCATGCTCAGGGTCCCCTCTTTTTATTTTAGGGAAATCGGCTTGTGATTTGAGTTTACCTTCCTTTCTGTTACTATTCTTTTGTGATGAATATATAGGAATAGGAAAAGAAATCAGCAACGCCCAAACAGGGACTTGAACCCTGGACCCTCAGATTAAAAGTCTGATGCTCTGCCAACTGAGCTACCCGGGCTCACACAGGATGGAAAAAAAAAGCGCCTTCCACATCAACTATAGTCAATTTATGCATACATTCAGAACGATTTTAGGCATTTCGCCTGTGATTCCGGTTCAGAGCTGGTTATTCAGAAAATGCTTGGCATAGAAACTCAGCCACAGTGAAGGGCTTTAAGGCCGCGATAAAACCATATTACATTAATTATAATGTCTCCCCAAATTGTATCTTTCTCTCTCTCTCTAGTTTAGATATATGCTATATGTATAAACACTATATCTCTAAGTAGCATATAGAGATATATTCTATAGTACCATATAGAATTCAGTGCAGTCAAAAACTGCAGAAGGTGGCCTTTAGTTCCTAGGCTTTCCAGAGAAACAAGTCAAATATTCTACATTTGGGCCCAAACACTTTCAAAAGGAAGCCAATCCAATGTTGATGCTTTTAAGGGATAAATAAATCACCTTTCGGCCGCGCTTTGGATATCTGAATATAGGTCTAGGGACTGAGGGAGCGATTTGATTTCGTGCTGGGTCTCAGCTGTCTTTGGAGAGGGGAAAAAAAGGAAAAAGAAAAAAGGAAACAAGCTTTTAAAGGAGAGTCCCACTCTCTTTTTTCTCGTCAGATTTCGTCCCGTCTCTAAGTTAAGTGCTTGACAAGGGTCCAATGACTGGAAGGCTTTCTCCACTCGGAATGCCCATGAACGTTGCCCCATTAACTATATCAAGATTTTGCTGAATAAGCAAAGGAGAATTTAATTTAAGCATTCAGAAAATCTTAGAGCTGCAGAGGGGGAAAAAAATTCAGATTCAAAGAATTGGGAAGCGCTACAAACGCAGCCTGAGTAGGACGGGGATGTAGCTCAGTGGTAGAGCGCATGCTTCGCATGTATGAGGCCCCGGGTTCGATCCCCGGCATCTCCAGGTACTTTTACCTACATAATCAGAAATTGCCGTTTAAAAACATTAATACTTACTTTGTATTCTCCTCTAATTTTCTCGGTACTCTTTTAGCCACAGCGCATAGAACTGTATACGTAGAGAAGGAAACAGGATACCTTTGAGGTTTTTTAGGATATCTGTAATGAATGAAATTGGAAACTCAGCAAAACACACCCAATGGACAGATGGCGGAAGAGGAGCAACTTGGAAACTTTCCCAGGATCCATTAATGAACGGCTAGCTGAGGTAACTGGTCTGAAAACACTCAAAGGGGAGGAGGGGGTATTGTTGCTGAGTCATGGTACTGAAAAGTAGGACAAATGTTGGGAAAAGGACGAAGCCTTGTTTGGTGTAGGCGAATCCAGCAGCTCAAATGCACCATACTATTCCTATTATCAGAACATCGAGAACGAGAAAAGATTCTTGTAAAAGCTTCCAAAACAAAGTGAGAGCAAGTGGCCGGTTAGCTCAGTTGGTTAGAGCGTGGTGCTAATAACGCCAAGGTCGCGGGTTCGATCCCCGTACGGGCCACAACCACCTTTTGACCACCACTGTAATTTAACCGTGGAATACTTTTACTTTCTAGCCAAACTGTCCAATGACAGTCCTACGAGACAGCCTGCGGTATCTCCACAAAAGACATTTTGCCACTTTGCACAAGTCCAAACCATCCTAGGGAGTCCAGAGCACACGTCTCTGAGCAAGACAGATTGCTCAAAATTTTGTCCAAGAGAAGCAGAAAAGCAGCAAGACACCTTAGGAGTTATTAAGTTCGTTAGAAGGAAAAACTGTCACCAGTGTGTTTAGTGGCCAAACACTGCCTTCGAAATAGTCTGAAAACATACTGAGATGCGGGGCAAGTGTGAAAAGGCAGTGTTCATGATCTCCGATTGCTCAGTTGAGGATTTCTATTCGGTTAGATCATCCCTCACATGAAGGGAGGACTCCCATATTGGGAAAAGTGTTTTCTTGTTACTTTGATTTTTTTAGGTAAGAAAGGACTAAGCCCTTTTCCAGAATCTACTTTGCCGTCTGTCACCAACCAGTTGGTCCACGTTGACCGACACCAGCGGACCCTCTGTTTCGTCCACTTCTCGATGTTACGCCTCTTGAATCAGTCTCATTTTCCACCAAAACCGACTTTCTGAACACTAATTATGTATCCCCTTGTTCCTTGTACAACGAATTTTCTTTATTCATTCACGACCTCAGAACTTTATATCCCGTTGAGTGAATTTTCACTGTTTTCCGTGGAAAATACTGAGATCAAGCCAAGAGGAGTTAGGGAGCTTGTCAAAAATGCAGCTTATTGGGCCTCACCTCCAGCGACTTGGACTCAGTAGATTTGAGGAAGACTACAGGTTTCTTTATTTTAAATAAACGCCACGGTTGTTTCTTACAAAGGGTGGATCAGCGATCTCTGAGAAATAAGGCTTTATACAGACCAATCTTTGAAGGATTCGGTTGTGGGGAAATCCAGGGAACTTCTGAGCCAAGTCGATCTGGTTTTAAAACTAGGAAGGGAGGGTAGCAGGGAGACAGAAACAAAGAGAAACAGAGGCGGGAAAAAAATGTTGTATATCCAAGTACAAAAGAAAAACGGAGACATATTTAGGAGAAGTAAATATTTAATCTGTTTAGACAAAGCTTCCAAACAGGCGGCTCGTTGGTCTAGGGGTATGATTCTCGCTTAGGGTGCGAGAGGTCCCGGGTTCAAATCCCGGACGAGCCCAGGTTTTGCGGCCTACACCCGAGGTTGAATTTCTTATTAAACTCACTCAAAAGAAATTGGTACATCTGCTGTTAAATTAAACTGCTATATTTTTCATGTAGAAATATGTAGGCTGTATATGCACTTGATTCCAATAAGTAACTAGATAACTCTTCTAATTAAGAGAGACGTACTTTTCAGTTTTGGCTCTTACTCAGTTTTCCATCAGCTCTAAATTGACTCTTGCAAAGGCAAAGGTTTCTGGTTATTCTAGAATTTCGACTCCACGGTTGTGGTCATATGAAATGTATAGGAAACAACATTGTAAAGCAACTATATTCCAATAAAAGTTAATTTTTAAAAATCCAGGTAATAAACATTATATTTTTAAAATTAAAAAAAGTATAGGAAGACGATGGTCATATCAATTCAATGTCATCCATCATTCATTCATCACATCAAAGAAATGGGTTCAAATGGAAAAATCAAATATTGACGTATAGAGCTGGGGTGCTGGAAACCTTTTTACAAGTTATTTCAGCTTTCCTCGTTGCGTATTCCTCCATCATTCAGGAATAGGGGCTCTGCTTCATTATTGAGAAGGGGCACTTTTTCTCTCTTCCAGGAGCGTACTGTTGGTACACTCTTTAAACAGATATTTGTTTAGCATCTATTATAATCAATGAGCTTTTGCAGTCTGTGGTAAACAAAATACACAAAAATCACTGGATCCTATATTCCAGTGGTTGTCAAATATTTTATATTAAAATGCAATTGCAACACCCCTTCCCGCCTCCCTTTTTTGTGTGTGCAAGCCCTGATTGTGGAGAAGGACAACAAATGAACAAGAACAAGCGGCCTGAAAAGGAGGGAGAAAACCGCAGGGAATTCCTTTAGGACCACATTTACACAGCGTGGCAAGAGGGACCAGAGTTGACAGGTGATAGAAACAGGAGAGGAATGTCTCAGTGGGTTACAGAGAAGGCCCAGTGCAGTGTTTTGGTTCGAGGACCTGACCTTTGGGACTGAGCTTGGAGCCACATTGGCAACCAGGCCTGGAGCTCTGGGAATGCCAGAGTTGGGCTCACCCTTAGAGCGTTCAGAGATTCCGACTCTTGGATTCCGGAAGCATTTTGTGTTCTATCAAGACATGTTGGTGAGAATGAGGCGAAGAGGGAAGATGTAGTGAAAGCGAATGGAATGCATGCCAATAATTTCAGATAATGCTTACATTCTTTGCGTTTCATATCATCTTATATAACAAAAACAGTCAAAAAATCTAGTCCTATTAATCCCTGTCAGTCCAAGGAGAATTTTATAGTCTCTTAATTCACAGAGGGAAAAGCTGTTTTTCAGGGTGCCCGGCTAGCTCAGTCGGTAGAGCATGAGACTCTTAATCTCAGGGTCGTGGGTTCGAGCCCCACGTTGGGCGAGTAATCCTTCAATCTTTTGTTCTCAGCTACATTTCTGCACCTTCCTCTATCTCCAAAACAAAGTGCCTCACCGTTGTCAAACGAGAAATTTTAGAAAGTACTGAATTGTGGAATCCCGGTGACCAGCTGTGGTTTACTGGCTCTGTTGAAGTATTCCAGCCAGCTCTGTGACTCCTGCAGCGTTAAGCTTCGTCGCCCCCTGGCGGCAACGCACTTCTCCGGCTTATTAGAGCTTTTGTTTGGATAACTAGAGATACCTGGTCTCTGGTAGGGCATTTAGGCTCCTGGGATGATTCTGAAGCACTATCCCCACCGAAAAGGGTTTAGGATGCAGGGATGTTGGAAAAGGTAGTGTGAAGGTGGAGACGATCCAAACAAAGGAAACAGTTTGATGGGCAGAGGCTCAGAAGCAGCAATGTCCATGGAGAGTTTTGAGAATGGTGACTACTTTCTGGCCCAAGCAAGTGTCATTATGTAATAACGGGAGACAGATTTTCTATTACCACTACCTCATACACCCTTTCAGCTCCTGATCAACCACACCTAAACAGCACAATGGACCTCCTTTTAGATAGTGCTATTTCCAACCTTTCTTCCCTTCCTTCGGCAAGTAAAAGAACCAACCAACCCACAACAGGTTGCAACTGCCTACAAAATAAAATCTAAAAGACTTAAGCCTGTTTTTTATAGTCCAAATTGCATTTCTGCCATTCTCTCTTGAATGGGAGTGTGAAGGCTAGTCAAGAATAACTTTAAAGTCAGAATACCAGCTTTATAAATTTATACTAAGAAAAAAAACTAAGTGGCCCAGTGTGTTTTTATTTGCCCTCAAATTTGGGAAGGCAAAATTCATACGAAGGGTTGCCTAGTGTATAATCAGAGCAAAATGAGTTAGATGTTAACAATATTTATGTCGCTTTGAAAATCTGATAATGCTGTCTACACCCATTGAGACCAAGAGTCCCAGAACTATCAATATTGTATTGAAAGAATGCCCACTTCTGAGCATGCTGGAGACAGGACAATTTACCACTCTCCATCCTCCCCCATCCAAACCTTCCTTTTTTCTTTACTCAGGAACCTGAATATTGTTAATATATTCCTTGCTCCATGTGATGTTATATTCAGTTTTAAAACTATTCCATATTTTACCTATTTAGATGAATAGCACCTATGGTTGGGCACATGAAATCACATGTTTTAAACTAGGTAGACTCCCTACAACTTGGAAGTATTGTCAGTACATACACGATGAAACCGAGAATCATGAGTCAACTTAAAATGGATGGACAAGAAACAACTTTCCTAGAAGAGTACACTGAGCCTTGACTGTTTTCCAGGTCTCAAGACATCTTTCAAATTAATTGATGAACGTATTTTCGTTAAGCACCTTTTCCCTGTTGGATACTTAAAATGAAAACATGCATATAACATGGGCCGTGCCTTCAAGAAGGCTGTCATTTACTTACTGGGTGAATGTAACTGACTCAAGTGAAAATTAAATTCTCAGTTGTATTTTAACTGTCTAGCATTAGGAAATGAAGGTGCTTGGAGTGACTGTTTTAAAAAATAGGTGATGGTGACAGAAACTGAGTTAAGAAATTACCAGTGTTTATCCAGTAAAATCAAGGGAACAGAGGCCCTGTATCTGACTCATATGAATATTCTACTTACTAGAGAGAACAGTCATTGAAGATTTACAGACTACATGTTGTGGGTATTAAGCCCTAAGTCTTATTGTAAAGCCTGAACTCTTGATCACCCAGCAGCCTCAGCTCAATGTTTTGGTTCCCTGGTATGATGAAAACTATAAAGGGATGTCCTAGATAGAGGAACAAGTATTGCTGGTGTTAATAAGCCACATGTCCTGTTGTCAATTAACTTAATGGATTTCTGGTTTGTAAACATTTTTTAGTTGCTTGGAACAGACTGCTTTTTCCCATTCTTATGGCCCTTTGGCTATATTGTTAAAGTTGAGTTGACATACTTAAAAATTGCATTTCTGAACTCAAGGCCTGTGCCAACATCTCCAAGGCCAAGGCCATCTTGAGCTTGGTCCTGAGCACGGTCCTGAGCACAAGCTAACATAGACATAACACGTCAACTGCAAAGGAGTCCTTGATTAAAGGTGGTTAAAAAGGGCACAGGTTGGGGGCTGGTGTCTTAGTCTGCTTGGGCTACCAGAACAAAATACCACAGACTGCGTGGCTTAAACTGAAAAATTTTATTTTCTTGCAGTTCTAGAGGCTGAGGAATCCATGATTAAGGCACTAGCTGATTCAATTTCTGGTGACAGCTCTCTTCTTGGCTTGTAGAGGGCTGCATTCTTGCCACATCCTCAGTGGAAGAAAGAGGGAGTGAGCTTCCAGATGTCTCTTCTTTTAAGAACACCAATCCAACCTTAATTACTTCCTTACTCCAAATACTGCCACACTGGGGGGTGGGTGTTAAGGTTTCAACATATAAGTTTGGGGGGGACAATATTCAGTCTACAGTAGGGGGGACAAAAAAAGCAAAACACACTACGACATTTCGGAATTCAGGAATTTGACACACAGTAAGCTCTCACATATTTGTTGAAAGAATAACTTAGTTGCATTGCCTTTAGGATACTTAATAATCTTTTATATAGATAACATTGTTTAATAAATCTTATCAAATTAACTAAAAAAAAAACTTAGTGGCTTTTCCTTAGGACAGATAATCTGAAAGCAGAGTCCACAGACTCTCTATTCATAACTAGAGCTTGACTGATACTGGACTGAGCCAGATATGAAAGAAAAGCCAGGTCAGTAATTTGGAGGCTGCCTACAAGAACATGTTAGCCTACAGTTAGGTCTGAACTTGGGAGGACAGTCTCTGGAAGAAAAGCAAAGGCAGACACAACTACAATTTTGTGAATACACAGGTCTGTTCAGAGGTTATCAATGGCAAATTGTATAGTCAGGTGTGCTTCAGGAAGTCTTGGTAGTTGAGAAGAGTAAACAAGAGACAGAAGTCAGGGGCTTAATCCTGTTCCAGAGCAAACTTGGAAAGCTGGGGTCATAGGTAAAGGAAAAAGGAAGTATTCTACACAAGAGTATTATCTGCACCAGCAGCCCAAGGTGACAATAGCTCAGGCATTCCAGAAACAAGCCAGTATTATTTTTTGAACATGAAATAAAGAGGAAAACATATGTATGCCAGAACATATTTTCATAATCAGCTGATTCCAGAGTTCAGAGTCCTAGGACTTTCTCTAAAAGATAAATGTTTACATTAGTAGAATACACTTTTATTATATAGTATGGTCTAAACTACCAACAAGAGAGGTCCCATTAACTTAAATACCAAGCGTTTTGAGTCAGAGCTTTCAAAGCTAAAAATCTTTACCTCCATGATTGACTCAAACTTACTGTTTGAGCTTTTCAATTTGACACCTTTTGGGGACAGAGTTTATCTTATTTGCCTTTGTGTGTTCCCAGCACTTAGCATGGTGATTGGAATAGTCAGTGCTCAATGCATGTTTGTTAATATTAAAGGTCACTGTTGTGTATATGTTACCGAGTTCAAGTTCGCACTGCTTGCCGCATGACAGGTCAATAAATTGAGAGACAAGTTTTGGGGGCACGGAATAGTGACTTTATTCGGAAAGCCAGGCATCAGATAACATAGTGATCTAAGCGTCCCGGAGTACCATCTTATCAGGGGCTGGACGCTAGTTTCTTTTATAGTACAGAGAAAGGGAGGGGATGAGGAAGTAAAGTAAAAAGGCCTTAAGTCTTGCAAAATACCTCCGGGTTTAGGCCATCCTCGGGGAGGAGAGGCGTTAATTTCTGCTTTTCTGCAGCCATTCACAGGTGCGCAGGGTCAGGGTGTTTCCCTGTGGGCTGAACAAAGGCACTTTAATTTAACATTCAGGCAGAGGGGCAGGGTTCCCCGAGGCAGGCCATTATGTATGCCTATAGCTATAGACCGAACAAAAGCAATGAAAAGCAAAGGTCAAAGTAAAAGAAACAGATCCAACATTGCAGTCAGATTTTGCTCTTCCCTGTTACAGTATTGGGGCAAGGCCGGCGGACCGAGAAGATGGAAGACAAACGTCCTCAAGAACCATCTTGCCTGGGTTTGGATGCTAGTTTCTTTTATGGAAAAAAGAGGGGGAGGTGAGGAGATAAAGTAAAAAAGGTGATAAGGTGTTGCAAATATTTCCTGGTTCCGGCCAGGCACCGGAGG
The DNA here is from genome assembly GCF_949752795.1 of Hyperoodon ampullatus. NCBI lineage: Eukaryota > Metazoa > Chordata > Mammalia > Artiodactyla > Ziphiidae > Hyperoodon > Hyperoodon ampullatus. The sequence goes on along the minus strand of NC_136923.1, from coordinate 84,583,315 downwards.
GGATATGTTAATTTCTTCTTTCCTGCAGCCTTTCACCGGGAGGGTAGGTCAGGATGTTTCCCAGGGAGCTAAGCAAGGGTATTTTTAGCTTAACCCCTGAGGCATGGGAGGCAGGGTTCCAAGAGACGGGCCATTATGTATACTTGAAGGCTTAGGCAACGTCCCTCTAGTGATTAATTTATAGCAAAACTAATAGAATGCAAAGGTTAAAGAAAAAGAAACATATCCAGTATGGAGTCATATTTGTTCTTCCCTATTGTGGTAGGATTCGAAATTCATCCCCCACCTGCATGTAAGAATACTGAGGAAGGCGAAAAAGAAAGGAACACCAAAACTTTCCTGCTTCTTATATTTTCACAGTTATATTTTATTGTGTAAATATATGGAAAAGAAGGCTAGATATATATGGAAGAACCAGACGTGATTCTTGACCTACAAGAATTCAAGTTATTCACATACACACACACTCCTCAGAATCCCTCAAATCTGCTGCTTGTTCTTTTCTCAAGGCTCCATAAGGCCTGTCTAGCTTTCTCTCTGTCTGAATCTTCTATAATGTGGAGTGGGAGAAAAGGAAGGAAGGAATGGATCCTTTTTGTAAAAGCGTATTTTTACAAAATGGATAGTACTAAATACATTTATAAAATAGGATAACTTAGTCAATTGGAGTTGGGGAGGAGATAAAATTTTATATTTAATTTATTCAGACTAGCCTCCTCAAAACAGATGTTTCATGAAGACTTGAGGAGCTAAATGGCTAAATTAAGTGATTAGCAACTTGCTTTTAATTCCAATTCAGAAAAAGAAAATCTTGTGCCATAGAGGAGTGAACACTGGTCTCAATGTTCCACTTGCACAAGGGGGATCGTTTGTCCTATGTGTATGGCTCCACTGTATGACAATGTAATGATTTTTAGTGGAACGTGAAGAACAAAGATTCCTGACGTCGGTTGCCACCTCAAGTGGATTTCACTTACATGAGAGTAATAGCCATTCTGAGCTTCAGACTGTCACAGAAAATTAGACTAGACTTACATTTTGTAAAATTAGTGTTTGAATGACATTACTTTCTACCTTGTTAAGATAATTTTAAAAATATTTTAGCGTCCCATCGACAGTTTTTTTCTGAGTTTAGAATTAGTGTGTTCGTCTGGTTTATCTACAGGGACTAAGTGTCAATTAAGAACGTCTTAGTATGGTTTTGAAGAGTTTAACCCTGTGCTTGTTTTCTTCCTCCTCCTCCTTCTGTTAATTATCTGTTAAAATTGCAGATTAAAGTACTTCAAATTCTATCTAAGATTGCTTATTTAAATTCATTCATCACAGTAAAAGACACTCATTGGTAAATTTTTGTCAGTTCCTCATACCTCATTATTTTATTTTCTTTTTTGCAAACCAGTGGGTGCTACCGTTTTCTCCTTGGTCCAGGGCAGTGGTCCTGTGAAGGAGTGCTGGGTTACAAAACAACGTGGAGGCCACTCGAGCAGACCTAATCAACAGCACTGGTGAATAAAACAATAAGCAGCAATGGCTCTCCAACCTCACGCAGAGATGGCATGCTCTGTGGGTGAACAGCCACTGTGATTCCTTCGATAGCTCAGTTGGTAGAGCGGAGGACTGTAATTAACTAATCCCTACCTTAGGTATCCTTAGGTCGCTGGTTCGAATCCGGCTCGAAGGAGTTTACGTTTTCTGTGTGGGTTTTTTTTTCACCCTCACCCTTAAAAAGGTCTATCTCAGCTATGTATATCCTTGCTGTGCATCTTTTTAAGACTAATCTCAGTGTGCAACGAATCTAATTTTTTAAATTATTATTCTCTGTAATAATTACTAATACGCGATCAAACTTCAGGCCCATAGTTCATAAAGGGCCCGTGCCGCAAAGAAGTCCCGAGACCCAACCAGACGGATCAGAAGTGGGCCCCTAAGTAAGGGATCCAGTGACAAGTCTCCGCCACCCTACCCGGCATCCCAAGACTAGGGGAGGGGCGGCCTGCTAGGAACATAGCTTACCAACGGTTAGTAACTGGTTGGGCACGGGCGCCCTCTCGTGGTATTAGAGTCCCGAGTCTCTCCGAAGGTTTTTTTTGTTTTTTTCCCAGGTGGACGCGCAACTACTGGCAGTCGCCCACAGACCCTGGGGCACTACTCCCCCTTCTCCGTTTAATTATGTAAAGGTGATTCTCAACCCTGGCGCAGAAAAGTGGGTGGATGTCAGAATCACCTGGGACTATTTAACAAAGCGCCTTTAGTTGCGCCACTTTGAAGGTGGGACCCAGGCATTGGTAGTTTTAAAAGCTCCCAGGTGATTTTAATGTGTTGCAAGGTTTGAGAACCACTGCAGAAGAGAAAAAATTTAGAATTAAAAATAATAGACAAGGGGAAAATTGATAGAATTTTCTACCCACTTTGGTCTAAACTGGTAGCTCCCTTGCTCTTTGAAAGCGACTCGAGGGCAAAAGAGTAAACAAGAAAAATTGTCCAATTTTCAAAGATAATGTGGGCCTTGGTTGCAAATTTTATTAGATAGTCCTGGACTGAGCTTCTCACCAACGCACCATAGATTCCAACCCAAACAAGTTCTCCACTGCAATTTCCCTCCCATAATTGGGCCATATTCTGCAATATTCCAGTATCAATTGGCAGTAGAGGCCCCACCATCCCCGTAGAAACAGCCAGATGACTCCAAAAGAGGACGAGTGAATGTAAAAAAACCAAACCTCAAACATACCTACATATTTTTGACTCTTCAAAATTTCATTAAGAAATGGAAATTATTTGTTCCAGTTGTAAGAACTTGAGGTGGCCCTCAATAGGTCATACATGTGGGAAATAGATTCTGAGAATAAAAATGTAATATTAATGCATAAATAATTCAAGTGTAGATTTGTAAATCCACCTGGCAGAGACCAATATTCAAATCTTCAAAAGGCTAGAGAAATCTCAAAGAGCCCAACCTTCCCTATCCTCTCACTGGAGACAAGGGAGCAGCCATCAATTAGGAAGTGGGCCCTTATGTGGTAACGTTGTAGCAAGGTGTTTATTTACAGAAGCATGGAAACAAAGGCCAAACAACAGGCGGAACATAAAGCTGGAGAATACGGGCATCGATCCCGCTACCTCTCGCATGCTAAGCGAGCGCTCTACCACTTGAGCTAATTCCCCCCGCTGCTAAATTCTTCTGCCTCCCATACTTTAATATCCGAATGTAATTCAGAACTCGCGGCCACCTTGCTTTCTAGCTGGCGTTAGACAATAGGACAAAGTACGTGTTATCAAACAGCCCCTGGGGCGCCACCTATAGTCTGTTCTACGGTGCTGGATCCTGTTGAGAGAAGAAAGACTGCAGAGTGCAGGTGGACCAGGGCGTGGAATCCATAGAAACACCTGTCTTCGAAATTGGGCAAGAGTTTAACACTGGAATCATATCTACGGAAACCGGGGACCGGAAGGAAATTGTAGGTACATCCAGGAGGGCAAATCAAGTTTCTCAGGCAATGAGACTTGGCTTTTGGCCATCCCAATAGTTCCTGCCAATCCCCGCACTCCTAAATATTCCACCAATTGATTCTGCTAGCACCAGAAACAGATTCTCCAGAGTTCCTACGAATGTCCCCTAAGATCTGCTTTCTGTCTGGCCTTTCTTATCGACAAAAACCACCGTCGGTGGACACAAGGTCACGAGGGGGCGTGCGTCCCAGTTAATTTCTCCCTTCATTCTGGCTTCGTAGTCCCGATTTCGATCAAGGGTGTACAAGTTATTTTTCTAAGATAAACACTAATAGGAGAAGTGAATATAATCATGGCTGCATGCTTAGATCTGGATTCCTTGCAAAAAAACGAAAGTAGTAGTTGTCTCTTTTTCTTCTGGGCCTGTGGAGTACTAGGTACCAGGTACTGTGCTAGGTGCTCGGTACTTCACAGAGCTAGTTCTTTACAGGAGAACTCTTGAGCATTGCCAGAGACCCATCACTTGCAGGAAAGCCATGTGAAGACCCTTCCGGTCAACTGGTTCTTTGTCTGAAATTCCATCATTAGAAACTTTTTTTGGGGGGGTTAATGTTATTTTCTAGTGTCAATGAAATTGGGACAAGGTGATGAAATGGAGAAGATGAAACATCTTACTTAAGAAAGTGACTCTATGTCCCTATGCTGTGCAGGCATGCTGCACAGGCCTTTCCAGGACCCTTTTAATGCCCTTAATGCTTGCTCTTCTCTTTTCTTTTTCATTGCAGTCAGGGCTGACAAAAAAGTGAATAACTTTCTGTGGGAAGAAATCCTCCACCTTCCTGCACCCCCTCCATTTGAGACAAAAGAGTTCAAAACTCAGGTGTTCTAAGTGGGTGTGTAGAAACCCACCATTCATCTCAAAACTTGGCTCAAGGTCAGCCTTGCCTTGATTCTCTCCACCGTCTGCGTGTTCTCTTCTTACTTCCCCTTGGACAGAATTTACCCAGCTACAGAAGTCAGTTTGGCCTACACTCATTTTTTTTCTCCATTTATTTTCCATGATTCTATTAGGGGTGCAAGTGTGGAACTGGAGTGAAAGAAAGTGGACTAATTCCATAGCTCAGATCCATAAATTAAGCTTTGGGATGACTGACTGTGAACTGGGAGCAACTGGGGGCTTTCAACCGTGAGCTGGGAGTTCTAGTTTCCAATAACATTGGATTAGGTATTAAAATTTCAACAGCTTAGCTTGCACAGTGGTAAAATGAAGATCAAAAATAATATCTTAAAATTCACATGGAAGTTTTCCCAGTTGTTAAACTACTGACTCAATTTTAAGCTCACTGTTCTGGACTGCATTGTGTTCTTCCAAAATCCAAATGTGACTGTATTCAAAATTGGAAAGTAATTAAGGTTAATGCAGCCCTTAGGATGCGGTCCTGATCCCATAGGATTACTATTATCATAATGGGAAACACCAGAGGGTTCTCTCAAGTCAGGAAGAGAGCTCTCACTGGGAATTAAATGGCTGTCATCTTGATCTTGGACATCCCAGCCTCCAGAACTGTGGAGAAAATAAATTTCTGTTATTTAAGCCACCCAGTCTGTGGTATTTTGTCACATCAGCCAGGGCAGACTGAGACACTTATCCTCTTTAATCTGCCTTGTGATAAAGGAGGTAGAACTCTGTAAACCACACTGCTGATTTACTGCTTGGCTCCATATTAGGCTTTGCCAAAAAGGAAGCTAGAGGGAGAATGCAAGGCTGGAGGAGGAAGAGGAAAGGTGGACTTGTCTTTTCTGTTTCCTTTTGGAGAGCTTCCTGTTCCTCTAAGTATCATCCCAGGAAGACTTCTGCATCCCAAGAGACGACAATTCTGTAGCAGCAATTGAATCCAGCACCATGCTGAAATTTTACACTTGTTGGCATCTCTGCTATTTTCCACCTTGTATTCAAGGCACAGATAGGAGGACACTTGACAGTGAAAGAGAAACTCCACGTCCTACAATCTCTCTTCTCCCACTGCTAATTCTCTATTAGGTCAGGAACACTGAAAGTTGCTAGATGATATTTTCTTAGTTTGTCATGGAAAGGGATTTAATTACTGAGTTCAATATTGACTATGTCCTCTCAGTGCCCCTAATAGAATGCATTGGCAATTGCCATTTGAAAAAAAAAAAAAAATGGAATTTTTTTTAACAATATCATTTTGTAGAAATAATAGTTTTGTATAAATTTGTAGAAATAAGCACAGATATTTTATAGAGAAATACACTTAATCTTTTCCTTAAGCATATTTCCAAAGAAAGCCTTTTCTCTCCAGATAATTTAGTGTATTCTCCATTTGTGTCTATTTCTGCTTTAGGCACAAGTGTAAGGCAATCTCTGTTGAACCTCGATGTTTGATGATTTTCTTTGAAAAAAGAATATATTTGCATTTAAATTTTTTAGGGGTTTTTGTTTCACTTTAATTGCTCCACAATAATTATGCAATATAATATGAATCACCCAAATTATTTATCCAAGTAAGAAAATTCACACACACACTCCACATATTTCATCATTAGAGCTAGGAATACACACGATTTCCCATTAGATTTTTCAGAAAGGAGAATCACAATGATACAAAAATGCACTGGATATTGCTCTGTTCACAACTTTGGGATCCTCTTCAACCCAAATGTCTGTGTTTGCGTAATTATATCATTTATTGAGCCAACCTAGACACTTCTGAGAGAAAAAGGAGAAAGTAATTAGAGGGGACAGCAGGAAATCGGGCGTAATACAGGGAATTCACCCCAGGTATATAATACTTAGGGAGGAGGACATGGGATACCGGTAGGGTTTTTGTTTTGAGATATACACAGAACAATATCCTAACGTCTTAAATGTACAACTCAATGGATTTTACATGTTTATTAAACCCAGGAAACCAACTACCCAGATCATGACATAGAGCCCATTCAGTGTCTTAAAAGACTGCTTAAATTTGATTATACTTTCAAAAGTGAATATGAATATTATCAAAGTGGAAACCATCTGGATAGACATTAGGATAGGGATTCTAAAAAAAATAGTCACGAGAGGTCCTTCGATAGCTCAGTTGGTAGAGCGGAGGACTGTAGCCTAGAACACCTAGATATCCTTAGGTCGCTGGTTCGAATCCGGCTCGAAGGACAAGAATTTTGAAAATTGTAGACCGAAACAAATCAAACATACACGTAGAGTGAGTGAACTCCTTCAGGTACAAAAGAATAAACTGGACAGTAGCTCTGTTTCAAGATAATAGCTCCCTCTTCAACCCATTTAGGAAAACCCTTTCATTTATGGCTCACTTCTGATTGAGAGAGGAGGCGCTAAGCTGATGAAACAGCAGGAGTGTCAAGCGTGATGGTCCTATCTGTATTGTATCCAAGGGAGCAGGATAATGAATTAAAGCACAACTCCTTATTGTTCAAGGGCATTAATTTTTTAGTATACTCCTATAATCACTACCCATATCAGTTTTAGAATATTTCTAGCACCTTCCATGTTTGCTTCTAGTTTTGAAATAAACTTATAGTCAGTCAAAACAAAACTACAGGATTGAGGTAAAGATTATTTAAAGTAGTCTAAAAGTGTTCACTCAAAGGGCCTTCGATAGCTCAGCTGGTAGCGCGGAGGACTGTAGATGTCTAATTACCAGTCATCCTTAGGTCGCTGGTTCGAATCCGGCTCGAAGGACTTCCCCTTTTTGAAAGGTGGTCATTGACACTGCAGGCCTGGACATGATAGAAAAATTGAACAGTGAACAGTCATTTGTGCTCATATCTTGTAGAAATGAGTGTATAAACAAACAAGCGATCCTCAAGTACGCCCAGGAGCCTGTCAACAAAGGTTGCTTCAGCGAGACAGAAGGTGAGTCAGAGTGTCCTCTTGTGGTGACCATTTCTTCGGTACCTTTAATTCAAAATAACGAGTACGCCATTGAGGCATATTTTTGGGTGGCCTACCCTGGACCCCAACACTGTGAAAACAAGTCCTGGAGAGAATAAAGCTCGCGGTACAGGCAGTCGCCTAAATCAGGGCCACGTATACATTTGACAATAGGTATTTGTAACATAAGTATAAATACGAATCCATGCATCAACACAAATGTAAAACAGGCGCCAAATAAGTTTTAAAAAGAAATAATTGTCAAACATTAAAAATTTTTAGACATTTTATTCACAAAATCAAAATTTAAATTAATATTTTAAACTAAATTTTTTTTAACTAAATGAAAAGGTCACAGATGAAATTTTCAAAAATTAAATCTCAACTAAATTTCCAAAACTTATATTTACAAACTTAAATTACATTTTCACATTTTCAAAACTTCAATTTAAAATATTTAAATCTCTAAGTTAAATTTTGAAAAATTAAAATTTCAAACTTAATTAATTAAAAAATTGAAATTTAAGTAAGCTTTAAAAGTTGAGTCATCCCCCAACCTGAGTCTCACCCGAGTCCATTGGGTAAAATGCTATTTTGACCGCTGGAACACAAAGAAACCTCCCCTCACTCCCAAAATAGTTCTCCAAAATTTCCGGAAGAGCCTGCCTCATCCCGTCCTTTTGCATCTCACCGAGGAGTGCTATAGGGTAAGTTATACTTGCGGCTCTACCTCTCCGGTTCTGCCTCTTCAGCTCAAGTTCTCTCACGCTTTGAATCTCCCGGCAGACGCGGGGCCCACTTCCGCCCTCTTCTCTAGGCCTAGACTCGCGGGCACCGCCCAACCTTGTCCTTTCCTTTGTCGTCACCCGGACCGACACCGCCCCCTCGACACAGGCCGTCGCACACGGTGCGCGTCAGAGGCGCGGCGCCTTTACGGCTGCCCTTGCTTTACCTATCCGCAAGCATGGAGGCAGAGGAATCCGAGAAGGGAGCCGCTGAGCTGGAGCCTCTGGAAGGGAGTGACCAGAAATCAGAGGCAGAGGAGGAACAGGAGGAATCCGAAGGGGCGGCTGGCGACAGCAAGAAACGGGTAGTGCCAGGTATTGTGTACCTGGGCCACATACCGCCCCGCTTTAGGCCTTTGCACGTACGGAACCTTCTCAGCGCCTACGGCGAGGTCGGGCGCGTTTTTTTCCAGCCGGAAGGTAAGTGCTCAGGCCTTAGCGGTGAGGGTAGGAAGGTGATGCTCGCTGGCAGTGAGCACGCAATGCGTGTTCTGTTGCCTCAGCTGCCCTGGTCCGAGGCGCTGACGGATCCGGGGACCCGCGTCCGGCTTCTTTGGTAAATCGGTAGCGTGCATGTCTCTTAGGAGGCGGCGATGGGATGTGGATAGCGCAGTATATACCTCGCTGAGCCTTAGTTCTCGGATAGCTAATTATTGGATTTTAATTTCGGCTCCGCCCACCCTTCTTTCCTGAGCCGAATTTACCAGTTTGTTAAGTGGGTACAGCCTGAATTAAAATCTCAGTGGTTTTTCCACAAAACCGAACGTATCTCTTTGTCATCGCGGCCCAGGTCAAGAGAAGGTTTATGATCGGTCGCCCCCAGCTCGCATACAGACAGTAATTGGAATTGGGGTTGGGGGCTTGTGCGGGTTTTAAAGAGAGCGTTTAGGGCAGACCTGATAAAGGAGTTAACATTTGAGGAAAGGATTGAGTTAGACAAGGGGAAAAGGGTGGACTTTGCAGTTATCCGCTTCCGGGCAAAGACCTTGAGGTGGGACTCTGGCCTGAGGGAAGGTTTGGAGAATTCGGCGAATGGGAGGTGCAGTTGAGTGGGTGCTGTATTGGCCTCCTTGACCACTGCTCTGTCTTTGCTTCGCAGACGGGTTCGTGAGGCGCAAGAAGAAGGCAGCGGCAGCCCCCGCTGCGGGAGGAAAAAAGCGGTCCAAGTACAGCAAGGACTACACCGAGGGCTGGGTGGAGTTCCGGGACAAGCGAGTAGCCAAGCGTGTGGCGGCCAGTCTTCACAACACGCCCATGGGCTCCCGCAGGCGCAGCCCCTTCCGTTATGACCTGTGGAACCTCAGGGTGAGGGGATCGGCTTGTCTGCCGCATCGCTCAGCCTCCCGTCTTCCCAGCCCCAGCCGGCGCACCCCTGTCACCTCTTGTTGGCCCTGGCCCCCCATCTCCTCTCCATCCCAGATCTGCCCTACTCAGATCTTTTCTTGTTTTCCCTTCCGCAGTACCTGCACCGTTTTACCTGGTCCCACCTCAGCGAGCATCTTGCTTTTGAGCGCCAGGTACGCAGGCAGCGCCTGAGGGCTGAGGTTGCCCAGGCCAAGCGTGAGACTGACTTCTATCTTCGAAGTGTGGAGCGTGGACAGCGTTTCCTTGCCGCTGATGGGGACTCTACCCGCCCGAACGTCTCCTGGGCCTTTGCCCAGCGTCCTACTGAGCAGGAGCTGAGGGCCCGGAAGGCAGCTCGGCCAGGAGGACGTGAACGGGCTCGCCTGGCTAACGCTCAGGACCAGGCCCGCTCCAACAGAGGGCTTCTTGCCAAGATCTTTGGATCCCCCACCCCCTCAGAGAGCATGGAGGACTCCTTACTGGTCAGGAACTCTTGAGGGGCAGGGAGGCTCCTTCCACCTCCTAGCCCAGCCCAGCGTCCTATCTACCTGATAATGACTACCCAGGCAGACATTTTATTGTGTTTCTCAAACCAGGAGTGAGTGCTCAGACATAAAAGTTTTGAAGGCCTCTCCTTCCCCCTCCAACTCCTGTACATGCTTCGCTGAGGCACTTAGTTCTTACTAGCATGATTATGACTACTGCACACGTCTGTTTTGCCTTGTTTGATTCTTGGCCACCTGCCTCCTTGCCCACTGGGGCCCTCTAAAAATCCTGCTTTCTGGCCCCAGGAAGAGCTTTTACTTTGAACTAGACTGATAATGGCTAGTCCAGACAGCTGTTTACCCACCACATTACTGGGCATCAGCAACATCCTTTTTATTTAGAAAAGATTAATAGGGACAGGGGTTAATGGGTTAGAGTGGCTTGGGAGCCACCTTCCAAATGTATTTATAGAAAAGAAAAAAAAAATATATATATATATATTTTATATGTCTTTGTAGTTTATGTGGGGTGGGGATGGTCATTGGATAAGTTCCAACTTCTATGTCCCATTCACTCACCTTCACTCCATCTCCTGGTCTCAGACCCTCCCACTCCCCCGGAATTCAACCTGGACCCTTTTCTATGTATCTAATCAATTTCTTAGGCCATGTTATTAATAGTTATCTAATTCAGCGTTTCCTAACTCTCTGTATGAGGACATAGAGTGACAGTGGTTCACATGGCCCTTGGTGTAAGTCTTACAGACCAGGGGTCCGCAACCCTTGGGCCTCGGGCCGGTATTAGCAGCACAGCAGGAGGTGAGCGGTGGGCAAGCGAGCGAAGCTTCATCTGCCACTCCCCATCACTCGCATTGCCGCCTGAAGCATTCCCGCACCCCACCCGGCCCCTGTTCATGGAAAAATTGTCTTTCACGGAACCGGTCCCTGGTGCCAAAAAGGTTGGGGACCGCTATTACAGACCACTTAAAAAAAGATAAATGTCTAAGAAATAAATGCATAGAAGTACTACAGGCATCATGGTAGATGTGTATAAGGGGTAGAGTGGGGCCATGGGAAGGCATGGGTGACTCTGTCTGGGAAGGGAAGCAATGCTCTCAATGTGGAGCTGATTTCTGATCAGAGGCTTCTGACATGGGTCAGTTTTCACCAAGTTTTTCAGATCATTCCTGAAAAGTGAACAGAAGTCTGAAAGAGCCTAGTGTATTCCTATAACTGAAAACAAAGCTCCACGCATGGAGTGTTGGGTTCAAACCATTGTAAAGGTAGGCAAAGCCTAGGAGGTGTACACATGATGTCCCTCTGGTGCACTTATACATGTTGTCTACGCTTAGACGAGAAAGTTCATAAGCAACATGCAAAGCACCTCTGGAGGTGACAAAGAATCCGTGTAAACCACTAAGGGGAACTGAAAACTGAGGTGTTAACAATAAACAGAAAAATCTACACACAGCCTCATAATAGATGAAAACTCTGGTCAGTACCAGGCTTTTAAACTTACAGGAGGTGTTAGAGTGATAATAATAAATAATTTGAGTTTTGCTTATGCTGTGTTTGTTTTTTGGTTTCTCCCTTCACTGTCATCAGTATAATTATCCATGTGTTCTTTGGATGAAGTGGATTCATCCACTTTGGCTCTAAAATAACTTAGCCATGTTAAGATCTCAATTTGAGAGGTGCAGTTTATTTGGGAGAATAAAAATGACCATACAATAAAAAATTATGGTCTGCTTGGTGTAACATTTCTCACAATCCATACTCCTCATACCCAGCACACAAACACATCTGTGTAATGTTATACCCTCATCTTAGGAACTTGGTATTCTTGTTTGTGTTCATTTCTTGTGAGTTTGTTCCATGTGGATTCCTAAGGTCATGATGTCTTCCAAGCGAACCAGGAAGATTGAGTTTCAGAATTTGACAAGCTGTCATATTCATTTATTCAAAGTTCTGAGTGCCCATTGTCACCTTTGCTAGATAAAGTGAATACCAAGAGGAAGAAACTTCTTAAGTTCTAACAGCTTAGAAAGTAAAACACAGTAGGGCTTAATTTCTTGAATGAATGAAATTCTGTTCCCAGGTTGGCCTCAGATACCAATATTTTCAAGGTCAGCATTTCAGGCTCAAGTTTAAACAGTTCTGCACAAAGAGCTCACATCTGCAACTTTAGGTTGCTTGGGAAGAATCTATGCAGACAGGGAATGCTCCATTTGAAAGTGAGTTTCAAAGTCTTCAGGAGAAAGTTAGTGGCATTCAAGAAAATGAAATGCAATTCCAGAGAATATTTGATCTAGAAAGAATTCATTACTTAACATGGAGATGAACATACTCCATGTTGTATGTCTTCATTGGAAAAACATCTGTTCAGGTCCTCTACCCATTTTATAATCAGATTGTTTTTTTCTATTGTGTTATATGAGTTATTTATATATTTTAGATATTAACCCCTATTAGAATATGATTTGCAAATATTTTCTCCCATTTGGTAGGTTGCCTTTTCATTTTCTTGATGGTTTCCTTAGCTCTACAGAAGCTTTTTAGTTTGATGTAGTCTCAATTGTTTATTTTTGCCTTTGTTGCCTTTATTTTGGTGTCAAATCCAAAAAATCATTGCTAAGACCAATGTCCAGGAGCTTACCTCCAATGTTTTCTACTAGGAGATTTATGGTTTCTGGTTTTACATTTTAGTCCCTAATCCATTTTGAGTTGATTTTTGTGTATGGTATAAGATAGGGGTCCAGTTTCATTCTTTGCATGTGACTGTCCAATTTTCCCAAAACATTTATTGAAGAGACCATCCTATCTCTACTGTGTATTCTTGGCTCCTTTGTCATAAATTACTTGACCATATAGGCATGGGTTTATTTCTGGGCTGTCTGTTCTGTTCCATTGATTTGTGTGTCTGTTTTTATGCCAGTGTCATACTGTTGTGTACATTATAGAACAGTCAAATCATAATGCCTTATATTCACATAATATTCTTTAAAAAGAACCCAAGACCTAGACAAGACTAATATTTCTCAACTTTTAAATATGAGATAATTAAGGTAGGCCAAGTTAAGATGAAAATATATCTACTGCTTTGGAAGTATCTAAAATAGTATAGGTTGTCATCCATTTCTGCCTCATTGAAACCATGAAGGTGCTAGAAATTTTGAAATTTAAACTTCTTTTTCCAATCTTACCTTCTGGTGTTTCCCAAGAAGAAACAATAGCACTGACTGAGTAAATAAAAAGGCTTAAATTCCTAGGATTTTTTCCCCTAGTTAAATTTCTTAGTCCACAGGGATTTAGTCTCTTGCCTTTAATTTCACTGGTGAAGTTATCTTCAATTTTTTCCAAGGTCATCAAGGTAATTGCTTCTGTTTCCACCATAAGCTTTGTTTTTGATACCAGGTAGTAGAGAATGATGTTTCTTTCATCATTAATAATATGGAGTGCTTGAAATAGTCACCTAATGTCTGGCTTTAACATCTTCACAATTTCTCCTGCCTCTGTCTGAGTGGTTCTCAAACTTAGATACTTACTAGAATCTTTTGAGGAGATGATTCAGAAATGTTTTCTAGTACCTGACCTTTCTGGACTCATTGAATCAGAATCTCTTCGGAAGAAACCAGGCATTGCTATGTTAAAAATCTTCCCAGTTGATTCTATTGTGCAGGCTCTCTTCTTCCAAAGTTAACAATGACATCTTGGTCCCTGGATTTCATTGTTCTCTATCCCATGGAAAAAGTTGTTCAATAAGCTTTTTTCGTTCACCCTATTTTGTCAGTTGACCCTTTTAGATTAAGCTACTGATAAGCCTCAAACATGCTTGTTCTTCATTAAACAGCTTTCATATAATGCATAGGCTTGCTGCCAGTGATATTTTACTTTACTATGGTTAAGAAAAAGAGAATTATTTGCTAACTCAGAGTCTGAGATGATTGCTGAGTTGATGACGAATATTCCCTTCTGTACCGCTTTTTTTTTTTTTTTTTTTTTTTTTTTGCCGTATGTGGGCCTCTCACTGTTGTGGCCTCTCCCGTTGCGGAGCACAGGCTCCGGACGCACAGGCCCAGCGGCCATGGCTCACGGGCCCAGCCGCTCCGCGGCATGTGGGATCTTCCCAGACCGGGGCACGAACCCGTTTCCCCTGCATCGGCAGGCGGACTCTCAACCACTGCGCCACCAGGGAAGCCCTCGAATGTTCAATAATGGCCACACATTGTCTTAAAATAGACATCACCAGTCATTATTGGCCTCTTTTTCCTTATGACAGGAGTGATTCAAATATTGGGCCTTCATTCAACAGTCATTACATTCTTAGTTCTCTCTTTGTATGGCTCCCACTAAAATTTCCTGCATGACCCTAATTAGAAATCTTTAAAAGCTCAGATTCAAATGCCTGATACTTATCATCAGTTGGACAGTTTGGGGATATGTGTTAGTTCTTCTGATCACCAGGAAATGTGGAGTCCTATCATTTCCATGAGAAGGACCCATGGGAGGAGAGGTTCAGTAAACACTCAGAAGCCCCAGTAACACTATGAGTAAGAATAGTTGGAAAGCTCCTCCCTATAAGTGCCACATGAGGGATAGATGGAGCCTTATCAAAACTCTACCTACCTTATTTCATCTCAGTCCCCAAATCCATTAAGCTACTTTGTAGCTGATTTAGAGTATTGAGCAAGTTGCTGTGTAACTGGGCTTTATGATACCAGATCCAATGGTGCATCAAAGGTCCGTGTTAAATAGAGATGCTCTATGGAGCCTCTGTCAATTCACAGGAAAAGAATACCTGAGAAAAAGCACCTCACTCTTTACTGGGCTTTGTAGAGACTTAATGCTGCACAATGGGATACAAAGGATGGCCATGTGACCTGAACTTCCTTTTAGATATTGAGTATCGTCTGACTCACAATCCATAATATTGTGCAAGCCCAGTAGAGTCCTTCATCCATGGATATCTTCCATAGTCACTTCCGGTCATCAAAGAACAGATACCAGAGAGCCTTCCAAGGATGTATGAGTTCCATATAAATTCATATTTTGTCCAGATATTTATATTCAGATATTTAGGTTTGAGTAGCTAGAAAGCAATATGAAGCACAGTCTAAGTACAGAAAGCACAGTAAACAAAAAACAAGTATGTTCAGTGGATAGCAAGGAAAACTGCCTAACTAGATAAGAGTTTATGGAATATATGAAAATGTTTTCAGTTATAAGTAATAGAAACCCAACTCAATAAGACATAATCAAAAAGGACTTCTTTTTTCTCATATAATTGGAAGGCAGTACCTCACTTCGGCCATGGTTCTTGACCCATCTCTTGGCAATTCTCTCAGCTCTGCTTTCCCCAGAGCCGGATCAACCATGCCGTGGAACGAGTGGGGAGGAGTTTATATAACATAGTTATATAACATGTAACATATAACATATATATATAACATATAACATATATAACATAGTTATATAACATAGGCCAACATAGTTTATGTGGCCACCTTAGACCCATAATGCTAATCAGGATAATGCTAGGTGCTAAATTAGCTTAAACTTAGGCTCACAAACCAAAGGAAATGGTATCTCATGCTTGAAGTTGCCCTCGATTCATCAAACCACACTCCTGCCGCACGACGGATGAGGGTGAAATGTCAGCTCTAGATTAATTTCAGAAAATATATCTAAAAAGGGATCAAATTTTAGGCTCCTTAAAAGCTAGGTTAGAAAACGTACAGTTGATGCTATACATAATGGAAAGTAATCTATTTAAGGTTGCATAAGACAGTGTAAAAGGCAGGTAAACCTACTGAACTGAGTAGGATGGAGAGAAAGAGGATAAATAGAGATTATTGTAAAAATAAAAACTAGTAAGTTTCTGGACTAGAGTGGTTATAGTAAGAATGCAAATGAAGGAATAAGGGTGAGAGACATGAAGAAAGTATAACAGGACCTGGTGACAGTGGAAAGAAAGAGTCAAAGATGGTACCCTGGCTCAGCAAAGGTGGTGCCATCAATCTTAATGGAAAAATTGGGACATGGGTCAGTGGTTGGAAATGGAAATGAGGTGGATTTTACATGGTTTGAGCCTTTAAGAGAAATATGTGAGTGTGGGGGGGTGCAAACTCAGGATGCTGGAAAATTAAAATTAGCTCTTATGGGAATGAGAATTTGGAGGTTATTTACATGTGAGTAAAAGACATACAATACAGATGAATATTTTCTAAGAAAAAGCCCCTATGCTTTATGCTCCTCTTTGGAGCCAACATAGGCATCAACAGAAAGAAATGTCAGAAAGACAGGGTGAGAATCAGTACTATACTGTATTGCTAAGGACAAAAAAAAAGAGGCAGGCAACTGATGTGCCCTGTTGGAGAGCACATCATCCACTTTGGTTCAAAGGTCGCTCATGATCTTTGAGACAACAGCTAGGTAGGAAATTGTGTAAAGCCAGATTATAGCATGATAGGAAATGAACACTTAGAAATGGAGGCAGTATAGATTTTAAGCTGGTGAATTCTGGAAGGGGGGATATTAAGAGAAACACTAGCCTATTAAGGGCAACCTAAAGTTTAAAAAAAAAGGGGGGGGGAATGAAAGGGCATCTATACATATTTGAAGACGAGGGAAAATCTCAATGAAGGAAATAAATGAAAAAATCTAGAGATAAATGAGGAAGGTTTCAGAGGTTGTTGAAGAGAATGTGCTTGGCATGTGAAAGGAGTCAGGACGTTTATTCCTTTGGGAGAAGAAAGGCAGGATAAAGAGATTTGTTTTGAAGTGGGTCAGAAGGCCTCTCCGAGAGATTTTTCTCGTTGGAGCAGATGATGCTGTGCAGGGGTGGTGGGGTGGTGGTGGCTGAATAGGGCTGGAGAAGGAGGGCTGCAAGTGTGGGCTTATGACACTGACAGAGGAGAGAAGACAGGTCACTGCAGCAGTGACTGTTCCAAACAACTCCCTTATCAGTCCCCTGCTCAGTCAGAAACAACTGATGTGGTTTAAATTGCCTGTTGGTAAATCATGATATGGCCCTACTGCCCCCGAACCAATTGCCCCCATGTCTCCCAAAGCAGCTCCAACTTCCTCCACCTGCAAGACTGAGGCTCCTCATCTAGACGAGATGCTGGATTCAATAGTGAGGAGGTCCACTTAGAATTCCATATAAAAGACTTCTCATTTTCAGATACATTAATGCAAATTTCTGAGCCAGGCAATTAAGACCAAGGTTCCTGGATACAAGAGGGTTGCAGAGAATTTGAAAGTGGGTATAAAAGATAAACAACAGGAGTTACTCCAAGTCTTCTCTTTTCTTCACTAATTACCAATTATTTGATGTTATCAGTTACTACTCAGAGTTGGATTCCTATACCCCTATTTTTAACGTGTCCTGTGCCAGATGGAAAAAGGATTCTCTCTGCAAGGGTTAACCGCCTTCAGCCTCCCTCACTTTAAAGTCCAAATCTCTGCTTGGGTAATGACACAAACTAATATTTTGGGCATGAAACAAGAAAGCTTCAGTTGCATACAAGTCCTCCCCAGCCCGTCAGGAAGCAATGTGAAGAACTCTTTCAAGAAACTCTTGTGGCATACACGTGTACTGGGAGGCACCTTTCCCTTCCTCTACCCGAGTGTGGCACTATTTCTCTTCTAATTACTTGTAAGGGATGTGACTAGTGTTCTTCCCAGAAATATTTCTCCCCACAGCCTAGCTAAACGTTGGGATGTAGCATCACTTTAAGCGGGGGGATAAGCGTGAAGGCCACAGGCCTTGTTCTAGCCACACCACTTTATGTCAAAAGAAAAAACAAAACTTGAAATTGTACCATTTTCCCTTCCCCTTTTCATCCATCCAAATTGTCTTAACTCTTATTCTTTTCCCACAATGCAATGAGAGCCACTTAAAACGCTGGGACCTATTCTGTGGCAGAGCAAATAGATGTAAACTGGGGCAAACTTCATAATGGGAGGTACATCAGTGCCACCATTTTTACACCATCTCCTTTGCCCCACTCCAACAAATGATAAGATGAGGTGACAAGAGGTAGAACTGGAGTCATACATGAATTCCACTGGTAATTGAAAATTCAAAATTGTCCTTTATTTTGAGGGTGTAGACAGACAGTTTTGTTGTTTCTGAATTTTAGTCCCAAGTACGGTCAGTTTAAGCTATTACTCCTCCCTGTACTCCGTATGTAATGCAATGGGGAGGCCCCAAAAGGATCCAATGCCTACAGCAGAGCAAAGACAATAATTCCTTCCAGGTTTCCATTCATTATTTGCCTTAGCATCAAAAATTCCTGGAATTCTTAAAAAAAAAATCTTGGAATTCTAGAGATGGTCCAATGGCTATCATCACCACCAGGCCAAAGGGTCACATGAATATCCACTTTATTCCTTTCTCCCCCAGCTTTACTGAGATATAACCGACAAATAAAATTGTAAGGTATTTAAAGTGTACACTATGACAGTTTGATATACGTATACACTGTGAAAGGATTCCTGAACATCTGCTTTATTCTAATGCAAGTGTAGGGGAAATGCTTTTTCTTAGTACAGTGGAGACAAAAATGGAGTTTTCAGAACAATGTTTTTATTTAAGAATTAAGGGAAAACAAAAACATTAAAGCATAGGAATACATTGACCGAATACAAGTGTCTCGTTTGGTCTGAAATCTTGAAAAAGTCACTCTGACTACTTACCTGAGGTAGATTTAGGTTGGCACTGTTTCAAGAGAACCTCCATCCATCCCAGAAGTTACCTTCTAGTTTTGGTTACAGGCTCCCAAGTGGTCCTTTCCAACCTCAGGTTATTCTATATGAGTAATACCAACACCTTTTCCCCCCCATGATTAAAAGCCCTCAGACCTGTTTCATACCCCCAAAGTTCTCTGTCTGAGGGATGGTCCATTCTTAATTTACTTAAAGACTAGAGACAATTACCAGGAAGATTAGTTGAAAGAAGGGGCAAGTCACTGCCCTGCCAAAGATACAAACTCTGTTCCCTTCTCCAAGTTCTCTCTAATGACTAACAAGTAGCCATAAGGACTAATTTTCATCACCACCAAGCCATACACCCAATACTATTTTAAGAATTACAATTGTCAAACATATACTAGTGATAGGCATGATTTTCACCAAAGAGAAACAAATACATCTTGTGTGTTTTATCACACCGAGCAACTTTTTATGGTATAAGAGCTATTTAGGAAAATTACTAAAATACATCAGATCAAATAAACTTCCAGGACCTGTTTTCTAAAAGAAGAAAGAAAAAAACACCCTAGAATCAGATTCCTTATTATCACTATGAGTTATATCCTCTGACCCTAAGATTATCAAGGTCATCAACCAGTCATCAGGATCAGAGCTGAGAGCCAAACACAAGGTGGCAGTGCAAGAGTTGGCCACCGCCATGAGTCCGAATACCAACGCTCTCTGGAGTTCAGGATTTGCTAAGATAAACCAGAGGACTCAAAATACTTATTCACCAAGTCTACAGTCCCAAATACTGTAGAAGTTTTAAGTATTTATATTAAATGTCATTTTATCTGAGGGAAGGAAAAAACCTCAGAAGTGTCCACTTACAGATCCCTGGATTAATTAGAGTATTTCTGGAGAATATTAAAGGTAATCATAATTACCCTGTTAAGTTGGAGGTAAGTGCTTATCCTTAAACCTCTGATGAATCTGCCAACTACTTTCCCCTTCTAGCATTTAGAATCCTACATTACAAGCGAAATATATACCTTATATTGTGGTGATTGCAGTCTTTTCCCTGGGAATAAAAAGTATTCTCTTTCCTTGGCAGAACCGAAGTAAATGAAAGGCATGTCATTATGTGGCTTGATTTGCTATAAACAGCAGGATAATGGAGTGGAAAAAAAACAAAACAAAAAAAAACCACCAGCTTTTGAGTCACGATTCTCAAAATCAAAGTCTAGCTTCTCCACTAATAATGCATCATTATGTGTTCTACTCTGTGCCTACTCAGGCTTAAACCTTTCTTTCAGCTTTCTCTTAATTATTTTGCAAGGAACTGATGAAGATATCTTACCATTGAAAGAAACATGATAAATGAAGTCACAAAAGTATGGGTACTAGTAAAAATCATAACGATTATCCTGGAACGTGCATCTCTGAGTTGAGAAGAAATGAATCTCTAAAGCTGAAACTGCAAATACCAGTAATAATCTGAAAGATTTTAGGGAAAGGAAACTTGTAAGGGTATGCCTCAACTCACAAGTAAAAAGCTGAGTATTCTACCTCGTTATGAGGTTGGCCCTCCAAAGGGGAAGCCTTGGGAAGAGTTTTGATCTATGATAACTACTCCCTAGCTGCTTAGTTCTTTACACAACCAGCAAAAGGTTCCCACGCTGCTATCAACACACTAGTCCCCATTCCAGCCAAGACTTACAAAATCGACAGAGGCAAAGTAAATGTACTTCTTTCCCCCAACAGTAACACATGCCACACCTTCTCTCTCAAGGTTACAGTCCTTTCCTTTATTGGAGTTCCAAATTTAAAAAACTGAAAGTAAAGCAATCATTAAGTGGTTCAGATAAAAGAAAAGCATCTTTACCTGAGTTTCCCACCAGGCCTACTCTGACCTGCCCTAGCTCCTTGCAGAAAGTTTCTGGGTATCTAAAAAAAAAAACAGTTTACATATTGACTCATTAGAAGTCATCTCTACTATATGAGTCAACTATGAGAACAGTTGTTCTCATACCTATTAAATGTACATAGTCCACAGTTAGATCTCTTACTAGAACAAAATCATCTGCAGAGTAGGGTCTTTGGGGCGCAATAAGGTAGGGATTTCCTGCAAGGCTTTTTTTTTTAGACTCAAGGTTATTTATAGGGTTTTTCACTTATGTGAGTTCCCCAGTATACCACAAAAACCGATCACTGACAGAAGCTTTTCTCATTCAGAGAATTCATAAGGTCTGTCCTCAGATTGTTTTTTTTTTGGGGGGGTGCAAACCCAAGAAGGCTCTCCACCTAATGCTTTTGCCACCTTCAAGGCAAATATAGAAATTTTCACCTGTATGGCTTCTCTGATAGGTAAGAAAGTCATAGTTCTGTTAGAAGATTTCTTCACACTTGTGGGGGTTTCTTCCCAGTGGGGCGTTCTGACGTCCAATGAAATGTGCACACTCTCTGAAGCACTGTTGACACAGGGTATTAAAAATGCTGTCCACCAATGTGAATTCTCTTGGAATGAGAAGAGGTGACCATTGCTAGAAAGCTTTCTCACATTCAACAAATCTGTAAGGTTTCCCACCTGTATGAATCCTCTTGTGGGTGATCAGATACAAGCTTGGACTAAAGGTTTTCCCAAACTCAGAGCATTTGTAAGGTTTCTCATTGGAGTGGTTGATAAGCTTCTGTAAGGACAGCTCTCTGGGCAAACCATTTCTCAACTTCCTACAATTGCAGATTCTCTGGTCCCCAGTGAAATCTGAGCTCTGAGGAAAGTCTGAGATTTGCTTAGAGTTCTTCATCTTAAGGAGTTCTCTTACATTGTAATACATTTTTTATGGCATTATAACTTCTTGTCTGGTCAAGACATTTGTGAGGCTTCTGATGCACGGGGAGGGCTGAGCTCAAGACCTTTTTCACCCACATCACAGATATATGGTTTTTCACCGATGTGGATTGTCTGATGTTGAAGAAGTGCTGAGCTCTGGTGAAAGCTTTTATCACAGACACCGTATTTATAATGCAGCTCCTCTGTCTGAGTTCTCATTTTCTGTTGGGCAACAAAGTCCATGCCCAGGAGGAAGCCACTCTCACATGCAGACCACTGATGTGGTTTCTCTTCCATGTGAATTCTCTGATGCACAATAAGGTCTGAACTACAGTTGAAACTTTTCTCATATTCCAGGCATTTAAAAGTGTGAGTGTGAGTTGCCTGGTGCCTGATTAGGTTGGCGCTCCGAGTAAAACTTCGCATACATTCTAAGCATTTATACGGCTTCTCACCTGTGTGGACTCTCTGGTGTACAATAAGGTCTGATTTCTGGCCAAAGCATTTCTCACAGGCACCACACTTATAGGGCTTCTCCCCAGTATGAACTCTTTTATGAACAATGAAGGCTGAACGGTGTCGGTAACTTTTCTCACACTTATTACATTTGTAGGGCCTTTCACCAGTATGAGTTCTCTGGTGGCTAATAAGATCTGATTTCCCACTAAAAGCTTTTTCACACTCCAGACACTTAAATGGTTTCTCACCTGTGTGAGTTCTTCGGTGTCTTATAAGGTTTGTACTTCGGCTGAAGCATTTGTCACACTCACTACATAGATACGGTTTCTCGCCTGTATGGCTTCGCTGGTGGACAAGCAGATCAGAGCTCTGACCAAAATTCTTGCCACAAATATCACATGTATAGAATTTTTTACCTGCATGTGTTCTCTGGTGTCCTGAAAGGGCTAAGTGGTGCCAAAAGCTCTTCTCACATTTGCTACATTTATAGGGTTTCTCATAATTGTGGATCCTCTGGTGTGAAATAAGATCTGAGCTTTGGATGAAGGTTTTCTCACACATATCACATCTATAAGGTTTCTCCCCTGTATGGGTTCTCTCACACATAATAAGAGCTAAGTTTTCACAGAAATTTTGCTCACGTTCAAGGCACTGGTATATATGATCATCTATTTGAGTAATCTCATGCACATGAATAAAAATCTTTTTACCCTTCTGAGGGCATACATGATATATTTTCCTTTTTTGAGTTCTCTGATTATACCTCTCTTCCGAAGTGTACATTTTCTATGGCTCTCTCCTAGGGAGTTTTCCACTGGTCTTCCTGACCCATCATTCTCTTCACAGTCATTCTCTCGATGAGAACTTGAAAGATACATCTGTTTTAGGCCTTTCAGTCATGAGCAGCTCCTCTCTGCAAGTTTCCAGCATCATATATACTAATTCTTTACTTGGTATCTCCAACCCTGTGAAACAAAGAAGAATTATTATTTATATTCCTTTAACTAAGAAAAAATGCTCAAAATTAAAATTGCTGCAAAAAAGACAGAATTTCTGCATCAAAGTCCACAAGTGCTCTAGGTTTTACAGGGGTTGAAAGCAGTTAGTTTTCCTCTTTACTAGTATAAAACCAGTCAGCAACACATACAGGGCAAGTACCAGAAAGAATTGTTTCTTTAATGAGCTCAGGTGATCTCAAAACCAGGATTCCTCCTCTTCCCTTGGTTCAACTGAATAATCAAGACGCCTAATAATTAGTATGCCTGCTCATGAAGAAAACAATCCAAAAGGGGCTATGAGTATCTGTGCAGTCCTTTCTGTAGTAAGGTTTGGAAGAAAATGGTTAATGATCATTAGAATTCCCAGTGCAAAGACAGAGAAAGTAAGTTTCTATGACTATCATCCTAGCTGTGTGATGTCAGGCAAGTTACTTAATCACTCTGTACGTAGTTTCCTCAACTATAAAATGGATTAATGATGGAAATTACCTCAGATCACTGAGTTGAATAATAAATTAATCACGATGTATCTCATGGTAAGTACTCTGTGTTAGCTATTATAATAACTATTATTATGGTAAAGGGGCCTAAGAGTCTGCTTTGATATGGTCTTTTGAGCACAAACCTTGCTCAAAAAGAAAAATCCCAACTTACTGCTGATAAAAAAAAAATAGGATGACTTTGCTTCCTATTTTACTGAGAAAATCTAAGGAAGCCAAAAACCAAAAACATAAAAAAAACACTTCCACATGCTCCCACCACATCAACCAACCTCTTCCAAGGTGGTCATGCACTCTCCATCTTTCCTTCTGTTACCATGGATAACAAACTGCCCCTGCTCAATCTAAGGACAACCTGTCCATTGGTGTACTGGATTCCACCCCTTTTTGCCACGAAGACATCACTCCTGCAATTCTATCCTCTCTCTCCTGCAATATCAATTTGTTCTTTCCTACTGGATCACACTAATCAGCAAACTAGCTGTTACGTCTCTCCTAAAACCAAAGCACTAGCAAGAAACTTCTCTCAACCACCTCACGCTCGAGCTATTGTCTCACTTCTGTTTCTCTTTACAGCAAAATTCCTCAAAAGAAATCAATCTGTTTATTGCCTTTAATTCTTATCTTCCAAGGTTTCTGAAACATACTCCAATCAAATACCCTCACCACTCCACCAAAACTGCTCCTATTAGAACCTAGCAGACCCTAGGAAATCTGACTCCTAGTTACCACTCCGACACACTTCCCTGCTCTTCTCGTGTGTACTGCAAGCTAGTCACCTTGGCCTCCTTGCTGTTGTTCAAACAAGCCAGGTCCATTCCCATTTCAAGGTCTTTGTACTTGTAGTCTCTCCCTGCTAAAGTGCTCTTCCTTTAGATCTTCAAGGCTCCCTCTCTCACCTCACTCAAATCTTTGGTAAACTGTCATAGTCTCAGTAAGGCCTGATTGACCATCCTATTTTAAATTATGACACACCTCCACCCCAGCTGGCCCACACATACAACACTCCTTCTCTCCTTTCCTGTTTTATTTTTCTCCATAGAATGTAAGCCCCAAAGGTCAAGGATTTTAGTTCATTTCATTTGCTGCTGTTTCCCTAGCACCTGGGACAGTGCCTGGCACAGAGGAGGTATGTTCACGTATAATGAGGTACTATGTAGCTGTAAAACTGGATGAAGATAACCTTTATGAATTGATGTGGAGCAATTTCTAGGATAAACCATAAATTTTAGAAAGCAGCGGTGTAAAAAAGTATGCTGCATTTTGTGTAAGAATTAAGTAGAAATAAGAAACTACACATATATCTATTCATTTGGCCAAAAAGAAACTCAGAAAAGAAGAAACTAATGAGTTTGGTTATCATCACAAGGTAGGTGTAAATGGGATCAAAAGGACTGGAAAATGAAATTGGTACCAAAGGGTGGATGGAAAGAGAGTCATACTTCTGTTAGTATATACATTTTTGTAAAACACACATTTTTACTTTTTAAACTGTTACATTTCACATATTCAACAAATACATAAATAAATAGAAAAGCTGGGGGAGAAAAAAATTAAAATGGAATACAAATAAAAACAAACAAGTCTGTATTTCAAATTAATAACAAAACCACCCAGGAGGGGGAAAAATAAATAACTTTATAATACAGTATTAGGATTATATAAACTCAAACTAAAGATAAAAAGGACTATAAACAATTACGGAACTCTAATTAGTAGGAGTTTTCCCCCAGAGTGGAAAAGGTTCGCTACTTAATGTATAGCCTAGGAATGAACAAATAAATAAATATAACGGCACCCAGATGCTTCACTGTCAGCGAAGGGGGTTACAAACACAGAAAAGGGAAAGGCTACAATGAACTCTGCACCTGTAGTGTTTAACTGGAATTAGAAGTATCAGTATGAGGTCAAGGTTTTTAAGTATATACAGAAAAAATAGAAATGTGTGTATGTGTGAAGGTGGGTGCTTTTTTTTCTACTAATGTCTGGCTGTGAGGTCACAGAAACGATGAAATCCCAGTAGTAATGAGCACACCAAGCACTTAGAGCATGGTTTCTAAACACCATTTCTCACTGAGAGGAATCAAGGCTCACTGGAGAAATGGCTAATTCCAGGGTTTAGAAAGTACAAGATGAACCTGGAGCATCTTGTTGTGTCAGAAAATAAGGAAGTGCTCAAAAAGTGGTGACAGGGCTTCCCTGGTGGCGCAGTGGTTGAGAGTCTGCCTGCCGATGCAGGGGACATGGGTTCATGCCCTGGTCTGGTAGGGTCCCACATGCCGCGGAGTGGCTGGGCCCGTGAGCCATTGGGCCTGTGCGTCCGGAGCACAGGGAGAGGCCACAGCAGTGAGAGGCCCGCGTACCGCAAAAAAAAAAAAAAAAAAAAAAAAAAGTGGTGACAATATGCCAAGAGGACCCAGGAGCCAGGCTGAAGGGGCTGCCACTATACAAATCAGGAACAAACAACATCAAAATAAATAATGATAGTGATAAATTAGTAACACAATAAGAATCCATGAATCCATACTCATTTAAAAAGTGAATAAATGGTCCGCCGCTGCCATATTGTCTGTGTGAAGAGAGGGGAGAGCGTCCGCCGCCACTGCAACTTCCACCACAGTTTGAAGAAAACAGTTCTGAAACAAGCTCTTACCCCCAGCTGCCTCTCAACACAGTGACTGTCATCTCTCCAAACGTCAAGTCCAGCTCTGTCCGCCAACCTGTCTGACATGTCGGGACCCGTGCCAAACAGGGCCAGAGTTTACACTGATGCTAATACGCACAGACCCCAAGAGTACTGGGATTACAAGTCACATGTGGTGGAATGGGGAAATCAAGATGACTACCAGCTGGTTAGAAAATTAGGCCGGGGTAAATACAGTGAAGTATTTGAAGTCATCAACATCACAAATAATGAAAAAGTTGTTGTTAAAATTCTCAAGCCAGTAAAGAAGAAGAAAATCAAGCGTGAAATAAAGATTTTGGAGAATCTGCGAAGCGGTCCCAACATCATCACACTGGCAGACATTGTAAAAGACCCTGTGTCACGAACACCTGCCTTGGTTTTTGAACACGTAAACAACAGATTTCAAGCAATTGTACCAGATGTTAACAGACTATGATATTTGATTTTACATGTATGAGATTCTGAAGGCCCTGGATTATTGTCACAGCATGGGGATTATGCACAGAGATGTAAAGCCCCATAATGTCATGATTGATCATGAGCACAGAAAGCTACAGCTAATAGACTGGGGTTTGGCTGAGTTTTACCATCCTGGCCAAGAACATAACATCCGAGTTGCTTCCCGATATTTCAAAGGTTCTGAGCTACTTGTAGACTATCAGATGTATGATTACAGTTTGGATATGTGGAACTTGGGTTGTATGGTGGCAAGTGTGATCTTCCAGAAGGAGCCATTTTTCCATGAACATGACAATTATGATCAGTTGATGAGGACAGCCAAGGTTCTGGGGACAGAAGATTTATATGACTATATTGACAAATACAACATGCAATTAGATCCACGTTTTAACGATATCTTGGGCAGACATTCCTGTAAGCGATGGGAACGCTTTGTCCACAGTGAAAACCAGCACCTTGTCAGCCCTGAGGCCTTGGATTTCTTGGACAAGCTGCTGTGGTACGACCACCAGTCATGGCTCACCGCAAGAGAGGCCATGGAGCACCCCTATTTTTACACTGTTGTGAAGGACCAGGCTCGAATGGGCTCATCTAGCATGCCAGGGGGCAGTATGCCTGTCAGCAGCACCAATATGATGTCAGGGATTTCTTCAGTGCCAACCCTTTCACCCCTTAGACCTCAGGCAGGCTCACCAGTGATTGCTGCTGCCAACCCCCTCGGGATGCCTGTTCCAGCTGCCGCTGGCGCTCGGCAGTAATGGCCCCTTCTGTCTCCTGATGCCTGAGCAGAGGTTGGGGATTCCACTCACTCCCTTGATGCAGCTTGCGCCTGGCGGGGAGGAGTGAAATACTTCCGAAGGACCGTGTCTGAACCGAAGCACCGTGTCTGAACCGTTGCTTGTAGATTTATAGTAGTTCATTCATAAAAAAAAAAAAAAATTACAACAGGCTGATATTCCTTTTTTTCTTTCTTTCTTTTTTTTTAACTCGCACTTTTCATAATTCAGGGGATTCCCTGAAAAATTATCTGCAGGTGGAATATTTCACGGACAAATTTTTTTTCTCCCCTTCCAAATTCAGTTCCTTATCACTGAAGAACAAAGATAAACCAGCCTCAATTCTGGCTGCTGCGTTTGGCTGGAGATTTCTTCCCATGCCCACCATTGCTCCCCTACCATTCCACATTTTGAGGGGTTTGTATTTCACGCTCTCCTCCAGAGATTACAAAAATGTAGCTTCTTGAAGCGAGGTGGGAAGGAAGGAAGAAGGAAGGACCCAACCTATAAGAGCAGTGTACTGCTAGTCACTTATATCACTTTACGCCAAAAGTGCTTCAGTGGGGTTATACTGGTGAATCTAGTGGAAATACGTCTTACACTGAAATACGTTACACTGAGATGCTGAAAATCTACCCAAAGTGCAGACGGGTCCTGAAAACGTCTGTTCAGTATGAATCATGTCTTATTGACCTAACCTAAATGCAACTCACTTGTAATTTAGTTTCAGTTCAGTTTAAAACTTTAATACCGTCCCTCCCAGGCTCCTTACCTCGGTCCTCTCCCCTTTCATCTCCCAACATGCTCTATAGCTGGTAGGAGGGGGAAGGCAAAATCTTTTTCAGTTTTCTTTGACTTGGTCCTTTTGAATTCAGTTAGTTACTGGGTATAATTACTTTTTACAAAAGAAATTGCTTTTTACAAAAGAAAAAAACATTGTCTATGTTGGTTTCATGATAGCAACTCTTGAAGAGCGAATGAGAGATGTGGCCACTGCATTTTATTTTAAGCTTTCTACCTTCTTTTCCTCCTACCTTCCCCTTCCCTCACATGCCATCCATTGAGCAGACCTGCCCCTCAGTCTTATAAATGTACCTGAGAGGTAGGAGCAGAGCCACTATCTCCAGTGAAACTGAAATGGTAGACCTGGAATTGTGGGAAAACTAAACTCTCTGGTTACAGCCCTGCCACCCCTTGCCGTCTGTATATATATAATACTTTGTCCTTCATATGTGAAAGATCCAGTGTTGGAATTCTTTGGTGTAAATAAACATTTGGTTTTATTTATCCAAAAAAAAAAAGTGAATAAATAGTGAGCGAGAAGGGAAAGTTTTTTCTTATATTAAAAAAGCCAACAATTAAATGTAGAATAAATGATGGAATTAAAAACATCACATGTCCAATGAAGAGTAACAACTGTTTCAGGCAAAAATATAGTGGATGAAAGTTTTATGAGAATCAGGATATTTACACAATCTGAATATATCTCCCCACTAGATATTTAATAATTACAAAGACAAAAAAAGTAACTTCACAGTATAGAAACCTGGAAGACACCACCTTAACCAAATGATCAGAGTTAACACCACCAGTAACAAGATATATAGTTGCCTCCTAATATGATGCAAAGAGAAGAAAAGAACATCACTTCTGTGCTATCTTGCCAAAAATGTATAACCTGAATCTAATTATGAGGAAACATCAGACAAACCCAAATTGAGGAAAATTCTGCCAAATAAATGGCCTAAACTTAAAAAAAAAAAAAAAGTCTAAAGACAAAGTCTGAGGATATGTTCCACAATAAAGACATGACAATTGGGCTTCCCTGGTGGCGCAGTGGTTGAGAGTCCGCCTGCCGATGCAGGGGACACGGGTTCGTGCCCCGATCTGGGAAAATCCCACGTGCCGCGGAGCGGCTGGGCCCGTGAGCCATGGCCGTTGGGCCTGCGCGCCCGGAGCCTGTGCTCCGCAACGGGAGAGGCCACAACAGTGAGAGGCCCACATACCGCAAAAAAAAAAAAAAAAAAAAAGACATGACAATTAAATGAAATGGGTGATAGTGGAATGGATCCTGGACAACAAAAAAACCTTATTTTTCTTTTCCTACAAAGGACGTTAGTGGAACAACTGGCTAAACTCCAATAATGTCTGGCGATCAGATAATAGTATTATATGAATGTTAATTTTTTGACTGTGATAACTGTAATGATAATATAAGAGAATAGCCTTGTATTCAGGGAATAAAACAATTGAGTATTTAGGACAGGCTTTCTCAACTAGAGTTCTGGCAAAGAACAAAGCCCTACAGAAAATGACTTGAGTAACTATTTTTTTCAATTCTCCCAAGGATGGCATGTAGCTAGTAGCACTGAACACACATGGGAGAGAAGTTAATTCATTGCATACCTATTACTTCAGGGCTTAGCATGTCTTAGGACTTTAGGGCTTAATTCTCATAGTTTGAGATGAGGTATTATATCTATAACTTACTCTCAAAAGGTTCAGAAAAAATGTACATACAGGTACATGTATGTATAGAGAAATTAGTATAGACAGACTCATAAAACATAGTAAAAGGTAAACATTTAGGGACTGTGGGTGAAGGGTGTATGCGTATTCTTTATATTATTTTACAACTTTTTTGTAAATCTGAAATTACTTCAAAATTTAAATGTATGTTATTTTGTTTTTTAAGAACATGGGAGCTGAGGGCTTCCCTGGTGGCCCAGTGGTTAAGAGTCCACCTGCCAATGCAGGGGACATGGGTTCGAGCCCTGGTCTGGGAGGATCCCACATGCCATGGAGCAGCTAAGCCTGTGCACCACAACTACTGAGCCTGTGCTCTAGAGCCTGCGAGCCACAACTACTGAGCCCGCATGCCACAACCACTGAAGCCTGCATGCCTAGAGCCTATGCTCCGCAACAGGAGAAGTCACTGCAATGAGAAGCCTGCGCACCACAATGAAGAGTAGACCCCGCTTGCTGCAGCTGGAGAGGGCCAGCGTGCAGCAACGAAGACCCAATGCAGCCAAAAATAAATAAATTTTAAAATATATATATATATATATATATATAAATTTAAAAAAAAAGAACATGGGAGCTGAGAGTTGTATATTGTGATAGTTAAAGCTGAATGTTCAAACTCTGGAATCAGATTTTGGCTCAAATTCCCACTGTGCTCTTTTGTAGCTATGAGAACTTGGGTAAGTTACTTCCTTCAGCTTCAAACTTCAATTTCGATAAAATAAGTAAGATACCATTACATGTCTTAAGGAGTTGCCATGGGAACTGAGACACTGTCAATAAAGGACATGGCTCAATGCCTGGGTCTCAAGAGATGCTCAATAAACAGTAGGTTCTATTATTTTCTTAATTCCATCTTCACAGTCACAAAAACACTAACATTTCTTGAGCTCATCCTCTGTGTCTGTCTCTTATGCAAAGCCTTGTTCAAAATCCATTTAAAATGGTTAACTAAATAATAATCAGTTAATGATTAATATGAAGATTAAGCAAAAACCAGAAAAACATTTATAGAGAAATGCTAGGAGGAAAAGGAAGACTTTAGAATCACAACTAAGTAAAGATATGCATCCATACAGACAAATAGCTACTCTAAGATGGTGGCTGTATGGGAGTTTTGTCTTTTAAAATGTGTATTACTGTTAAGGTCAAAAGGAGAGAGAGTAGAGTGAAAATAAATGATTCTGAGCATGGTCATAGCCTGGTAAATGAATTAGAACATTCCCTAATTTTATCAGCCGAGGGTATCATATTTGCCCTAAATAGCCAACCAACTGTAGGGCACCAAGGAAAGAAATTAAAAATAAGGAAAAAATTAAAAATAAGGAAGTCTTTTAGAGGTCAGCACCTAGAAAATAAAATACAGTCTGGCTGTCAAAATTTAAAGTAATCCATGACACTTCCCTAGTTCAAAATACTATAACTGCTTCCTACCACTCTAAGAATAAAACCTAAAGTTTTCACTGCGCTATATAATGCGGTACCTCCCCCTACCTTCAGCCTCACACAACACATCAGAATCTTTACACTTGCTCCTTCTGCCTAGAATGCTCTTCCCCCAAGTAGCTTGCTCCTTTATTTGATCAAGTCTCTGACTGAAAATTATTTCCTCAAAAAGAGGTACACCCTGATTACTTCATCTAAAATAGCTATGTCCCCTTAGCCTGTTTTACAATATTTCCCTTCATAGCACTTATCACCATCCAACTTTGTGGTATATATCTTATATTTGTTAACTTGTTTCTCTCTCCTACTAGAATATAACTTCCATTAGTGTTAGGACTTAGCCTTTTGTTCACTGCAATATTCCTAGCGTCTAGAATACATTTGTTGAATGAATGAAAAATATGAATATCAGAACCAAAAAAGAGCCATCATCCTCTAAGCCTCAGTAGCAATATAACAGGCTAGGCTAGTAGCCCTGGCTGGTGCATCTGGCAAACCCAAATATATACTTCAAGTCTTAGCTTCAGGGTACCCTTCGCTAAGAGGTTTCTCTTACCTCTTCCTAGGAAAAGACTGGTTCTCTCTTCCATGGCTAGGGTCAGAGTGCACAGAATAGGCAAAGAGGCTGAGTACAGAACTTCAAAGCCCAAGGCTATCCTGACAGGCAGATAAAGTGTTATCTGAAAAACTAGATAATGCTTACTGTATCAGGTCCCAGGCTAGGG
Source organism: Hyperoodon ampullatus (assembly GCF_949752795.1). Taxonomy (NCBI): domain Eukaryota; kingdom Metazoa; phylum Chordata; class Mammalia; order Artiodactyla; family Ziphiidae; genus Hyperoodon; species Hyperoodon ampullatus. The sequence goes on along the minus strand of NC_136923.1, from coordinate 84,551,236 downwards.
ATTACCTCATTTATTTTTCATTGATTACATGGATTATCTCATTTAATCTTCCCAAGGTTGTAAAATAGGTATGAATACCAATGTTTGCGCCTTACAGATAGAAAACCTGATGCTTAGGGCAGTTAAATAACTACGAAAGAACTCACAGCTAGTAAGTAGCAGAGCCAGTATCTAAATCTCCATCTTCTGACTCCAGGGCCTGCTTAAGCATTGGGAATACTGCCTTTTGGGGGCTGCAAATCAATCACAAAGGAATTACTAAAAGCCTATTGTAAATAAGCCTGTTGAAAAGGAGTAGAAAATACACTTAAATTGGTAGGACAGCACTGGGTTTTAGCACTCTGCTATCTCAGGAGCTAAGAAAGGGTCATGTATCTTTTTTTGCATGTATCTTCTCCCATTCCTCTTTGTCTCCCCCAGTTTCCCTCTCCTCTGGCCTCAAAAATCCACTGTTTATATAGAAACATACACCCTGGTATGTTACTTACCATAACAACAAAGACTCAAGGCTATCTTCCTTTTGGCTCCAAAAGGTCTCTAGTCCATAACTATTCACAACACCCAATTCTTCCCTCTCCTAGAGGAAAAAAAATCAACGATGTAGAAATTTATAATTTTTGTGAAATTTGTAACTTTTCTGAGGCTTCAACATCTAAAAATTGGTTCCATTTACTCCCCAGTCTGGTCAGTATCTTTCAACCGTAACTTACCTCTTCCCACCTTTCCTTACATTCTCTTTTCTCTTGCAAGAAGCACCTGCCACTGGTAGCCATCAGTTCCTTCCCAAACAGCTCTAGACAAAACATCGAGAATCCTTCTGGGTAACGACTAACCTTAACTTCATAATAAAGCCCTGAGTCCTGTTCTACTTGTTTCAATTTTTACCTCAACTTCTGAGATCAATGACCCATTCTTCTACCACTATAAATCTCAAGATGCAGTTGATAAGTGCATATGATACAAAGCTATATATAATGCCGGTTTCCAAAAATGGTTATGGAATGATTAAACAAACCAGATTTTTCTGCATACAGATTCGATGCAACATGACGAATCTCTGCCTTAAAGATAGGGGTGGGCGGTGGGTGGAGAACATTCAACGTCCTTGGGTTTTTTTCCCCCCAAAGTGAAAGATACACTTAGATCACTTAGGAAAGTGCCTGGCAGTGTTTACTATTATCTCCAGGAACGATAGTACTAAGCTTCTCTTCCTTCAACTTTTCATTGACCTCCTTTCAGTCGCCGTCAGGGGGGTCCCAGACCTTGCTCTGTTGCGAGGACCAGAGGCTGCTCCTACCAGGCGGAGGCCGAGGGGGTCTCCGGTCCCGCAGAACCCCTCCCCCGATCCCTGGGCCCCGCAGGCCATGCCCCTCCCAGGCCCCGCGGGCCGCGCTTACCACGGCAGCAGCCGGCGCCGCCTCCGCCTGGGACGGCACTTCCGGTTACTCTCCGGACACTCGGGTTTGGGTTTCCCGGCGGCCGCAGGCTCCGGGCGGTAAACCTAAGGGCCCACCTTCGGGAAAAGAAGGAAAGCCAACCTGGGAGGCCGACGAGAACCAGAAGCAGCCCTCTCTGCGTGGCTCGGCGAGGGCAGTTGGGGCCAGGCCATCCAGGGGGCTCTTTAAGGGCCGACAAGGCCGGCTACCCGAGCCCTTTCAGCCTGGCTGGGAAGCGGCCGGCGCAGCCCCGCCCCCTAGAATCACATGATCACCCCCTGTTCAACCACTGGGGCGGTCCACCCCCCCGGCCTCTGGGCCAATAGGGGCCGAGCCTCTGGACCGGGGGCGGGGCCCTGGGGCGCCTGCGCTCCGGGGCCCTTGGTGTTTCGGGGCGGAGCGGTCGACGACTTTATTTAGGGATCCTTTCTGATGCTACTGACGTCTGGGGGTGACGAGAGGACCCCACTACCACGTTGTCTAAGAAGAAGCAGCCCTCTTTATCTTACAGTTTCCGACTTAAGTTCTCTTTCCTGAAGGCTGTTAAAAGAGGACTCGAGGCAGGAGTAGCGTCCGAAGAGATGGATGCCACCGACCCTGTGGAAAACACCCCGAAGGATCTGGAAGAAATGGAGGATACCAAAACACGGTGGAAGCGCTCCGTCACCCAAGATGTGGCCAGAGAGATGAATGAAATGCTTTAAAGGGGGGATAGTGTTGGCTTTGTGTGGGTAGAGAAAACTGCAGAGGAGGATAGGACTGCTCTGATTGTAGGAGGTTTCCCAGTCCTTCCTGATTGTTTATGGGCTGGAATCAACTTAAGTAATCACCTATGTTTGGGTTGGAGCAGAAATGAGATTTCCTTCAGAGAGAAGTAAATATACCTATATCTACATCTCCCCTTGCTCAATTGTTCAATGAAAAAAAAGTTTCCTAAAATCCCTCAGAAATCAAAGGGGAAGGATTAGTACTAGGAATATAGAGGACAAAAGGCTGGGTAATGAGACTAAGAACTTGGATTGGGAGAAAAATACTGAGTTTAGGGAGTGGTGAGAGCATCATCAGGGTCATAACAGTCGTTTATTCAAGATTAACTAATCATGTTCCTAATTCTGGAATTCTTCCTCAGAGGAGTTGCAGTTTAGTTTCATGTTTGTTTTTAATGAAAACTTCCAAGTAAGGCCCAAATATTCTATCCAGAGCCTTCTTAATATTTGAAATAAATTTTAATAATTTTAGAGTATGTGATATGTTCCAGACATTGTTCTCATCGTTTTACACGTATTATCCCTTTAACTTGTAACAAAAATTCTATGAGTGATGAATTGGGAGATTGGGATTGACATATATACACTAATATGTATAAAATGGATAACTCATAAGAACCTGATATATAAAAAAATAAATAAAATAAAATTCAAAAAAAATTCTATGAGATGTTTATTTATTTTTATCTTAGGAGAAAACTGGTGCAGGAAGAGATTGAGTACCTTGCCCAAAATCACACATTTAGTAACCAGTGAAGCTGAAATATGAACATTCATACCAGAGCCTGTGCTTGCCATCATTGTACTTATAGGACTGTATCAATAGTGGTGACTGTATAGTGGAAAAGTACTGAGTTCTGATTCCTGCACTGTATATAGGAAGGTCTCAATAACTGTTGAATTGAACTCCAGCTTTTTCTTTAAAGGTACATTGACCCAAGCAAAGAGCTCATTTTATTCATGGTTTCATTCACTCAACACATGTTTATTGAGCACTTCCAATTCACCTGACACGATGCTGAGTATTAGGAAGTTAAAGGCAGGAAAGACTCAGTCCCATTCCTCTAACGGTTCACAGCCTACTATGGAGAGAGCAAGTGGTGTGATAGAGGTAGAAGTTACATAAGGTAGTGTGGGAGCAGAGAGAAGGAGCACTTGTTTGAGAAAGGGTCAGAAATGACTGTAGAGCATGGGGCATGAGGTGAGGCTTGGAATGGAAGCAAGGAGTTGAAGATGGGACTGGAATGGAAGATGGGAAATAGGTCAGAGATGTTTTAATGTGATTTCAGTTAATGGACTTTATCTTGTAAGAAATGGGAATCCATTCATGGGGTAGCTCAATTATCCCCAACCTTAAAATCTTTAGAAGGATGATTTTATTTTAGTTTTACATATAGAGAGAAGCAAAACAGGAAGCCTGGAGACAAGGATAAAGAATAAGGTAGAGTAGCCAGAAAATTAGGAAAATGAAAAAAAATGGGTCATGGCAACCAAGGGAGGAGAGGTTCAATTAAAAGGTTATTGAGGGCTTCCCGGGTGGCACAGTGGTTGGGGTCCGCCTGCCGATGCAGGGGACACGGGTTCGTGCCCCGGTCCGGGAAGATCCCACATGCCGCGGAGCGGCTGGGCCCGTGAGCCATGGCCGCTGAGCCTGCGTGTCTGGAGCCTGTGCTCCACAACGGGAGAGGCCACAGCAGTGAGAGGCCCGCGTACCAGGAAAAAAAAAAAAAAAAAAAAAAAAAAAGGTTATTGGGAGCAATGTCAAATAAAGAGATCAGATGAGGTAGCACCAAAGAACATTGGATAAAGTTTACATGAGAATTACTATGTTCTAAGTGCTGTTATAGGCACTTTATAGTATTAGCTCACTTGATCATCCAACAACACCATGTGCTTTAATTCTCACAATAACCCCATATTATAGATGAGAAAGGTGAGGTACAAGGAGGATAAGTAATTTGGGCAAAATCATGCAGCTGTTAAGAGGCAGAATGGGGATTTAAACACTGGGAGTCTGGCTTCTGAGTCTGTGCTTGTTACCACTACCCTATCCTGCCTCTCTAAAGAGGTCCTGCGGAGTTTAGAAAATAAAGAGGTTTTCTTTCTCTAGTAAGGGCAGCTTCTGTGGGGTGTGGTGGAAAGGGAAGTAGGGAATGCAGGTAGCATCATCTTTTCTTTCAGAAGCTTGGCTATGAAGAAGAACAAAGAAAGGCCATCTCTAGCATGGAACACAGGACTTAAACAGTGAGCAGGACCTAGGGCTTCAGGGTGGGGGAGATTTTAATATGTTGCTAAAGGAAACAAGTTCATAGGATGAGGATTCAGGAAAGGGGTATTTGATGTAGAGAGGCCACTTAGGAGACAGGAGAGGCTGAGGTCTGCAGTACGAAGAGGAAGTAATGTTGAATGGGAGAAGGAATCTGAGATCAGAGCAGGAAAATATATCTGTGTTGCTTTGGTCTTGTTCAGAAACCCTTACTTTTAGAATTGGAGGGAGGAACCTCAACTGGCCATAGATACTCTATTCATCAGGCTCCCATCTGTTCTATTAGTCATTCGCCAGAACCCTGATTCAGAGGAATTTTTCTCACAAGAAATAATCTTCTGTCTGATTGAATTCAAAGATAAAAATCAGTAATATATTTTTAGAAAATAAATCACCATGTTCATGTTTCAGCAATTCCAGTAGGATAGCACTGCTGTTCTTCACCTCCTGATTTCCCAGGGTATCTCAGATTTTCCCACTGAAGTATAACCAAGCAAGAGGAGAATGGACAAATACCTCAAAGTGGCTTCTCACAGTTGGAAAGTTAATTTGGGTGTCTCATTTTATCTTTAAAACTCATTCAATTTGCATTCGACCCTGTGATCTAGTTGGGCACTGGAAATAGAAAATTTAAAAAAAATTGGTTCCTATCATTAATAAATCATAGTTGAAAAATGAAATAGATATTTGCCTAGTTCAGAGGTGGCAAATCTATGCAGTAAATTACCAGCTTCTTCCCCCATATCCATGGCACTAACACCAATCAGTTGTGAATTTTCTTTTCCACTTTACAAAAACTTAAGCTCAGGTACCTTCTCAATACAATATCCACTGTCAGTCAATCAGGATGGATTGTGCTTTGCTACACCTGGGCACGAAAAAAGTTTAATTCAATAGCATAGGAACTAGAGGAAAGATCTGTACAAAGTACCATAAGAATGTTGAAGGAAGTGGGTTATTCTGTCTGGAGAGATCAGAGGAGACTTTACAAAAAGAGATAGGCAGTCTACAGCTGTTATGATTGCTTTGTTCCACAACTCTTCAGAGAGCCAGGTTTCTTCCAGTTCATTGTCCCCTATTCCTTGGAATGTTGCCTTTATCTGGTAGGTAGAATTCTAACCATCACTTTCACATTTTAGACAGAAAGATGGAGGAAGAGACAAAGAAGAAAAGGCAAAGGGCATGTGCCAGCTTTTAGTAAAGGAAGTTTCCAAGAAGCTGCCACACAATCATTCCACCTGCATCTCATTGGCCAGACCTCAGTCACACTGTCACATGGAGTAGCAAGTACTAATCCTATGGATGAAGGTGAATATGGATATTACATGGGAATCTGGGATGCGAGGAAGGAAGAAGGGAAGTTGCTTTGTTAAATACTGGATTAAATCAAGTGGTCTATTATTCATTTTCTGCATCACTCTTGTAGCTATAACATCCCTCCCCCATAACATGCATGTTCATCTTCTTCCATAGGAATAGAACCCAATATTTTTGGAAAGCATATGGACAGCAGAATAAAAATTAACTCCTTTGCAGCTACAGAGCATAATGAGACAATGATAGTCACTAAATAAGAAGGGTAACAAAGGTAAGGAAATCTGGAGAGAATCAGCTTGAAGAAACAAAAAATGAAGTTGGTAGTATGGAGGGCCCAGTAGGTAAAGAGGGAGTGAATTATGTGAAGAGGGCAGAATTTCGTTTGGGAAATCTGATGAAAAGCCACCAGGGATTTGGCCATATCTGAAGTCTCCTTTTAAAAGAGCTCAAGTGGAGGGAGCTAGCTCAAGTCTGGAGGGGAGAAATAGCAGAGGGAAATTTCTGAGTGTGTCTTGTTTTATCCTGTTAGTGGCTCCATTCCTTCCTTACCAGAACATGTTTCTCTCCCAAGGAGAACTCAAGGAACTAAGTTGAGTTTCTGTCTTGTCCTCAACCTCGTGGCTCCCCTCCTGCTGAAATAGACTTCTATCTCCCCTTACTGGGTACAAATCTTGTTCTTAGACACTGACATTTAGCAGTGTCTGGGACATCTGTTTTGAACATGATCTTTGGCTTTCCCCTGGTAAGCAGGATCACTTATCCTTTGCAACCGGGATGGCTAGAGAGAGAGTGGTTACTTTGTCGCAGGCTAGGTCTTTATTAGGTGGGTATTACTGACTCAAGCCTATATACACAGATGCTTTGATTGCCCTAATTTTCAAAAAAAAGTTCTCCTCCTATACTTGAGGAGGTCTATCGTAAATCTCAAGTATAATCTTCTGCCTCAAGTGTCTTCAGGCTGTTTTTCTAACTTAAAATTTTTTCAAGAAATGGTTGTCACGGTTTTTTTTTTTTTTGGCATGAGTTTTGATTTAAACAAAACAGAACAAAACAAAACCGAGATGAGCACCTTGCATCAGTCCTCCAGGTAGCCCCCAGACAGGTTAGAACAGACCTATACGATAATTTGAGAACAAGGACTGTTCTGCTTTCTTTGGAATCAGGCACCAGGCTCCCACACTGGGAACACACACTTCTGTCTTTAAGTCTGCTGCTGAGCCAGAGGGGGAGTGGGGCAAGAGCAAGTAAACATGTCACAAAGATTCCTACCATTTTTTGGTTGACTTTTTCTTGATTCAGCTTTCATTGGTTGCTGTAAACTTTGGACTACCTTCCAGAATTCTCATGAAATTAACTTTCACATTTTCTGCTTGTTTTTAAATGTTTTTGTCAAGGGACAGGAACTTAGAGCTGCCTGCTCTGCTTTCTTGCCCCAAATGTTTTTATAGAGCATCTCAAACTCTTCCAAAGAAATTCTGCAATATTAATTCACAAAACACGTGAACATAATTGAAGAATCCCTCCCCTCCTGCAGGCTGAGGGACAATATCTTTAGGTTAATAAAAACTTTTGTGGTTTTGTTGATGTGCTGTTGATATTGATGTCTGCTGATGTGTTTAAGACAACAGAAACCTTCAAAACAAATATAGAAGAACCTTTGGAATTTGGGGGATAAAGGAAGAAAAAAGAAAAAGAAAAATCAGGTAAAACATAGTAGAGAAATAAGTTAGGATTCAACAGGTTGTTTTGTAAGCTAATACATGGCTCTTCTTTTTAGAGAACAATTATGTATTAACTCAACATCAGCCTAGCCAATAATCTAGGTACCCAGCCTGAACACAATTGGGGCAAACAGTTTTAATTTACGCATTCAGCTAATATGTATCAGACACTAACCGAGGGGCTATGCATGTGATGGACATCATGCCCCAAAATTGCTCTGAATGAAAGAAGTGGCAGTTCTCAAGACAGACATGACTCTAGAATCCTTTGTATTCCCTGAAAGGGGTGTGAGTCCATTCTTTATGGCTCCTGTAACAAATTACCATGTACTTAGTGGATTAAACAATACAAATTTCTTATCTTGCAGTTCTGTAGTTCAGAAGTCTAATTCAGGGCACACTGGGTTAAAATCACGGTGTTTTCAGTGCTGCGTTCCTTTCTGGAGAATCTGCTTCCTCGCTCTTTCCAGCTTCTAGGTTTCCTGCAGCTTTTGGCTCATAGCCTTCTTCTTCCATCTCCAAAGCCTGCAATGAAGGACCAATTTCTTCTTATGTTACATCTCTCCAAGCCTTCTGTCATTGCAAAACTCTGACTACAGCCAGAGTCAGGGTCTCCACTCTTAAGGACTCATGTGATTAGATTGGGCTCACCCAGATGATCTCCCCATCTCAAGGCTGTAAACTTGATCACATCTGCAAAGTCCTTTTCGCCATCATGGTAATATATTCACGGGTTCCCCCTGTACTGATTGTTCATGTCAGGGGAGGACTCTAACGACTTGGAGGCTAGCAAAGATCATCATTATTTCCAACCACCAGAAATAGAAGTCCAAACAAGTCTGCTCACTGCATCTTGCTATCAGAGTCACCAGGGAAAACACAACACAGTCAAGCACAGAATGGAACAACACTTTACTTACATAGCGAAGAGACAGAGCAAGGTCAGCTTTAATATGAGTGTCAGTCCCCCATGTCTAGCAGGTCCCCACAGCAGCTATGCACACCCCTCTCATGCCACAGTAGGAGGACCACAACCCCCTTCCCGTGGGGTCTGAAATACTGGAAGCTGGGAGCATGCCTGAGGGTCACTGATGCATGTGCTTAAGCAGAACAAAGGAATACACATTATGAAACAGGGAAATAGATTCCCACATAAGGCAATAAGCCTGGCACAGACTGTGTGGGCTCTTTATCTCTTGGTAAGGATGTGTTCCAGGCACAAGGCCCATTCTTATCTGACCAAGCAGGGGCTGAAAGACTGTGCACACGAGACTGCCTTTCTCAAGAATCCACCCCAAATCTACTGAAACAATAGATAAAGCATATCAAATCTGGTAGGACCCTAGTCTACCTCAAATTTGGAAGCATAACTGGGTCCAGTGGGTTCCCTGAACAACCCGTGCAGATGCAGTTCACTGGCAGATACTTTCTGTCCTTTCGAGAGAGCACTTTACCAGGTTCACTAAGAGGACTACACACAGGAGTATGACCAGGCCTCCCTGGAGCCTGGTCCTCAACTAGGAACCCCAAATGCCAGGGCTGAGCCAGCTGAAGAGGTCAAAGAATGAGTCTAGGAATGACACCTAAAACACGAGCAAAAAAAAAAAAAGCAAAAGTAAACCCTACAGAATTCAAACCTGCCAGTCCACAACCACAAAAATAATTCCAAGAAATAAATGTCTTTATGTGCGGGGAAAAAAGAGCTAGGGCAAGGTTGAAGATAAGGCTCATCTCCTACGTGAGGCCGCTCCTTCAAGACTAGGAAAGGGCTGTTTTATGTAATAGATAGAAAAAACACAGAGTAGCAAGATGAGGAAACAGAGGAATATGTTCTAAAGGAGAAAACAAGATAAAACCTCGGGTCGGGGCAGGGGGACCCAGTAAAAAGGAGATAAGTAATTTACCTGATAAAGAGTTTAAAGTAATAGTCATAAAGATGATCAGCAAACTTGGGAGAAGAATGGATGAACACAATGAAAACCTCAACAAAGACATAGAAAATATAAGAAAGTACCAAACAGAAGTCATAGAGCTGAAGAATGCAATAACTGAACCGAAAAAGACCCTAGAGGCATTCCACAGCAGATTCTTTTTCTGGAGCTCATAGTCCTTTGCTCCCTCTGGTGTTTATCTGTGGTGTTGCAGGTTCTGTGGAGCTGCAACAAGCTGCCAAACTCTCCGGTGTTCTCTGTGGCCCCAGGCCTCCGAAGTATGATGGTCCCTTGTCAGTGCTCGTAATCACGTGAGACAGAAAGTAGTCCCTTGGGCAGCCTCCCCTGCAACCCCCGAAAACCAAAATGTTGGGCATATGTTCCATTCTTTCCTTTCCTTCCCAAGAGGGAAACAATAATTTGGGCATTTTCTCCTGATCTTACTGGGCTCTGTCAGCTTGGAGGAAAGTCTACAGTGGGTAGAATGCAATGGTTTTATTTATTCGTTTCAATGTAGCCATTCTTGGCTTTGCAGTACTTGGGGTACTGCAACTTCTCAACTGGTTTCTGGGGCTCTCATAAAAGCTTTTTGGACCATATATTGATGTTAAGTTGGTGTCTCTGTCAGGGAACAAGGCTTTCTATTTTGCCATCTTGCTGATGTCACCCCTTGCCAGCATTATAATTTAAAGCTCTAGAATTTATATTTGCTATTCATTTGAGGAGGCTGCTTCTGATGGTAATATAATCGGGGGAGGTTTTGTTACTTTCTTCTATATGGATTTCATTTTAAGCAATAAGTTAGTGCTCTTTAGTATTCAAACATTTCTAACTCTTGACTATGCCTCCATCAGTTCCTTTCTGCTGATTATCAGGGATGGTCATCTGACTGAACACTGGCATGTTCATTGACAATTGTGATAACTTCTATCTACAGGAGAGGAGGTTGGGTGTGGGATCCACAATGAAAAACTGAACACATACTACATGAGAAGTTTTTAGCTATTACTTCAAGATTTATAGGAAAGAAAAGATTCAAGAAGTCCAATTCATCAAAAGCTGGAAATATAAAAAGAAATCCATAGCCAGTTACATCATAGTGAAACTGTAAAAGAAAAAGACGAGAGCAAGAAGAAGGAGGAGGAGGAGGGGGGAGGGGGATGAGGGGAGAGGGGGAGGGGGAGAAAGAAAGGATCACAATGGCCCTAGAGACCAATGATAATCCTCAAAAAATAGAAAAGAGATTGCCTGCAAAGGCGACGCTGTTAGCTACAGAATAGCTTATTAGAATTTTCAAATTGAAGAAATAAAATTACTCTTCAACTAAAATTTTATTTAGTGAATCTATTTTTGAAAAACATTAGTGACATAAAGATACCAGAAGACAAAAGAAAATTTGAGAGTTTATCCCACAAGTGATCCTCAATAAAGGAGATCTCAAGAATATACTATAGAAAGAAGGAAATTTTCACAGATATATTCTTAAGCAAATATTTTCAGAGACATTGTTCTGGACTTTTTGGACCAATCAGTAAACAAAAATGACAAAGAATTTACATTCTATTAGATTTGCAATGCAAATCATGGTGAGAAAACGCATAGACAAGTATCAAGGAGAACTGCCTATTGCTGGTTGTTCAACCCAAGTGTAGTGCAGAAGGCATCCACTTAATTAAGAAGGGGGCTGCAAGCACAGTGTCGGAGCCCCAGTGAGATGAAGAGGGTAGCTCAGCATGAGGTGTTGGAGCCTAATTAGCAGGAGGGATGTGTCTGTGGGAAGCAGGAGCCCAGCCAGTGGCGTCAGACCCTGAGCAGGGTGAGGAGAGCATCCGTACAGTACAAAGAAATGGCAACGGAAATAGAATTTATGAAAAGGATTTTGGAGTGAGCTGTTGGTATGCTATTATTTCTGCACATTCCCTACACATGATGCAGATTGCGGTGTCTCTGCCCTTTTACTAAATCTGCACAAGAGAGGTGTCAGCAAGGCCAGTCAATGGCATCAAAATATGGGAGACATGGTGGAGAGGGGCATGGGTAATATAAAGGCAAGAGATGGGCAGCTTGACTGCCTGAAGTTGCTCTTTTCTTGGGATTGGCCTGTAGTTCCAGAGCTTATCAGGGACAACCAGGCATGGGCATTTCCCACAAAACATGTGTGGGAAGCAGGAGAGAGGGAGCAATGTCAAGGGACCAACTTAAAGCCAGTACAAGTGGGCTGAGTGGAGAAAAGAAAGCAGCTTAGGAACAAAGAAGCAGGAGAAACTTTGAGTTTCACAGCTGCTGAAAAGGAAGTCACAAGGAAGGAAGTGGAGGAGAATACGTCATCATCAGGGGAAATGCAAAAGAGAACCCACAATCTTGTGTGTTGCTCAAAGAAGAATTATTCATATTTAAAATCTGAACAACCAGAGACGGTCACACTAATGGCATCACCATTTAAGTAAGAATTTTATTGTACCCCCGTCCCCTTAATCTCACCTCTCTCTGCCTTAATTCATCCCTCCACTACACTCAAACTTGATAGGGTCAAAGCCTTAGTTAACAAGATGGCAGGGGAAGGGTAGGAGTTCAGGGAAGCAAAGAGAGATGAAATATTTTCCCTAGCAGTTATTCAAGTAGCCATGACTCAACATCCCCAGTGGGTGAAGGGAGAAGTTTTATCTTTATGTCAAGTTTGCATTTTAGAGTGTTACATGGAGCTTAGCACTTTAATTTTGGGACTGAGATGGTATTAGTCAGGATAAGTCATAAAACTTCATATGGAGGTAGGAAAAGAATGCATCCAGTGAATAAAAATAAAATGATAATGGAAGACCTAAATATATCTTCTGTATTATTCTATCCCAGAGATTGGTCATTTTCATGTCACAGAATTTGGAGAGGTCCAATTGATAAAGTTATATGGCTATCCATTAATCAGTTTTGTTATTATTACTATCATACCAAAAAATGACATCTCAGATATCTAAGAGGCAGTGCTCCATTTGGGTTATTCTAAACACATGGCAGATACAACAATGTTTATAATGTAAAGCTACTTGACATTTTCAATTTCTGAGTATTGGTGTAAATATAATTTTTGTTTAGAGATGGCAAATAAAATAAAAAGCCATGAATTTCATGTGTCCCAACTACTTGCACTTTTGGAATAATATCTTGTTCTAGCCAATAACTCCCACTTATTTGTCTTTAACATGCCACAACATAAAAACTGTTTAAAACCAGAGCAGAAAGTAGATAATTCCCGGTCTATTGTCAGCTGTTCCCTATTCGCATTTGTGCTATATATTTTGAGACACAAATGTGTATTTTTTCTCATCTTATGTCCCTATTCAAATTTAAATAGAGATGTGTAGCAATGTAGAAAGTAGTTATAGCCAGGATCCCCACAACCATCACCCCAAAGATCTAAGAGGGTCTGAAAATGATCTGAAGAGAAATGTAGCATGGAAGAAGAGGTTTTGTAAAAGAAGCATAATGGACTAGACTTTGAAACAAGAGTGAAAGAACTTCCCTAATTAAGAGAAAATGATTCACCCAATTATGGAGGAAGAGAAGAACATCCCAAGTACCTACAAGCATTTTGACATGCAGACCCGTTACCGGCATTGACCAAGACAAATGACAAGAGTTCACCAACGAAAGAGTTCATTAGAAAAGATACTCTTAACATTAGAAAAACTCCTGAGACTATGGCATAAATCATCCCATGACATGGATGCTACAGAGCTTCCAGGTAAAGGAACCAGGTAGGTAGAAACAGAAACAGGGTTAGCATTACTTTCCTCCCTCTTTTCCTGGGACCTGCATTGGATCCTGTAAGCTTGGCAAGAACCTGAGTGAATAAGAAGATAACAAATGACTACCTTCAGAATCAGGACTCAGAGTCAGGAATTTCTTTAGGCAATATAAATATTGGGTTGGCCAAAAAGTTCATTTGGTTTTCCGTAAGATGTCTCTAGTAGCGCTTAGTTGTCTTTAACTTCATTCGAAACAATTTTGTTAGATTGTATTGTGACAGTTGTCTTATCAGTGTGCATTTAAAGAAAAACTAATCAAAACTGGTGAATTTTTGTATAGCCATTTTAATAATAAAGATAGAAGAAAAAAAGCAATATTTTTGGCATATTATGCTTTATTATTTCAAGAAAGGGAAAAACGCAACTGAAACACGCAAAAAAGATTTGTGCAGTGTATGAAGAAGGTGCTGTGACTGATCGAGCATGTCAAAAGTGGGTTGCGAAGCTTCGTGCTGGAGATTTCTCACTGAATGATGCTCCACAGTCGGGTAGACCAGTTGAAGTTGATAGCAGTCAAACTGAGACATTAATTGAGAACAATCAACATTACACAACTCAGGAGATAGCCGACATACTCAAAATATCCAAATCAAGTGCTGAAAATCATTTGCACCAGCTTGGTTATGTCCATCGCTTTGACGTTTGGGTTCTACATAAGTTAAGTGGAAAATAACCTTCTTGACCATATTTCCTCATGCAAGTCTCTACTTAAACGTAACAAAAACGTTCTGTTTTTCAAACAAATTGTCACAGGTGATGAAAAGTGGATACTGTACAATAATGTGGAACGGAAGTGATCATGGGGCAAGCGAAATGAACCACCACCAACCACACCAAAGGCTGGTCTTCATCCAAAGAAGGTGATGTTGTGTATATGGTGGGATTGGAAGGGAGTCCTCTATTATGAGCTCCTTCCAGAAAACCAAATGATTAATTCCAACAAGTACTGCTCCCAGTTAGACCAACTGAAAGAAGCATTCGATGGAAAGCATCCAGTATTAGTCAACAGAAAATGCGTAATCTGCCATCAGGATAACACAAGACTGCATGTTTCTTTGATGACCAGGCAAAAACTGTTACAGCTTGGCTAGGAAGTTCTGATGCATCCTCATATTCACCAGACATTACACGTTTGGGTTTCCATTTATTCCTTTACAAAATTTTCTTAAGGGAAAAAATTTCAATTCCCTGGAAGATTGTAAAAGGCACCTGGAACAGTTCTTTGCTCAAAAAGATAAAAAATTTTGGGAAGATGGAATTATGAAGTTGCCTGGAAAATGGCAGAAGGTAGTGGAATAAAACAGTGAATACGTTGTTCAATAAAGTTCTTGGTGAAAATGAAAAATGTGTCTTTTATTTTTACTTAAAGACCAAAGGAAATGTTTGGCCAACTCAATAATTAGTCTATGAATATGTCAGGTTTTGGAGTGTAGCTCCACTGGCTGCACTTCCTTATGGATAGAGTGACTGCTAGATGGAAGATATTAATGAAAGATGGGGCACATTCATACTGAATACTGTAACAGCAAAAACCATAAGATGGTTACTGAAAAGGAGTCATGGATTCCAGAAAAAACAGTCAAGATCATATAAGAATGGAAGTATCAAGAACTGGCCTTAGAGAATGAAGATGAGGAGAAATCACGGATGTGTGAACCAGGCATGGAAGTGGGAATTCCTCTATGAGAAAAAGTGTATGGCCTTTCTAATTGAGGGGGCTTTAAAATACTCATGAAGGGAAGTAGTGACAGCAAAGGCTGAGAACTTGGAGTTGAAAATATAAAAAATCTGAGCGTGTTATGGGCTGAATTTTGTCCCTCCAAATTCATATGTTGAAAGCCTAGCATGTGGTACCTCAGAACAGGACTGTATTTGGAGACAGGGCCTTTAAGGAGGTGGTTAGATTACAATGAGGTCATTAGAGTGGGCCCTAATCCAAACTGACTGGTGTCCTTATAAGAAGGGACAATTAGGACACAAAGAGAGAGATACTGGACATGTGCCCAGAGGAAAGGCCATGTGAGGACACAGCAAGAAGGTGACCATCTGCAAGTCAAGGGGCCTGAGAAGAAACCAGACCTGCCGACACCTTGATTTTGAACTTGTAGCCTCTGAACTGTGAGAAAAATTTCTGTTGTTTAAGCTACCCAGTCTGTGGTAGGTATTTTGTTATGGCATCTCTAGCAAATTAATACAGAGCAGAAGGGTTACACTATCAAAATGAAATATTTAAGAGGCTGTTTTTAGCTGAGAGAATGAGGAAGTTTGAGAGTATGGGAACGGGGCCTTTGTTTGTCCTGTCAGCTCCTGAGGTCAGGGTTGCCCAATTGCCTCTGACTCCCCAAGCCTGGCACAGAACACGTCCTCAATAATTATGAGTAGAATGAATGATGGAATGAAAAGGAAGAAGAAGATTCAAGAGAGGTTCTGTAAAAAATAATCTAGTGTAGTAGTTCTCAGGCTTTCTGGTGTCAGGACTCATCACACTCTTCAAAACTTTATAATGAAACCCAAAGATCTTTGTGAATTTTATCTGTCAATATTTGTTATGTTAAGATTTAAAATGTTTATTTGATTTTTAAAGTAACATGATCAACCTATTAGATGTTATCATAAGTAATATAGTTTTATGGAAAATAACTATATAATTTTAAACTCTCTTTAATGACTGGCTTAATAGAAGACAGATTTTTATATCTGCTTCCACATTCAAAATCTTGAGATATAATGTTTTGTTTCAAGCATATGAAGAAAGTTTGGCTTCATACAGATATGCTGTTAGAAAAGGAAAGAGTATTTCAATAGGCTTTTCAGGTAATTGTGGACATCTTTCTTTGATTTTACACCAATACTTGACAGGCAGTACCTTCTTTAGGGTTGGTCGTAAAGTAGAATCTGACGCCTTATTGCTGACTTTGAATGGATCTTTTACCCATGTGTGACTTGGTAACAACTTGGTTATATTGGTCCACTGAGATATATAGTTCTTCTAAATGTTGAAACGTTTCAGTATACAGTATCAAACAAACAGAAAAGAACATTCATTGATACCATCACTAATCTCATTAGAAACATCTCTAAATAGTGGGAAGCTGCAAATTCATGAAGTTTCCTAAATGCTAATTTTCACTTGCAGGCTAATATTTTATCATTGCAAACAAATTCTATCAGTTATTTTCTTTGAAGTGACAGGCTGAATTTTTTTATTCTTGAGAAAATGCCTGAATATGTCATAGTTTTGTCTGTTACTTCTTTCAAATAAAAGTGGTGTTCCCTGGAAAAAAAAAACAACAAAACAAAACCCATAACTAGAACAGTTCACAACTCAAAAGTCACCCAAGTGCTTTTCTTAGAGATAATCGTTCTACTGTGGTGCACAGCTGAAGGGCTTTTTCTGCACTTCTCATTTATTCACACAAATTATTAAAAAGACATGTACTTAAGGGTGAGAGTTAGTAAATATTTTTTACTGCTCCATCAAGGATATTCTTAAGTAAAATACTTTTTTCTTTCTGAGTGTGTGTCAGATAGACACAGTGGCTGCTAGCACAGCTTGATGTCACTGCCTTGATCCATAGCAGGCACCGGAAGCTTTATGCGCTGCTGTTTTTGCACCATTGGATTTTTTTTTCATAGCAAATAAAGCCTTGATAATTATGAAAAAATTGTTGGTCTCACAGATAACGCTGAAAGTGTCTCAGAACCCCCATGGGTCTGGACACCACACTTTGAGAACTGACAGTCTAAGGTATTTGTCAGGATTTGAGGGACAAAAGGTCAAGGCTGTCTTGGAAGTTTTGAACTCAGGTGCCAGGCACATGGCAGGCTGTGAATTAATGTCTGTTGAATGGACTGAAGAGTTCACAATTCTATAAATATTTGTGTAACGAGTGAATGTGGTGATGTGGGGAAGAATGGTGGAAAGAACATAATCTAGAGTGAAGAAAGCACACTTTTTGGAATCAGCAAAATCTGCTTTCAACATCTGGCTTTGCCATTTAGCAGCTGTGAATCTGATTCTACTGAGCCTCATTTCATCAGTAAAATGTGGATAATGATATATAGATTTATGGCAAAAAATTAAATTGGACTAAATGAAATTGAATGAATAGAATCTTTAATAGGATTTTTGGTACATAGAAGTGAAGAAAACATGCAGACTTACAAAGTCAGTTTGTGATATACTGAGGGGAACATCTCAGGCAACATAGGTGGAAATGTAGGTTTAAATTAAGACACGTAAGTGTAGACTGCAGATATGTTTGGGAGCTATGCATTCATCCAACTACTATTTGGTGAGAGTCTACTATTCCAACAGAGGAGACTATGGATGGTAAAAAATCGACTGATAACTGAGGGAACGACAATCCAGTTGATTAGAAAATAAGGACAGCATCAACCAGAGGTCAGGCACAATTGTTCAGTGGATACACTAGTTTCCAGGTATGAAGCTCTTTGGAGCGCGGGGCTAGAAAGGAATCTAGGTATTTGGAAATATCTTGGATAACCAGTAACTCTGGACCAAGAAAACTGAAAATCCAGAAAGTAGTCCGTTTCGAAGGAAAGAAATTAGATAATTCCTTTATAGTCTGGCAAAATACGCTGCATCGCCGCCTTCTTAGCGCAGTGGGCAGCGCGTCAGTCTCATAATCTGAAGGTCCTGAGTTCGAGCCTCAGAGAAGGCAGCCTTCTTTTTCTTCGGCGTGTTCGTTTTCTTTGTTTTTGCACTAATTTACCTATGGGACGTAGTTTCTTCTGCTCTGAAGTATCAAGAAGTGAGATTGTATCAGAGCCAGAGTTTTCCTACAGTAACCGTTCGTGTCCCCAGCAGACGTGCGCTCGCCGCTCCGCGCAATGGCTGTTTCCCGAGGGGTTCTGGAGACGCTCTGCCTTGAGGGCGGTGACGCTTGGGACTCCAGACTAGTCCTGAAAAACCACGCGGGGCATAAAACTTCTAGTGCCGAAATAACCACGTGCTCAAAATAGCCAATAGCGCAGAAATTGTACTTCACTAACTTCGCTGGCTGGTGCCTGCAGGGTCCTCGCCCGCGGTCTTCGGCTGTGCATCTCCTTGCCCAAGATCTTGGTCGGTAACAGCAACTTCCCAGATGACTACAGCTCAATACAGATATAGAAAACATTGACTTTTTTTTTGGGGGGGGGGGGGCGGTGTCTTAAACAATTTTTTTTATGAGCCCGTAGAAGACAGGGAAATATTGGAAATATTGGAAGTGTAGTAAATCGGATCTTTCTGATTTTTTTCCTCGTATGGTTCCACACATGACAGGGCTGGCGATGTCTTAACTGACACTCCAACTTTGTAGCCGGTGGAGGAAAACAGTGGAAGAGAGATGGGGTATCTCTCGGAGCAGGCAGAGATAGATGCTCAAAGAGGAAGAAGGTCTGTGCGAGGCTGGGCTGGTCATTTTCCATCACAGCATTGCGCGGTGCTGTATGTCGGGTGGGTCCTCATCCCCGTGTTATAGAAGCCGAGAGAAGTTAATTTTAATGGTGAAAAGTTAATTAAATGGCCAATGACGGGGACCTAGAGAAGCTAGATTACGAGAGAACTTGCGCGTCTAAGGTCTCCTAGTAGATGCCGGTTGGGGAGGGGATGGCAAAGAGCCAGAAGGTCGGGCAAAAGAAGGTTCTGACGCCCAGTGGAATTTATAGAAAATGAATTCATGCAGGAAGAGGGGGAAGAAAGAGAGTGTTGGGAAGTCTGTCCTTAACGAGATGCTTACCCATCTGCCTAGGACCCCATGATTACCGTCCCTGCCTCTGTATTTCAACTGTAACGCCGGTCCTGAGCAATAACTTTAGAAACCCTTCAAAATCATTAAAGGAAACAAAGAGGCCATTCTCATGTGCTACACACAAAACCTGGATAGTTTTTCCTCTTTTGTTTTAGAGGTTCCTGGAGATAGACATAGATATGCAAAAACTTCACAGCAGAGAATACTGAGAAGCAATTCCGTCAGCATATTTATTTTTAATACAGTCTGACATGTCTAGACTGTCAGAATTATTAAAAAATAAACATACTGGGGGTGATGGTGGGATGAATTGGGAGATTGGGACTGACATATATACACTAATATGCATAAAATGGATAAATAATAAAAAATAAATATACTGACTATAAGAAACTCACGTAATATAGTTACTAATAAGTTTGCATACAGATTTACTATTTAGTAATTTATTGTTTCCCTTTTTTTTCTTTTTTTTTTTTTTTGTGGTTCAGGCCTCTCACTGCTGTAGCCTTTCCCGTTGCAGAGCACAGGCTCCAGACGCGCAGGCTCAGCGGCCATGGCTCACGGGCCCAGCCGCTCCGCGGCATAGTGGGATTTTCTCGGACCGGGGCACGAACACGTGTCCCCTGTATCGGCAGGCGGACCCTCAACCACTGCGCCACCAGGGAAGCCCTGTCCCATTGTTTTTCATATTTCTTTGTTCCTCTTACTTCCTACCTTCATTTGACTTATTTAAACATTGTTAGTAGGTGGTCTAGTGATTACCCTATACATCCTTAACATCTCACAGTATACTTAGAATCAATAAATTACCATTCAAATTGAGTATAGAAACCTATACCACCATTATGTACCTTTGCCATAAGCCCTTTATGTTATGTATATAGTACATGTAGATATAATGAAACTCTATGAGACAATGTTGTAATTTTCACTTTCAATCATCAAACATACTTTAAAGAACTCAAGAGAATAACAGTCTGTCATTTTTACCCAGATCTTTCCTAGCTTTGCTATTGTTCAGTCATGCTGTTCCAAGTGTCCTTCTGTTATCATTTTTCTTGTCTCACACTTTACTTTTTTTCTAGCACTTCTGCTGGCAATGGATTATCTCAGTTTACCTTCAAATCAAAATGTATTTTTCACCTCTTTGTCTGAACAATATTTTCGTTATATCAGCATTCTGGTCTATTCTTTCAACATTTAAAAAAGTCATGTCATTTCTTTATGGCCTCTGTGGTTCTGATGAGAACAGATCGAAGTTTCCCTTTAGTTTTCCTCAGGTTGCTTTCAAGAAGTTTTTATTTTTTCCCTTTGGTTTTCAGCAGTTTAATAGTAATATGTCTGGGTGCGGATTTATAGGAGTATATCCTGCTTCAAGTTTACTGAACGTTTTGAATCTGGTTTAGGTCTTTTGCCAAATTTGGAAAGTTTTCCAATTTGGAAATTCAAAAAAAATTTCCCCCTTTTTCAAGGTCCTCTCTCTCCTCTTGTTTTATGTCTCCAATGATGTGAATATAAGATCTTTGTTATTTTCCAATTTGTCCCTGAAGCACCAGCCATCTTTTAAAATATACTTCTCACTCTGTCGTTTAGACTGGATAGTTACCATTGTCTATCTTCACATTCACTGACTTTTTCTCAGTCATTGTCTACTATTAGGACAATCCATTGAGGCATTGTTGTTTATAATTTTGGTTAATACATTTTCAGTTCTGAAGTTTCAATTTGGACTTATATGTCCCATTTTTTTGCTAAGACTTTCTAACATTCAATTCATTTCAAACAGTTCTCACCCCTAATTCTCAGAGCACTGAATAATCACTACTTCAAAGTATTTATTAGAAGATTTCAACATCTGTGTCATCTCAGTATTGATATCTGTTGATTCTCTTTTCCAAGTCAGTTAACCAATTTTCCTAGTTCTTCATTTGCTGAATAATGTTGGATTATAACCTGGCCATTTTTGCATCAGACTTTGTGTCTTGTTCAAATTTTATGGAGAATATTGCTACTTTTGTTTTTACAGTCAATTAACTGCCTTGTGTTAAAGTTCCAAGTACCGACCAGCCTTCTGTGTGCTGTGGTTTCATAGTCCAATCCATTTCCAAAGCCTTTCTGATGCTATTTGGAGATCTCTGGAGTGTGTGCAATCCAGTGACCAATGTGGACTTGGGCAGTGCGCTATCACTTCAGTTCTCAAAGTTTATGTTGTTTAGGACCTGAGTCACTTATACATAGATCATGGGTTCATCCAGAAGCTCACTAATAACTTCACGTGTTTGCTTTCCACAGTGTCTTTCTTGATATTTTCTGGTTACTTGGGGCACTCAGTTTCAGTCCCTGATGAGAAAGCTGCGGCTTTATTGAACCCCGCTCTGTCCTGAGCTTCTCAGGACTGTGCCGCCTTATGGCCAAGTTGCAGGAAGAAACAGGAATAAACAGATGAATTGGGCATATCCCTTGAGATGACCAGCTATTCTGAAGAAACAGAATACAAATTATAGGTTGAAAATATCTGTACATACCGAAGGCCAGTAGATCCAGCGCTGCCCTGCCTTGTCCTTGCCCAAAGAAGGGTCCAAAGTGTCTAATTTTCTCATTTCTTACTACAGGTTGGAAGACTGGCACTCCTCGGTAGAAAGAGTAAAACCTGGAGGATGTGGGCATCGATCCCACTACCTCTCGCATGCTAAGCGAGCGCTCTACCACTTGGGCTAATCCCCCTACACCAAGCTTACTCTCTCTCTCTCTTTCAGCCCCTCTCCCCACTTCTTCCTTCAGTTTTTCAGAGTACTTCATTATTCGCTCTTTTGGGAGGCCCAAACATCAGGAAATGTCAAGGCTATTAATGCGAAACCAGAATTTAGACTAAGGGCACATCTTCTCAAAGATGCCCCAAAGCAAGAGCGCGGTTGGTACCTATTCCTCTGCTAAGAAAAGAAAGTAGCCATGGGAAAAGTTTGATACCCCAAAAGTTCACTTTTCAGATTTTCTGGGACAGAAGAGAACACGTCTCACTTGAGAGGAGTCACCCAGAACAGTTGGCTAATGCGACAAGACTATCTCAGGATGATTATCTGTGTCTTGAAAAGGAGACCGAAACAACAAACCAAAAGAAGTTGGATGATCACTTGTTCCTTTTAGGGCAGGTGGTACACTGATTTTTCCCAGATGGTGAAAGGCCAAAGAAACACCAGTTGTTTCCGCTCGGTTTCGAACCGAGGACCTCTCGCGTGTTAGGCGAGTGTGATAACCACTACACTACGGAAACTCATACTGTGTGTTTTTCCCGGCGTATTTATTCAATTCTTTCTGAGGCGGGTCATGAAAGGTTTCACATCTACACCGTGTGAGAGAATAACCCCAAACTACAAACTATTACAAGCAAGACCCATCGGAAATAAGAAGAGAGATCATATCAGAGAGAAGAAATAAAATATGGACATTGAGGGGTGAAGATGAAGAGTGAACAGGGTGGAAGGAACAGGCATGGAGGTAGGAATTCCTGTGTTCAGAAATTACCTGTTTAGTTGGAGTAGAGTGGAGTGTGTGTGTAAAATAGACATAGAGGGAAACAATGAATGAAATGCCTGGACACATGAAGATACATTGGGGAGAAAATGGTGGAGGCTTAAGAACCTTTGAAAAAAAATCCAGGCACATGGCTTTAAAATCAAAACATTTTATGAAACGCTTTTATTTTGAATGCCAAATAGGTAGGAAACGGAGAAACTAGAATTAGAGAGAGAGAAAAAGAAGTTATAAGATATTAAAGAATCGAGGTTTATTCTTTTAGCTCCTGAGATTAGCAGTTAACATGAGTCTTTCTGCATCTCCAGCCCAGTACGCTGTCTGGTACAGAATACATTCTCCATAAACATAGAATGGATAAAGTCATAGATGCATGAGAGGAAAGAGAAAGATTCTGGAGAGGCTGTCCAGGGAGGATCTACAGTATTTGAGTACGTGTCAAGACACTGGATGTAGAGATTTTGAGGGAGAAGAAAGTGTCGAAGCCATGTATAGAATACTTGAACCTGGGTGGTAGACACAAGTGATTTTGAATTAATATCTGATGCATGGAAGATTAAATCCACTCATTTATAAGTATTTGTTTTAATAATGAATTAATGAATGCATTGGTCTGGAGAAAAAGTGATAAGACTATGCACAGGGCTAAAGGAAAAGCCTACATTTTAATATAGGAGAAAAAAAATCAGTTTTCCACCTCCGGTTTTGCTCCATACATCCATTCGAACTGAGAAAAAAAATGGTTCAACTAATCTGGGCTTCAATTTTATCTGTAAAGTGGGAATAATGATATTTGGATGAACTGCAAAGCCTAAATCAAACAACTTGCATAAAATTAATAAACATTTAGTACAATTTTTAGCATATGGTGCTGAAAAAAGATTTTTTTTTCATTCTTTTGTAGCCTGTATTCCAAGTCCCCAGTGGTGGTCATCTTTCTCTCAAAGGCTCAGAGAGGCAACAAATGGAAAGAGGTAATTCCCTCGTAACCACTGTGGTGCTTTCTCCAGCCTGAAGATGCCTCCCTTCCTTGAGCCCTTAAGGGGAAGAAACAGCACGGTCTGATCTTCAGGAAGCAATCTCTAGACAAGCTAACCTTCAGAAATCCATCTCTGGGTGTCATTTTGGTAACATGTGTATAAGAAGTAAAACAGAACATCACTTCTTTTTCACATTTTAAAAGAAAATCAACTGGGCAAAGTTGGAATCCTACAACCCATAATCATATATGTCACCATACTGTCACTGGTTCCCCAAAGAATAAAGTGGTTTCAAGATATTTTATTATCCTGAAAAGGCTACTACACTGTCAGCATTCCAGATATGACCACTGTCTCCGCTTTCTCCCTCCAGCTTCCAAGCTCAAGAATGTCAAAGAGTTATAGTTTACCTAGTGTAAGAACCCTCACAAACCTCATTAATCAAATCCTCAAGGTCCTTGGATCCTGCCACTCTAGAAGGAGAAGATGGAGGGATATAGCTCCATGAGGAAGGGAATTTGGGGGGTTTATTCACTCTTGAATCACTGCACTGAGAAGAGTACACTAACAAGAATTATTTGTTGCATGATTAAAAGAATAAATGATTTTACGCATCCTCATTGCTTAACTGCTCTTAGGCAACCTTCACAGCACCAATCTGGAAGAGAAATTTCCCTGGCTTCTTCCATCAGAGGGAGAAGAAAACACAAAAATATGATATAGCTTGTATTTTCTGGTGTGATCTAAATTACTTCACCAATGATTTTACAGAAGTTACGAGGAAGTGCAACAAACTTGAAATCTGGTTTCACCCTCCTGAGCAAAAGTTGGATCATTTATCAAAGCTTATCTGACAGCATTTGATCATTTTACTTTGTTCTTTTGTTTGTTTGTTTTTTGTTTTGGTGCAGTCTACATACCTTTTCTTTTTAGCAACATAAGACAGGTGAACTAACCTGTCCTCTCTTAGGCTCGAACTCAGGACCATCATATTATGAGACTGACACACTGCCAACTGTACTAAGAAGGAACACGGACTTAAACTCCCACATTCTACTTAAAATATGAAATAATATTTTCCAGGCATGTCTATCAGTTTCCAGCCTTTAAAGAATGTAATCAATGTTCTTTGAAAATCATTCCTTATAAGCACCTAAGCACCTGACGGATTCTACATTCTGAAACGGAGGAGCCCACACCTTTCCAGCATAGACCCAGAGGTCTTGGACACTCTGGACAGCAAGACCAGGAAAAATCATACCTGTCTTTTGCTGCTCTTTTCCCCTCTTGTGTTCCAGAGATTTGCCTCTTCCCTCCCTCAGAGATCCCAGCCCCTCTTACACTTTCCTTGGTACCTTATGTTAAAAAGAAACTTAGGAGGTACCCAGTTAATATTAGTTCACTGACTGAGTGAATGAATACTTCTCAAATTTGTCTACAGTTCATACTTCTGTCTCATTCTACATCTCCACTTGCATTGACACAACTGGAGACATTCTCTTTACAAAAACCACAAACTGAGCTTAACAAAAAACCTCCCTGTTTTTTTTTTTTCAGCCTTTTGTGCCATTAATTAGACTAAGAGATTTATGGAGATTATTTTGTATATTCCAACTGAATTTTGACAACAACTATGTATCATAATTTGCATGTTCCAGATATGTTGGCAGCTCAGAGAAGTTAAGTAATATTTCTTCTAAGCAGTAAAGCCTGAATTGAGAAACACATTATTAGATTCCAAATTGTGATCTTTTTTTTCTGCTCCAGCTCACGATCTCTCGGCCTGTTCTTCACCACAGTAGCCCATTGATGTATTCCTTAACTATCTAATTCCCAGCCTCCACTGTGCTGGCCTTCCGGGCTTAGCCTTCCAAGTCAACTTTGGCCCATTCTCTTCCTTCAAAACCCACATCCCTGAACATTATCAACAAATCTGAACATTATTTCATGAAGCTCTCTTGAATCTATCCCTTTCTTTCCATTCAGTCAGTACATATTCACTGGGGAGCTGCTCTGTGCAGGGCAGTAGGCTCAGGTGGTTCAGAAGGAATCTGACCACCCAGACCTCTGGAGCTAGAAGGATATATAGAGACAAGGGACAATCCACTTCCGGTTTCACACTTTCAGTCTCCCTGGCATTTACAGCTAGATAACGCTTTTAAAAATATTTATTTTCATAATGTCCCTCGACTTCACTCTGACCATTATTGATTTCTTAGTTTTGATATGATCTTGCTTTTCTCTCAACTCTTTGGCCCTTCTTTCTACCTACATTGCGATTTTGCTCTATAAGGTCAATTAGATCCATTGGTGGACGGTATTGTTTAGTTAACTACTAGATCTGACATTAATGAGAGAGAAGTGTTGACATCTACAATGATAACTGTGGATTCCTCTATTTTTCTTTTCAAGTTTATCAGCTTCGGTTTATGAATTTTGAAGCTTGGTGGTCAGGGGCATATACACTTAGGATAGTTTATTTCATTGGTGAGCTGACACCTTACCATTATGTAACTTCTCACTTAGTAACTGGAAATTTGAAATCCACTGTGTCTGATATTAATATATCCACTTTGGCTCTTTTTGATTAATGCCTGTGTGGTGTCTCTTTTCCCATTCTTTACTATCAATCTCCTGTGTAACTTTAATCTTGCTTATAACATTTAATCTCACATATTAACATCTTTGAAAAGAGTTCCTTAAGGTCAGCATATTTATTTTTAGTATATTCTGACAATCTCTGATTTTTATGGATGTGTCTAGAAGATGTATATTTAATGTTATTATTGATAAATTTGCATATAGATTTACTATTTAATAGTTTATTAATGGTTTGTTCCCTTATTTTTTATTCTTTGTTTCTTTTCCTACCTTCTTTCAGCTTATTTAAACATTGTCCGTAGCTGCTCTAGTGATTACTCTGTACATCCTTAATACTTCACAGTATATTTAGAATCAATAAATTACTCTTCAAGTTGAATTTAGAAAACTCACTGCCATTTAGTCCCTTTACCATAATCATTTTATGTCATGTATATAGTACATGTAGATACAATGAAAACTCCATGGGACAATGTTGTACTTTTCACTTTCAAACATTAAACATCCTTCAAAGAACTCAAGAGAAACATAATTGTCTATCCTATTCACCCAGATATTTCCTTCTCTGCTATTGTTCTGATGAGAATGGAGTCATCATAGTTCAGGCATATAAAAATGGAGACATCTGCCATTGAAAATCTGGTCTCAGACACCTCCTTACATCAGTGAGAACTTGAATTTTCTTTGAACTTTGCCAAACCCAAGGATGCCATTTGCCCTGTTGAGAACAACATAACCAGCTGCAATTTTATGGTCTCAAGGCCCCCCCTTGTAACTATGTAACCATTGCAGACCCCAACCAAACCTTGCTTAGCCAGTTCTCAAAGTCTATGGTATGTTGTTTAGGATCAGAGCCATTTATTCACAACTCACAGGTGCATCCAGAAGTTCACTAATAACTTCATGTGTTTGCTTTCCTGATATTTTCTGGTTACTTGAGGTTCCTGGTTTCAATCAGTGACAGGAAAGCTGGGGCTTTATTGACCCCGCTCTGCTCTGCATTTCTCAGGACTCTGCCGCCTTGCTGCCAAGTAGCAGGAAGAAACAGGAATAAAAAGAGGAATTGGGCATATCCCTTGAGACGACCAGCTATTCTGAAGAAACAGAAAATAAATTATAGGTTGATAGTAGAGGTACATAAAAAAGGCCAGTAGAACCAGCGCTGTCCTGTCTTGTCCTTGCCCAGAGAAGGATCTAAAGTGTCTAATTTTCTCATTTCTTTCTACAGATTGGAAGATTTGCAGTTGTCAGTTGGAGCTCCGCAGTTGAAAGAGCAAAAGCTGGAGAATGTGGGCATCGATCCCACTACCTCTCACATGCTAAGCGAGCGCTCTACCACTTGAGCTAATTCCCCATTTGCACCTCCCGTCTTTTTTTCCTCAAGTGTGTTAGAGTAACGTCTCCACTTCATTATTCACTCTTCTGGGTGACCCAAACTTCAGAAAATTTCAAGGTCCTTATTGTGAAACCAGGACTGGACTCAGGGCACATCTACTCAAAGATGCCCTGAGGCAAGAGCATGATTGGTACCTATTCCTCTGCTAAGGAAGGGAGGAGAGAGTGGCCGTGGGAAAAAGAAGGAGACAGAGGGAACATTTTTGGACTTCACTGTTGAAGAGAAACTGGAAATTAAGGACCTGTGTAGAAGAAAATGGTTAGAAGAAAATACATGCAAAAGGAAATAGGGTTTTAATTCTGTTCTAGTTTTCACCCAACTTTAAACTGTTCTCAGTTGTGACTGTCTTATAACGGGAGTCCTGAACATCTGTGTTCCCTTACATCTTTATTTGTTATTCACTAATTAGAAAGTAGAAGATTCTGTCTGGGAAAATTTTAAATTATACAGCATAAATAAGTTGTCATTCATCAATAAAATTCAAAACATCGAATAAGGCATAAAGAAAGAGTAAAGTAAATCGACAGATGCAGAGATTAACATTTTGGAAGTTAATGAAATCATTTATTAAATTATTAACTGTTCAATATTTGATCTACCTATTCCTTAGCCTTACCTAATATTTTCATTTCAAGACAGAAGCCGTATTTGTGCCTTAACTTCAGGCACTGAGGACCCAGTGATTTGAGCCTAAAGATCCTTATATTCTAGAGGAGAGACAGGAAATTTAAAAAGAAAAACTTCATAAGACACTTTCTGAAACAGAGAGTGTTTGTGAGGACGGTGGCATAAATTGATGTGATAGACTGAAATCACGATAAGAGGCATTAGCTATGGGGCGGGGGTGGTCTCAGTAGCAAAGTAACATTTGATTTAGCGGCTGAATGCCAAGAAGTAGGCACCTTACCACGTCTGATTCAAAATGAAAAGACGTATTAGTCAGGAGCTGAGAGGTGAAGAAAGGCCCTCTGTGGACAACTGGGAAACTAGCCCAGACAGAGCCCGGTTACCAAATACCCACAGCAGAGCCAAAATGTGAGAAATTTTCCATCTCATTTGAAGACTGTGTGACTCTGGCCTAACCAAATGTTGGGTGTGCTGAAGGAGCACCCATTCCCAGAGTCTCCAAGAGCAGCACCCATAGGATTCTTTGTGCCTGAAGACGTTTAAGATCAGGTTGAAGGTGAGGGGAGTCTTTCAGTGAAAAGCAAAGTGCAAGGGCTGTTCACAGCTCAGCATGGCAGAATCATGACCCTCTTTATCTTTCCTTCCTGTCTTTGGACCTTATCTGGTTCTGATCACTAATGTTGATAAATATATTTCCTGCATTACCTGCTGGGATCCCCCCACCCCCATTTTAAATCATATTTCAGCTGCCTGTGCAAAGAGGAAAAATCTATTTTGGATTCTATGTGTGGAAAGTAAATACCACCTGATTGTTTCATCATTTGAGAGGTATTTCTGAAGGTGTTGATTTGAACTGTCATTGCAGGTACTATGATGTTTGGGTTGAGACAGGTGGGTAAGGAACCTCCTTAAGGAAGAACTACCCAAAGATCCTACTCCTATTCTTCTTTATGAGTTTTCTCTAACAATTCCCTAATTTCATATTTTCTTTTTTGTTTTGTTTTTGTTTTTTGTTTTTGACAGTCTGGGTCCTTTTCGTCCCCTTCCAGACCCAGGAAGCTCAGACCTCACACCCACAAATTCTTTTGTACATCTTGTCTCTCTAGGTGTCCCTCAACAGCCTTCCCTCTTCCCCCAGGTCAATAGACCCCATAAATGTCAATTACAAATAGTGGAAAGGCCTTCTTTTCACCAGGATCTCTCTGTTTGGAAAACAGGGGTGGGAGGTCCACCCTCCCACTAGCCCAAAACCATGAATGTTGAGATGGAAAGGCCAGCACAGTCTAGTACAGATCATGTTCACTCCCTCCACAGCAGGTTTCCCTTCCTTGTTGTAGTACAATGACAAAGAGTATTGGTCAAAGACTGAGTCTGTGCTGTCTTCTGTGTGAAATATAAACGTATAAATTGTCATTTTTAAAGGCAATCCAATATTTCCTGGAGTTGGGTTCAGGAGAGAAGCTCTGAGGACTCAGGTGCCTGTGGAGAAGGAATGAAGGAGCAAAACTGGGGAAAATAGATATCTTTCTCACTAACTCCCAGTGCCAAGAAGGCTTTGTAACATTCAACCTAATTCCCATGCTCTAACCCTCTTTTTGACCTGGGGTCATTCTAGACATGTGCCCTAACCAGTTGTATGGGTCTAACCTGGTGCCACAAGGTTATTTCATTGCCACCAAAGAGGACCTGAGAGAGCAGAACATCAGAAATATGACTTCAGCAAAACCACAATGAAAAACTACTGTTTCTATTAAGGAGTGGGGGTGGGGGAAGTGAGATCTATAGTATTTCATCATGGGAATGATCTAACTCTGAAACCATTTCACTCTTTTGAATTGCCAGAAAGCAAGTTAAGGTCCCAGCTGAGTGGGGTGCCCAGTTGGAATTGTGGGGCTGTCTCACATGTCATGTATCACAGAGTTGTGATTGTTAGAGATTTTGGAAATATGGCCACCTAGGAGGAGGAGGGGCGACTTCTGCAGCCCTCTCACCTGCACAATTAAGCCCTCCCAACGTGGCCCAGGTTGCTGGGTAGGGCTTCATCCCTCCTCCTGTCTTCCAGAGAAAGATAGGATTGGCATAGTAAGACACTAGGATCCTGGACAAGGATGAGGTAGCAGAGGGAAGAGGAAGAATTTTCAAGAGAAAACATTGGAAACTGGAGATCAGGGCTTTTACTCAGTCTTTAATTTTAAAGAAATGAAGGAATGGTCAGGAAATATCAACACAAAATCCAGAAAAAACTGCTCAAACAAGAAAAGTTCAACAAAAAACACTGATGCTCCACAGGTCAGAATCCCTTCTCATCCTAAATATCTGTCAGATATTTTGAGTTTTCTAGTCACAATTTTAGTCAGATATAATGGTAAAGATTTTGGGTCTTGATTTTGTTTTTTTTTTTTCATCATGAAAGAAACAAAGTTTCTTTTATTTGTTTCATTCTTAAGGTCAGTAGACAACAGCTCTGTTGCATTTGCCTTTCAAATTGCGGATATGAAACCAAGATTGTTCCTCTCCACCGTGGACATTCTGCTCAGATTGGCTGCTTAAGCATCTTGACATCCTAAGCAGTCACCAGTATACTGAGACCCAGCATGTGACCAGACTGAAAAGCTTCCTGCTTTTCCCAGGGAACATTCATTTTTTCAAACTCATTTAGGGCTCTTTCCTTACCCAGGGACTAAGGGAAACCTTAGCCTGTTCTTTCCAAGAAGAGAACCCTAGTGGGTTCTAATCTCAATTGTAAATCCATTCTTCAAGCCTCTAATGAGCGTCCAAAGTACAAACTCAGTGAGTGAGGGCAGCACTCCACAGGCAAAAGCAGTAGCTAATGCTTGCTAGTCATTTCCTATTGTTCTGACCCTGCACCAGTTGCTGTGAAACACCTAGAGAATTCTGGAGGTCTCATTTTCCATGTGAAGAAACATGTGAAGGATGTATCGGGTACCACTATTTATCCAGCGAAGTCTACCTGCCTTATGTGCAAAAAGCTCTTGTAACCCCCACTTGCCTGGACAGGTAAAACTGACTCTACTGACAGTGTTAGAAAAATCGGGGCGCAAGGATTTCAGCAAGCAAGAAGGAAGAAGAGACTAAAACATATCTCAAGGTGAAAACTTCCCTGACTCTTCCCTGAAAGCTGAACCTCCACTCTCCCAGCCCCCCTGCGGCCTAATGATTACCCCACAGCAGACATCTTCTCACCTAGTTTATTATGCAGTTTTCTTATTTGCATCTTGCCTGTGTCTCCCACACCTCTTAACTGGGATGTAGCTCTATAAGGGAGGAAAGTTTGAGGTTTTATTCACTCTCGAATCACTGCAGCTAGAGGGGTCCACTAATAAGAAATATTTGTTGCATGATTAAGAGAATAAATGATTTTACACCTCCCCGTTCCTTAACTGCCAATGGCTGACCTTCCGGGCCCAAATTTGGAAGAGAACTCTCCCCTGCTTCTTCCATCAGATGGAAGGGAAGATCAAAAGTGTGATATAACTTGTGTTTTCTGGTGTAATCTAAGTGTCTTCACCAATGATTTTACTGAAGTTACTGGGAAGTGCAACAAACTTGAAATCTAACTTCATCCTTTTAAGTAAAGGCTGGCTCATTTTTCAAAAAACTGTGGAAAGATAATGACCTGCCTGCCCTCTCTGAGGCTCGAACTCAGGACCTTCAGATTATGAGACTGATGCGCTGCCTGCTGCGCTAAGAGGGCAGATAGTGCACACTTTCCTCATTGAGAATAAAATAGGAGACAGTACTTTCCAACCACCACTATTTAATCAGTTTCTAGCTTTTAATAAATACAATCAATGGTACTTGAAAATCATTCCAATAAGCCAATGTTCCAGATCAGGAATGATGCAGTCTATGCCTTTCCGGTATTCACCTACAGATAAGATCATCTGGGTTGATTGACTGGAGACAATGTGCTGTCTTTTGTTAGTCTTGTGTTCCAGTGATGCGCTTTTTCCTGCCCTCAGAGATCTCAGTCAGTCTTACACCTTTCATGATCTCCTTTGTTGAAAGAAACATAGGAGCTGCCCAGTTAATATTATTTCACTGAGTGAATCAATAGTCCTCAAATTTGTCTACAGTCTGTACTTCTCTGTCTTACTCTACATCTCCATTTGTAGCTATATGACTGGAGACATTCTCCCTACAAAAACCACAAACTGAACTTAACAAAAAGCCACCTTGTTTTTTCAACCTTACATGCTAAATCATATTAAGAGATTTATGGAGATTATTTCATGTAGTCCAGTTGAATTTTGGCAACAAAACTATGTATCATATTTTGCTCTTTCCAGATAAAATGGAGGCTCAGAGAAGTTAGGTAGTTTTTCTAAGGTCCCAGAGCTGCTAAACAGCAAAGTATGAATTGAGAAAATTTATTAGATTCCAAACTGTGAGCTCTTTCTCAGCTCCAGCTCATGATCTCTCTGTCTGTTCTTCTCCACAGTAGCCCATTCATCCACACAGCACCTGTCTAATTCCCAACCTCTGTGCTGGACTTCTGGGCTTAGACTTCCAAGTCAACTTTGGCTCATTCTCCTCCTTCAAAACCTACATCAAATGACTTGCCAAATACTGAACATTATTCATGTGCAGCTTTTTTGAATCCATCACCTCCTTTCCATTCATTCAGTGCATATTCGTTAGGAGGCTGCTCTGTGCCAGGCACTGCAGTAGGCTCAGGCCACTGAGAAGGAATCTGACTACTCATACCTCAGGAGCCGAGAGGATAAATATGGACACAGAATGATCCACTTCCGGTTTCACCACTTTCAGTCTCCCTGGCATTGGTAGCTAAGTAACTCTTTCTAAAATACCAGTTTTCTGCTTCACACTGACCATTTTTGATTTCCTAATTTTGATATGATTTTGCTTTTCTATCAACTTCTTCTACCTACATTGCAATTTTACTTAATAAGGTGATTGAGATCCAGTGGTGGATAGTGTTTAGTTCCTTGATGTATTCCCTGATTTGTTATCTACTAGGTCTATCAGTGAAAGAGATAGGATTGTTGACATCTGCAACAATAATTGTGGATTTTTCTATTTTTCTTTTCAGTTTCATTAGCTATTGTTTATGGGTTTTGAAGCTCTGTGGTCAGAGGCATACACATTTAGGATAGTTATTTTGTTAGTGAGCTGACATCTTATAATTGTATACCTTCTCAATTAATACCTGGCAATTTTCTTTGCTTTCAAATCCACTTTGTCTTATATTAATATATCCACTTTATCTTTTTTGATTAATGCTCATGTGGGGTCTCTTTTCCCTTTCTTTTCTTTTAATCTCCTATATCTCCTTTACTCTTGAATATAGCTTTTAATCTCACATTTAACTATATTTGAAATAGGTTTCTCATAATCAGCATATTTATTTTTAATATACTGACAAACTGTGATTTTTAATTGATATATCTGGATTGCCAGAATATATTAAAAATAAATATGCTGACTATAAGAAACTCACATCTTATTATTACTAATACGTTTGCATTTACTATTTAATAATTTATTAATGGTTTGTTCCCTTTGTTTTTCATATTTCTTTGTTCCTCTTCCTTCCTACCTTCAACTTGACTTATTTAAACATTGTTAGTAGCTGGTCTAGTGATTATCATACACATCCTTAATATTTCACAGTATACTTAAAATCAATAAATTACCATTAAAGTTGAGTATAGAAACCTCACCACCATTTAGTCCCTTTACCATAACCCCTTTATGTTATGTATGTAATACATATAGATACAATGAAAACTCCACCAGATAATGTAATAATTTTCACTTTCAAGCATCAAATGTACTTTAAAGAACTGAAGAGTAACATAAGAGTCTATTATATTTACCCAGTTATTTCCTTCTTTGTTATGGTTCTGATGACAAACTGAATCATAATGGAGTAATCATAGTTCAGGCATATCAAAATAGGGTGGACGGCCACTGAGGAGCTGGTCTTAGACCAGTCCCTACATCACTGAGAATTTGAACTTTGAACTGTACCAAACCCAAGGACACCACCAGCCATATTTGGAGCAACTTCCACAGCTGCAAACGTATAGTCTCAAGGTTCCCCCTTGTAACTATGTAACCATTGCAGACCCTAACCAATTCTTGCTTAACAAGCAGTCTTGCTTCTTGCCAGTTCCAATTATAATTATGGAGAAACAACTTATGTAACTAACTGTGTGGCCTTGCGGTTTTTCCCTTTAATAAGCTTCCTTCATTTTGTAGTCCAGTGGAGCACGACTCATGTGCTTCTTGAATCTGTGTCTCCCAGGCTGCAGTCCCAATAAACATCCTTTTATTTCAAACAGGTTTCTGTTTCTGAAATTTTGGTTAACTGTTCCTTCATTTATGCTATTCTGTTTCCTTCTGGTATCATTTTTTCTTGTCTCACGACTTTACTCTTTTCTAGCACTTCTGTTAGCAATGAATTCTCTCAGTTTACCTCAAATGGGAATGTGTTTCTTTCACCTTTATATCTGAAAG
Source organism: Hyperoodon ampullatus (assembly GCF_949752795.1). Taxonomy (NCBI): domain Eukaryota; kingdom Metazoa; phylum Chordata; class Mammalia; order Artiodactyla; family Ziphiidae; genus Hyperoodon; species Hyperoodon ampullatus. The sequence goes on along the minus strand of NC_136923.1, from coordinate 84,516,597 downwards.
GTATTTTTGTTATATTTAGCTATTGGAGTGACAGGTCTTTTCTTTCAGCATTTAATAAAAGTCATGTCATTTCTTTACGGATCTTATGGTTTATGATGAGAAATCCACAACCATTCAGATTGCAGTTTCGCTTTCATTTTCTTCTGGTGCTTTCAAGAATTTTTTTTTCCTCTTTTGTTTCTAGCAGTTTAATTGTCATATGTCTGGGTGTGGATTTATTTGGTTTTATGCTGCTTTAGGGTTGCTGAATGTTTTTATTCTGGTTTATATCTTTTGCCAAATTTGGGGAGTGTTCAACCATTAATATTTCCAGTGTTCCCCCCCCACCTCTTTTCAAGGACCTCTTTCTCTTCCTCTGTTGGGTTTCCAATGATGTGAATATAAGAACTTTGCTATTTTCCTATTTGTCCCTAAGGCTCCGTCCATCTTTTAAAATACACTTTTCTCTATGTCATTTTGATTGAGTAGTTACTATTGTTCTATCTACACATTCACTGACTTTTTCCAGTCATCTCCTTCTCCTATTGAGACAATCCAGTGAGATGTTCTTTATAATTTTGGTTAATATATTTTTCAGTTCTGAAGTTGCAATTTGGATGTATATCTTCCTATTTTTTGCTAAGACTTCCTAACATTACATTCATTTCAAAGAGTTCTCACCCCTAATTCTCAGAGCATTGAAAATATTTGTCAGAGGATTCCAACATCTGTGTCATCTCAGTATTGGTATCTGTTGATTCTCTTTTCAAGTGAATTAAGATTTTTCTTGGTTCTTCATATGCTGAATAATTTTGGATTATAACCTGGCCATTTTTGTATTATATTATAAGGCTTTATGTCTTGTGCAAAGCTCATGGGGAATATTGCCGATCTTGCTTTTGCAGGCACCTGACTGCCTTGTGTTCAAATTCCAAGTACCGAACAGCCTTCTGTGTGTTGTGGTTTCATAGTCCAATCCATTTCCAAAACCTTTCTGATGCTATTTGGACTTCTCTGGAGTGTGGGCAATCCAGTGACCAGTGTGGACTTGGGCAGTGGGCTATCACTTCAGTTCTCAAAGTCCATGGTAGGTTGTTTAGGATCAGAGCCACTTATTCACAGCTCGTGGGTGCATCCAGAAGTTCACTAATAACTTCACGTGTTTGCTTTCCACAGTGTCTTTCCTGATATTTTCTGGTTACTTGGGGCACTCGGTTTCAGTCCCTGACAAGAAAGCTGGGGCTTTACTGACCCAGCTCTGCCCTGTGCTTCTCGGGACTGTACCACCTTGCGGCTAAGTAGCAGGAAGAAACAGGAATAAAAAGAGGAATTGGGCATATCCCTTGAGATGACCAGCTATTCTGAAAAAACAGAGAATAAATTATAGGCTGATAGTAAAGGTACATACCAAAGGCCAGTGAGCCAGCGCTGCTCTGTCATGTCCTTGCCCAGAGCTGGGTGCAAAGTGTCTAATTTTCTCATTTTTTTCTACAGGTTGGAAGATCTGCAGTTATCAGCCAGAGCTCCTCGACTGAGAGCAAAAGCTGGAGAAGTTGGGCATCGATCCCACTACCTCTCACATGTTAAGCGAGCGCTTTACCACTTGAGCTAGTCCCCCACCCATCATTTACTCTTTTCCCCGAGTTTTTCAGAGTCCTATCCCCATCATTCACTTGAAACCCTGACTCTACTAAGGGCAAGTCTTCTCAAAGATGCCCTGAGGCAAGAGCACGGTTGGTACCCATTCCTCTTCTAAGGAAAAGGACGGGGGGAGTAGCCATGGGAAAAGCTTGGCGTCCCAAAAGTTCACGTTTCAGATTTTCCGAGATAGAAGGGAAAACGTCCCAGTTGGGAGGAGTCACCCGGAACAGCCGGCTAACGCAACAGGACTATCTCAGGATGTTTATCTGTTTCTTAAAAAAGAAATGAAAACGACAAACCAACAAGAGTGGGATGACCACTGGTTCCTTTTAGGGGAGGCGGAGGGCTGATTTTCTCCGCATGGTGGAAGGCAAAAAAGCATCAGTTGTTTCCGCTCGGTTTCAAACCGAGGACCTCTCGCGTGTTAGGCGAGTGTGATGACCACTACCCCACGGAAACTCACGTTTTATGCCATTTAAAGATATTTCTCTGTTGTTACTGAGGCAGGTCACGAGGATTTACATATCTACACCGTAGGACAGAACAATAAAAAATACAAGATATTACAGACAAGAGCCATCGGAAATAAGACGTGAGAGCATATCATAGTGAAGGAAAAAATACGGACATTTAGGGGTGGAGATGGAGGGAACAGCGTGCACAGGGTGGAAGGAACAGACATGGAAGTAGGAATTCCTGTGTTCAGAAATATACCTGTTCAATTGGAGTGCTTGTGTGTGTGTGTGTGTGTGTGTGTGTGTGTATGTGTGTAAAATAGACATGGAGGGAAAGTGATTGAAAGGCCTGTACACATGAAGATACACTGGGGAGAAAACTGTGGAGGCTTAAAAGCCTTTGAAAAAAATCCAGGAACAAGGCTTACATAATCAAGGTAACATTTTATGAAAGGTGGGGGAAACCAGAATTGAAGAGAACGAAAAAGAAGTTATAAAATATTAAGGGACTGAGGTTTATTCTTTTAGCTCCTGGGATTAGCAATAGCATGAGTCTTTCTACATCTCCAGCCCAGTACACTGTCTGGTACAGAATACATTCTCCATAAACATAGAATGGATAAAGGCATAGATGCATGGGTTAGCTGCAATGCTAGATCAGACATGTTGCATAAATTAATAAAATTTTAGTACAATTTCTAGCACATGGTTCTGAAAGAGGATTTATTTCATTCCTTTTTAATCTTTCTTCACCTGTATTCCAAGTCCCCACTCCCTAAGAGAAAATCACGGAGAAATAGTTGGGATCCTACAAACTATAATCATATAAGTCACCATTTTGTCATTGGTCCCACAAAAAATAAACTGTTTTCAAGACACTTGATTACCCTGAAAAGGCTGCTACACTGTCTACATTGTCATCATTCGAACATGACTACTGTCTCCTCTTCTTTCCTGCAGCCTCTAAGCTGCGCAATGTTAAAGATTTGTGGTCTACCTGTATAAGAATTCTCACAAGCCTCCAAATCCTCAAGCTCTCTTCAGGCTGACACCTAGAAGAAGAGACGAGGGAACACTTTTGGGCTTCACTGTTGAAGAGAGAAAGAAAGTGGAAATTAGGAACCTGTGTAGAAGAAAATGTTTGGAGGAAATACATGCAAAAGGAAATAGGCTTTAAATTTGGTTCTAGTTTTCACCCAACTTCAAGCTGTTATCAGTTGTGACTGTTTTATAACAGGAGTCCTAAACATCTGTGGTCCCTTACACCTTTATTTGTTATTCACTAATTAGAAGGTAGAAAATTCTGTCTGGGAAAAATTAAAATTATGCATTATAAATAAACTGCCATTCATCAATAAAATTCAAAACATCAAATAAGTCATAAAGAAAGTGCAAAATGAATTGAAAGATGCAGAGATTAACATTTTGGAAGTTAAGAAAATGATTTATTAAATTAGTAACTTGTATTTGATCTGCCTATTAACTCCATTTACCTATTACTTCCATTTCAAGACAGATGCCATATTTATGCCTTAACTCCAGACACTGCGGACACAGTGATTTGAGCCTAAAGATCCTTATATTCTAGAGGAGAGACAAGAAATTTAAAAAGATAAACTTCATAAGAAACTTTCTAAAACACTTCATAAGACACTTTGTGAGGAAGGTGGCATAAGTTGATGTAATAGATTGAAATCACAATAAGAGTCATTAGCTATGGGGGGTGGTGTCAGTAGTAAAGTGACATGTGATTCAGGGACTGAGTACCTAGAAGTAGGCACCTTATTACTAAGTCTGATTCAAAATGAGAAGATGTATTAGGAGCTGAGAGGTGAAGAAAGGCCCTCTGTGGGCAACTGGGAAACTAGCCCAGACAGAGCCCAGTTACCAAATACCTACAACAGAATCAAAATGTAAGACATTTTCTATCTTATTGCAAGACTGTGTGCCACTGACTTAAGCAAATGTTGGGTTTGCTGAAAGCGCACCTATTCACAGAATAGGTGGGCCTTCTTCACGGTCTCGAAGAACTTCACCCAAAGGATTCTTTGTGTCTGAAGAAGCTTAAGCTCAAGTTGAGGGAAAGGGAAGTCTCTCAGTGAAAAGCAAAGTGCAAGGGCTGTTCACAGCTCAGCATGGCAGAATCATGATGCTCTCTTTTCTCAATTTTTTTGGACCTCATCAGGATCTGATCACTAATGCTGATTAATATATTTCCTGCATTACCTCCTGGGATTCCCCCCCCGCCCCCAGTTTTAAACCATATTTAAGCTGCCTGTGCAAAGAGGAAAAATTCTATCTGGGGTTGTTTGTGTGGAAATTAAATACCACCTGATTGTTTCATTTTTTTGGAGATATTTCTGAAGGTGTTGATTTGGACTGTGATTGGGTTGGGTTAGGACAGATGGGTAAGAAACCTTCTTAAGGAGGAACTACCCGAAGATCCTGCTCCTATTCTTCTTCCATGAGTTTTCCTAAGAATTCCTCTGGTTTCACAATTTTTTTTTCTTGTTGTTGTTGTTGTTTTTGTTGTTTGACCGTCTGGGTCTTTCTGATTCTCTCGCAGACCCAGGCTACTCAGACCTCAGAAGGACAAATTCTGCTGTATGCCTTGTCTCTCTAGGTGTCCCTCAACAGCTTTCCTTCTTTCCTCAGGCCAACTGCCCCATAAAATTCAAGTACAAAATAGTGGAAAGGCCTTGTTTTCACCAGGATCTCTCTGTTCGGAAACAGAGGTGGGAGGTCCACCCTCCCGCTAGCCAAAACCCATGAATGTTGAGATGGAAAGGCCAGCACTGTCCAGTACAGACCATGTTCACTCCCTCACAGCTTTTTTCAGGTTTTCCTTCCTTGTCTATAGACCAATGACACGGAACATTCATTCCTTGAAGATTGAAACTGAGCTGAATTAGAAAAACTTCGGGCACAAGGATTTCAGCAAGCGTGAAAGGAGAGACTAAAAGGCATCTTCAACACAATATCTTTCCTGACTCTTCCGCTGAAAGCTGAACGTGCCACCTCCACACTCCTGAACCCCTTTACTGCCTAATGATTACACCCCAGCACACATTTCCTCATGTGCTTATGATGCATTTTTTTCTTACTTGCTTCCTGTCCAGTTTCTCCCACTCCTCCCGACTGGGGTGTAGCTCCACGAGAAGGGACTAACAGGAGATATTTGTTGTTGTTGCTTGGTAAAAGATGAAAACACCTGCCATCTCTGAGGCTCAAACTCAGGACCTTCAGATTATGAGACTGACACGCTGCCTACTGCGCTAAGAGGACCAATGTCTCCTATTTTTGGCTTTGAAAATAAAATATGAAATTTTATTTTCCAGGTATGTCCATCAGTTTCCAGCTTTTGAAGAATGTAATCAATGTTACTTGTAAATCGTTCCATTTAAACCAATGCTGCACCTGAAGTGTTCCACATCCAGGAATTGTGGAGTCCACACCTTTCCAGTATACACCCAGCAACTGGACACTCTGCCTTGCAGTACCCAAGAATTGTACAGGTCTTTTGCTGCTCTTTTTCCGTCTTGTGTTCCAGCGCTCTGCCTCTTCCCACCTTCGGAGATCTCAGTCACTCTTATACTTTCCTTGGTACCTTATGTTCAAAAGAAACTTTGGAACAGTGCCCAGTTAATATTAGTTTACTGACTGACTGAGTGAATGAATACTCCTCACATTTGTCTACAGTCCATATTTCTCTGTCTCACTCTAAATCTCCACTTGGATATACATGACTGGAGACATTATCCTTACAAAAAACACAAACTGAACTTAATAAAAAACCTCCTCGTTTGTTTCAGCCTTATAATTATACTAAGAAATTTATGGAGATGATTTCATATATTCAAATTGAATTTTGGCAACAAAAGTATGTATCATGATTTGCATTTTTCAGATATAATGGAGGCTCAGAGAAGTTAAGTAATGTTTCAAAGGTCCCAGAGCTGCTAAGCAGCAAAGTATGAATTGAGAAACAGACTTTTAGATTCCAAATTGTGATCTTGTTTCCTGCTCTAGCTCGTGATCTCACTGTCTGTTCTTCTCCACAAGAGCTCATTCATCCACACTCTATCTAATTCCCAACCTCCTCTGTGCTGACCTTTTGGGCTTAGACTTCCAAGTCAATTTTGGTTCATTCTCCTCCTTCAAAATCCACATCCACTGCCCTGCCAAATACTGAACATTATTCTTGTGACGCTCTCTTGAATCTATCTCTTTCTTTCCATTCAGTCAGTTCATATTCATTGGGGAGCTGCTCTGTGCTGGGCAGTAGGCTCAGGTGATTCAGAACAAATCTGACCACACAGATCTCTGGAGCTAGAAGGATAAATATGGACAAGGAATGATCCTCTTCCAGTTTCACTACTTTCAGTCTCGTTGGCATTTGCAGCTAAATAATGCTTTTTAAAATATTTGTTTTCATAATGTCCCTCTGCTTCACTCTGACCATTTTTGATTTCTTAAGTTTTGATATGATCTTGCTTTTCTTTCAACTCTTTGGTAGAACCTCATTGTAATTTTGCTTTATAAGGTCAATTCCACCCATTGGTGCATGGCGTTATATTTTCAATGTGTTTTTTGATTTTTTAAATCTACTTGATTTATCATTAATGAGACATGTACATACCAAAGGCCAGTAGAACCAGCGTTGCCCCGTTTTGTCCTTGCCCAGAGAAGGGTCCAAAGTGTATAGTTTTTTCATTTCTGTCTATGCTTTGGAAGATTTGCGGTTATCAACAAGAGCTCCTCAGTTGAACTGATAAAAGGTTGGAGAATGTGGGCATCGATCCCACTACCTCTCACATGCTAAGCGAGCGCTCTACCACTTGAGCTAATTCCCCACCTCCGATTTTCCTCTTTTCCTCCCATTTTTCAGAGGACCATCTCCATCCACGTCATTCCTTCTTCTGGGGCCGGCCAGAAGGTCAGGAAAAGTCAAGGCCATTAGGCTGGAGTAAGGGCACATCCTCTCAAAGATACTCTGAGGCAAGCGCGCGGTTGGTACCTATTCCTCTGGTAAGGAAGGGAGAAAGTCGCCTTGGGAAAAGTCTGGCCGCAAAAGTACAGGTTTCAGATTTTCCAGGACGCAAGAGATCAACGTCTCAGTTGAGAGGACTCACGCAGAACACCAGGCTAATGCGGGGGGACTATCTCAGGTTGATTACCTGTTTCTTAAGCACGAAACTAAAGCAGCAAAGGAACATAAGTGGGATGATCACTGGTTCCTTTTAGGGGAGGCGGTGGGCTGAATTTTCCCGATAGTGGAAAGCAAAAGGCAGAACTTCTTTCCACTCGGTTTCGAGCCAAGGACCTCTCACGTATTAGGCGAGCGTGATAACCACTACACCACGGAAACCTCCGCTTAGCGTTGTTTCTGAGATAGTTATTGAATTCTTGCTGAGTCGGGTCTTGAGAAGTTACATATTTACACTATATGCAAGAACAAAAATACATACTGTTACATACAAGAGCCATAGGAATTTAGAGGCGAGACGTATCAGAGTGAAGGAAAAATATATGGACATTGAAGTGTACAGATGAAGAGTGAACACAGGATGGAAGGAACAGGCATGGAGGTAGTGGATCCTGTGTTCAGAAATATACCGGTTCAGTTGGAGGGGGTGTACATGAGTGTGCGTGTGTGTAAAATAGACATGGAGGGAAACAGTGATTGAAAAGCCTGGACACACGAAGATACATTGGAGAAAACATTGTGGAGGCTTAAGAACCCTTGAAAAAATTCCACGCAGATGGCTTACATGATCAAGGTAACATTTTATGAAAGGTTTTTAATTTTGAATGCCAAATAGGTAGGAAATAGGGAAACCAGAATTGAAGAGAATGAAAAAGAAGTTATAAGATATTAAGGGATTGAGTGAGGTTTATTCTTTTAGCTCCTAAGATTAGCAATAGCATGAGTCTTTCTGCATCTCCAGCCCAGTACACTGTCTGGCACAGAATATATTCTCCATAAACATTATAGAATGGATGAAGGCATAGATGACCGAGAAGAAAGAGAAAGACTCTGGAGAGGTTGTGCAGGAAAGATCTATAGTATTTCACGATGTCTCAAGACATTGGATGTAGAGATTTGTGGGAGAAGGAGTCAAGGACAATTAGAAGTCTTGAACCTGGGTGGCAGACACAGAAGTGATTTTGAATTAATATCTGATGAATGGAAAAATGAATCCACTCATTTAAAAATATTTGTTCTATGAATGTATGAAGGAAGAAAGGAAGTGGTATGGAGAAAAACTGCTTATGAGACTATACCTTAAATTAAAAGAGAAGCTCACATCTTTTCATACAGAAAAAAACAACTTTTCATGTCTGGTTTTGCTCCTTAGAGCTATTAGACCTGAGAAAAATGATTCAACTCCTCTGAAATTCAATTTCATCTTTCAAATAGAAATAATGATATTTGGGTCAGCTGCAAGGCTAAATCAAATGACTTGCATAAAATTAATAAACTTTTAGTACAATTTCTAGAATGTGTTGCAGATGTGAGGTCTACAGAAGTTACCCCACTTCCTCCTCCTATGTGCCATATTTCCAAAATCTCATAACAACCACAACTGTTGTTATAGAGAAATACACAATGTGTGGAAGAGCTCTAAATGTCTAACTGCACCCAGAAAAGTGCATTAACAAGAAATATTTGTTACATAAGTAAAAGAATAAATGATTTTGCCCTTTCCCCATCCCTTAACTGTGGTTGGACGACATTTAGAGCACGAATTTAGAAAAGAAAATTCCCCTGCTTCTTCCATCGGGTGGAGAGGAAGACCAAAAATATGGTATAGATTTTGTTTTCTGGTGTAATCTAAATTTCTTGTCTATTTCACTCAAACCACTGAGAGGTGCAACAAACCAGAAAGCTGATTTCATCCTCTTGAGCAAATATAGAATATTGAAACATTTATTAAATGCTTATCTGGCAGCAGTTGCTAATTTTCCTTTGTGTTGATTTCTTTAAGCACAGATGACACATGCTTTGCCAGGCGGACTGTGAAAAGACTTTTGCCCTTTCTGAGGCTCGAACTCAGGACCTTCAGATTATGAGACTGACGCGCTGCCCACTGCGCTAAGAGGGCAAGTGCCCTGTACTTTTGGCTTTGAAAGTAAAATATGAAATAGTATTTTCCAAGAACATCTGCTTTATCTGTTTCCAGCTTTTAAAGAGTGTATGTACTCAATGTTACTTGAAAATCACTCCGTTTAAACCAATGTTACCCAGGTAAGATTCCACACCTATGAAAGGTGGAGTCCATGTCTTTCCGATATTCACCCTAAGATAGGACCATCTGGACCTTGGCACTAGGGACACTTCATTGTGTCTGTCTTTTGCTGGTCTTGTGTTCGAATGACGTCGTATTTCCTGCCCTCAGAGATCTCAGTGGATCTTACACCTTTCATGATCTCCTTTGTTGAAAGAAAAGTAGGAGGTGCCCAGTTAACATTAGTTCACTGACTGAATGAATCAATAGCCCTCAAATTTGTCTACAGTCCATACTTCTCTGTCTTAGGCTACATCTCCACTTGCATCTACATGACTGGAAACATTCTTCCCTACAAAAACTTAAACTGACTTAATGAAAAGTCTCCCTGCTTTTTTTTTTTTTTCAGCCGTATGTGCCATTCATCACGCTAAGAGATTTATGGAGATTATTTTATGTAGTCTAACTGAATTTTGGAAACAAAACTATCATAATGTTACCAAACCAAACTTGGGGCCAATGGCCCCAGTGCAGCACAGCCAGTCTGCTGACATCAGGTTGTGGTGAAGGAAAGTACAGCATTTATTGCAGGGTGCCAAGCAAGGAGAACTGGCTCAAAAGACCCAAACGCCCCAAAAGCTTTCAGAGAAGCATTTTTAAACACAGTCTGAGGGAGATATTCACAAGGTATATAATCAGCCAATGCGAAATTCCTTGATTAACTGATGGTGAGGTAACAGGGTGGTATTTCGGGAAATTCAATTATCAATTTTCTGGCTCCGACAAGTCTGGGATCTACACACTACTGGTCAGCATGCAGTCAACTTTTTCCATCTGGTGGGAGTTTTAGTAACTGCAAAATAACTGAAAGATATGGCTCAGAATATTATCCATAGCCCTTAAGGAGAAACTAAATGCTCTTGAGTTTGTTTTATGGCTAAACTATCAATATTATTATTTGTCTTGTTTGACTGCTTTCCTTTGTGTCTTCATTTTCTCACTTCTCTGATTAAATTTGCTCTTTGAACTGGGGGAAGGCCTAGGATGCTAAAGCTTTTCTACAAACAAGAGACAGGCAGGGGATACGGGGGATGGTGGGGGGGAAATCTATCCCTGGGAAGGCCCTGCAGGGTCCTGCTCGGTTTCAAAAATTTGCACTTTCCAGGTATGATGGAAGCTCAGAGAAGTTATGTTCTTAAGGTTCTAGAGCTGCTAAATGGCTAAGCCTGAATTGAGAACCAGATTATTAGATTGCAAAACATGACCTCTTTCTCTACTCCAGCTCATGATATCACTGTCTGTTCTTCTCCACAGTAGTCCATTCATCCACACACCAGCTATCCAGTTCCCAATCTCCTCTGTACTGGCCTTTTGGGCTTAGACTTCCAAGTCAACTTTGACTCATTCTCCTCCTTCAAACCCCATATCCAATGACTTGCCAAATATTGAATGTTATTCTTGTGCAGCTCTTTTGAATCTGGAACTTCCTTTCCATTCATTTGGTACATAATTCACTGGGGAGCTTCACTTTTTCAGTCACTGCAGTAGATTCTGGGGTTCTGAAGGGATCATACTACCCTGACCTCAAGAAGTAGCAGAAGAAAAAATGTGGATGTGAGATGCTCACCTTCCAGATTCTCCAATTGAATCTCCAGGTATTTACAGCTAAGAAACTCTTTCTAAAATATGAGTTTCATGATACCATTCTTCTGTTTTCTAACCATTCTTGATTCCTTAATTATAATATGACCTTGTCTTTCTCTCAATCACTGATCCTTGTTTCTACTTGCATTGTGATCTTGATCAATTAGATCTATTGGTTGATGGCATTGTTCAATTCTTCAATCTCTTCAAGGATTTTTTTTGTCTACTAGATCTATTAATTATTGAAAGAGAATGGTTTTGAAGCTCTGTGGCCAGGGAGTACACTTTTAGGATTGTTGTGTCTTCTTGGTCAATTGACCCTTTATAATTGTGTAACATTCTTCATTACTGCTGGTAAATTTCTTTGCTTTGAAGTCTACTTTGGCTGATACCAATACATTCACTTAAGCTTTCTTTTGATTAGTGATTTCATGTTGTATCTTTTCCTATTCTCTCATTTTAAACCTACCTCTGTCATTACATTTGAAGTGAGTTTCTTATGGCCACTGTTTATATTTAATCCATTCTGACAATTTGTGATTTTTAGTTGATGTATTTAGACCATTTATCTTTAAGGTAATTATTGCTATTTTTGAATAGAGGTCTACCATTTTATAATTTGTTTTCTGTTTGTTTCCTCTCTTTTCATTCTTCTATTTTCCTCCTCCTCCAATTCTGTACCCTGTTGGAATGGTACTGAAATGCAAATTTAGTTACCGCCCAGCCTAAATTCATTTACCAGCAAACTTTGCTTACAGAAAGTGTCCAAATACTTGCTCTAGGGATTTCCATATAAACACTTAAATTTTCACAGTGTATTTAGAATAAATATTTTATAATTCAAGTGAAATGTGGAAACCTTATCACCATTTAGGCTCTTTTACCTTAACCCCTGTTCATCACACTGAGCAGATGACATCTGAACTTTCCAGCTGTAAAGTTTCATAGTGACCAAGGTTTCAGGCTGATAATAAAAGGAGATGATAAAGTCTTCCAATCTTCCTAATGAATTTGAAGGGGGGAAAATACTGGAACGTGGTTTATTATTCGCTTTTCTGGGAAGCACTTGAGAGATCTGATTAGGGTGTTCGTTTACTTATGATTCTGTTGGTTACAGCCTGCGGTTAACAGTCATTACCTTGTCAGTAATCTGGATAACCTAAATAGCCATTACCTTGTTAGAAATCCCCGAAACAGAGTGAAGCATAACTACAAGGTGTGTGTGTGTGTGTGGGGGGGGGCTGTCAGTACCAATGAGTTTGAAAGTAGGAAGGGAATGAGAATGCAAATTCGTAAAGACTCGTCTCCTACACGGCGCACACAATTGCTATTAATAGTGGTTGTCATTGGCTCAGCAACCCGGGCAGTGGTATTGGTGGCGTCTGCCTTTTGACTCCAGAAATGTATCTCCTATTCCAAGCTTTTAAAGAAAAGGTTTGAGCTGGATTATCCTAAAAGGCCACAACGCAGCAGGGATGAAAGAAGCTGCTCTCCTTCTTTTCTCTTCTTTCTTTTCTTTGCTTGTCGCCCGAATTCCATCAGCCGCCTCCCGCGCTCTTTCAGCGTGGGTCTCAGTAGACAAGGGTGGAAAAACTCGTCCATTTACTGCCCTTCTGTCAGCGGACTCGGATGCTGTGCATCCTTGACCTTCACGAGAAGACTCTTCTCGAAGGCAGAGACCACAGGGACTCCTCACCTTTAAGCCGCGAAGCTTGGGCTGCACTTGATGCACGCTATGCGCGGCGTTGGACTGATGTTCTGCAGATACCTGCGGGGCAGGTAAACTTGCTGCTAGCTCTTCCCAGCAGATCCCAAACCCATCTCAGTCACTTCATAGACACAAGATCCACATCGTTCTCGTTTACTGTGTGAAGGTCTCATCGCTTAGGAGCTGCTTCTCTTCACTCGTGGTTCCTTTAACACCTGACTGCGGATTCCCTCTCTACTTAACGTTTCTCTCTGTTGTTTATGACAGCGCTGTAGTTTGTTTCGGTGTGGACTTGGACAGCTGAACACTGGAGAAAATTTAGCAGGATTCCTCGAGGATTCTATTCATACTAACTCTCAAGAGAGCACTGTGTTCTCAAGAGGCAAGTGTTCTTCATGCAAGACGGGCGGGTACAGAAGATATTATTAGTCGATTTGTGCAAGATTCTTGTCCTATTCTTTTGTATATCTTTTCTATTCCCGCCCCGCCCCGCCCCGCCCCGCCCCGCCCCATCTTCCCTCCATTTTTTCCGGTTGTGTGGTGATCGAAGAATCACACCAGAGGTTTTATAAGGACCTCCTCATAATGAAACGGCCTTAAGTGGACAGTACATATCTCCCCCAGGTACAGGGAACGATAACCCCGAGCCAGCCAGGAGTCGAGCCTGGAACCTTCTGGTCCGTAGTCAGATACGTTATCCATTGCGCCACTGGCCCTGCTTTTGCTAGTTCTCTTTAAGCCATTATTAATTAACCTTTACGAGGTTTTTGCATTTTCATACCATCGAATTTCTGGATGTGGCTTGATGTGCACTGTCCTTCTTCTGATTTGTCTGCCCTCTTCTCTCCCAGATGATAGAATATAAAGATTCGCGGTCTACTTTGAAGCCTCATTATAGCAATAACCTGCCAGTCTCATGTCCTTGACGTCGTGGTGAGGGACCTGGAAGTAGCAAATGATGGAGTTTTTAGGGCTTTGCTAATGAAGGAAGGAAACCAGGAAACAGGGACCAGAGTAAACAAACGGAATAGCGGAAATACTCGCAAACCTAATCGAGTTATTAATTCTTCCCCAGTTTGGATGGTGTTCTTTCCTGTACTCCTAGGGTACAGAACACACCCCTCATTTTGGCATTTATCACATTGTTGTGAACAGCTGTTTGCTCAGCGGTCCTCCCCACTCAATTTTATATTCCTTAAGGGTAGAACGCTCGGTATCTACAATGACTAATCTTACATTAAAAGTCTGCATGCGCGAATGAAGAGTTGAGTGAGAAAAATGCCAGTGAGCAACAGGAAAACAATTTAATTTATGGTACACGTAGGCATCACAAGTCTGTGATTCCATGTTATCTCAACGCGGGTGTTTAATTGGAAGAGCAGTGGAGTGCCGTATACAGCAGCAGAATCCTAGTTTCCCGAATATAGGTTTGCGGCTCACAGTGGCTGTTTATGTGCTCAGGGGCTGAGGCTGGGCCTATGTCCATTAAGTCTAAAGCCAGCGACAATGAGACGGTAGGGCTGGGCTGGAGCTAGTGGCTGAGAAGTAGGCTTTCTAAGTGAAGAGAATGTCTAGCCTGCTGACATAAAAGAAAAAGCTTAGTGAACCAAGTGCGCACCAGACTGATATATTTAATACCACTTAGTGGTTGGCTTTGAGTTTTTCATGCCGGTCATCAGGAGGACTTACAACACAATGCTTATAAAACTATAAGACATCTAGCCCAAAGATCCCTCCCCAATCAAGGAAACTTTCAGTAATAGCTCTACAACAATTCAAACAACAGCATTCAATTGGCTTAAACAAAGTGGATTTACTATCACACATAACAAGTCTGGAAGGTAGAGAGGCTACGTGCCTCGTTAACTTGGTGGCTCCGTAGGACCAAGTTTTTTTGAATCTTTGTGTTCTGTCATTCTCAATATATGGATCTCATACTCCAGCTGGTTTCCTTGCAGTACCTCAAACTCTCACAATATCAAGGTAAAGTCCAGAAAAAACCCAGACTTCTTTACTGTATCTGTTGTTGAGAACAGGTTCTCTGATATGCTCCCCAGTGGATTTCCCCCACATTGGCTAAATTTGTATTATATATTCTCACCTAATTCAAGTACTGCCAAGAATGTGACCACTGTGATTAATTAGATCAATCACAATTCTGCCTCAGGAGCTGAGAATTGGGCCCACCTCCTGCAAAGCCAAGGCAGTATAGAGAAGGTTATGTGAATAAAATCATGTTTCTGTTGGAAAGGAGGAATGGGGGCGCTGGTGTTGGTGACTGGTGGTGGAATAGGCAAGCAGTATTAGCTGCTATACCCTACACCATCCCCATATTTGGAATAAAATGAAATACTTCTTTAAAGCATTTTTATGAGCTCCATTCCTTACATTATTAACTCACATTAGACATAGATAAATTTCCAGATCTAACCATCATAAAAGGCATTTGATATACAGCTTATATTCAGTATTTGTATTCAGAGCAAATACATTAATTGTACATGATGACATA
The DNA here is from genome assembly GCF_949752795.1 of Hyperoodon ampullatus. Classification (NCBI taxonomy): domain Eukaryota; kingdom Metazoa; phylum Chordata; class Mammalia; order Artiodactyla; family Ziphiidae; genus Hyperoodon; species Hyperoodon ampullatus. Next base: position 84,501,429 of record NC_136923.1, on the reverse strand, counting down.
TTGACTTATAAATCAGAATTCTGTTAAGTTTGGCTATTAATAATGCTATACATCACCGATCTTCATGACTGCACAGTAAAATGACACTACAGTTTCTGAATTTGGAGTGTCAGAGGCCAATACATGTATAATAGTGTAAAGATCTGAAGCTCAACCTTAAATAGTTCCAAGATAGGGCAGGAATCTTAAGTTCCTAACTCTGGAAACCAGTAGTTTATGCTACCTAAACTTGTCTGTAAAGTATATAACACTCACTGGTCCCAGGCTTATTTTTGCAGCTTTTAAAATAACAGTTGGCAGTTTAAATTTGTTTCTTCATCACAATCTGTTCATTTCCAGAATAAGCATAGTTTAACGTTTTCTGTCTTAATGTTTACTCTCTATTCTTATCACTGTTCACGTAGAAGAAACTTGATATGGAAAAAAAAAGAGAAGACTTAGAGAGAGACTCTGCCTTTTACTGGAATATGTGAATTTGGACAAATCATTTTACGTTTTAGTCACCCCACTACCTTATCTGCAAAATGGGATGATACTTACTTTGCAGGTTTGTGGTGAGATTAAATTACACAAAGCAGGTAAAGTCCTGGCAACTATTTAGGCTGTCCATAAAAAGTAGCCGTCATTGATAGCAATGTCCAACTGCTTCCCAATCTTCTAAAGCTTAATCTTGATAACTCAAAAATCATGTATTGAATATTCATTTACCGAGCAAAATGTGAAAACATAAGGATTCACAGGTAAAGCTTAATCCAACTTCCTCAAAAAACTAACATCAAGTCAGAGAGACAAATCTAAGTTCATAATTACAATACAACAGGAGAAAGGCTACTCCAGAAATAAGGAAGAAAATGTGCCAGCAGCATGGAAGTACAGCAATTAACTCTGGCAGGGAAGCCAGGGGAAGCTCTTCATGACATCGCATTTCAACTTAATCTTGAAGGAGAAACAAATTTGACTTTCTGAAGAAGGTGGAAATAAAGGGCCAGAGGGTTCCGTACTTCTATGACTAAAAGTCACAAAAGTTGCCTGGTATGTTTGAGGAAAGCAGTTTCATGTGGTAGAACTACACTTTTAACTGGCATGGAGAGGAGGAGCAGGAAAAGTGGCTGGAAAGGCAGCTTGATGGGGCACCCTAGGGGGTTCTGATATACCGGCAATATTGTTTTTTTCTAGATATGGTGGCTCATTTCTTATCCTTCCAACTGTACATATACATTTTAATACTTTTTGCATGTATGACATGTATGAGATGCATCACAATAAAAAAATTAAAACATTTCAAAAGATAGGTTGGTGCCAATTTATAAATAACTTTATTTATCAAGATAAGGAATTTATCCTGAAGGCAAGAAGAAGGCAAAATAGGTTTTTAAGGAGAACATTCTCAGCTCTGTGTTTCAGGGAGATGGAGTTGAGCAGCATTTGTAGAGGTAGACCTCAGTCTGGGCAGGGATAACAAAGGCCTTGTCCGGGTGACTAGGCATGAGGAGGGCTCAGAGAGGGGAACAAAAGTTTGGTTGAAGTGGAAAGGACAGGCTTTGATGATTCATTGAAAGTGATGAGCAAGGGGTTATTAGGTGAGTGCTTGCATTTATGGATCAGGAAATTCCTTTAACCTTTAATGAACAGTAAAAAACATAGTCTCCTGAAGGAAATGAGCTCCAATTCTAGTCCCCAAAGTCTCTCGTGTAGCCCCGATTCTACCAGAACTTTTTTTGAGTCTATGAGCTATCCCCTTCATCTTTCCAATAAATTCACTTTTTGTCATTGTTGTCTGAGGTACTTTGGATAAGGTTTTGTTACCTGCAACAAAAAGAGTCCTGAACAATACAGTAGTGAATAGATTCCACTCATAAAATTCCCAGGGAACAGAAAATTTTTTATCAAAACTCAGGCTTCATAGGAGGAGAAAGATTTTTGTTACTGTTAAAAAAACTACTGCCAGGAGACCCCCAATACCGGTGAAAGGGTTGGGAGGTAGGTGCCTAGAGAATCTTCAAGGTGAGGAGAAGTTTTTCCATTCCAAGTCTCCAAGGCCAAACACACTCAACCCTCCCCACACCACAACTCTGTCTTCTCTCTTGTGAAAATCTAAGTTCCCAGAATCCTAATCCATATCTGAACAATGATTAGTAACAGGCCAACGCTTTCCAGTCTTACACAATAATTAAACAAGAGTGTGTGAGTAGCTGCGAAGTCTTGAATTACAAGCTAGATGTGATTTTTCTTCTAAAATTAGCCTTCTCACCACCACTGAGGTTAGGCTAGCCATCTCTACCCAGTGTCTTTTCTGTGACTGTTATTGAGTTCCCATTTGGCCACTGATATTTCCAAGGGTTTCACTTGGATTGGTTGTACTAAGACACACTGAAGCCAACGATGATGGGAGCTGAACAAGCAGAGAATTCCTGAGGAAAGAATGATGATGTTGAAGATGAAAATGACTACAACACTTGATATTTATTATGAAATTTACAGTTTTTAAATGGGCTTAACAAATGAGAGTATGGTCTAGGGACCTAAAGTGCAGATTACTCTGTCAATCCCATTCTTTACTCCACCCACCCCATGCCCTACTACAATCTATCTTACACTTTCTCTCTCACTCTCCAAGACATGGTTCTTACAGTATGCACAGGAGCAATGGATTCTATGTTTTCTATAAAGTCAAAATTCTAACATTGTAGAGTAGGAGCAGCTGCAATGAGCAAATGACATATCATTGCACCAAATCCATGTCCAAAAATTAACAGTACTCAAGGGAAATATTTGAAACCCACAAATATAATTGTTCTGAATTCAGGACCTACTCCCCAAACTCACAGAACCCCCAAAACACTCACCAGATAGGAAAAACAGTGTGGTACTGAATGAAAGGATGAAAGAGGGGTAGATAAAGGCGATTTTCGCATCCTTGTAAAAGTTAGTTACTTTCAAAACATGCAGAAAGTGCAGCAGTAGTGCAAGGAGCACACAGATACTTGTTACTCAGAAAAAAGGTGTGGGGGGGGGCAACAACCCATCTAGTTAGCTTAGTCTATGGTCTTCAGGCTAATTCCCAAGACCTTAAGTTGTCTTTTTAACTCCCCATACACGATTTCTTTCCTTTTGTTGTCATTGTATTACCTTTTTTCTTAACAGTCCCTGAACAGTTTCTAAGAGGCTATGCCCAATGGACAACCACCCCAGCCCAGAACCAGAATGATTGAAGGAATCCTCTTTCTATCATCCCTTACCTACAATGAAGAAGGTGATTGTGAAGACAAAATAGTGTTTCTGGGTATCAGGAAGGGAACAAGGGAAGGCCAGGAGTGTAAAGCTCAGGAAGAAGGAGAGAAGGAGGGCGCTGATCATGAAAATTCGACCAAATATGTAGCAGTCTGAATTGGGGAGGGAGAGGGGAGAAAGGCCAGGAGGTCCCTCTAGGGTCCCCTTCTTTCTGGGTCTGAATCCTCAGAATACTAAAGAAGCAGTGCAGAGACTTTAAGGTAGGAACCAATGGCAACTAGTGGGAAGCTTAGGGATGGAGGGAGAAGTAAGGTGCAAAAAGATCCAGAATAGTGATTCTAGCTGGGCTGGTATCCCTAGAGAGGCCTGATCCCCTGGCCCATTCTGAAATGAGCCAATGGGAGTATAACTGCTTCCTTCAGGTGTACTGGGGCAGGAAAGGATGCTGAAAATTCTGGGAAGGGACAGGGTTGGAGCAGGGCACTCCCTTTCAAGACCAGAACTTATTTGATTTTGATGGTAGAATCCAACATTTGATCTCACCACTGCATATTGCAAAGAGGGCGCTGAACAGGACTTGGGAATTGCTTGGGATTTCTATCCTCACCCAGGGGGAAAGGCTGAAGGCCCACCACAGAAGGGCAGAACCAGTGAAAGTACAGATGAGGATAAGAATGTGATATGGCTTAACTATCCCACATTTCACACAAAAGGGTGCTGACTGAAAAAATTTCCTTCGGGATTTCTCTCCATTCTTAAACACCCATATAAGTCCAACCTCCTTGCCTTTTCTCATACTCAGCTTGCAGAGCTCTCCCTCCTCGTCTCCTAACCAAATCCTCTCCAGGTCACAGACTGACCCTGTGTCCCTCACCAGCAAGAACTGAGATCTTTCTCCCTGATCAATACGTCTTCTCTGAACCACTTGTACACAACCGTCCACAGCCTTGTATTGTTACTATGCTTTTCCTGGGTGTCCGGCTATCTTGTCTCATCATCTACACTAGAAGTCCCTGGAAAAAAACAGCCCAACTTGTTAATCTCCCACCACTTTTAGTGTAGTGCTTTACATGTAGCAGGATCTCAGTGAATATCTGTTAACAGAAAGGAAAAAAACATAGCATATACCAAATACATTCCCTAGTGATGTCAAGAGAAGTAAAAATTTTCTGATGCTCTGCAGCCTCAACATTCCCCTCCGTCATCACTCCCCTCAAATCACAGCCCCCTTCTCTCACTGTTAATGATCACAGCTTACCTTTCCTCTTATTTCTTCTTTTAATATTTCTGTTTCAGCTTTCATCTTTTGATTATACTTGGTTTTCTACAGCACCTTTTAACACAGAGGCCCATCCTAGTCTTCTCTTCAAGAGTAGAATCTTGTGGTGCCTTCCTGTCTCCTCAGTGGCAGAAACATTTAGTGACATCATAAGTATGTGAACTCTACATCCCAACAAAAATGTAAGATCCTATCCCGCTGGCCCTGTTTTTAAAAACTATGTCATCTCCCAACCCCCTCCACCCAGCAAGGCCTTTGTTTTCTTTGATACATGTGTGCCTCAAAAGTTATGGCTTGTACCCTTAGTTCTAACTTCTAATACAGAATAGGCAAGAGTACTGTATTCTCGTACAAGACTAAAGGACACTTGAGAGAGAAAATGGGATAATCAGGGAAATAACTGGGAAGATTTAAATGGAAATTAATTTTGTGTTAAGGGTACAGTGGTTCATACTACACCCTTCAATTCCTTCACCAGAATGATATTAAGACACGTAATGCCTTCTGATCGCAACCTTACTGTCTAACACACTGCTTGACAATGGTGGACATTCTGCATGTTTGTTGATGAAGGAATTAACAAATAAATGAATAAATGGAAGTGAGACAAAAAAGCAGAGGGTTGCTAGGAACCTCTGTTTAAAATTTTCTTAAATGTAAGCTCTGGGAAGACAGGGATTCTATTTGTCTCTTCTATTCACTTATGACTTCTGGCACAAGGCAGGTGCTAAATAAATATTTGTGGAATCGATGACTAATCCAGGAACAAAAGGATCATCCTTAAGACAGAGGATTGGCATATCTGTCAGTTTCCCTCAACTGACTATTTTTGTTGTATGTGCACTATATACCAACATATTCCTAGGATAAACTACGATGTTAGAGTGTGCAATAGTAATACATTTCCAGCTTAACACTATAGGTTTATGTGTCAATCAGTTAAACTATTAAAAGCGGATAGCATGATAATGCTATTGGCTGGGAAGAGAAGGACTATTTATGAAACCAGAGGTAACTCAACAAGGTAAAGACTGCTTTTGACAATCATGTGCACATGGAAACCCAGCCCTGAGACTTAGAAAGAGTAGATATTGCAAGACAGTATCTTTAAGTCTCAAGGTTGGTGGGGTCCCCATTGAGAAGAGCATCATACTTTCTCCTGAGCTTTGAACTGACCCCAGAAAACAAAGTATACAGGCAAATAGATTTCTGTTGATATCAAAAAAGGAATAAATGGAAACTATAAATATATTTAGCAAGCAAATTGTTTACTGTAAACAGTGGGTCACTTACTCTTTCCCTTATAGACAACTTCTCAGCCTACACATTAAAAAAATTAATTAATTAATTACTCCATGTTCACTTGAAGGCACACACTCCCTTAATATAAGATGAGAGTTCTTTGTTTAAAATGACTTGGAAAAGGAATCAAGTAGGAGAAGCTAGAGACGGAGAACCTCGATTCAAGCCCTAGTTTTCCCACTTACTTTTTGCTAAGTCACTTCTTATAGTAAGAGATTTCTGCTGAATTTGCTGAATGTAATAGCAATATTGCACTCATATAAAGAAAAGAAAGTGAAATAAAAGAAAAAGAGTTCTTATCTCTAAGGCATACAAACTGAAGAAGTTAGGGTGAAATGATATGTCTAGATTTTACTTCCACTCCCACCTCCAACCACCTACCTGCAACAGAAAAATAGTACTGGAAAGACAGAAGAAACAAGATTGGTAAAATGTTGATGATCGTAAGACCGATTACATGGGAGTTCATTATCTAATTACGTCAACTTCATTGTGTTTGAAAATTTCCATAATAATACATTTAGAAATATAAATTTGACATCTCAGTCACCTAAAAGCCTAGAAGCTAATTTCTTTTTCTTTTGTAAACACTCTGCTCACATGACTGAAAATGCTGCCTGCTCTCTATTATATTCAGTTGTGCTCACTGATACATTTTTAAAATTGTATGACTTTTTGGGGTCTCTCAGATATAAACTCCACAAGAGATTGACTGTTTTGTTCATTTACACTTATCTTTTATTAAACACAGTAAGTGGTCAGAGAATATTGTTTATATATTATTTCAATAAAAAAAAATCTACCCCTGTAGGATTGCTGTAGAACTAGACTGAGAAAATAAATGTAAAAGTATTTTTAAAAAAAAGAAGCCCTGTATAAATTCTACTTCAAACCATCATCATAATTATTATTGGAAATTTGAATCCTTTGCTCCATTTTTAAACATTATAGCAAAATTTGACACTAGCATTGCTCCATGGAGATCCCTATTATCTCATTAAGAAAATTAAGTAACTTAAAGAAGTGATTAGAATGAAACTAAGTGTTTTAAAGAACCTCCTAGGACAGTATAAAAATTTATACACCAGGTAGTTTGTATTCTTGCCCAAATTTAAAATCTAGCAGCACACAGGCAGAATGAGCTGTCGTTGCGCATATTTGAAACTATATGCTTGGATTCGGAATAAAAGTCAACTGGGTCACAGCAGGTCGATGATACAAATGCGTTTTAGGTTCAAATACTGCTTTCTGAAGTTATCCAAATAGTACATTTAAAAAACGTCAAAAGACATTCAATAAGAGGTATACCTTGGGGGTAGATTGTCTTCTAACTCGTGAAAGATTACCACCAAACTAAAGAGCACTAAGCAAATGTGCTCTTGGAAGCCCACAGGAATTCTGGATGCTCACACACTCTGAGATAGCCTGCAACGGCTTCGTGGTCCTCCCACATTCACCCCCTTCCCAGGCTCAGAGAGCAAGCCTCCCTCCGACGCACCGAGGAGAAGCATCCCGGAGAGAGACAAATGGAAGGGCCCCGGGACCCACACAGCAGCAGAAGTCTCTCCCGCCCACTCTGCCCACAGAAAGTCCTCCTTGGAATGCTCGAGGAGGTCGGAGTCTCCCGAGTGTCTGCACTTCTTGCGGTCGTCTTGAAAGTATCCGCCCCCGTTTCCGCTAGCAGAGCACCCTCCGTGTCTTCAGGATTGGTGGCCGGGTGGGGTCTGCACCTGACCACAGTCCGCCTTTGTGCGCAAGATGCAGTTGCGGGACTCCGGGAAGGATGGAGGTACTTGGACCTTTGCGACCGGAGAAAAACTCTGAATATTCCTGCATAGGCCACGTAATGCGTGACCGGAAGGAAACTATAGGAGCTCCAGTGGCGCAATCGGACAGCGCGCGGTACTTATACGGCAGTATGTGTGCGAGGGATGCCGAGGTTGTGAGTTCGATCCTCACCTGGAGCATCATTTTCCAATCGGAGATTTAACATCCCTTGAAGAGACCCTTTCCCCTTTGCTTTCCTGTCTACTACACCATCTTCGATGTGTTTGTTTGAATTTGTCCTATAGCATTTATTCTTACCGCTCCCTTAGCGCCAATTAGCATCAAGCAATTACCGACTGAATGAATCTTTTGTGCTGCAGTGGGTTAGCTTCTCTAATTCTTTATCCCCACCTTGTCTTGCAAGCTGATCTCAAATAAAGAACATTTCCTGACACCCCCCACCACCACCACCCCCTCTCACTTTGCTCTTATGACCACCATTCCTCAGGGATCCCCTGGTGCATACTTAGAAATTGCTAAGTAACTTCCCAGAGGTGATAAGCATTGAACTCCATTAGAGGGAATCAAAAGTGGGAACTTGCATGGAGTTCCTGCTTGATTAAAGCTCTGGTTTGGGGGGAAAATAAAATACTGTTTTCTGAAAAGAGAGTCACCTGTAGTATTTTTCCCGCATTTAATTTCACCCTGATGAATTAACAACCATGCAGCTTTTATCAACTGAGAAACAAAACCTGGCATCCTCAAATGATCCAACTGTCTGGGCCTGGAAAAGGATGAGGGATAATGAGGCCCAGAAACCAGAAATCTGTAGAACAACATTACAGGAAAAAGCATATTGTTGTGAGTGGTGTAGGTAGGAAGTAGGTAATGATTTTGACTTAAGAATATGCTCCCCCTTCCACAAGGACACAAGGAGTATGCCTGGTCATACATCTTATCACATGCCTCCCTACTTCACCCCAAGAGGGTGAATTGAACTAAGTAATTTAGAGTACTTTTCCTAGCTGTAAATATTATCCCATACTTGAAAGCATGTATGTCCCACCCAGGACAGGTCACAGAAGGTGCCTGTAATAAAGCTAGGCCCAGAGAACTCTCTCTTGAGGTCTGGATTCCTAAATATGTCCTGCATGTACCAGGACATTGTCCAGTCACAGAGTCATCTCCCTGGGAAAGGTAGGGAGGTCCCATCCAGAAAAGCACCAGATAATAAAGTGTATACTTTATCACTTCATAGCTCCTGCTAAGCCACGAGAGTATCTTGGAAGCTGTCAAAGTATATATTTAGGTTATATGCAGTATTTTGTATCATACTAGACATTTTGTTTTATTTAATATGATTTTAATTCCTTATATTTAAAAACTTAACCATTGCACCCATTGAAACATAAACTGAAGCACATTAAAATTTATAAGGGTTTATTTGAGCAAGCACCCATTCAAATTAAGCAGTGCCAGACAAAAAGTGGTTAGGAGGCTCTGCAGGCAGAAGCTAGAGGGAAGAATTTTGTAGAGATGTCAGAAGCAAAGCAAAGCAATTATTTGATTGGCTATAGCTTAAGACTGCTTTACATGGGAAAGCCTAGCTGGCTCATTGTGATAAGCTGTTCTTAAATTTCATTTTCTCAAATTCCAGTTTTGGTTTGCTTACCTAAGCTACCAAGGCATTTAGAGCCATCTCAGTCTAATGGTCTCCTTGTTTAATTACTTTAACAAAGCCCTACGAAATTGTGTTTTCCTTTTACAGAATAGTATAAAAACATACAGTAAACATACATTGTAAACTTAGTAAAATAAAATTGGGCTTTATAAAATTAGAAACTTACATGAAAAGAGTAAATATGGTGTCTTAGTTGGTTTGGGCTACTATAACAGAAATACATAGACTGGGTGGCTTGTAAAAAAAAACCCAACATTTATTTCTCACAGTGCTGGAGACTGGAAAGACCAAGATTAATACACCAGCTGATCAGGTGTCTGGTGAGAGCCTTCTGGTTTTGCTGACTTCCTACATAGTGGAAGGGGCAAGCAAGCTCACTGGGGCCTTTAAAAAAATTTTCTTATTGGGGTGTAGTTGATTTACAGTGTTGTGTTAGTTTCCTCTGTACAGTGAAATGAATCAGTTATACTCTGGGGCCTTGTAAATGAAGGCAGAAATCCCATGCATGAAGGCTCTGCCCTCATTAGCTAATCATCTCCCAAAGGCCCCACCTCCTAATACCATCACCATGACCATTAGATTTTCAAAATATAAATTTTAGGGGGGCACAAATATTCAGACCATAGCACATAGAAAACAAAGTAGTTCTACTAATATATATTTTCAAATGCTTTTTTTTTGAGAAAAAAAATGTAGTCAGAGCATAATATAGTCAGAAAATAATGAAAATGAGATGTCTTAAAGTTTATATGATTCTGTCAAGGCTCCACTTAGGTTTCAATTCTAATCCTTAAAAGCTTCTATAATTACAGAGAACAAAATAAATATATGCACCACGGCCTTCTTTTTTTCCTCATTAAGTGTCATCACTTGCTCTGGATTTGTTCCCCACAACTGTACCCTTGTCTTGGGTGTTGTAGAATGGTAAACAACCTCATAGAGAAAAAACATGAATGTTTTGACTACCTCCTTTTAACACATCCAATTATTCCTGGCTTTGAATCTGCCTCAAAAGCCGCTGATCCAAAAGTTGGAGAATGCGGGTATCGATCCCGCTACCCCTCGCATGCAAAGCGAGTGCTCTTCCACTTGAGCTAATTCCCCTCCACCTGTAAGTTGACATCATCGATGTCATCTCTATAGCCATATGTCTTTCAGGCCCTCTAGGATCCATTGGTGATTTTATGTCCACCAAGGCCAAACTGTATGGAATAGAGGTGGGACAACTCATAAGGAGCCTCGTGCAGGAATCCCCGACCACCGAGCAAAGGAGAGTGAAAAACAGCTAGACCTGGAAGGTCGCTCTAGGAAAGCTCTAACTTCGCCCTATTTTAACTTCCTGGACCTCTCCGCAGAGGAAGAGGAAGCCCTGAGCAGGACCACCGACTCATCACTTAGCTCTCTCCAAATGCTCTGCGCTCCTCTTACGTAATAAAAGGAGGGTTATCACTGAATAGAGAAGTTTAGAGACTTCTGCAGGTGTAAAGAAGAGCAAAGCTCCAGCAGAGCCTCACAGTCCAGGCTTTTCCACATGTGGCTTCTGAAAAAATATGAGCTACTCTCACACATTTTCCCCAAAGAAGGTATTCTGATTTTCCCCAAATACATCGCTACCAAATACGGGATGCAGCCAGAGTGTGAGTGGAAGAGTGCAGGGGAGGCTGGTGAGAGAGGGCAGAGGTCTATTGCCAGGGTGTAGGTCATCGATAGTTATTAAAGGGTTTTAATCAGGCTTATAGTATGCTCAGGGTGCCAGTTTACAGTCTTGGTGTCTGGGTAGACAGTGGGCTGAAGCTGGCATGCTGATTACTTAACTAGGAGACCTCTGACATCCACAGAGCATGGTCAGAGAGTGAGATAACTCAGTCAGGTTTTGAGAGTTAAGTCACCATGAGAATAGTTGGACCGGATGCCTAAAAAGGGAAGAGATGGATGAAGGCAATGAGGAGCAACTTTAGTCTTGATTTTAAAATGCAGGAGTGGAAGAGAGTGGCAGGGCAGACTATTAGGAAGGTAGTAGTCTTGAACTTGCAAGCTTACGTTACTCAAGCCTTGCACTTTTGTAGAAATCTACTGAGAATAATTTTGCTTCTTGTTTTACACATAGACCATCTCATTTTAAACAGTGAAATCTAGAAGCATTCCTACTTTGTAGACTCTTAATGGCAATAGAAAATAAATGGAAACACAAGTAATAGACAATAGCAGCATAAACAAACAAACAAAAACTATTGTTCTCTCCACAGCTGTTCCTGAAAATAGTGGCAGAATTGGATGATTGAAAACTATTTATTGAACAAATTATACTGATAACTTCTAGAATTTTGAAGATGAATGAACACACTCTTTATCTATTAAAGATTCTTATTGAACAGATGAAAGGAAACACAAAATAATATAATGCCTGAGATTAACCTCACAATAATATGGGAAACCAGCTTGGCAAAATGTTGATAATTGTTGAAGCATATGTGATGCGTACTTGGAGATACTTGACTCTTTCCTATTCTCTCAATAATTTCTTTTGGGACTATGATTAGATATATGGTAGAACTTCTTTCCTAGCCTTCATTTTTCCTATTCCTCTTTCCTAATTTCCAACTACCTGCATCAGTGGATAGTATTTTACATAGTTCCCTCAAATCTAACTTCCAGTTTCCTAATTCTCCCTTCTGCTCTATCTAATCTGCCATCTAATAAATCTGTTTAAGTATACATTTTCAGTGTTTTAATTTTCAAATTCCTCTTTAATAATTTCAAATACATGAGATTTAGTGCATTACTTTCTCAATGATTCACCGCCCCTTCCTGTGAAAGGCCTATTTTTGACAATTTTCCTGTTAATTATATTGTCCTTCCTTGTGAAAGTAATATAATTCCTTTACCCTTTGCTATCAGAACTGACAACAGGATGAATCATATGATTGCTTTGTATGCCTCCTTGCCTTTGCTCAGGCCCTTTCTTCAGTCTGGGACAACCTCATTCTTCACCACCGCTAGAAAACATGCTCCTCAAGACTCAGCTTCAATGTTACCTTCTTTTCCTGGGCATTTATGATCAATCTGATTAGTCAGAATTAGCTCCTATTCTTGTTCGTTCATCTGTCCGTTGTGTTCATTCTTATGAAACAACGAGATGGAGCTGAACACTCTTTTATTCCCTCTTTCTTCCTTCGAATTATTTTCTCGCTAGTGTTGAGTTTCTTGACGTTTTCAGTACCAGAACGCTTGGAAAACCTAGTAAAAGTTGGACAAACTCTCCCTAGAAAACACACAGGTTCTGGTGGGGCGCGGGGGCCGTGGAGGAATCAGAATTCGTTGTTCCTCCGATGCGGATGACCCGGGAGGAGAGCCCCACGAAGTTAAAGATTCTTCTCTATGCAATTTCACCCGAAAGTATTGTAGAAGCGGCAATAACATGGAATAGAAATTGAGCCCTATTCAGATCCGTCGTCTAATTTTCCAGACTGCCTCATTAACCACGAATTAGGGGTCCACATTCGCCAGCTCCCCTGACAGTGACTCCAGTGGAACCGGCTCTGGGAAGCTCTGCCCCTGCGGACAGCCGGCCGCGCTCTCGGGCCGCGAGCCCAGGCTCCCCTGACGAGGGAAGGTGACAGCAAACTGGTTCAGCCCAGGTTGGCCGCGTCACGCCCACCGCCTGCCAGGACCTGACGCTGAGGCGCCTCCTGCCGGGGACCAGGCAGCCCGAGAAAGGGGAGTGAAAGCCCAGGCAGATGTGTTTCTACCACGTCTCAACCAATTTTATGACTCCTGTGAAAGCTAAGCCCGTTTTTTGCCCCCGTCACAGCTTTTCCATCCCAGTTCCTTGTCCATTCGTGTGGAAGCTAGCCACCTCCACGTCTCCCAGACGTCTCTCTAAGCCGTCTCCTAAGCGTCTTTCTCTCCGGGGTAACCAGCGAGTTCCCTAGTATAAACTCTGAAATAAAACACGCCAAGTAGTTTTTGTAAGTGGACGAGGTGGCCGAGTGGTTAAGGCGATGGACTGCTAATCCATTGTGCTCTGCACGCGTGGGTTCGAATCCCATCCTCGTCGGGGGTGTGCTTTTGGTGTGAAGAATTGGGAGTGTTTTCGAAAGTTTACTAGCATTTCCAGTTATGCTCTCTTTAAGTATTTGTTCAGTATTCTGAGTTTGGCCTAATGAGGTCTGCCTACCTCTCCACTTTCTATGAGCTCTGTCATGTTTCACTCCCCTCTGTAAGTGTGCACGCTCTTGCATTTAAGGTGCTGACTTCTTATAACAGGTTTTGCAGATTATTCTTCAACTCTACCATAACATACTGTTATCTTGATATTTAACAGACTTCTTGAAGGAGCTTTTGTTTTCAAGCAACTCGTATCTAGGAGAATTAATTGGTTAAGGGCTTTGAACTTTATGGATCTTTTTAACAATCGACCAATTTTGTTTCCAAATTTTTTGTTTCTTTTTCCAACACCTCCACTCATACTTGAGTAAGCCAGATTCTTCAGTACAAAGGACAATCTAGTTTCACAATGATTTTAGTATTTTATATTTATATAACAATAGAGTATAGGTTATGTATGTATAAATGTTTGAGGTCTATCCAATTAAGAGAATGACTGGAAGATTTTTTCCCTCCTCAAATTTCAATTACATTATCTTACATAGTTTTTCCAATGACATTATCTTCGCTTTTAAAATTATTATTTTAGGGGCTTCCCTGGTGGTGCAGTGGTTGAGAGTCCGCCTGCCGATGCAGGGGACATGGGCTCGTGCCCCGGTCCGGGAAGATCCCACATGCTGAGGAGCAGCTGGGCCCGTGAGCCATGGCCGCTGAGCCTGCGTGTCCGGAGCCTGTGCTCTGCAATGGGAGAGGCCACAACAGTGAGAGGCCCATGTATCGCAAAAAAAAAAAAAAAAAAAAAAAAAAATTGGTAAAATTATTATCTTAAAAGATTATTTAGTAAAAATATTTTTCCAAACTCTTCCTTTTTGAAAAAAAAAAGTAAAAACATTTTATTTTGGCAATTTTAAAACATATTGAAAATTAGACATAATGTAAAAAGTATCTGCAAACTCAGCTCAGAGCTTCAGTTATCCCCTCTATTGCCTGGACTCGCCTATGAGTCTCCTCCTGGTCTGCTTTTCCCAATTCCTCTCTTTGGGAAATTAACCTCTCATCAGGAAACTGAAACTTGGCAGCCCCTCTTCCACATCCCCTAGAGCAGTTACCACCTACAAACTTCATTAGGCTTGCTTGCAAACCTATTTAGAGTCTTTGGTAATTTATGAAGAAGAGAAAAAGAAACTGCATTAATGGGAAAGGAAATCTGAATATATGACTCTTTGAGGAAACACTTGGCTTCACAGAAGCAAGTGCTCTGTGGAAAGCCAATCTGAAGCAAACATTTTTCTTTCAAATAAAAGTACTCCAGTGTATAGTACCATTTTTGGTGAAAATCATATCTAGGTTGTGGTTTATAGCAGTGCAATAAGGCAGTGTGTTTTTATACTTAAAGATGGTGGTTTCTGGCTGACTGCAATGCACCTTTCCAAACTTCTCATTTTTTTTTAATCTTTCCTCCCTCATCTTCATACCCCAAATGATTCTTTATCCTTGTCATTTCTCTCTACATTTTTTTTTTTAGGTCTGTGTCTTTATTCCTGTCTTACCCCTATGTTCTTCATGACATTTTTTTTTCTTAAATTCCATATATATGTGTCAGCATACAGTATTTGTCTTTCTCTTTCTGACTTACTTCACTCTGTATGACAGGCTCTAGGTCCATCCACCTCAGTACAAATAGCTCAATTTCGTTTCTTTTTATGGCTGAGTAATATTCCATTGTATATATGTGCCACATCTTCTTTACCCATTCATCTGATGATGGACACTTAGGTTGTTTCCATCTCCGGGCTATTGTAAATAGGGCTGCTATGAACATTTTGGTACATGTCTCTTTTTGAATTATGGTTTTCTCAGGGTATATGCCTAGTAGTGGGATTGCTGGGTCATATGGTAGTTCTATTTGTAGTTTTTTAAGGAACCTCCATACTGTTCTCCATAGTGGCTGTACCAATTCACATTCCCACCAGCAGTGCAAGAGTGTTCCCTTTTTTTCACACCCTCTCCAGCATTTATTGTTTCTAGATTTTTTGATGATGGCCATTCTGACTGGTGTGAGATGATATCTCATTGTAGTTTTGATTTGCATTTCTCTAATGAGTAAAGATGTTGAGCATCCTTTCATGTGTTTGTTGGCAGTCTGTATATCTTCTGTGGAGAAATGTCTATTTAGGTCTTCTGCCCATTTTTGTCTCTCTACATTTTTAATGCTTGTCCCAAAGAGTAACTGGAAGAGAACCTTATCTTACATTACTTACCAACCCTGTATGATATATATATTTTAACTCATTCACTCATTCTCACATTCACTCAATAATTACTTCTTGAAGGTGGAGGATTCGGCCCTGGTGATGATGCAATGAACCAAGTGCTCCTGCCTTCATCAATCTCAAGGGCTCTAAATCTAAACCTAAAACAAGTCATTGGAAGTGTTGGGGGGGGGGGGGGGAAGAAAGAGAGACAAAGTGTTAGGAGGGTTTACAGAGACATTGGAAGAGCAGAGGGTTGTGTACTATTGGAAAGTATCCAAGGAGAGAACAAGTTGGCTTCTTTAAGGTACGGAGAGCAAGGAAGGAAGGGGTGGAAGTAAGATTTGCTGAAGGTCATTTGAACCCTGAGAGGAAAATGTCCAACACATACGGGCTTTCTGAACATGGACCTACTGCTACCTCAGTGTCTTCCTTTACGACTCATAGACATTAATTTGAAGAACTGATGAAAACCCTCATCTTCCTGTGTTCTACATTGATCTGAGAAAAACCAGAAGCTTATAAAATATTCCCATCTCTACGAGCCGCACGTGTTTCCTGCTTTTTACACTGCCTACACACTAAGTTCTGTAACTGGAGGAGGCCAGTGTCCAACTCAGGTTCTGCTGCTCACTGCCAGAAAGGCTAATATTGGAGAGACAAGTGTTGGTGGAAAAGGAAAAGTTGCTTTATTCAGGAGGCCAGCAACCTGGGGAGATTGTGGACTCATGTCCTGAGACCATCTCCAAGTTACCAGTTAGAGGACAAAGGTTTTAAAAGAGAGTGTCAGGGGTGCACAGGTGGGGGAACTAGGTGCAGAAGAGCACAGTCAGCTCTGATAATCATCTCGAAACTGGTCGTGGGGTGGTCTGATCAGCATCCTCTGATGGTTTTATGTGCAATTAATCTTCTATTCCAAGTTCAGCCATCTTCCACCACTTTAAGGCCAGTCCCTGGAATTCTTAAACAAGCAAGATTAATTCTCACCTAGTTAACTAGTCATTATCTAAGACATGTCAGGGTCAGCAAGAAAGGAAAACATATGTAAGTTAAAAAAATCCGTGCTGCTCAAGATAGAGCATCTTATGCTATGGCTACAGTTCTATAAAGAACCCACAACGCACCTACCACAAGAAGAGAAATTTTGGGGAACATGGGTATTGATCCTCCTGTTTCGTGCCTGCTGGTGTCTACCATTTGAACTATTCCTCCCGAGTACCAGTTGTATCCCTTAATTTCAGAGCGTTAGACGCCACGTCCCACCAGAACTTTCCAGGCAAACTCCCTCCCTTGGAAGCCTTTGCCTGACTTGGGTTCAGTCTCAGTACCATACAAACCCATCTGGACTTAAGGGGGCTTTAAGTCTTTAAAAAGGAGGGCTCGGCCAAGGCCAAGGCGATCCTTCATTGCTCAGCACTTAGCAAAGTGAAGGTGGCAGCAGGAAAGCTCTGATTCGCTAGTTTCAAGATCCTGAATTGTAAGGAGGAGCAGAGAGCAAACAGGTCCCAGCTACGGAAGACCTTGCTGGTTACTTCTGGGCTAAATAGTGCTGCAGACCCCAAAGGCTCTATTTACAATTTACAATAATATTTATAATATTATAATATTTACAATTGTAGTTGTAATGTGATTATGACCAACGTGTCCGGAGGGTGGAGGCGGTGGCTCTGTGGCTTCCTGTCGTTTCTGTCTTCCAGTTCCTCAGTCTCCACGACACTCTGCTCCCCTGCCAGGTCAGACCCAAGCTCCCCTGCCAGGTCCCGGCAGGCTTGGGAGAGCTGTAGAGCCCCCTCAAGCCTCAGCCTTCCAGAATGTGGCCCTTGAGCCTTTATATTTAATATAAAAAATGTGCAACATACACTCAAATACAGAAGAATGTAATGACTTACGACAACCACGGGCCCATCCCTCAGCATCCATCAGTAACATAATGGCAGTCCTTTTCAAGTATCCTGTCTGTTTTTTCCCTACCACGCTAGAATATTTTAAAGTAAATTCAGGATATTATTTTATTCCATAGTAAATACTTCAGGATACATTGCTAATACATACTACAAAATAATACTATGCCAATATCACACCCAACAATTACACTAATTCTTTAATAACACCTAATACAAAGCAGGCCTTCAGTAATCTTTGTAACTATATTGTTGTTATTAGCAGCAGTAGTCATATGATTTATTTGAAACAAGACTCCAGAAAGATCCAACAATGTGTTCTTTTCAATTGTCTCTTAAGCCTCTTTAACAAGTGTCTGTAAAATTTTCACTCCTCTTTTTAAATTTTATATCATTTACTTTTTTCTGAAACCAGCACTGTTGTGCAACAGAACTTTTGACATCTGAATATTATTCATTCCCATGGTGTCATTAAATATGCTGTCATCCCCCATATTTCCTGTAAATTCAAAACTAGATGTATAAACTTGATTGGATTCAGTGTGATGTTTTGGTTTTGTTCAGGTCCAGACATGAAGGAGGCATATTTTCCATTAGCAGCTTATGAAATAGGTGATATAGTTATGATCAACATGACTATGGCAGTTCAGGATGCTCTTTGGAAACATGAAAATCCTGGAAGAGGTTTTAGAGCAAAGCCACCTGCAATGCAGAAACTAATTCAGAAACAGTTCCCAGATTGCTTGTGATTCCAGCTAGAGATATGCGCGTGGGAATGGATCTTAAGGGTGCAGGATCAAGCTGAAAGTAATATAAAGTTAGATCAGGTAAAATATATTGATATGGGACTACTGAGCAGAGATTATGAATTCAAAATTTTAACTTGAGGGCCTAGGAATGACTCTAAAAGTTTTCTATGTTTGTTGATTAGAAAATAGACCCACATATGGCCTACACTAAATGAAGTTGAAATCTCAGGACCTTCTTACTATACTGTAGAGGGAAGTACCCAAAGTCTTAGGGATGCTAGAGACAATGTTTGTGTTGGTTCTGTTCATCCAAACCAAGGGGTTCCAGAGGAATGCCTTTCACCATGGCTGTGACTAGTAAATTCATGAGGATAGCCCCAGCATAAAAGAAGAGCTCTATCGTGGGTCTTCCCTATTGTACTGGAATCCCTAAACATAATGGTGATGACTGGAACTCAAGATGACAGGGGCCAGTGGCAGCACTTAATCATCAAAGACAAAGTGGGTACGATTACAGATGTTAATCAGAATAGGCTGACTGACAGAAATCTTTGGTAATGACTGGTTGATCATGGTGTCTGTAGAGCTGAAACATATGAGAGGTCTACTGAAGTCTTACTTGAACTGTATAAGGAGAAAAGCCTCAGATCTGGTGAACAGAAATCTGACATGAATCACTAAAACAGATCATCAATCAATTCCCAGACTTGAGCCAATTCACAGATCTGGAACGCCTGGGATGAAGGAGAAGACTGGAACCCATCCCTGCTACACTGCCAAAATTGTATACTGTTAATCTACCTCTCAGCCTTCCCCAGAAGGACCTGCAGTCATTTACTAGAGCACTATGTAATGGGAAAGGAAATGTAATCAGTATTTTCAGAGATTAATAGACACTGGCTCTGAATTGACAATATTCCTGAAGATCCATAGTGTCATTGTGGAACACCAGTTAGAGTAAGGGATTTTATAGGATCAGGTGATCAATGGAGTTTTGTCTCAGGTCCATCATTTCTTGTAAGAAAGTCACTGTCGTTTGAGAATTTTTGTTCCCTTATAGGTAAAACTATTGCTTCTCTTGGGCCACCTACAAGATTTTTTCTATGTTTTAATTTTTGCAAACTTGATTATGATTGGCATGAGTATAAACAGTTTTGAGTTCTCTGAGGTTTTTTAAATCTGGAGCTTTATGTCTTTCACCAAATTTGAGATTTTTCAGCCATTATTTCCTTTAATTTCATGTGCAATTTCACAGGAAAAATTGATGCAGAGTTCATCATCTTACTTCTTCCCTACTGGTAACAAAAATTATAAATACATGAAAGGTAAGAGGCAGTTGACATGTCCACCAGCCATAGCTGTGTGTTCTAAAATTATTATCAGTTTCTGCCTCCTACCTGACACTCCTTTAGATATGTAACAGTTTAGTCATGTGTTCTTCTATTTTAAATTATTTTCTTTTTAAGATTCTAGAGTTAGTTTAGATTTCTAAATTCAATTCGAATTTTTAAGAGGTAAGCACAGAATAGCACTTATTTGGAGAACTCAAATTTCAATCTACCATTAACCTTTTTGTGCCAGCAATCACACAACATCTCCTTATTTATATAGATACTTCCTGTCTATTCTTAGTGCTCAATAATCTTTTCTTCATGATTAAATTTTAAAATGATGCTCTTAATTTCTTCCAGGCTCTTATATCCCTTGCTTTTCCAACAATTACCAATGACCAACTTGGAGAGTGTTTTTTCTTGTTCTCCATGCTAGATATTAGGAAAAGGTTGTGAAATTTTCACAGGAAAGCTATGAAACTAAGGTAAATAACATAGCCCTTGCCTTCAAACAGGCCACAGTAATATGAGGAAAATAAGCTCTTAAACAAATTTACTATAACATAGCTGAGTTATTCAAAAACTGTGTGGACATGGTATAATGAAGCCAAAAAGTAGACACTTACCATTTTTTAGTACAGGGATAAAAAACCTTAGCATACCAGGACAATAATGGAATACGGTAGAGAGAGTCTTAAAAATGGAGTAAAGCCTGCTTATATCAATTCTAAGATTTTGTACCATAAACATGTGTAACAAATTTAAAAGCATCAAATATTTTTCCAAATGGATTCATCAGATATCTTATTGCCAGAACAATGCATTGTACAAAATACCTATACTTAATGGCTCCAATTTAAGAAATCCTTCAGTTAAATTAAGGTAGAACTGGATTACTTTGTAGCTCTTTGATAACAAAAAGGCCGATTTTATTGTAGGGAGTACCAGGGAACTATCAAATGATGCCTAAAAAACCCCCACTATTTTCAATTTATTTATTCATTAAAACAAGATACAATCATTCTCTTCAACAAGTGGTGTTGGGAAAGCTGGAGAGCTGCATGTAAATGAATGAAATTAGAACACTCCCTTACACCATACACAAAAATAAACTCAAAATGATTTAAATACCTAAATATAAGACATGACACTATAAGACTCCTAGAAGAGAACATAGGCAAAATAAAATAAAGGCAAAAATAAAGAAATGCGACCTAATCACACTTAAAAGCTTTTGCACAGCAAAGGAAACCGTGAACAAAATGAAAAGAAAACCTATGGAATGGGAGAAAATATTTGCAACCAATGTGACTGAAAAGGGATTAATATCCAAAAATATACAAACAGCTCATACAGCTCAACATCTAAAAAACAAACAACCCAGTCAAAAAATGGGCAGAAGACCTAAATAGAAATTTCTCCAAAGAAGACATACAGGTGACCAACAGGCACATGAAAAAATGCTTCCTATTAATTTTGCAGCCTGCTTTATCTGTATATGTTCTCCCAGCCGGGTGAATGGCAGCATTTGGGTTTTTTTTTTTTTTTCCTTTTTCAGTATGAGCTGATTTTTTACTCTTTCAATCCAGACAAGCTTTACTCTTTCAAACATCAAACATTTATACAATGCTTCCTATATATTAAAATTTTAATTTCACTATCATCAATTTACTGGTGAGAAAGCACAAAGTAATTTTCCCAAGGTCTCAGAACTAGCAATTAGTGGCATCAAACTCAGGAAAAGTAATTCTAGACACCATAGATCATACCATTGTTCTTTTCTGCCTGTGAATATTATATTATATTATATCATATCATATTATATTATATAAAACTAGATATTAAGTGCTACTATTTTCCATTTTCAAGAGACCTATCCAACACATAATGAGAGATTAGGTTGACAATAAAATTATGGAAGAAGATATCTTGACTAATACCAAACAATAAGAATGTTGGAGAACCCATATTAATACAAGGAAAAATAGTTAAGATAAAAGAGCATTATTGTGACCAGAGAGGGTTTCTCTATAATGGCAGTAAACTTTTAATAGAAATAAACATACAAGGAAGTACATAAATCATAAGTGAACATCTCAATTAGTTGTGTGAACTGATTCATATGCATATATCCAGCACCCAGATCAAGAAACCAGCATTCCAGAAGTTTCCTCTTTTGCTGTCTTCTAGATACTACCTATCATGGGTATCCAGTATCCTTCTTCTAACACTGAATGATTTTTCATTATCAATGAAGAGGATAGTTATAAATTTTTTTTTAAATGACCACTTCTGATTCTCAGATGTTTCTTCCAAATTGTTCCTGAGCTTTGGTGGTGAGTGGAGGGCATGGCAGGAGGCTGCAATAAAGTCTAGGAAACCTGAATCTCTCGGGGAGCAGCTGTGCAGTGGTAACTACTCATCCTCACAGTGTCTCCTACTCATTATTGTCCACTGACTATAACTGGCTTTGGAATATTTCTGGGCTCAGCAAATTATGGAGCATTAGGGAGAGGAAAGAGATGTGCCTCAGGGATCAACACTGTGCAGAAGCTCTTTACCTCTTGTGAAGGCAAAACTTATGATGTTGACATCTTGACAACAGTGAGAGTTAGGCATGAGTACTGGGGCTTTGGGAAATATAAACAGGGCCTGGCTGGTGCTGCTCTGCCAGAACACCACACAGTGCTGCACAGAGCCACCAAGGTGAGTATACCTGACAACCGTGGATTGGGACAGCCTTTGGCTTTGGAAGAGAGGCCATTGGAGGCAGGGCTGGTGAGGGGCAGGCTGTAAGAGAGAAGACTCTGAGCTCTTTTGTCACTTATGGAGGAAGAAGCTGCCAGGACCCAGGGCAAAAACAGCTGATCATTTCCCAGCTGCCATCCAGAAACATCTGGGTTTTTTTTAGTCCATGAGGGAGCTGATCCATTATGTACTTCGGGATAGTATCTGAGTCTAACCCATTTTGAAAGTCTCAAATCAGAAAAATGCTTACTACTGAGATAGATAGATAGATAGAGATATATAGATGATGATAAATGAAGACTTTAGGTCAGAATCAGAAGATAAGTTGGGCTTTATATGTACCATGATTAAATGTTTAAAATTTCTGGAAATTCTCCTTCTTGATACTGGACCCATGTTCCTTAATTATAGGCTTGAAAAATAATCTCACTAGTGAAGTTACATTGGCAGAGATTTCAACATCACTAGGCCTCATGGCCAGATATCTCTTCAGGGTTATGCTGGTCCTCGTGTAGAAAGGCTATGGCAAAAAACTCCAGGAGGAGTATACCGTGTTTGCAGATTGCCTTTAGTTGATCCTTAAATGCTGGCTGTAAATGCCTTGCAAAGGTTTTTTAGAAATTTATGTAACCTCTCACCCCTCCCAGCAGCCAGAGTAGATAAAAAAGTAACACCTGCCCAGTCCATTTTTCATCCTCTTGTGAAGAGCAAAGAAAAAATTCTCATTCCAAAAACTGCTCTGGGTGTCTTAGAGTGGTGTGTCTGTCAAGTAACAACTATTTAATCAGAAGCAGTAAAAGGCTAAGTGTAAATTTGTCAGATTTTACTGTCTCTTGAAAGATGGCACATGTGTCTTATTGGAGCCAATAACATTAATGGGAGCCTTGTAGTTCAAACCCACCTATTTATCTGAGGAGACACTGAGGTCCCCAGTAAATGTGCCACCCAACATAGATGGACTTGAGTTCTCCAGGTCATCGACTTTTTAGATTCATAAAGAAAAAGAATCTCCTCAAATCCCTCTCCTAATTGGCCCCTAACTTCATCTGTCATTAACATGTACTTTTACAACCATAACTCCATGCCTCATTTTGATTGTTTATTTTTAAACTGTTTATTTAATATTATTTTGCAGATACAGAGCCTGGTAATTTAGATACTAGGTGGAGAGTAAGTTAACCGTGTAGCTTAGAAGTGGAGGAAGAAAAGTGAGAAGCAACAGCATCACAGTTCAGTGAATTTAGTGAGGGCTTATTAGGCAAGAGAAGTCTAAGCTGGTGTCTTAGTCTGCTCAGGCTGCTATAACAAAATACTGGATGCTGGATGGTTTAAACAATAGAAATTTATTTACTACAGTTCTGGAGGCTGGGAAGTCCAAGATCAAAGTCCAGTTGATTCAGTGTTTGGTGAAGTCCACTTCCTAGCTTGTAGTCATCATATTTCTGTTGCTCACATGATTTCTTCTTTGGGGGTGTGGGAAAGAGAGGGGCCTATGGTCTCTTCTTATAAGGGCACTAATACCATCATGAAGGCTCCACCTTCATGACTTCATTTAGACCTAATTACTTCCCAAAGGCCCCACCTCCTAATACCATCACATTAGGGGTTAGGATTTCAACATATGAATCTGGGGAGACACAAACATTCATAATGGCTGGTTTATGATGAACAAACAGGAGTTAGCTATGAGGTTTTAGCTATGATTATGAGGTGTCATAAAGATGTGACATAAACAGGGAAAAATAACCATCTT
The DNA here is from genome assembly GCF_949752795.1 of Hyperoodon ampullatus. NCBI lineage: Eukaryota > Metazoa > Chordata > Mammalia > Artiodactyla > Ziphiidae > Hyperoodon > Hyperoodon ampullatus. The sequence continues at coordinate 84,477,328 of NC_136923.1, read as the reverse complement.
TCAAAGGAGCTGGCACTTCAGATTCCTCTCTCTCAATCCTTACTGAAAAGCCAAAACCTTCTTCTAAAGCTAAAGAGATATACAAGAGGGAGCCAAACTAAGCATTCATCTGCCAGCATTGCCATTTTTCAGAGAAGTCTTATGAGAAACTCAGCAAGCAGGGATGCTAATCTATAAAGAATTTGAAGACAACTGCTTGCGCTGAAGAGAAGGTCTTTGCAAGCTGTTTTCTAAAGTGTTAAATCTTTGAAGGATTCTGTTCTTAGTCCTAGCAGAATATAGAGATTTCAAAGTCATAAAACAGACGCAATAATAATGACCTCTACTTTGGGCACAATCCTGTTTTAGGGGACCACATATTGAAATAATATCTTGACAAAAATGCTTACTTATGAAAAAGCAAGTTTTTAAGGGACTTGTCAAAGAAAATGTCAGACAATTTCCGCTATGAAAGTAAAGTATAGAAAACTAACATGAATGTCACTCAAATTACTTGTCACACCACGAAGTATCAATACATAATGAAATTTGGAATATGTACTTCTTTAGATAAAAACATGGATCAAACCTGAAACTAACATAATATTGTATTCAACTATATTTCAATTTAAAAATAGGATGAAAAATAGAGTACTGCCCTAATGTAACCTTTATTATGTAATCTTGTCAATTAAATCACAGATTAGTCTACTGATGGAATTCACTTAGGAGTGGTTATTACACAACTGACCAGAGGAAGGATGAAAAATTTAGTAACTTGAGCCTAAGCTAAGAGGTCATCATAAGGCTCCAAAATGTATATTAGTTGCAATTTAAATACAGTTATATTGATTAAATAGTCAGGAAAATTGGGGCTCATCCTTTTGACTCAAAGTGTGGGAAAAGAAATCTGATTGTAATTCTCTTTATATTAAGTATGGGCGTGCTTTTTTTTTTTTTTTTTTGGACAGGTGGCTCGTTGGTCTAGGGGTATGATTCTCGCTTCGGGTGCGAGAGGTCCCGGGTTCAAATCCCGGACGAGCCCACCTCCTTTTCGACCAACTGGAATAAGGAATCAGAAAAAGTATTTTCTCTAATACTATTGCCAAAAAGATGGGCTTTCATTACATTGACAGCAGGATTCCCTTCGGAGAAGCTGGGTGCGTAATTCCAGATCTCCTTGACTGGGAGGTATCAGGAGTGTTGATGCGAGTTTACTGGCGCCGGCCCAGTTCCAGTTCTGTGGATCCCTTCCCGACAAGTCAAGAAGGAAGGCCTTGGGCATCTAGTCTGTGCGTACGTGTGTACGTGCATACGTACGTGCGTGTGCGTACTTGCCTGAGTAGGGCAGGGAAGCGTGAATTACGGTCAACCTGTACCTTCCTTCCTCTCGTAGAGACGTGAATATTCATTTCCACTGCTACGTCCAACTTGAGTGATCATTTTCGGAATCGCAGCATTTACTGCTACCGCACTGACTAAAGTAAAAGTCACCCCAGCTGCTGCTGCCGCGGCTCCCACTGTAATCGACCGTTTACATTTAATCCCACTGTAATCTGCCTCTTTCTTTTTCTGCGTTGCGCCATGGACCTGCATTCTCTGGTCAAAGTTCATTCACTTTTTCACTCAACGAATCGATATTCAGTGAATACTGCGTGTCAGCCTCTCCTGGATGCCAGGAATGCGATGGAGGACCAGGAATTAAAAAAATAATAATAAAAGGTTTTGTTTCAATGGAATTTAATATCACAAGTAACTAAATGTTTACAATTATCATGCGTCCTATGAAGAAGTGTAGAATTCTCACAGAAGCACATAGCACCAGAGCCTACCTGTAGATTCCGGGGAATATTGCCAGCCAGAGTTTTTCCCCTCGGAGAGAAAAACCACGAGGAGCAATCGCTAATACTGGAAGTTCAAGGTCTTCCCCACCCCAAACGTGGAAACTTTCCAGTACCCGTATCCTTGGCCCCAGGAAAAGCTCTCACTTTGGAATTGTTGAAAACGCTCAGGTGAATTGATTAGTATGGAAATTTGGAAGATGAAAAATAGATGGAGAGGAAGGTATTAATCCAGTTACTTTGCTCATGCTAACTAAAATTATTTCCTCAGAATAACCGTGTGGTTATGTGGCCAAAACTGAAAGAGGACACACACACACATACACACACACCACTGCAGTTTCTTCCTTGCTTCATGACACCACAGAGGATCACCTGGCCCTGCTCATCTTGGTGTTCTGAAATAGTATGGATCTTTTTACCTTTCCTTGTTCTGTTTCATCTTTCCTTGATCAGCTTTGGGAGCCCATTAAGTATGAAGACACAGGTCCTTATTCAGAAGTGGTGTGTAATATATTGTCTCTTTGTATATACAAACATAAATTTATAATTTATTTGTAATTTAACTTTATAATTTGGAGTAGATGGTGTCATTCATTAAGCTTGAGATTCAAAAAGAATTTCCTCCAACTCCTGTCCTTTAAGAATTTTCTCAGAATTCAAGAAGTCAGTTTTATGCCGTCTAAGCAGATTGAATGAATGATCCTTCTTCAAGGGATTTTACTATCCCAAGAAGGATGAATTAAACATATTGCCTGATAGTAAATGGCACAGGCAGATCACTTTATCATATAGCCCGCAATCAATAAACTGGGCTCATAATCTCACTTTCAGTTATTTGTAGGGCCTAATTATATCTATAGATCAGCAACCAAAGATCACTAGACATCTAAAGTTAATGTCTAATATGAAAGACAGAGATAAAAGTGAACTAAAAAAATAGAGGAAAATATAATGCAGAGAGGAGAAAACATCTCAGGAAAGTTATTATATCTATTCTTGTTTTTTAAAGAGAATGCTGGGTAACTCTTAAGTACAGATGTCTCTTAAAATTGAAATTGTGAGAGGAGATATGAAAAACGTAATGGAGTAACTGGAATAAAATGTAAAAGACATCCTCCAGAATGTGGAGTAAAAATATAAAGGCAAGTCCAGCAGTCATGCTCCTTGGTATATATCCAAATGAGTTGAAAACTTATGTCCACAAAAAAACCTGCACATGAATGTTTATAGCAGCTTTATTGATAACTGTCAATACTTGGAAACAACCAAAATGTCCTTCAGTAAATGAATGGATAAACAAACTGTGGTACATCCGTACAACGGACTATTATTCAGTAATAAGAAGAAATAAGCTATCAAGCCACAAAAGGACATGAAGGAAACTTAAAAGCATATTACTAAGTGAAAGAAGCCAATTTGAAAAGTCTCCATATTGTATGATTCTAACTATACGACATTCTGGAAAAAGTAAAAGTATAGAAACAAAATATCAGGAGTTCTCAGGGTTATGGGGGCTGTAGGGATGAAGATGTGGAGCACAGGGCAGCGTAACTACTCTGTATGATGCAGTAAGGATGGATACATGTCATTATACATTTGTCAAAATGCATAGACTGTCTAAAGGGAAGAGTAAACCCTAACATGAATCATGTTAATAATAATATATTAATATTGGTTCATCAGTTGTAACAAATGTACCAAAATAATATAAGATGTAAATAATAGGAGAAGCTGTGGGGGATGGGAGGAGGTATGTGTGAACTCTGTACTTTTGAATTTGACTCTAAAAAAATAGAGTCTATTTAAAAAGTATAAACAGAATGTAACTAGGAGAGAATAATAATTTTTTTTTAAAAAGTAGAGGAGACAACCTGGAGGTTTAAAATCCAAGAATAAGAAATTCCAGAAAAAAGGTAAAGCAAGGAAATAGAGAACACATAAGAGAGAAAATTAGAAACAAAAAATTCAAGCTAATTTCTCAAACTGAAATACATGATTTTCCAAATTTAATGATGTAATGGAGGTCCCAGAACAGTGAATGAAAATAGAAACATACAAAGGCATATCTTTCAGACATTTCAGAGCATTGAGGACAAAGAAATCATTCTGAAAGAGAGAAAAACGAATTACAAATGAAGCATAGTAATTAAAATGACTTTGTAATGCTCAAAAGCAATACTGGAAACTAGAAGAAAATGGAGAACTCTTTCAAAATCCTGAAAGAAAATATTCCCCAGCCTAGCATTCCATACGCAACCAAGTATTCAATCAAGTGTTAGAGAAACTTGAAAGATATTCTCCAATACCCAAATATTCCAAAGTCTTATCTCCAATAAACTCTTTCTCAGGAAGCTACTTACTTGGGAAATGGGGTCTCCAGGGGAAGAAAGTATGCAGATAATGGTGAAGGAAGACCTCAGGATGAAAACAGTATAGCAAGTATAGAAAACACCCAATTTCTTTTGGCAAAAATTTATGGTTATTTGTTGTAATTTGAGAAAAAAAAATCTAATGTTCAGGAAACAAAATATCATGAGAGATCAGTGAATGATATTTGCCAATCATAATATATGAACAGTGATACTAATTCAATACACATTATGATATAATTATATTTGGAAGAAAATTAGATAGGAAGAGTATCTGTATCTGTATATGGTGGTGTTTAAGGTGAGGAAAGAGAAGTGAATCTTCTTTTTGTATAAGGTGCAATCAATAGAAAATACTAAACTTAAAAAATCAAAAAGTAGAAATAAAAGCATCAGTATTAATTAGAATACAGTTTTGTCTTTGTAACAAAGACCCCAATGAACTGTAGCTTAAAGGAAGCAGAAGTTTACTGATCTCTCATGTAATAGTTTGAAGGTATAATCAAGAGCAGGGTGATACTTTGGCTCCAGGGTGTTGGTTCCAGTCTTCTATCTCATGGATCCCTCCTTTCTATGGGTTGCTGGGTCCAATCTCTTTATATTTCATGACACCTTCATTCCTATGATGTTGCCTTTTCCAGCAAGCAGATACAGTAGGAAGAGAGAAGTGAATGGTATTTCTTTCCTCTTCTGGACATAACCTGGAAGTTTTACATCCACTTTCTCTCTAATGCCCTAGTTTAGAAATTGGCCACATGACCTTACATCAAGGAAAGTTGTGTATTGTAATCTTCTCATGGGTGGCTATGAACTCTACTAAATTTCCATTTCTTGGAAGGAAAACACAAATATTGATGGCAACTAGCCATCTCTGCCATAGCATGATATTTGGAGATATGTTGGTAGAAACAGAAACAACAACACAAACAAAAAGCCAAATGGCTGAAAATCTTTGCCTCTACCAAAGAAGGAGAGGAACACTTTTTTACATACACATATTTCTGAATTACTTGATATTTTTAAACATGTGTGGTTAACTTTGGTTTTAAATTTTTAATTAAAAAAATAAGCTTTAAACTGAGAACCAGGTATGGATAAAAAAATTTATCCAGGTTAAAATGAAAAAGGTCAAGAGCAACCCGTGAGGGAAAATGGCTTGTCAGAAGAGACAGGAAATAGATTCTTCTTGATACAAAATCATAAATTGGACTAAGCATGGAAAACAAGGTGGAGGGAAGTAGGTTAAATTGCGGTTGAAGATCCAGGCAGGACAATGCAACAAACACTAAAATATAAGGACTTTTCCAGGTTAAGAAGAGAGATTAATTCTTTGGGACAAGCAAAGTGTGGTCTTCACTCAAGAAGATGTTTGAGCAACCTAAGGTAGTGTCCCCACACTTAGAGTGTGAAAATGCCACAGGGGTCCGTTCCTACAGGATTTCCCCTGTGTTTCCTGTTGTCCATCCGGTTGTGGTTGATTTGCTTGGGCTTCAAAAGAAAAATCTTCATGACCACCTTCCATTCTCAGATTTATTGATGTTTCCTGATCAGCCACTCACGTGCTTCAACGCTCCAGCCACAGTGATTTCCAACAGTTTTCTAGATACTACTCACCTTTGATCACGTGCTTTCCTCAGTCTGGGACACCCTCATTTTGTGCACCTCTAGAAAATCTGCTCTTCAAGACTCGTCTTCGATATTACCTTCTTTTGTCAGGCATTTATGATACATTATGATTAGTCAGAATTAGTCTCTACTCCTCGTTCCTTCATGTGCATTTTATTCATTCCACGAAACAAACCTATCAAAACCCCCCCCCCCAAAAAAAGCAGCTAAAATAGCTTTTTTCACCCTTTCCCAGAATCATTTTCTCACTAGAAGTGAGTCTCAACATTTTTAGCACCGCATCCCTTGGAATATAGAATGAAAGTTGGGAAACATTTCCCCTAGAAAGCCACTCAAGAAACACACAGGAATTTGGAAGGAAAACAGAATTTATGGCTCCTCAGATGTGGATGACCCGGGAGGAGAGCCCCACGAAGTTAAAGATTCTTCTCTATGCAATTTCACCCGAAAGTATTGTAGAAGCGGCAATAAAACGGAGTAGAAATTGAGCCCTATTCAGATCCGTCGTCTAATTTTCCAGACTGTCTCATTAACCACGAATTAGGAGTCCACATTCGCCAGCTCCCCTGACAGCGACTCCAGTGGAACCGGCTCTGGGAAGCTCTGCCCCTGCGGACAGCCGGCCGCGCTCTCGGGCCGCGAGCCCAGGCTCCCCTGACGAGGGAAGGTGACAGCAAACTGGTTCAGCCCAGGTTGGCCGCGTCACGCCCACCGCCTGCCAGGACCTGACGCTGAGGCGCCTCCTGCCGGGGACCAGGCAGCCCGAGAAAGGGGAGTGAAAGCCCAGGCAGATGTGTTTCTACCACGTCTCAACCAATTTTATGACTCCTGTGAAAGCTAAGCCCGTTTTTTGCCCCCGTCACAGCTTTTCCATCCCAGTTCTTTGTCCATTCGTGTGGATGCTAGCCACCTCCACGTCTCCCAGACGTCTCTAAGCCGTCTCCTAAGCGTCTTTCTCTCCGGGATAGCCAGCGAGTTCCCTAGTATAAACTCTGAAATAAAGCACGCCAAACGGTTTGTGTAAGTGGACGAGGTGGCCGAGTGGTTAAGGAGATGAACTGCTAATCCATTGTGCTCTGCACGCGTGGGTTCGAATCCCACCCTCGTCGGCTTGGCACCTTGTAAAGGAGGAAGAAATCCTGTCTTCCCTGACCTCAACTTTGAATCCACCTAGGAGAAACCGGCCCTCCCTTCCCTACTCACGATATTTATACGTGTGGATTTTCTCAGTGATAGCTGATTGGCTGTTTGATAACGTTTCTTCATGTGGGTGGAGGAGGAGAAGAAAGTGAAAGACACATGAAGCTGGTAGAAACTGGAGTCTGACCTCTCTAGTCCTTCATTTTAGAAGTCATTACTCCAATGAGTATTAAAATAAATTCATCAAAAAGATATTCAACAGGACAAACACACCAAGGTAGAATTTCAATTACTTAGATTCTCAAGAACAAATCTACTGACCAAAATTGAAGAAATGTATAGCACTGAAGAGATGAGTACACGAGTTTTTTAAAAATTAAGAAATTCAGAGGTAAGTTAGTTTCAAGTGACAACCACACAAACCTCTTTCCAAGAGGCCACAGGCAGGATGCAGCTTAAGGATGGAACCAAGAACCTGTTGCTGAAGATTGATTGGGTTGGACATTCCCAGACTGTACCCCTGAGGACTTGAAAATGAAGATGCCCCATGGAAGGGCCACATGGAAAGGAGAAGCATGGTTTAGAGAGATTCAGTGGAACACAGTGTCCCAGGATTTGGTAGGGGAGATGGTCAGAAAGTCTGGGAAGAGGGACTTGTAGGACCCTATCTGAGCCCAACTTTAAATGAATTGAAGGTTGAATCAATAGGAAACAATAAAGCAATATTTTACCCCATTCTGAGATTAATATTTGTTCTTTTTGGTAATAGATGCTGCATACATGTTCTTCACTCTACCATATTGCCACTAAAATACCCCAAACTGAAAGAAAGGGTGTCCTCTTTCCCTGAGGTACACATATTTAATGTTCTTAGCCTGCTAGGAAGTGACATCCTTGACTATACAAAGGGTGGGCCTCTCATAAGCCACCAAGTGGACACCAAACAAATTTTCCTGGGAGCACTTCGCAGGCTCTAATGCATTTCCACTTGTGAACTAGAGTTCTTGTTCCTTACTTGTAGGCTTTTCATAACTAATTTTAAGAAAGTATATTGCAAATTTTCCTTTTCCTATTATATTTTAAGTTGACCAAAGAATTGAGTTTTTGCTTTTATTTTAAAAAACAGCTTTATTAAAGTATAATTGGCATATGATGAACTGCATATATTTAAAGAGTATATTTTAATGAATTTTGACATATGTATACACATGAAACCATGATCCCAATCAAGATAGTGAACTTATCTATCAGCCCTAAAACCTCATTGTCCCTTTTCTTTTTTTTTTTTTTTTTTTTTTGCAGTACGCGGGCCTCTCACTGTTGTGGCCTCCCATGGCGGAGCACAGGAGGCTCAGCGGCCATGGCTCACGGGCCCAGCTGCTCCGCGGCATGTGGGATCTTCGCGGACCGGGGCACGATCCCGTGTCCCCTGCATCGGCAGGCGGACTCTCAACCACTGCACCACCAGGGAAGCCCTCATTGTACCCTTTTGTAATTCTTTTCTCCTGCCCCCTCTGTCCCCAATCCCCAAAGGACAACTGATTTGCATTTTGTCACTATAGATTAGCTCGTTTTCTAAAGTTTGTATAAATATAGTTCAGTATGTACTTTACTTTGACTCCTTTCATTCAGCCTAGTTATTCTGAGATTTATCCATTTTATGTGTGTGGTGGACAGACCCCTCCCATGAGCCCCACATCCAGGTGTTTGGGCTTTTGTCTATGTCCTCCCCTTGAGTGTGAGTTGCACCTGGGACTTACTTTAACTAATAGAATATGGCAAAGATGATTGGATCATTTCTGTGATTATACTGAGCTATATAAGACTCATTCTTGCTAGCTGATTCACTCTAGAGAGTATCCTTGCTGGCTTCATGATGTAAATGGTCAAGGAGGGAAAGCCCACTTGGCAAGGAGCTTCAGGCACCTCTAGAAAGTGCAGATAGCCTCTGAGAACTGAAAGATACTTCCAGCTAACAACCAGCAAGAAGACTGTGCCTTCAGTCCTAGAGCTGCAAGGAAATAAATTCTGCCAACAACCTGAGGGGGCTTGGAAGCAGGTTCTTCCCTAGCCAATTAAAGGGCAGCAGAATACGCCACCCCAAAATATGCCTCTTTGGCATAAGGATTATTTTGAGCTGATTATTTTTGAGAAGAAAACAAACACAGGAGATGCACTAAAAAACAGTAGACTTTACCGTTTTATAAGGGAACTTTACATTTATAAGGGAAGTCTCCACTTGTAAGGGTGAATCCCTACCAGGAAGAGAAACTCTTATCAATGGAGAAAGTACCCGACTTAAATGTTCATAAGAACATTACCCTTGCTCACTGTGTTTTTCCTGATAACCTCCTGTAACTGACGTCCCCAACCACCACCATCTTTCTTTTGTCTTTAGCTGAAGATGGCACTTAATGTAGTGGCTCGGGGTATTTCAGGGAGTTGTACTCAGTTTTCCTGGATATCTCCCACATATATACAAGGTAAACATGTTGTAGGGGAGCCAATTTGCCAGCCCAAGTGCGTCCCTTTGGCATGAGGATTCATTTAGGCTGATTATTTTTAAGAAACAAGACTCAGGAAGTTTTCTTTGTTGCCTCCTCCTTAACTGCCTAAAAGAATTTAGATAAAAGGCCTGTTCCAGACTAGAGCTATCACCAGAGGTATCTACAAAAAACTCTGGGCTAGTTGTGGCAGGGGAAACTTGGCAGTGCATAGAGATCAGAGCTCACTCCATTTCCCGTTGTCTCTGCCTGGCCCAGGGAACATTTGTTTACCAAGCATTTGTTTTCCCACCTCCATGTGAATTGCCTCCCTCCCTGTTGAAGTGCCAAACCACTACCCCAACATCCTGTTTTGTCTTTAGCTGAAAATGGTATTTAAGATGAGGATTTTGACCATTTTGTCAAGTTACTCAGTTTTCCTGGGTCTCTCCCACAGATACATGTTATTAAAGTTTGGTTTGATTTTCTCTTGTTAAGCTGTCTCATGTCCATTTAATTCTTAGACCAGCCAGAATGTTACGGGCTGGAGCCGGAACAGAACTCATATTTGGCTGCTCATCACTCAAAAGTCAATGTTCGAGAGACAAGCGTTGGTGGAAAAAGAAAGATGCTTTATTTAGGAGGTCGGCAACCTGGGGAGATGGCAGAATTGCCTCACAAAAAACCATCTCCAAGTCGCCAGTTAGAGGAAAAGCGTGCTATGGGGAAAAACTGGAAAGTTTCAGGGGTGGACTTCCTTTCCCATTTAGATGACTCTTTCTCTTTCCCATTCTCTATCTTTTCTCCTCCCTTTCCTCCCTCTCTGTCTTTCTCTCTCCCCTAAATAAAACAAATAAGACAATCCAGGGCAACAATTTTGTGGAAAGAAATTAGTATAAGGCAGTACTGGACAATGCAAAAACAAAATCTTGCACAGATTCGAATCCAACACCTTTTGCTTACCAGTAGAATGCACAACAAATAATCCCTATATTGTATTAAAATTAATTTATTTGATATGCATCATATGGACAACTTTTAAGAGCATGCCAGTAGAATTTTAGAATTTGTCATTAAGTCACATATTGTTTGGAGCAGGAAACATACCAAGGCAAAGCTCCTTGGTACAAAACCCTGTCAAGGCCTGAACACAGGAAGCTCTCAATTGTGGAAAAGGAAAGATACAAATTGTCTGTTTTTCATTTCCTATCTTGACATCTATAAAAATTTGTTCTAAAACAACAACAACAACCACCAAAAAAAAAAAAAACACACAGGTCTTTCCACTCTCCAGGACAAATCAACATATACTGAAGTTTACAAGCTAGGTGTTGAAAATGTGCTAGGTTACAGTGTGATAGTTACTGCTCTTGGGGAGATGGAGATGTTCAGAAAAGAAGCCACACACACCCCCTAAAAAATATATGGTGGGAAAGTAAAAACACAAAACAAGTATAAATAAAAAGCTGTGGGAGTTTAGAGAAAAACAATATATCAGATGAAAAGAATCAAGAATGGGCATTAAAGAATAAAACTGAAGCAAGAAAAGAGTGTAGAGGCCGCAGGCATGGAAATGGGAACTTCTCTGTGAGGAAAGAAGAACTTGTTTAATTGGGTATAAAACATTCATTCCGGATAGAAATAAATTTTTAGTGAGCTTGAAAATTGTACATAATGTTGAGTAATAGTTTGAAATTCAGATTAAGGGGATGGAAGATCTTTTGAATAACTTTGAGCAGAGGAGTTACATTTCAAACTGAGTTTTGAAGTACACTTCTTTAGCTGTGTCAGAAAGATTACAAGATGGTGTGACTAGAGGTGAAGAAACCAGAAGCTATTCAAACACGGAAGGGCCCCAGATGCTAGGCCATGTCCCTTCCATCAGCCTCTGAGGTAAGAGGTGGCCTATATGTGACACAGCATTTCCTCTACAGTACTATGTACCACGAATGAGTGAAAAGAAAAAGAATGTGCAGGAATAATCTACAAGATCTGGCAAGCCCTCGGAGGTGGGGATATCTCTTTAACTGGTGAAGGAATCCTCAAACCTGTAAATATGTGTTAAGAGAACTTGCAAGGACACATGGAGAAGGAACATGGAGAGAACATGAGCTGAGATGGAAGAAAGAACACACATTTTAGAGTCAAAAAAATTTGCTTTTCAGTACTGGCTTTGCCACTTACCAGCCATGTGGCTTGAATTTATTTTCCCCTGAGCCTCAGCTTCACGTCTAAAAAAGGGGGTAATGATATATGTTCATGACTAAATTAAATTAGATTAAATAAAACTATGTGAGTAATTCGATTTTTATCTTTCTGTGGTACACAGCACTGAATAGATAGTGGCGATTATTGCTATGAGGTCCTTTTGATAGTATTTTGAAGAGGATCTCAGGCCATGTGGTTCCAAGTGCAGATTTAAAGGTGTTTAGGCTGGAGACAAGTTTGGCAGTAATTCGTCCCTTCATTGGTTGGACTAGATAGAATACTCCATCTACTATGGCCAGAGAGGAGACTATGGGCAGTGAAACAGTGATTGAAATTTCGGAAGGCAAGGGAGTTTGAGAAAGTCGGAGCAGGTGAAGAAAAAAGACTAGCCAAATGCGATCACAAGTGTCTCCACTCAGAAGTCCACAGGGTCCTACCCCTGGATGAGCAGCGAATGGCATCGACAGCACCGCCCTCTAGTGCTGGGTCCCTCTAACTGCAGGGGTGAAATGGAAGCCTTGGCCCGTGTGGAGAAGTCCTTAGACACCAGTGTTTCTCTACTGGGAGGAATGTTAATTCAGAAAACAGTACTTTGAGAGGAGGCAGGTTTGTCATTTCCTGTTAACCACAACCCCTGAAACCAACCAGGATGCATGTCTTTCCTGACAGAATGGCGCTAAGTTTGAAATTCAGAGAGGGCAGACTATCTTGATGTGACACAATGTGTCACTTGCCTTATTTGGCATATAAAAATAAAATAAAATAATGTATGTACCAATAATCATTAATGAAAAAAATTTAGGAAGAAGCAGCAATCTGAGTTTTAACAAAACCAAAGGTTTTTGCAGGGGAGAGAAAACTGGGAGTCACCAGAAGGAGCCCTCAGAGAATGGCAAGAAGTGAAGACAATTTGTCTTTGATCTGCTGAATCCCAAGGAAGTATTTCTTTTTTTTTTTCCAGCAGGTGAAACAATTTTATTTCACAGTTTTCTTTAAAACCACAAAGACAATATGTTCTTCATATAAAAACGTTAGTTCAGATAACTATACTTTCTAGAAAATGATTATAGAGATGCTCTTAAAGAAAATGCACCCCATTATATGGTTTTGGTGAAGTTGCTTGGAAAAAACTCACATCTAGACTGATTCCTAAAACATACCATTCCACCATTCTGCATCTTTTGGTTCAAAGTATATGTTATTGTCATCAATACATGTTCCTGCATTCTTACATGTATGATAATACATATATAGACTGGTTTTCTTTACTTTCTTTACACCCAAGGAAGTAAAGAAAATTCTTTGAGGGTCTCCCATAACAGCAGTGGAGCCAAGGATTATTACTTTATCCAGATATACTTTGTGCCAGGCACCATTCTAGAAGTACCATTTTTTTTTTAACTTAACATCTTTAAGGTTATAATTGAAATTCTTTTATTCTGAAAAACTTAGTTTTTGATATGATATGATATCATATGATATCATATGACATATGATAAAAAATAACTTGTTTTCTCTATAGACAAAATAAGAAAAGACATCTTAACATTTTAATTATTCTGAATTAGAAAGTAGAATGAAAAAGAGAAGAAAGGTTTGAACCTACTAAAATCTGACCTCGAGTGAGGTCAAGGTCAGATTTTAGTAGAAATAGACTTTTCAACTCTATCCTCATTTAAAATTGATATTCACTAATATTCTGTCCTTCCCAAATTAAGAAAGAACATAGAGGGGCTTTCCTGGTGGTGCAGTGGTTGAGAGTCCACCTGCCGATGCAGGGGACACGGGTTCAGGCCCCGGTCCAGGAAGATCCCTACATGCCATGGAGCGGCTGGGCCCATGAGCCATGACCGCTGAGCCTGCGCGTCCGGAGCCTGTGCTCCACAACGGGAGAGGCCACAACAGTGAGAGGACCACGTACCGCAAAAAAAAAAAAAAAAAAAAAAAAAGAAAGAACATAGAAGTCTTGATGCTGCAAAATAGTTTAAAAAGAAAATGCCTCCTTTAATGAAGTGTAACATAACACTCTTATCTTCATGGTTAGAATTTTTGTTTCTTGTTTAAGAAATCCTTTGGTACTGTGAGATATTTTCTTAGCTTACCTTCTAAAAAGGCTTAATGGTTTCCCTTTTACATTTAAGGGTCTTTTTTCCTCTGTGAGTAACCAATTGTCCTGATAAATTTTTGAACAGCTATCTTTTCCTCACTTACCTCACCGTTTTCATTTCTAAAGATTCAACAAAAAAATTAGATATGATCTTTGCCTTTCTATCTAATTCAGCTGGTAAATGTGTCCATCTCTGTGCAATACCACCCAGTATTATAGCTATATGACTTTTTTTATCACTAAATCATATTCTACCTCATCAGGAGTTTCTTGGATTTTTTTTTCCCCTTTTGATCCTCAAATAAATGTTAGAATTAACTTCCAAATTCCAAAACTAGGATTTTTACTTAAATTACCTGATTTTGTCAGTCCTCCTTTGGATACTAAAACTTCTAAAAAAAAAAAAAAGTAAAATAAACACAGCAGAGATGCAAGGATGGAAGGTGAAACTTTTTCAAGTTGGTAATTAAGTAAGTGTAATAGCAGTGGTACCACTCCATTTCTACCTCTTAGTTCTTTTTTTTTAAAGAAGATGTCGGGGGTAGGAGTTTATTAATTAATTTATTTGTTTTTGCTGTGTTGCGTCTCCATTTCTGTGCAAGGGCTTTCTCTAGTTGTGGCAAGCGGAGGCCACTCTTCATTGTGGTGCACGGGCCTCTCACTATTGCGGCCTCTCTTGTTGAGGAGCACAGGCTCCAGACGCGCAGGCTCAGTAGTTGTGGCTCACGGGCCTAGTTGCTCCACGGCATGTGGGATCTTCCCAGACCAGGGCTCGAACCCATGTCCCCTGCATTGGCAGGCAGATTCTCAACCACTGCGCCACCAGGGAAGCCCTACCTCTTATATGTGCCACTTTGAGTCTCCCAATAATTGATAAGGCTGCTTCTTTATCAACGAAGGATGTGGTACACATTAAGACTGCAGTAAAATAGGAACATACATATCGATAATTACCTTAAATGTAAATGGATTAAATGCTCCAACCAAAAGACATAGATTGGCTGAATGGATACAAAAACAAGAGCTGTATATATGCTGTCTACAAGAGACCGACTTCAGACCTAGGGACACATACAGATTGAAAGTGAAGGGATGGAAAAAGATATTCCATGCAAATGGAACTCAAAAGAAAGCTGGAGTAGCAACTCTCATATCAGACAAAATAGACTTTAAAACAAAGACTATTACAAGACACAAAGAAGGACACTACATAATGATCAAGGAGGGATCAATCCAAGAATATATAACAATTGCAAATATTTATGCACCCAACATAGGAGCACCTCCATACATAAGGCAAATACTAACAGCCATAAAAGGGGAAATCGACAGTAACAATCATAGTAAGGGACTTTAACACCCCACTTTCACCAATGGAAAGATTATCCAAAATGAAAATAAATACGGAAACACAAGCTTTAAATGATACATTAAACAAGATGGACTTAATTGATATTTATAGGACATTCCATCCAAAAGCAACAGAATACACATTCTTCTCAAGTGCTCATGGAACATTCTCCAGGATAGACCATACCTTGGGTCACAAATCAATCCTTGGTAAATTTAAGAAAATTGAAATCGTATCAAGTACCTTTTCCGACTACAATGCTATGAGACGAGATATTAATTACAGGAAAAAATCTGTAAGAAATACAAACACATGGAGGCTAAACAACACATTACTTAATAACGAAGAGATCACTGAAGAAATTAAAGAGGAAATCAAGAAATACCTAGAAACAAATGACAATGAAAACACGACGACCCAAAACCTATGGGATGCAGCAAAAGCATTTCGAAGAGGGAAGTTTATAGCAATACAATCTTACCTTAAGAAACAAGAAACAACTCAAACAAACAACCTAACCTTACACCTAAAGCAATTAGAGAAAGAAGAACAAAAAACCCCCCAAAGTTAGCAGAAGGAAAGAAATCATAAAGATCAGATCAGAAATAAATGAAAAAGAAATGAAGGAAACAATAGCAAAGACCAATAAAACTAAAAGCTGGTTCTTTGAGAAGATAAACAAAATTGATAAACTATTAGCCAGAAGTTATCAAGAAAAAAAGGGAGAAGACTCAAATCAATAGAATTAGAAATGAAAAAGGAGAAGTAACAACTGCCACTGCAGAAATACAAAGTATCATGAGAGGTTACTACAAGCAACTGTATGCCAATAAAATGGACAACCTGGAAGAAATGGACAAATTCTTAGAAAAGCACAACCTTCTGAGACTGAACCAGGAAGAAATAGAAAATATGAACAGACCAATCACAAGCACTGAAATTGAAACTGTGATTAAAAATCTTCCATCAAACAAAAGCCCAGGACCAGATGGCTTCACAGGCGAATTCTATCAAACATTTAGAGAAGAGCTAACACCCATCCTTCTCAAACTCTTCCAAACAATATCAGAGGAAGGAACACTCCCAAACTCATTCTACGAGGCCACCATCACCTTGATACCAAAACCAGGCAAGGATGTCACAAAGAAAGAAAACTACAGGCCAATATCACTGATGAACATAGATGCAAAAATCCTCAACAAAATACTAGCAAACAGAATCCAACAGCACATTAAAAGGATCATACACCATGATCAAGTGGGGTTTATTCCAGGAATGCAAGGATTCTTCAATATACGCAAATCAATCAATGTGATACACCATATTAACAAGTTGAAGGAGAAAAACCATATGATCATCTCAATAGATGCAGAGAAAGCTTTTGACAAAATTCAACACCCATTTATGATAAAAACCCTGCAGAAAGTAGGCATAGAGGGAACTTTCCTCAACATAATAAAGGCCATATATGACAAACCCACAGCCAACATTGTCCTCAACGGTGAAAAACTGAAACCATTTCCACTAAGATCAGGAACAAGACAAGGCTGCCCACTCTCACCACTCTTATTCAACCTAGTTTTGGAAGTTTTAGCCACAGCAATCAGAGAAGAAAAGGAAATAAAAGGAATCCGAATTGGAAAAGAAGAAGTAAAGCTGTCACTGTTTGCAGATGACATGATACTATACATAGAGAATCCTAAAGATGCTACCGAAAAACTACTAGAGCTAATCAATGAATTTGGTAAAGTAGCAGGATACAAAATTAATGCACAGAAATCTCTGGCATTCCTGTACACTAATGATGAAAAATCTGAAAATGAAATCAAGAAAACACTCCCATTTACCATTGCAACAAAAAGAATAAAATATCTAGGAATAAACCTACCTAAGGAGACAAAAGACCTGTATGCAGAAAATTATAAGACACTGATGAAAGAAATTAAAGATGATATAAATAGATGGAGAGATATACCATGCTCCTGGATTGGAAGAATCAATATTGTGAAAATGACTCTACTACCCAAAGCAATCTACAGATTCAATGCAATCCCTATCAAACTACCACTGGCATTTTTCACAGAAGTAGAACAAAAAATTTCAAAATTTGTTTGGAAAAACAAAAGACCCCGAATAGCCAAAGCAATCTTGAGAACGAAAAACGGAGCTGGAGGAATCAGGCTGCCTGACTTCAGACTATACTACAAAGCTACAGTAATTAAGACAGTGTGGTACTGGCATAAAAACAGAAAGATAGATCAGTGGATCAGGATAGAAAGCCCAGAGATAAACCCACGCACATATGGCCAACTTATCTTTGATAAAGGAGGCAGGAATGTACAGTGGAGAAAGGACAGCCTCTTCAATAAGTGGTGCTGGGAAAACTGGACAGGGACATGTAAAAGTATGAGATTAGATCATTCCCTAACACCATACACAAAAATAAGCTCAAAATGGATTAAAGACCTAAATGTAAGGCCAGAAACTATCAAACTCTTAGAGGAAAACATAGGTAGAACACTCTATGACATAAATCACAGCAAGATCCTTTTGGACCCACCTCCTAGAGAAATGGAAATAAAAACAAAGATAAACAAATGGGACCTAATGAAACTTCAAAGCTTTTGCACAGCAAAGGAAACCATAAACAAGACCAAAAGACAACCCTCAGAATGGGAGAAAATATTTGCAAATGAAGCAACTGACAAAGGATTAATCTCCAAAATTTATAAACAGCTCATGCAGCTCAATAGCAAAAAAACAAACAACCCAATCCAAAAATGGGCAGAAGACTTAAATAGGCATTTCTCCAAAGAAGATATACAGACTGCCAACAAACACATGAAAGAATGCTCAACATCATTAATCATTAGAGAAATGCAAATCAAAACTACAATGAGATATCATCTCACACCAGTCAGAATGGCCATCATCAAGAAATCTAGAAACAATAAATGCTGGAGAGGGTGTGGAGAAAAGGGAACACTCTTGCACTGCTGGTGGGAATGTGAATTGGTACAGCCACTATGGAGAACAGTATGGAGGTTCCTTAAAAAACTACAAATAGAACTACCATATGACCCAGCAATCCCACTACTAGGCATATACCCTGAGAAAACCATAATTCAAAAAGAGACATGTACCAAAATGTTCATTGCAGCTCTATTCACAATAGCCCGGAGCTGGAAACAACCTAAGTGTCCATCATCGGATGAATGGATAAAGAAGATGTGGCACATATATACAATGGAATATTACTCAGCCATAAAAAGGAACGAAACTGAGCTATTTGTAATGAGGTGGATAGACCTAGAGTCTGTCATACAGAGTGAAGTAAGTCAGAAAGAGAAAGACAAATACCGTATGCTAACACATATATATGGAATTTAAAAAAAAAAAATGTCATGAAGAACCTAGGGGTAAAACGGGAATAAAGACACAGACCTACTTGAGAATGGACTTGAGGATATGGGGAAGGGGAAGGGTAAGCTGTGACAAAGGGAAAGAGAGGCATGGACATATATACACTACCAAACGTAAGGTAGATAGATAGTGGGAAGCAGCCGCAGAGCACAGGGAGATCAGCTCGGTGCTTTGTGACCGCCTGGAGGGGTGGGATGGGGAGGGTGGGAGGGAGGGAGATGCATGAGGGAGGGGATGTGGGAACAGATGTATATGTATGACTGATTCACTTTGTTATAAAGCAGAAACTAATAATAAAAAAAAAAAAAAAAAAAAAAAAAAAGGAGTAAATCCACCCCTTACTCATAAGGGAATTCCATCAAGGTGCAAACAGCCCAAAAGATGAAAATTTGATTTATTTACCTCGTTTATTTATCTCTTAGGCAGTTTAATTTTCTGCGTAATAGGAGAATTGGCTGGGACTTTTCCACTTTGTAGTTTTCAAAAATTTAGTCTTTATGAATTTTCATCTGGGGATAAAGGATGACTCACCTTCTATTCCAATCCCTCACCTTCTTCCACAGATTTTATTCTGGTTGCTATATACTAAAAGACAAAGAAACAACCAAAAAAGTATTTAGCTTGGAAATTATCATCTAATTATTTGGATTAATGGAGAAGATGGGAGGCTCACGTGACATATGATACAACAAGAAACAAAAAATCGTTTATGTTCTGTTTATTTACAGGACTCGGTTACCATTAGTGTGGGATGGAGATGGTGAAAGAAAAGAACTTTTTTTCTTTCTTCCTTTCTTTCTTTCTTTCTTTTTCGTGTCATAATGAGTGTACATTCTCTATATGGAAACACACAACAAGCCAGTTAGTAGCAACTCAAATAGATATATGAGACACTATGGAGGCAGTTTCCAAATTCTGGACAAGCTGTTAGAAAAAGCTCAAAAAAGGGAAGAAATTTCAGAGAGCAGGCAAGGCTGAAGTGGGCGTTGAAACATGGGTAGGCTTTGGGTCAACAAAGGGGAAGAGTACATTTGACAGTGGATTTAACAAATATTAATTGCTTTTAGACATTATTACTATGCTAAATTTAGATCCATTTTAGATAAATTAGGTAATTTATTTACGTAAATTAAATTCATTGAAAATCTCGATCTAAATCAAAAATCAGCCATAGTGGAAGCTTCCAAACTTTATAGATAATGGCTTTTGACCTAAAAGAGACACGTAATTTTAAACAACCGTAATATAGAGAAGCATTGTTCGTTGAGTGCCTGAGTGCCTGGTTCTCATTCATGACAACCTGAAGGACGCGGAATTTGTTTTTCTTCACTGGTTCCAGGCAAAGTTAAAATAGCATTTAAAATTCCAACCAAAGCAACTTTAAAATAGAAATGGATTTTTTTTCAGAAAAAAGTTTGAGATAAACGCCCTCAAGCTTCTCGCCTTCATCGGACCCCAAATAGTCATGTTTAGTCTTGCAATGTTTCCTATTATATGGATATAGGGCAAAACGAAAGCAATATTCTAATTAGAAATAAAGCGTTGGTGTTTCTCAGGCTGAAAATCACATCCACCAAGTTCCTTTCTCTCCGAAGAAAATTTCGATTTTTAAATAAACCTCATTCTCGAAAGGGAAAAAGCACTAAGAAAAATACAAAAATGAAAAAAGCAGGAACTACCCGAAAATGTTTATTAAAGAGCTTCTGTGTGCTAGACTGAGAAGCAGGAAGTGGATTTCTCCTGCGCACCGAAACCCCCGATCTCTTCCTGGATTCCGGCAACCAATCTGGCCGTGGAGGGAAAGAGCGGGCGCCCGGGCAAATTTAAACTGCCCGCGCAATCTCTGCACCCCCGCAGGAATCCAATTCTTTGTCCCAGAGCCATGAGTATTTGGATTTACTACGAATTTAAAAGTTAACTCCTCCCTCGTTACTTAACCCTAAATGATAACAGAATTGGTACCTGAGCCTTTTTAAATATACGAAGTACCTAAACGACAATGAAAAGGCCAGGGCAGGGTTACAAGGAGTTCCAGAGCTTTGCCAGGGTCAGGTAACATCATTTCTGTAGTTAGTGTATCTTAAACTTACCGTGACAGGAAAGTCCTAAAGGACTGTTCAGCAATTGCTCTACTTCGCAGACTAAATACTGTAATGAGCTACGAAGGCCAGGCCAGCGCAGAAACAAAACCAGCACCAGCTCTCTCTCTGAGCACATGCTGGCTCTTAAAAGAGCCGTTAAAATTGCAGCCAACTCACTGTTTACTTGGCGCTGGTGTACTTTGTGACAGCTTTGGTGCCCTCGGACACGGCGTGCTTGGCCAGCTCCCCGGGCAGTAGCAGGCGCACGGCCGTCTGTATCTCCCTGGACGTGATGGTCGAACGCTTGTTGTAATGCGCCAGGCGCGACGCCTCGCCCGCGATGCGCTCGAAGATGTCGTTGACAAACGAGTTCATGATACCCATGGCCTTAGACGAGATGCCGGTGTCCGGGTGGACCTGCTTCAGCACCTTGTACACATAGATGGAATAACTCTCCTTGCGGCTGCGTTTCCGCTTCTTACCATCTTTCTTCTGCGCCTTAGTTACCGCCTTCTTGGAGCCCTTTTTCGGAGCAGGAGCAGATTTAGCTGCTTCTGGCATGATGAAAATCAATTCAAAAGAATTCAAGAGAAAGAAATAGCGTAGCAAAAGATACGATGTGTCCTTTTTATATAGAACCTCTTATGCAAATAAGGTGATAAGTTAAATCTTGTGTCTGATTGGTGGCTGTTTAAGAAGCCGTAAGAAATTAGTTCTGCCCAATCACAACGCAAGAATCCTACTGCCGCCTTTCCATTGGTTAAAATGAAGCCACAATCCTAACCAATGACATACCTCCTTTTTCGCGCCCAATAAGGGTTATAAAAAGTGCTGCCGCCCCTATGCTTTCGTTTTGAAAGACTTCTGAGGAGTATTCGTTGGTTTCATGATGTCTGGACGAGGTAAGCAAGGCGGGAAAGCTCGCGCCAAGGCTAAGACCCGATCTTCACGGGCGGGGCTCCAGTTTCCCGTGGGCCGAGTGCACCGCCTGCTCCGCAAGGGCAACTATGCTGAACGGGTCGGGGCTGGCGCGCCGGTGTACCTGGCGGCAGTGCTGGAGTACCTGACCGCGGAGATCCTGGAGCTGGCGGGCAACGCGGCTCGCGACAACAAAAAGACGCGTATCATTCCGCGTCATCTGCAGCTGGCCATCCGAAACGACGAGGAGCTTAACAAACTGCTCGGCAAAGTTACCATCGCTCAGGGTGGGGTGCTGCCCAACATTCAGGCCGTGCTGCTGCCCAAGAAGACTGAGAGCCACCACAAGGCTAAGGGCAAGTAATTGCCTAGATTATAGCAACTCTAGTAAATTCAAACCAAAGGCTCTTTTCAGGGCCACCCATGTTTTCTGTAAAAGAGTTTAACACTTGTTACGTTGGACAATGAAAAGGGGTAGTGAGATTTAATAGAAGTTTCTGAAATATTTTGGTACAAAAGAAGCACTACGCTGACTCGAATTTAGCAGACGGTGCAGCAAGTACCTGACCAGGCGGCCTGCGAGAGCGCGCCGACCACGGGCGGCGTGAAGAAGCCGCACCACTATCGGCCCGGCACGGTGGCCCTGCGCGAGATCCGCCGCTACCAGAAGTCCTCGGAGCTGCTGATCCGCAAGCTGCCGTTCCAGCGCCTGGTGCGCGAGATCGCGCAGGACTTCAGGACAGACCTGCGCTTCCAGAGCTCGGCCGTGATGGCGCTGCAGGAGGCGTGCGAGGCCTACCTGGTGGGGCTCTTCGAGGACACCAACCTGTGTGCCATCCACGCCAAGCGCGTCACCATCATGCCCAAGGACATCCAGTTCCCCTACAGATCAACGGAGAGCTTCGTGGCAGGATAGTCTCCCTCACCCAACTACTGTCAGCCACATACGTTTTCCCTAACAGTACATGTGCCACGAGGCAATGTTGCTACGTTAAAATATTGGGATTACATCTGTAGATGTGACACCACTCCGGAGCCCGAGAAAGGTTTCTCATATTTGGGGTGCGGCCTAAATCTCAAATGTTGTTGCCTCAGGAGAACTTGACAGGTTAGTTATTTCTAACGAACTTTAAACCGATCAAGACATTTGAGGAAATGTTTTCCATAACTATTGCTATTGAAATGTTGCCAAGTGTTGCCAATCACGCAGACTTAAACTTCTGCCTCGTAGACTTAAAGTAAGTGTGGGGTAAGGAAAATAATATAGAGGATTATGATATGGTTCGACAAAGTAGTTAGTAAGTAGTGGAGAAATGTAGTGTGTTGTGGGCTCCTGACAGAAACCAAGTCAGCAAAGCTGATAAGGGTTACCTTTGAAAGAGTTATTTGATGTGACATTACAAGTAACTTCTGTTGCTGTAACCAAATGAGGAATACCCCTGCCAATGGTTTTTACTGCCTAGGTTGCAGAATCTAGCCTCTTACTCTCCACTCACTGAACTCTTTTAATTGATGTCATCTCAAAATAAAAGACGTTAACTTTTTTTTTTCTTGAATATCGTGAACACCTTTGGCTGTGTGGTGACTAAGTGGAAACTTCTCAGAATAATGTTTTAAGTGTACAAAATGCAAAAGTTGCAAAAATATTTATTACATTACAGTTATCAAAGTATTTTTTAAAAGAATTTGATAGAGTGACATATGTGCTTATATAGTTAACACACTACATAACAGTCTTTTGGGGAGCCTAACTGCCATCAGCAATAAGATAAGTATAAAAGATGGTTTAAGATAACTCGGCAATTGTTATGAAAAATGAAACATCTGTGATTTCCACTGGGTAACAAAGTAACAGGTACTGAGGTTTGAGGCCTAAATTCATAATAAAGTGAAATGCCAAAGTTCAGTTAAAGGTTAATTAAAATATATTTTTTTCTCCATCTAAACTCATGGACTTCCCCCCTCACCACTACAGCCACCACCCCATCCACATCCTGCTGATTTTTATCCTCAGAGGCATTGTGGCATATATGGATCCCAGGTGAAAAACTCTTGCTGTAAGATTTGGTCAATCTAACCCATTCTTTTGCAACTTAATTATGATTTTTCACTGAAACTGCCTCTTCATAGCTGGAATTTCTTTAGCACTTAAGTCTATTAATATCTCATATAATTATACCCTTTTATTGTCTTTGTTTTTTGTACTTAAAATAGAACTACTTCCAATCCTATTATAAATAAGACTCTTGAAATAAAAAGAAATGCTGACAACAATATCTAACAATGCTAGACACTCAAATGACCCATCAAAAAACAGTAAAATATTTGACTTTTCACAGGCTTTTTAGATGTTACGTAACGCAATGATTTCATTCATTATTCAATTGTTCTGTCTTTAAATACATCTTCCAATTGTAGGGAAAAAACATAATTTTTCCTCCACCCTTCTGAGTTCTTGGCTAAGAGCCTGTAAGCAGATAGGTTAGGGGATTCCCGCACCTGAGCAGGGATTGAACCCGGGCCCTTGGTAGTGAAAGCGTGGAATCCTAGCCACTGGACCACCGGGGAATTTCCAGAATGGCTTTATTTACATAAAAGAAGCCATTTTGGCCTAAGCCATTTTGTGATCTAAGCGTGGCGGCAATGCTTGCCCTTGAACGTGTCTCAGTAATCAATGATCTTAAGGAAAGTAAGGGAGTGCAGGAACAAAGGAAAAGCAGTCAAGACACAATAGTTCAACAATAAAACAAAGTCCTAGTTCCTCCTCAAGGGATATAGATAAAAATCTGATACAGTCTTTGGGTTCTGCAGGAACTAAGGCCCCCACCTAGGTGGAGAATGAAATGATAATTTTGCCCCTAGTGACTTCAGATCAACTAAAGCTTGGACTCTGTCAACCTTTGCCCCAGTTCTGTGCTGAATTCTCTGCTCGAGCCCCTTCATGAATATGCATGTACCCTTAGCTTAAAACTTCCCCAGTTTTGCTGTTCACGGAGACACTGCTTTGGGAAGATTCCCGGTGTTCTCCTTACTTGCTGCAAGTCGTAATAAATTCTTCCTTCTCCTGATTTTTGGCTTGGTTGTGTCTTTTGGTGCGACACCCACCAAGAGGCGAACCCAGTTTTCAGGTAACAAGCCCTGTAATAAAAGCCAAATTCGAAAGAGAAAAACAAGTTTCTTAACAACTATACCTCATCTATACATGGGAGAAACCCAGGGAAAAATGAGTACCTCTAGAGGTGCCTTAGAATTCCAGGGAATTCCCTGGTGGCTTTCACTGCCAAGGTCAATCCCTTTTCACTGCCGAGTTCAATCCCTGGTCAGGGAATTAAGATCCTGCAAGCTGTGAGGTGCGGCCAAAAAACAAAACAGAACAAATAAAAAGAACTCCAGCTTAAATACCATCTTCCGCTAAAGATGGAGATGTAGGGAGGTCAGGTACGGGGAGGTTAACAGGGAAACAAGGGTAAACTTTGTTAGGCATATTTAAATTGATGCCTTCTCCATTGATAAGGGTCTAAAGTTGTTTACTAGGATTAACCTTTGTTCTTCCTGGGAAAGAGAGGAGGAGGGACATCTCTGTAAATCTGTGTCCTGCTTTTAGGGAAACAGAAGGAAAGCAAGAAGATTTTCTTGGATCTGCTTGATCTCAAACGCCTCTGTTCAGCGAAATAATCCTTGTGCTAAATGGTGTATTTTGGGGTGGCCTAGTCTGCTCCCTTTCAACACCAAATACTAACATTTTGTTGATGTATACTATTGTCTGTATTAATATAAAAAATCTGAACTCATGCATTATATTTTAAATGATACACAGAGAATATTTCTAAACAAGTTTTTGCAAATCATTCTAAGAGTTTTGAACAGAGGAATGGCATAACCTGATTTACATTTCTTTGAAAGTTCACTAAGGCAACTGTATGGTGAATACAAAGTTTAGAAGTACTGATATAAATTAGGAAGCTATTGCAGTGGTCTTTTTGAGAGATAATGGTGGTTTGGCTTAAATTGGGGTAATAGACAATGGTTAGGTATAGGATATATTTCACAAGTGTAACCAATAAAGTTTGCTGCTGGATTTGATTTGTATTGTGTAGGAGAGGAAAAAAAAAATTCCCTTTGAATTCTTGGCTTAGACTGCCTAGAATAAAAGACAAGTTAAAAAGAGAAAAACCAACAAAATTTTATTAACATGTAAACCTCATGTATACAGGAGAGACACAAGAAAAATGAGTAAACTCCTCAAGATGGCCCAAGCCACCACCTTACACACCGTCATTATCTAAAGACAAAAGAAAGTTGTGTAGGGGAGGGGGCCCACATTATCAGAAAAAAAAGCATAATAAACAAGGGTTTGTTATGCAGGTTAAAGCGGGTGCCTTCTCCCATAAGATCTTTTTCATGATTTAGAATCATCCTTCCCTTCATAGTATAGAGAGGGAGACACAAATGGAGCTTTCCTCTATAAATATGTGTCTCACAAAAAGGTAACTTCTGTTTTCAGAGATTCACCTGTCTATGCTGTTTCTCAAAAATAATTAGTTCAAAATAACCCTTAGGACAAAGAGACATACTTCGGGATGGCATATTCAGCCGCCCTTCAACAATGAAAGAACATAAAGATACAAAGAAAATACTGGATTTGAACTGTTCATCTCAACGTATTAAGTCAGTTACTATGTTAGAAAACGGCCCAAAGAGCATGGTATTTTTATCAAATAATATATTGTATGTTTATAGAACAATAAACCTTTGCTTATCAATTTCAGAAATTATAAAGAATCTGACAAACTTTTCAGATATCCATCCATTGCTAGTCTTATAATCACTAGTTGTTATGCAAAAACTCATGAAATCAGTTAGGAAGGGAGGCTAGTAGTTGGTGGGAATTTTACTCATTTTTAAAGTAGAGAAGGGGGCCTCCCCTGTTGGTCCAGTGGTTAAGACTCCACGCTCACAATGCAAAGGGCCTGGGTTCCATCCCTGAATGCTGCAGCTAAAGACCCTGCAGGCTGCAAAGAAGGTCCCGCGTGCCGCAGAAGACCTGGCTCAGCCAAAAAAAAAAAAAAAAAAAAATGTAGAGAAGGGTCTGTAAAATATAATCCAGTTAACTAATGTTGGGAAAATATAATGTAAAACAAAAGAAGAGAAAGTTTATTATTGAATAAGCTTAATGCTTATTCAAAATATTATGCTCTACATGGGCAATCTTTTAAAGAGATTGCAAAGAGAGAGAAAAGAATCTCACTCTTTTATATAGGTAAGTAGATCCTACCCATTACATTAGGTAGGTTTTGCAATCTGGAGTCAGGAAACTGGGAAATAGATACTATTTTCCTTGATGATTAAAGAGAGGACTCTAAGGTCCTTGAGGAAACTTTCCTGAGTTAAGAGGCTGGCAAAGGGTTTTTTTTAGCCACCTTACGTACATTTGCAAAGGACAGAGAAAGAAATTTTGAAAGAGAAAAAGGAAAGGAAAGAGACACTCAGGGAGAATTAAACCTCTTATTTTCAACTTGTATTTGCCCTTAAATTAACTTGTTGAATTATGCTGGATATATACCCATCTCTGTAATATATACTGAATTTTGTTCCTGTTGGTTGAATCATTTTTGTTTTTGCAAAGGTTTTTATTTATTTTATGAAATTTATAGTTTATAGGAGTACTTTGAAAATACTGTATTGCAACCTTGCTAAAAGTAACTCTCATTGAAATAAAGGAAAGTGAAAGAAAATCATTGAATAACAATGCGATTATATGCTAATGCTGAAAGAAGGGATTCAAATTTCTCAATTTAAGCAATAGTAAAATAGTACATATTTTTTAAATTAAGTATATACAACCAAGAATGTTTGAAATATATAATCATTCTTTTAATAAAGGCTTTCTTAGAAAGACAAAGGTAGACTTTCTTTTCTCTGCATTTGAATTTTCTACTTGTTCACTAATGACAAATTAACTGCTCTTCTAATTAATGAACGTTAAAAATTTTTTTAAATTATATGTTACCTAGAAAAAAAATCTACTGAGACATTTAAAGACCCAGATTCGGTATTGGGCAGGTTAGGAGGACACAGTACTTCAAAAATAAGAAATTTACCCTAATAAATTTTATAATTTAATACAATTAAGAGTACTAAAAGAACTACTTTGTTGCAGCTAGATAAAATGATTTATTTTTCTATAATAGAAATTAATTTGAAATAAATAATTATGAGGTATGAATTCACTGGCAAATACTTATTTTTCAACACTACAAATAATTAAAATGCTACAGCACTATACATAGACTGATCAGCAGAATAAAAACTCAAGAAATAATTTTAAGTGAAATATTCAATAAACGATCAATTAAGTTCCTCAAATCAGTGGAGAAAATATTTACTATGTTATACTGATTAGCCAGCTGGTTAATTTTTTAAAAGTTAATTCTCTATACAAGAAACCAAGTCTGGATTATTATAGTTAAATTTTTTTAATGATTCTACCCATTATCAGTAAAATAATAATAGGAACTTACATTAAAAATGAAAATTGACACACATTTGGTGGAAGAGAATTTAGCAATATACCTGGAAGATCTTGAAATTCTCTATTTTATTAGCCCATTTTGCTCTATTTCTAGGTAATATATTTCCCCCATATATTAGGAGAAAAACTTCACAAAATGGTATTAACCGTATGCAAATACTGGTAGAGAAAGAAGACACATGTATATAAGTAGAGATAAAAGCAGAATATTTTATTCTCTGTGCTATTTTATGTATCATCTACAATGTTAAAGTTTTGTTGTTTAACAAGGGTGAGGAGCGAAACACATTAAATGAGAAAGGGGAGAAAAATAGCCTACGTCTTGAGGAGTCAAAAGAATTAACTGAAAGAGAACCAACGGGAGTAGTACGGCCGGCTCGTTCCTTTAGGTCTTTAGGTCCCCTCCCCCAAGCCAGAGGGATTCCCGCCACAGCTCTTTTGGTTTTCACTCTGGTCCGCAGAGGTTACTTTTTAAAAGGAGCTGCGACAAGTTGAATGCAGTTTTCTGCTCATTTCCTGAGGATGTCTGGACGTGGTAAGGGGGGGAAAGGTTTGGGGAAAGGGGGCGCCAAGCGCCACCGCAAAGTCCTGCGCGACAATATTCAGGGCATTACCAAACCCGCCATCCGCCGCCTGGCCCGACGTGGAGGTGTCAAGCGCATCTCTGGTCTCATCTACGAGGAGACCCGGGGGGTGCTGAAGGTGTTCTTGGAGAACGTGATCCGGGACGCTGTCACCTACACCGAGCACGCCAAGCGCAAGACGGTCACGGCCATGGACGTAGTGTACGCGCTTAAGCGCCAAGGACGCACCCTCTATGGCTTCGGCGGCTAAAAGGAAAAAGTTTGACCCTGTTATTTAAAAAGGCCCTTTTTAGGGCCCCCAAGTTTTCAAGGAAAGGGCTAAAGTAACAATCCGTCTGTACGCTGGTGTCTTAAACCATTTAACATAGATCGCTCAAGGCAGTTCACATAGTTAACTCTAGGGTGTGGAAAATGGGCTGAGCACAGTATTTAGTGATCGCGGGCCAAGATTCCCCCAGGCACGGGTGGGGCCTCCATCTAGCTTCTCGGCTGCGGGTTGGATTTGTCTGGAGGCCTGAGTTTTATGAGACCAGAGGCCCGGACTCAGGCTCCACTCTAAAATCTCCCTCCAGTCCTTTATATTTCTTAATGTCAGGGGTGAGGGATATGACCTTGTTTTCCCCCATTTTACCAACCATCTGTTACTTGTTTCTCTAGCCGTATGTGTTTTTTAAAAACTAGTAAATTGACCACAAGATCTTTTTGGTGAGCCCTCATATTACAATATCTTTACTCTGAAGGCATGTTTCTCTTTGCGTTGCAGACTTTGTTCCTCCTGGCTGGGGTGGGTGGGGCGGGGGGCGGGCAGGGAGGGCGGCGCAGAGTTGTAACATTGTCCTGACTCCAAATGGGCTGGAAAGGCCAAAATTTAAAAGCCGAGCGAAAGCATTGTTTTGCCAATTTAATGCCCTTACCACCATTCTGTATCTTTTTAAGCACCTCGTACGGCCAGGAACATGAGATAACTGCTGAGTTAAAAGGCTGCATTTTGGGAGGTCATTGGAGACCCAAGTTTACTGACACATAAATGCATATTAGAACACCGGTGGTGGAGAAAAAAGGACACGTGTCACAGAGGCTGTTAAGGCTTAAACAGGAAGCCACTGTACTCCACACAGAAGACCCCCGAAACAAGAATGATTCGCTTTGTGTTCACGTGTTAACTTACCAGATCTAAGGGCCGTGTTTCTGAGGCACTTGGTAGTATAATTGGTTTCCTTCTATTTAGAGGCAATTTACGACCACAGTACGTATGATTCAGTACAATGGAATTCTCAATCGCTCACGTTATCGCTAGAACTTAAACCTAAATTCAGAATCCGTATTTTCAGCTCTAATACTGACAACTTAGTGGCTCTTAAAAGAGCCTTTGGGGTTAGATCTAAAAGTTACTTGACAAATTTACTTGGCGCTGGTGTACTTGGTGACAGCCTTGGTACCCTCGGACACGGCGTGCTTGGCCAGCTCCCCGGGCAACAACAGGCGTACGGCCGTCTGAATCTCTCTGGACGTGATGGTCGAGCGCTTGTTGTAGTGCGCCAGGCGCGACG
The DNA here is from genome assembly GCF_949752795.1 of Hyperoodon ampullatus. Classification (NCBI taxonomy): domain Eukaryota; kingdom Metazoa; phylum Chordata; class Mammalia; order Artiodactyla; family Ziphiidae; genus Hyperoodon; species Hyperoodon ampullatus. Next base: position 84,447,133 of record NC_136923.1, on the reverse strand, counting down.
CCTCGCCCGCGATGCGCTCGAAGATGTCGTTGACAAACGAGTTCATGATGCCCATGGCCTTAGACGAGATGCCAGTGTCTGGATGGACCTGCTTCAGCACCTTGTACACGTACACGGAGTAGCTCTCCTTGCGGCTGCGCTTGCGCTTCTTGCCATCCTTCTTCTGCGCTTTGGTTACCGCCTTCTTAGAGCCCTTCTTCGGGGCCAGAGCGGACTTCGCCAGCTCAGGCATGATCTATAAACAAGCAACGTACAGCGACAAAAAACAGTAGGGACGCAAAGTACCTCCTTTATATAGAACCTCTTATGCAAATAAGGTAAGTCGAAGTCCTATGTCTGATTGGTGGCTGTTCAAGAAGCCGTCCGAAATTAGTTCTGCCCAATCAGAACGCAAGAATCCTAATTTCACCTTTCCATTGGCTAAAATGAAGCCACATCCTAACCAATGACACACCTTCTTTTTCGCGCCCAATAAGGGTTATAAAAAGTGCTGTCCTTGCACTTTGCCTTTAGTAGCTGTTTGAGGTGACGTTGCCGAGCTCGTAATGTCCGGACGAGGCAAACAAGGCGGTAAGGCTCGCGCTAAGGCTAAGACCCGGTCTTCGCGGGCCGGGCTTCAGTTCCCCGTGGGCCGAGTGCACCGCCTGCTCCGTAAAGGCAATTACGCCGAGCGGGTCGGGGCCGGCGCGCCGGTGTACCTGGCGGCGGTGCTGGAGTACCTGACGGCCGAGATCCTGGAGCTGGCGGGCAATGCGGCCCGCGACAACAAGAAGACGCGCATCATTCCGCGCCACCTGCAGCTGGCAATCCGTAACGACGAGGAGCTCAACAAGCTGCTGGGTAAAGTCACCATCGCGCAGGGCGGCGTCCTGCCCAACATCCAGGCCGTGCTGCTGCCTAAGAAGACCGAGAGCCATCATAAGACCAAATAAGTAACAAGGTGAGAAAAGCTGAAAAACAAAGGCTCTTTTCAGAGCCACCTACACTGTCAAAGAGAAAGCTGGTACACACAATCTTGTGTTTTGAGTGATAAGATTACAAAGTGCTTCTGTTCTCTTGAGGGGGTGGAGCACAACTCCAATAGTAATTCGGCACGTGGTCTGAACTGAAAGGACTACTTGCAGATTCACATGGACTAGTATGTGCAGGAGAGGCTCGTTCACAAGTTGGGAGGTGAATCCGATAGGCAAGTACCTGAAGTCAGTTAATAAAACTAATGTTATCTAGAAGTAGTGTCCTTAGGCAGCCAAAATACGGATGCACTGATGACTTTTAGGAAACCTAGCAATTCTGAATGTACTGTTTAGAAAAGTCCTTTGAAAGAGCATCCTGGTTAAGTGAACTTACTAAAGGATAGTTTCATCAGATGATGAAATTCTTAAAATTCCACTCAGCAGCCGTTTACATTTTCTTTAGGATTTAATTCTAATGGGAACTAGAGTTTGTCGGTTTAAAATATGCAGAACTTATTTAATCCCATATTAGTAAATCCTTGATCCTATTTCTTTGGGACTCATTTAATGCACTTTTGTAGTAACTCAGGATACAACAGTCAATTCAAACCTAGAAAATCTACCTCCCTGGAGTTTACTCTAGGTGAGGGAGCCATAAATAAACATGTGAATATATAATATGTAAGATGATACACATCCTGTGAAAAACAGAGGACATAAGCCATTGAGCATTATGGGGACTCATTTTAGATAGGGGGTAAATGGAGATTACTTCTTAAAAGTGTTACTTGCTCAGAGACCTACATAAATTAAAAAAAGAACGAGACAGGCAGATACTAGAGGAAGAGTATTTCAAGTAGAGGGAACTGAAAATGCAAAAGCCTTAGGACAGAAAATGTGTTTTTCTTGGGCACAGCCAGAAGGCCCATTAGGCAATGAACTTAAAGGGGGGTGCGGGGGAGGACACCATAATATAGGACTTCGGGTGTGTAAATTAATGTGTATAAGTAATCAAAAGCAATAGCAACCCTGATCTCTGAGATAATAAATTTGATAATACAGATTAGCTAGATAGAAAAAGCTGTGGAATCCAACCCACTTTTTAAAAAAGACACCATAAAAACAGTATTGACTGGGTGGGGGGGGTGATGAATTAGGAGATTTGGATTGACATATATACACTATTGATACTATGTACAAAATAGATAACTAATGAGAACCTACTGTATAGCACAGGGAACTCTACTCAGTGCTCTGTGGTGACCTAAAAGGGAAGGAAATGCAAAAAAGAGGGGATATACGTATACATACAGATGATTCACTTTGCTGTACAGTAGAAACTAACACAACATTGTAAAGCAACTACACTCCAATAAAAATTAATCTAAAAAACAATATCGACTTTATTATGTGGTTCAAAAACTGAAAGATTGAGAACATAGTTTATAATTCAATACAGGATTTATTTGCTACTCCTAGTCTTTGCTTGCAGAAGCCCTGTCGAATGAAGTGATAATAAAATGCAAGACACCCAGGAAAAAAATTATGGTGATATAGTGATGTAGGTTGAGTTCTCTGGAAGCAGATGCTGAGATGGAGTTTGGGGTGCAAGACGTTTATTAGGGACCAACATCTGTGAAGGAAGGAAGGAACTAGGATTGGACAGAGAATGTCAAACTGTGATACAGGCCAGACAAACATGTGGGGAGCAATGCAGCCTGTATTGCCTGTCAGAGTTGCCCCACATTGGGTGAAAATGTCTCTGGATCAGGCTTTACTTCTGCCACTGATGTGGACTGCACTGAGAAAGGGCGCGCCTTGAGTTGGGTGGAGATCTGCAACTCTGGGGAACCCTGGAGATAAGAGCTGCTGCCTATCTACTAAGTGTATTCTGCAGTTGGGCAGCAAGTCTTTCCTTGGTGGGGGATCTGGATACTGCATTTCCATGTCTATGACATACATTAACATGAATATAAATATCAGTGTTGAGTAATGTCTATGATGATATTTGTAAAACTGACTTTAGCATACATAGTTTCTTTACCTTCATTGGGGAATTTAAAAGGGATGTGTTTTCTTTTTAGAGAAATGAGAAAACTTACTTTCTAAAAATCTTTACTAATTTCATATACTCCTGTAAGAGTTTTCGATGCCACAATCATTGCAAATGGAAGGTGATATAAAACAATAAGGAATAAGAGAGAATCTTCCACTGGCATTTTCTCCCTCCTCCAGATCCAGCAATCACTTCACTTATCCAGTCCTGGGTTCCAGTTTTGTACCATAATGTGAAGGCTTCAAAGTAAATAGTTGAGGCCCCAAAAGAGAAGAGAATGAGGCTTTAAAGAAAACATGGAAGAGGTATTCAGTACAGACATTTATGGGCTACATATGTAACATGAATGCACTTGAGGTGGGTATCATTCCAGTTACAATTTATAAAAGAAATGCTATGGGACTGAATGTTTGAGCCCCCTGCCCCCCTTTCATATATTGAAATCCTAACCCCGCAATGTGATGGTATTTGAAGGTGGGGGCTTGGGAGGTAAACGGGTTTAGATGAGGTCATGAAGGTAGAATCTTCATGATGGGATTAGCACTCTTGTAAGAAGAAGAGACCAGAGCTCCCCACCCACTCCTGGAGCCCACAAAGAAGAAATCACATGAGCACACAGAGAGGTGGCAGCACCTACAAACCAGGAAACAGGTCTTCACCAGACATGGAATCTGTTGGCACCTTGCTCTTGGACTTCCCAGATTCCAGAACTATGAGAAATAAATGTTTGTTGTTTAAGCCACCCATCCTATAATATTTGTCATAGCAGCCCAAACTGAGTAAGACAAGAAAGAACAATGTAACTTATTCAATCGGATTCTCAATTTGTAAGAAATAAAACTATAAATCAAGATATTAGCTACCTCAGCACAGAACCCACACATAACTGCCTTCTCTTAACTATCTGGTCTTATACACTTTGGTCTAAGGTATGAGCAGGAACGTTAAAGGGAGATGTTGAAAAATTTGTACATGGACAATTTTGCAGTCACTGATTGGTTGGGGAAAGAGGTTGACTGATACCCACAGGATAGATCATCATTTCTACCCCATTCTTAAGAGCCTCCTTCATCGTGGAAGCCCTCTGGTGGTCATTTTGGGGTAACTCATATACTGACTGTGTCCTTGTACATTACACTCCACAAAACCTTCATGATAATAATTTTCTAGTCATGTTTTCCATGTCCTTGATTAGCTGGATAACTCACTAGTCACTGTCTATAAATTAGTAAAGATACATATAGACTCGCTTTTCCTGCATCAGGCCAGATTCCCTACCATAAGAAGTGGACAACCAGATGTACCACCCAATATTCTGCTGACGGGGGATTTCTTTTCACTACTCTCTCTCAAGACCTCCCATCTCTAAGTGGAGGCATAACTTGTAGCTCACAGCTATCCAATTCTACTAGTGCTAAAATGCTCTGCAAAGCCACTCTAAACAGGGCCATGATTGTTAATCCTTTGTTAGCTGGTCATAGGGAGTTTACCAAGAGGTTATAAAAAAGAGTTGAAGGAGAGGTGGCAAAGCAATAGAAACAGATAGCACAGGAGTCTGAGCATCACACATCTTGCTCAGACCGTCACAGATCTGGTCTTGTCTATAGAATTTCATTTTAAAATGAAATGCTACTGTGATATCCATCTTTATAATTTGGTAGATCATAGGACACCCAGTTCCTGGTGAATATTTTGGGGCACATATTTGCTTTATGTCCCACTGTCAGGCATTCAGTAATTAAAATGGCTCAGTAGATGCTAGAAGCTACTTTTCAAATAAATAATAGTTGCCATCAGAGTAAGACTTGGCCTTATTCTAAATCCCCAGGTGTGATACTCTTCATGAGTTTTGCAAGAGTCTCCCTAGAGCATTTCTGTCTGCCATGCATAACTCCAGACCAATGACTCTTATGCATCATAAAGCCCAAGTGGCAGGAAATGCACTTCAAAGTGGGGCCTACTGAAAACCAGCAGGCTTACAAATTATCTGATAGCTGGTGAGGGTAGCATATCCAGATATGGTACATGTCACTTTGGGGAAATAAGAATGTTAGTAGCTCAAAGGGTAGTAAGAGAACTTTTCAGATGAAAGAAATAAAAACTGATAGGAAAGATCCTACAGAGGTTATTATTATTATTACTATTACTATTATTATTTGGCCACACCACATGGCATCTTAGTTCCCCAACCAGGGATTGAACCTGGGCCCAAGGCAGTGAAAGCATGAAGTCCTAACCATTGAACCATCAGGGAACTCCCCCTACAGAGATTTTTTAAGAAATAATATAGGAAAGAGAGGGAAGCGTTGCTGGAGCTATGCCCCTGAGTAAGAGAGTTTTAAATTTATTTTTAATAGAAAATTTAGGAAAGTCAGAAGTAGAAAAGTCCATGGCATTGATAAACATAGAGCTAGCAGGTTGGATTAGGCCACCCTGTCTCTTATCCTACTCAGAATCACTGTAGTAAAAGTGTCAGGCAAAATCCTCAGAAAGACTTTCAAAAATAAAAAGCACAACAAGAGAGGCCATTTTCTAGGCCTGTGCCACACCAAGGACTAACACACAGGACTGGCTTTTCTCTCTTCTTATAGAGAAGCACATGCAAATCAGTCCAATTGCCAAAAACACCCCAGCAGAAAATGCAGAAAAGCACTTGTGTCCATAAATAGAGTGCTTTCTAAATAGGGTGAGAGGAAGTCCCTGAGGGAAAGAAAGGAAGGAGAGGTCCAACACAAACAGGCCTGAGACAAAAGCAGCCTGCATTCCCTGTACAGGCAGCATTTCCTTTCCTTCAGCTTAGCTGAGCTCATTTCCTTGAGACAGAGAATCCCTAGCTCTCTTCCCTGATCAAATTAGTACTGGGAAGCAGGTAATTCTTCAGCAAACCTGCCAGTAATTAGGGTGGCTTTGTGTGATCTAGAAGAAAGGAGATAAAGAAAATCTCAGAAAATTAAAGACATCATTTTGGCTCTACTAAGAAGCTTTATATGGTCACCTGCTGAGGTAATTCTGAACTCCTTTGCCTTCATTTTCTAACGGTCTTTCCTACCCACAGCCTCTGCACTCAATAAAGCCATTTGTGTGGCCACATACTGTTGGGAGAAGTTGCCTCCATAAAGGATTGGATTGGAATCTCTGTGCATTCATTCATTCATTGTGCACCCGAGCAATATTCATAAAGAACTTACTAAATGTGGAACCCTGGTGATAGTCTATTGAACACGACAGTTATCTCCTCTTGGAGCACAGTTGGGGAGGGGAGGGAGGGAGGGAGGAGACTGACATTAATTTAAAATAACTTTAGTAACTAATACATCATAAGAAACTGATATGGGGACACTGACGAAAAAATAAAAAAAGGATCATGGAACAGAGAAAATAAATTTGACTTAGACCAAGAGGAACGTGTTGTGTGGAGAGCGGAGTTCAGAAAAAGCTTCCCCAGTGAATTCAGTGGAGAGCTAAAGCATGAATGGAATTCAACCAGGTAAAGAGAAGAAGGGAAATCATTCTGTACCAAGGAAAGAGCATGTCCAGGAACCTGACTCTACTGTGCACAGGCAGAGGTGTCTGTGACGGGGTGCGGGCGGCCCGTAGAGCTTCCAGGCCATACAAGAAGCACTGTCCCCTGTCCCCCTTGGGCAACTGGCAAAACTGGAAGAAACAAGTTTCAATGAGGTGTAAGCACCCCGAGACACCGAACATTTTCTCAGTTGGGCAGGCTGAGTCCAGGGGCATGCCAGATTCACAGATGTGTGTTTCAGGATGGAGCCATATCCCTTCCTTTGAACTCACTTTTGGCACCTGATATGATGCCAGATTCTATGCCAAGCACCTGGAGATTCTGACCAGTTTGGCCAAAAATGGGACCCAGTAAGGTTCAATTCGAAGCAACACCCTCTCCATTCTATCGCTGGAGGTCTGAGGACCACACTTTTTAAAACTAAGCAAGAGACCTGCATGGGCTGGAAGTGGGAGTGAGAGTAGTCAAATCTGCAAGTGTTAGCAACCCCAGAGAGGAGCCATCATGTTTGGAAAATTCCATGTAGTGAAACTTAATTTTGTTCCTTTTGGTTTGTTTGCCAGGAGCAACATACTGTATTAGCAAGTGGAGGAGCAGAATAGGGCAATAAACTGAGAAGGCATTTCTAAATAAAGACGGAAAACAAAGTGCATGTTTCTTTAGATGACAGAAATAGACGTTCCTGAGAAAAGAGCAGAGGTAGAGCTCTAAAATAGATGCTTCCTGATGGCATGCTGTGATCGTATAGTGGTTAGTACTCTGCGTTGTGGCCGCAGTAACCTCGGTTCGAATCCGAGTCACAGCAGCTTTATTCCTCATATACACATCACCGAGTTTTTTTCAACACTGCCATGGAGACAGCTTCTCTAAAACCTTTGCAAAATTGAAGACAAATGTTCAGCATCCTGCTGCCACTGGACAGCCAAACAGAAAGTATCCATGGTTTGGGGGGGGGTTATGTTTGTTTTGGTGTTTTTTTCTCCAATTCTTCCTTTCCCAACCGTACCCATGTCCAACACTCTTGTTGGCATTGGCTGGAAGTCCCAATGAAGAAGTTGAGGTAATAACAATAAAAATAGAAAACTTTTCCTTTTAAACAGGATGAAATGACTGTTTAAATGCAGATCTGGTTTATTGTGGCAACCTTTTCTTGCACACAAAGGACTGATTATGAATCACACATTTCTTTTTTTCTTCTTTTGGATGCATTTTATTTTTTTTAATTTTTATTGGAGCATAGTTGATTTACAATGTTGTGTTAGTTTCTGCTGTACAGCAAAGTGAATCAGTTATACATATACATATATCCACTCTTTTTAAGATTCTTTTCCCATATAGGTCATTACAGAGTATTGAGTAGAGTTCCCTGTGCTATATATACAGTAGGTCCTTATCAGTTATCTATTTTATATATAGTAGGGTGTATAAGTATCATGGTTAGGTCAGTGCTGAGAAACTGTAAACTTCGATAATCTGGGAAAAATTAGGGGAACTTTTAGGGGGTGGGGATCATGACTCAGAAGAATAGCCACTATCTCTAGCCTCTTCAGTTTCTTGAGTGAGTTAGAAAGAGGCAAGTGGACTGGGTAAGGTGGGAGTGGAAGAGCGTTGATCTGAAGTGGGGAGGTGGCTGGGAAGCAGAAGCAGTAGATGCTACCTGGGGACCACAGTGAGATGACTAAAAAGAAGCAGATCCCCAGAGGAGCGGTGACTTCACTTCTAATAGCACAGCACTCTGAGAATACATATATGGCACCTCATCTCCCCTGGGCCTTGTAAATTTTCAGTGCTCAAAAAAATACTGTCTTCTGCCTTCTTTCTCATATTTTTAGCAGCTTATTAGAAGTTTCAGCATGAAGATATCTTCTTCGATTTCCTAAAGCCTTCCCTTCATAGGGCTAAAATAGCCCCCACTTCTTCCCCAAGTGTCCACCTGACACGGATTCTGAAACTCGAACCAACAAAGCTTCAGAGATATTGTAATTAAGCTGAAATGTCTTATATTTTCAGTGTCATCCCTTCAGCAGCCCAGATTTGAGGCTGCTTCCCAGTAGTCTAACAATATTCACAATGACCATCCATGTTCATTTGGATCACATCTACTTCAATTTTCTCTTTTGTGTGTGTTATTTCTACTCAATTTTATAAGGGTGAGTTCAAGGATCAAGTATGTATTAACCCAGACTGTCTCCTTTCAATTTTTTTTCCCACCAGTGAGTGAGGAAACTCAGATTTAGAACAGAGACAAACATCTTGATCTTTCAATTCTCTAGAACAAACTGTCTTCAGCAGTTATTGGCCTGAGTAGCGGAAATCCATGTACTATGGCCCAGAGGCTACTTCTTGGTAAGAGGGTTAGGGTCCTAAATCTGGCACAGAATTAACTTGTAGTGCCAGGCTAGTGATGGGTTAAAGAAGACCTACACTTGGTGATTTGCTCAAAAAGTAGAGAGCTTGCTTGGCATGCACCACGTGATACTTAGTGCCAATACATTTCTACTAGACATGTCAGTTTCTCTGGTTCACAGTTACATTGTGTAGCTTTGCATGACATCACTAGCAAATCTGATATAAACTGAGCAGGGGAATTATAAGATTAAAATTTTGTATTTTCCAGGTGTCCTTTTATGATTGCTTGAATATTTGTTGGGAGCATCATTCACAACCCGCCAATCACATTTGCAGAGGGAAAACTGCCCTCCTCTATCTATGGCACTCATGGTCTGCTTTTTAATTTCTCTGTGCCTCATCATCCTCATCTTTCAATGGAAGTTAATGAGAGTTACCACTTTCTACAATTGTTCTAAAGATTTATGGACATAATATGCATGGGGCACTAGCTCAGTGAGGTACAAACCCAAAACATGACAAAATAAGCCATTGTTGTTATTGTTAAATAAGTAAATAAATAGAATTGCTATCTGTGCCTTTGTAGTAGTAATGTTGTAATCACTGATGCTGAACTCAGCATCTACTTAAATTGACTACAGTCCTCAGCTATTTTGATGGTGATAAGCTAATTCCAGCCATGGCAGGAAGAGTTTTGTCTGTCCTCAGAATTAAGGTTCACTTCAAGATTTCAGCTAGGCTAATTATTAGCCCCATGCCTGCCAAAATGTTTGCCATAGTGTTACCAAGGCTGTTTCCCCAGAATCATACCCCTGCCCCCTCCGTCGAATAGAAACCAACTACTCTTATCTAAGTTTCAGGAGGAAGCTGCAAAGAGAAAAAATATAAGAACTGGTTAGAACCAACTACACGCAAGATGGCGGAAGATTTGACTTCCAGTAGACCTTGAGCCTCATTATATGTTTATTAGAATACATTAGCATGCTAAATGACACACCCACCAGCACCATGACAGTTGACAGTTACCATGACAACAATGGGACAAGCTCATACAAGGACTGAAAAGGAGGATTGCATCAGTTCTGGGCCTAAACCACACTGGTGTTCTCTGATGAGTCATGAATATTCCACCCACTCTTTCCAATTCCCTCCTTTCTACCTCCATTCTCCTATATAGGTATTTGTTTCATTATTTGCCTTGGTCTATATTGTGCTATCTATTCTGTTCCACTGGTTTATTTATCTATCTCTGCAAAAATACCACACATATTAATTACTATCCTTTAAAATACATCTGACGTTAGAAAAGAAAGCACCGCTAACATTCTTTTCTTCTCTTTTAAAATAATTTAGTTTGCTAAAGCTCTCTAGTTCTTCCAAGTATTAGAATCTGTTGGAATTTTGATTGAAATCTCATTGTGTATATACAATTTTATATAATTTAAAAGAAATTTTGTATTTTTATTTTATAGAACTTTTGCTCTCATTAATATGTTGTATCACTGCATTTATTTAGGTAGTTTTTTTTATCTTTCCATAATATTTTATAACTTTCCCTGTGAAAGTACTGTACATAATTTGTCAGATTTATTCTTAGGTATAATTTTTAAAACCTTATTTTCTATGTATTTCTGAACTAAAATTATCAACAGTTATGTAGCAAATGTGTTAAACTCATTTATTGATTTTAAACATTTATTGATTCTCCAGTTTTCTCTGTAGATATCATCTGCAACTAATGATTACTTATTTATTCCTTTTCACTCCTTATACATATTTTCTAATTTTAAACCAGCCTAACGAACTATTATTACTCCTCCCGTATGGAATAAGTAATCATATTTTTATTCGCACAATTTTCAATAGATCTTATTATTTCAACCCCAAATCCATCCACCAGTTATTTAAATCTCTTTTCAGGGTGTTTATCCACATCCAGGTTTCTCTCAACTTCATCTCCTTGAAGAATTCTTCCCCAGACATTTCTGAACTCTTACAGTCTGGTCTTGCTCCCCTTAACACTCCATATGTATGATATTCCCGTCATCCTGGACTATCCCTTCACTTATCTCCTATGTTGCACTTGCATCTCATACTTTCTGTATCCCAAGTCTTCCTACTTCTTAACCCACACTTTCATTTTGGTAGAACGAATCCTCCCATGGATCCCAAGAAAGGAAGTACTGAAAGTAAATTATACAAGGCAGTGTATATTTGAAAATGTCTCTCTTTTACACTCATACTTGATGGATACTTGGGTTTCATATCAGATTCTAGGGTGGATTTCATTTTCTTTCAGATTTGAATCCATTGCTTTATTGTCATCTAGCTTCTGGTGCTAATTTTGAAAAGTCAGCTACTCTGTTAATTTTTACTTTCTGTGACTTTTCAAAAATCCTTTTTACTGACCACTCAGTGATCCCTGCCTATCTAGATTTTTTTTTTAGTGTTGTGATATGTACCTAATTTTTTGAGGTTTATCATCCTTGCATTTTCCCTGTTCTTTATATCAGGAAGTAATACTACTTAGATATTGCACATCCTAGAATTTTCCTCTAATAAACTTATTATTTTCTCTGTATCACTAACTGTTTTGCTTGATATTCCAGGATATTATCACACTTTATGATCTATTTATTAAAATTTTCATTTCTGATAATATATTTTTATCTTACAAATGCCTCTTTCCTTGTGTAAATACACTTATCTTTATTTCAGTATTCAATGTTGTCTCCCATCTCTCTGAGTATATTGATATTGGTTTATTCTCAGCATTGTTCTACCTATGTAGCCTTTGTCCATAAGTTGCTTTTTTGTTTCTGTTTTTGTTATATTTCTTTAATACATTCTTCAGAAATATCATGATTCTGACTTTCTATTCATGGTTTAGAGCAGGATATGTGAAAGTCTATTGCAAGCTCTGACCCTTTGGATGGTGCTTGCTTATTTTGAGTGGAATTGGGGTCGAAGAGGGTTGGGAAGATCACTGGGTAAGGTCAAGGTTTTCATAGATGTCTCTTGTCTTTAGTCTGGAACCTCAGCCATCAAACACATCAAATGCCTCTCAGGACAGAGATCGCTGTTTTATCCTTTTAGGAGCATAAACCTGGAGCCTTCTTCCTGAGACTTCCAGGCAGGAGCTAGGACAGCTTGACTTTCTAGGAGAGAGAACCTGAGTCCCCTGAAGAATTGAGAAATGCTGGAGGGGTCAGCCTCTGTTGAGCCCCGTTCACATATTTCTTTGGCACTGTTCCCAATCTGAGGCCCAGTCTACACCCTTTTGGCCTAAAATCGGATCCTCGCCCCTTTGCCCAGTTTTACAATTTTAGAAATTCTTGCTGATTAGGCTCTCTCACTCTTGAGGTGAGAAAATGTTTATTGTCCCCAGCGCTCAGGCCTCATTGAAATCTATTTCTGCTTGACTTTTATGATGACTGGAGATAACAGAAATAACAAGACTATTTTTCGGTGACAACCCGATGCTCCACACTGCCTCAGAGAGCTAAGCAGTGTATGAAAGTGGAGTTCCCAAAGGAAAGTTGGGAGAGAATCTGCAATTCTGTTCCATAAATAGCTCTCAGACGCCTAATCTACAAAAACAAAAACGAAAGCGAAAAACCCACTGTGTTAGCTTTGGAGTGAGAGAAGGAAAATGAAAAGAAAAGGTCTACAAGTTGGCCCCACTGGGGATCGAACCCAGGACCTTCTGCGTGTAAAGCAGACGTGCTAACCACTACACTATGGAACCACACATGAATGTGATTCCTGTCCCCAGATACAAAAGTTTCTAGAAAAATACATCAGAAAATATAGCTATTCGATTCAAAGATAGATAACTTGGAACACAGGAAATTTTGGAGCTTAATTACATTTCTAGTGCATCTCACTCACGCACAAGCTTGAAATATGTCCTCAAGTTGCATCATCTGTGAACACATGATTCTTGATTTGTGCCCCTTTGAACGCTTCTAAACTAATCTATATTTATCCAGTCACTCAGAGAGTATTTATTTTGAGCCTACGTGCCAAGCACTTGTCGAAGTGCTGCAGATAGAGAAGTGCAACAATTAAAACCCCTGTGTGTACGCATCTTTTGCTGTAGTTCCTAGCAAATAACCGGGGCTGAATAAACGTATCTTTATTTCAAGGGAATTATAAACGAAGTTAGCAGCACTCACATGACCTCCCTTTTTTTGCAGCTGGGTTGGAGCTGGCCAATTGGGGACTGCTCACTAAGTTAAACTTGGGATATTTGTGCATTAAGGTGGGAGGCAAAAAAAATGTTTTCAATTGTAGGGGTTCAGAGCATGCCACCCCAAAATATGCCTCTCTTGTATGTTGATTATCTTAAGCTAAAGACACTTGAAAAACAGCAGATGCAAGAAGGGCACTCTTACCTTCCTTTTTCTTTCCAAAAGCAGGAGATAAAATACCCATATGCCCTCTCTGTACCAGAAGGAAGGAAGCATTCTTATCACCAGAGACTGGGGAGTCCAAGCAGAGAGAAATCTGTACCAAAAAACCTCCTTAAACTAACCCTTATCTCCCTAGTCACTTTTCCACATAATTGCCCTAGTCCAAACCCTTTCATCTTGGCACGTTTTCACAACATTTGTCCAACCTAGTGCATAAGCGTTGGGCTCTGATTGCTTCTTTGAGTCTTCATTTTTCTTGTGAGGGCTCCCACGTACATGTAAAACTTACTTAATAATATTTGTATGTTTTTCTCCTATTAATCTGTTTTACGCTAGTTTACTTCTCAGGCCCAGCCAGAAACCCTAAGAATAGAGGAGAAATTTTACTTCCCGTTCACAATCTCTCTCCCCTCCCTCCTTCCTTGTGATATAATATTGGTCCAACACATCTCCTTCAAACTCTGGGCCCTGATATCCAGAGCCTTGTTGAAGAGTTGGGAGCCTTTTGGAAATCGAGTCACTGGTGAGGGCCACCAGACTGAGGAGGTTGTTTGCAGGTCACATAATCCTAGCTGTTCAAGGTCTTCTCAGTTTTCACTTCTCTTTAGAATTAATTTACTTAAAAACTGATGGGCTTGGGGTGGTTATACCAAACTGATGGTGGGCAAGGACCACAGTGGAAAGATTCAACCATGTACCTATTAAACACTGCCTACTTGGATTTTTTTTCTCTGCTCTGGAGGTAAGGTGTGGGATTATAGGAGAGCGAAAAATAGCCACATAGCCTGAGCACAAAACAGAAACTCATAAGTTTTCTGGAACAAGCGTGAGGGGTTTCCAGTTCTTATCGATAAAGGACAAATTAGAAAATAAGCTCATGTGCCAGAAGCAAGGATTGAACCCAAGCAGATATGCAATTTATAAACTTTAAGTTCAAAACCTTCCCACTCACCAATCACAGCAACATAAGATTCTTGTTCTCATATCTTTTCTTAGAAGAAACCAAAAAGTATTTGTTTACAATCTGGGGAGTCTAGGATTGACCTCATAGGTCCATGAGACATTGGCCCAGGCTTACAAGAATATAAACAAAAAACAAATCTTTGGGAGGTTCTTTGATTGGAAATTCATAAAACATAATTCAAACAATTATTTTCATAAAATTTACTATTTATGTGCTATGACTTGTGCTGGGTTGTTAGACTCGCCCTGACCTTGCAGACATATATTTTAACAGAAAAAGCACACAATTTTACTAAATACATAATTTCATGAAAATGTGAGGAGGCTAAGTAAAGGAAGTGTAGGATGCTACTTGACCACCAACACATCCTGGAGACCCTTATTAAACCAAAACTTAGGACACTAGAAGACACAACCCCAATACACTATCATATAAAAACCCAGTACACTTCTCTAGATATCTAGACAGATCATGTCTCAAATATAAAAAAGAAAATCTACACTTTTTAAAAGAGAGAATATTTTTTAACCTAGTAGCAGAGAAAGACCCTTTAAGCATAACCTCAAAAATACAAACCAGTAGGGGAAAAAAAGATAAATCCTTAATAAAATCAAGTCTCTGCCATGAAATTCTGTCAAAGTCAACAGATAGGTAACATAACAGTAGACAATACTGCAAGTTCTAAAATTCACAATAGACTAATGACTACAATATACAATGTACCCCAGGTATATCAACATGAAAAATACACCAACCTCTATACAAATATGGACAAATGATAAGAAAAGTATCAGTGTACATAAGATGCAATTCGAATGACTAACAAACATATAGACAGATGCTCAAAATCTTTAGAAAATATAAATAAAATTTTAAAGAAAACAATGATGAGATTTATCACTTTACACATATTAGATTACAAAGTAGAAAGCTGAATAATGTTAAGCCTGGGCAGGGATAAAGGGATATGCAAGGTTGGTGGGACTGTAGACTGATGAAAATAAACTGGGATTAATTAGTATACATATATATATATACACTAATCAGTGTGCATATATATATATATACACACACACACACATATATATACACACTCGCACAAGTACATAAAGGGGGATGGATGAGGAAGTGGTGTTATATGGAGTGGGGGGACAATGGAGGCAACCTGTGAGCCCATCACTGGGACAGAAGAGAGGAAATACAGTGCCCATTATGGGATCTTACATAGTAATTAGAAGCAATGATTTAAGTGCACACAGAGCAACTTTGATGGATCTTAAAGTCATAATGTTCTTTTAAAGGCATAAGAATATATATCATTTATATAAATTTATAATATATGTGCACAAAACAAAAATGTCAATTTTGCAAAAAAAATATACAAAGTGATGCACAATAAACAAATTAGAAAAGTTGTTTATGTAAGGAGAGGAATGGCAGCAGGACATAGGGACAAAGGGAATGAATAAATCTTGTTGTAAGAAAGGGAAAGTAGATTAGGCACAGGCTAGACAGGCAGGGAAGAGCTGAGGGGTGCCTAGAGGAAATCGGGTATGTAGATCTGTCACAGGATCTCCTAAGTGATTTCTCTTTTCTCCAGGGTCTTGCATTTTGTGGATGTTCAGTGAATACATAAGGGCTTTCCCTTAAAGCACAAGGCACAAGGTGGTTATTTAAACATTTCAGAATGATGGTCTCATCTATTCTTCCCCCACGCTAAGCTGTATTCGGCCAACATGCCACAACCCCTTATGCAGTCATCAACCTGACCTGGAAACTGAGAAGAGAGGTCATGTGACTCTGCTAAGACACGTCCTGCATCTTGCCCAAGTTAGAGGCTCCCACGGCATCCTGCGGGAGTTATTTACCACATTGTACCCTAATTTTCTCTTTAATTCTCTGCATCCTCCACTCATCTTTACAACCTATGAAGACAGGAATCAAGTCAGTTTTAACTCAACGGTGCAATGAGCAGAATCTCCTGTGCATCAGCGTGTCCTTATCTTTGCTTGCTTTCTTGTGCCAGGTTAGATAAAATAGAAGGAAGAATGATAGTCTTGCTCATGTGCAGTGAATTAGCTCAGAAAGTAGCACCGTGGGCTCTGTAACCTTGCGGTAGCGGAATTAGTGCTTACATCTCTCGTTGTTTGGGGGGGGGGGGGGGTTGGAGGGAGAAATTTTTAAAACTTGCTTTATTTCCCTGCATCTAGAATACAAATCCTATAGATGAAGGAGTTTTCGTTTGGTTGGTTCGCTGCTCTATCTCCAGTACCTAGAAAATTACCTGAAATACAGTAGTGACCCCATTTGTTGACAAAATGAATAACGGAGAAAAATTTTAAATGTGTTGCAATATCTAATATTTCCTCTAGAGGGCAATAGTCACCATGAAATAGGAATTTCACTCCAATTTAAAATAATTTTTAAAACCTCGCGCTGAAGAATGCATTTTTGTTTTTTAATGTTGAAGTTTCTGCTTTAGTGTAGAAATATAGTTCAGAAACACAGGTGTGTTCTCTTTGTCACAAAATCAAGTACGTTTCTGGTAAAATGCTACATTTCACAGAAAATGTTACAAATATGATTTAACTGAAGGGTATTTCTAAAGGGGGCCCTGTGGCTTAGCTGGTCAAAGCGCCTGTCTAGTAAACAGGAGATCCTGGGTTCGAATCCCAGCGGGGCCTTCCCCTCTCGGTTTTTGTATTTCAACAGTGTAGTTGCCCCTAAACATGCTAGAGATGCATTGAGGAATTTATATTACTGGTAAAGTCTGTAATGAATTGTTATTCCAATTGTGGAGAGTCTTCTTCTAGATAATAGCATCACAATATGAAGAGTTGTGATGAAGGGAAAAGTGAATAAGTTTCCTGTAATTGATAGAAAGTGATGGATTTGCTAATGATTGGTATATGAATTGAGCACAAATTATCTTGCAGTATCTGATAGAGAGTAAGATTTCAAATTCTGTCTTGGAAGTTCAGTCTCAGCTCTCTTAAACTGTGACATCCAACATAGTCAGCTAAATGATGGAGTTTGTTTATCAGTGTCAGGCAAAGAATTAATAAGCCACGACATTTGGTTTGGAATCAGACTCATTTTTATTTTTGAGAACAAGAGAGCAATGTCAAATGTAGACCCTCATCATTTTGGTTTTGTACAGCCCTAAGAACTGTATTTGTTTGTGCATCAGAAGAACCTACTGAGTGCACAGGGGGAAAATTGGAGCTCAATGACATTTTGAGGAAATAAATCACAAGTAGATTATCACTTTCTTGAATCTTAAGTGACATGGTAGTTTATAGCTAAAATGCACACTGTGTAGCACTGGCCTATACATTGGGCTTTTCCCTTTTATCTAGAGAAATTTCAAAGATTATGACTGGAGTTCCACCAGAGTCACTGTCTTTTCACTTTAGTAGAAACAGTCCTGCACTATGCCTGAAATCCTGTTTATACTTCACTGGAAACCTGGTTTCATTTTCCTCAGTTTATCCAGAGTTCTTCCCCATCTACTTCCCAAGGAATGTGAGCAAAAAAGGTAGTCATGGAGGGTAGCAGATCATGCCACCCCAAAATATACCACTTTGGCATAAGGACTATTGTGACCTGAAGACAAATGAGAAGAAGCAGATACAAGAAAAGCTCACTTCACTTTCCTTATTTGCCTATAAAGCGGGACATACAAAGTATATAATACATTTAAAAAGTCCCCCCCACCACCACCAGGAAGGGCAAAGATTAATCCCCAGAGACAACTTTAGACCCCATCAGCCTGGAATCTAAATAACAAATTTTACTAACTAGCCTTTCTGAAGTGAAAGATCTGATGAGAGTTTATAACAAGACTAATGCCACTAACAAGGAATTTTGGAATAAGAATAGCAAGGAATAACAGAGCCATTCCAAAATAAATTTTAGGCAAAAATCTCTGTAGACATAACAATCAACCATATTTTCAAAGAAGACAGAAAACAGTGCATCTAATTTATAAATGTGAATGAACATAATCTTTACAGAGAAAAAAAATCTTGATACATAACATATAATAATTCTGAGACACAATATGCCATGAATATCCAAACCATGTAATAAGAATATATAAACAATATATCAACAATATCAAGCAGAGAGATTCAATAAGTCTGGAGTAGGTCCTACACATTTATATATTAATAAGCTTTCACAGGTAAGTAATGTAAATCCTCAGTTGAAAGCCAGTTGCCTAGATGTTAGATTCAAAGTGTACCAAGTTAACATTTAGAAAGATAACTGAAATTATGACTCCTTGTATTCTACTGATGTTGTCTAATATCAGGCAAAACAACACCAGGACTCTGACAAATAGAAATATGTTATGAACAGTGGGTACTGATAAATCTCTAGGAATTTCCCATTCCTTGAAGGCTGTCGGCTAGCGGTCATTCTCAGTTTCTAGTGAATGTCCACATTCCATGGCTGGTGGCCGCCTTCATCTTCAAAGTTAGCAATGACCTGTCGCGGCCTTCTCATACTTAAAATCTGTAAGTATATTATTTAATATGCAATGAAATAGTGGATGCCCTTTATTAATTAAAAACATTTTTTCAGGCGCTGGCTTTGAGCCAGTCACAGTACTTGACACGAAGGATGCAGCACTGACCAAAGCAGAGGAAGGCCTTGCCTTCTTGGATTTATTGAGCACTCACCATGTCCCTGGCTCTGTGCTTGAGACATTACTTACGTCATGATTTAATCAATATCGTGTATGTCATTTTCAAAGTAACTCCATACTTTTAAACAAGAGAAAGAGTAAAAATATGCTGGGAGTCTCAGGGACAGTGCAAGGGTCGAGGAGAGAAACAGGAGGAGGCTCGTGCTGGGCACACGGAGACCCAGGCGCCAGACTTCAAGAAAAGGACAGACAGGGAGAGTGAGGCACTTAGACTGAGAGCGGCCCCAGGGGCTCTTGCCCTCCTATCCCCCATTGCGCACCCCGTTTTCATTTTGGATTCAAATCTTAAATCCAATGCTTTTATGATAAACGTTCGAAAAAAATTTAGACGAGTTGTAAATGGCTTCTTAACTGGCAGCGCCGAGGTAACGGTCAAATATAACCCAAAGGCTCACCCTTGCTCCACTTTACCGCAGAGCATTCGCCGTTGCTGGTCTGAGACTACGCCACAAACCTGAGATATTCCCACATTGAGAAGAAGAAAACCAAAATACCACGAGGCATATACTTCAAGAGGAATCGAATCAGCTACCTTGACATTATAAAAACAATAAACACCCTAACCAACTGAGCAACGTACCATGAAGAGGAATGATGTTTTTACATTTCAGAAGTATAAACTATATCAAAGCATTATTGCCTGAAGTTTTTTTCATAATGATGCAAGACATTTTCTAATTCGCCCAGTTTCCTCTTCCCCTAAATACATACACCTTACCTCATTCAATTTTCTTTAAAAGCTCTCCATCCTGACGCTGGTACTTTTTTTCTTTTAAAAACAAACACACAATCATATCGTTCAGTGGTAGTGATAATAGGACTGTCTGTAACTGGATGTACGGGTGCAATTTCCACCGGTGTTGTGGCCTACAGGTAGGACGAGAAAAATGGAATGAAAAGTATTGGCCCGTACGGGGATCGAACCCGCGACCTTGGCGTTATTAGCACCACGCTCTAGCCAACTGAGCTAACCGGCCGACCCGGAAGCCACTTTTTTACTTATGTCTTTTACAGTCATACCTAATTAAAGTCAGCGGTCTTTGTAAAATGTTTTTAAAAATGTTCTTTTTTCTATCAAAAAGGAAAAGACAAATCCCAGTTGCCTGCACGGATGAACCGTGCTTCTCCCCAGGAAAACTCAGTTTTTCTCAAACCTACCGAGGAAGACTCAGATCAATGTCCGGGAGCAACGACCTCCTTGAAACTATTCCCAGAAGGCCTCGGGAAACGCGAAGCCCCTGCAAGACTGAGATGGTGGCGGGCGGATCACGGAACTGAGCACAGAGCAGGGCTTGGTGGACTCGGCTTCCGCGCACGGGGTGCGGATTCTCTGCTCTTGGAGGTCATACCGGGCGGGCCATCTCCTCCCAGAGGCCTTTAGCTTGGCTAAAGGGTTGGCTTCAGGGTGGTTCCGCAGTCGCCTTTAAGCTAAACCTGTAGCCGTTCGTCCGGAGCGGAGTAAGACAGGGACCTGACGCTGCAATGCCAGCTATAGGCCACTTGGTGGCGCCCGAGTGAAGGGCTGAGGTCTGAGGCAAAAGGACTGTGAAGACCGCCCCCCTCCTGAACCTCTGACCCCTCCCCATCCCCCCAGAATCTCCAAATCTATGACGAGGGAAGTCGAGACCACAGCGAGTCCGGAGTCAGGGCCTTGTTCCGGACCAGGGAGAAACACCGGAATCTGAGAGGAAGAGGGGAACTGAAGCCAAGGTCAGGCAACTCAGAGGAAGGAGTTGGGAAACCTTTGCCCTTTTGAGCCTGGCCTGATCTACCTGCAAGCGGGTGTCAACGATGGCAGGGACCTGTAGAGCAGCAAATTTCTGCTTGCTTTCTTTTCCCTCTCTCTCTCTCTTTTTTTTTTTTCTATTTTTTTTTGCATCTGAAGTTAATTGACTCATTTTATATATATAGTATATCGAGTAAGATTTGAAAGACTATTCTAAAGAGAGCTATTTCTTTTAATGAGGCAAGTTAACTATTCATTTACTTGTTTTACATTATGCAATTTATAAATTTTGTTTTTAATTGTTTAAAAAGCTGTAAGATGGTATTTCTTATCTTTAGTACATTTCTTTAACTTTGTATCAGCATCCACCATATGAACTAGTAGCTGTCTTCATTTTCTTTGTCCTCTAGTAAAAATTCGGTGGAAAGTGAGTGGAAAAACCAATTTTTTAAATTTAATTGTATGTATTTATTTATTTTTATTAAAAAAATTTTTTTACTACAGTACTTGATCTGTAGTCTTTTCTCCTCCCTTTGTGTTTTACTGCCACTCTCCCGGATTTCCAAACCTTGAGAAACCTCTCTCTGCTTAACAGCCAGAATGTCAGCGGTTTGGGTGACTGGGCATTCTCTTTTCTCTCCTGTCCTCCCCCAGGTTTCTCTGGCTGTGAGATCTCTCTCCATTCAGTAAGCCTTGGAGAGATTTCTCTCAGCTCTCCAGTCCTGGCTGTTGGCAGCTAAAACACAAAGCGCCTGGTCCTGTTTGCTCTTCCTGACGTGCTCCCCAGCTTCAGAATGTTTTGAACTTGAGAGTGCCTCAGTAGGTATTTCCACTTTCTGGCCTTTTCCCTCACCCCCTTTTGACCTACTCTCCTCATCAGAGACAACCAGAACTGGTTTTGGCTACTTGAAGTTCTGTTTGGGTCAAGCAAGCCCACAAGCAAACCTTAAAAATGTCTACGTTTCTTCTGATTTCTCCTAATCTGGTCTTCACAGGTTTCTCCTCCTCTGTGTCGCTGCCCATCTGCCAGGAATAAGGACAGCCAGAGGCTTCTTTTCTCCTATGAAGGCCTCTTTCTAGAATTTAGTTTATGTTGATTCTTTTGTATCCTCAGCTCCTGATGGGTTCAGAAAATCTACTCCCCTTAAGCTTATGGCTTTGCTTTAGTTAGTAGGTTGAGAGGGACACACACTTGCAACTTCCTACAACTTAACCAAAATGGAACTCAGTGCTTTGTATTTTTAAAATATTTCCAAATTTCTGTGCCAAAAGTACTTCTGTCATTCCTTGAAACCATTTCCTTTACAATATATAGCAACAGACTAATCTCTCTCAATAAGGAAATTAACCATGTTGCCAGGTGCTTTTCATATTGTTTCCGGTAATCCTTATATCACATGTCATTTATTCAACTGATATTTTAAAATAGCCAGTTTTGTTCTTATATTGAAGTTAGAAGAAGTGAGATATAATATCCATACGACACCATGAAAACTTCAAGAAGTGAAATGAGTGACCACCTGCAGGTATGTTGCCAGATTTTACTTAGGCTTCCAGGTGATACTGCTGGGCACTTGCAGAGCAAAAGAATGTCACATGGAATTTGGATACATTTCAGAAGGTTACCTCGAATATTGTCCCCTGATTTGACAAATGTTTATTGAGAACTACCAATGTAATGGTCCCAAAGCCACACATGATCCCTTCCTCACCTTCCCAGAGCTTAAAATCCAATACCACCATGACTTCTGATTAGTTGTCTAACAGTGGAGATGGTCTTCTCCACAGAAGCGATATCTTCATTTTACTTTAAGAAAGATCTTCTTCAGTGTTTCGCATCTGATACTGGTGTATTTTCTACACAAATGATCAGGACAGATTAGCAACATTATCCAGTGAAAGCACTTATACTATGCGCCATGGAAAACTTCCATATATGGGCACGTATCTTCCATATGTCGGCACATCTGCTTAAACAGAATATCCTGTTTGGAATCCTATCTCTTGCTTTTTGTAATTTTGGAGAATAATATCACCAGCAATGTTGAAGACAGCTTGATAAAGCAGATATTTTTAGAATTAAATGATGGAGAAAATTGTGAACCTGTTGTCAGCTAGGAAATGAGGACCCTGAGGTAAGGAGATGACAGTGGGGTGTTTTGTATAGAAATGCTGAGGTGGAAGGATTCGTTCATATAAAAGACTGCATGAAAAATCACTCCCAGTGGGGCCTCAAAAGAGTACCTTAAATTCTGTCTTGGAAACTGTAGGCTGCAGAATTCTCATTCCGTAACACCAGTATATTATGGAGAGCAGTGGAGTCTGAATGCAAGCATCAGCGCTTTAAAAAACAAACAAAAAAAAGTAAAACAAAACATACAAACAAAAACAAACAAACAACAACAAACTTATATCCTTAATTCACCAAAAAAAAAAAAAAAATTCTCCAGGATGTGCCTTAGCTTTCCAAGCCTGGAATTTATTCAAGAATTGGGATTATGAAAGGTTTTTGGTTTTGTTTTCATAAATGGAGGAAAGAGGAGAGAAGTGCGCTGCAACAATGAACATTTCCTCAAACGGCATGAAGTGAACAAACCTGGGCTATACAGCAAAGTCTACTCAGTTATGTATAAGGGCTGGAGCTCTAATGTGCAGCTGTTTCCATAGTGTAGTGGTTATCACGTTTGCCTTCACAGGTGAAAGGTCTCTGGTTCGAAACCAGCCAAAAACAAAGCTTTTCCTGAAATGTTATGTACTTCTACTTGATTTCAACTTGCTTATATTAAAAAATAACAAACCCCACAAATCTTCGCACTTACTCTTTGTTTGAAGGAAGAAATTATCCTGAGAGTCCCGCGCCGATGCATGGTTTCGCTGTTCACACGGGGCAGTTTTCCCGTTTCTGCCTTCTCTCCTCTGCTGGGTTCCGACGAGGCCTGTGAGGGTCCCTGGGAAAATATCAGAGGAGATGAGCCGGCGCCGCGGAAATGGTTGTTGTCTTCGGAATTTGGATTTCTACGAAAAGAGGCTTCACCAGGAACCTACCCTGAGGGCAGCTTGATCTTAGGCCTGATCTGTAGCAGCAAAGTCTCCCAGACTCAAGCCAATTTTGAATGAAGAGAAATCTGTTTCCCCTTGAGAAAGACCACCGGCACATTGCCAAAAACTTATACTGTTATTCTTCCTCCTAGCCTTTCCTAAAGGGACCTGCGCTCATGTACCAAAGTGATTGTGCATTAGGGAAAGGGAAAAATCAGACTTTTCAGGAATTACTAGACAATGGCTCGGAACCGGCATTACTTGCTAGAGATAAAAAACATCATTGCTGTCCACCAGGCAGTAGGTGCTCATGAAGGTCAGACAACCAATGAAGTTTTGCTTCCTGTCCATTTCACTGTGGGCACAGTGGATCCCTGAGCCCACCCTGTGGTTACTTTCCCAATTCCAGACAGAATCTCTATATCATTTCCATGACTAATGGAGTGAAGGCTATTATGGCATAAAAGGCCAATTAGAGGCCACCAGAAATTCCTCTGTGAAAATAATTAAACAAAACAGTACTGATATTCCTGGACCGATTGCAGAGATTAGTGTCAACATCAAAAACTTGAAAGATACAGGGACAGAGATTCACCAAATTTCTATTCAACTCACTTACTCAACTGTAGAAGGTAAATGGGTTGTGGAAAATGACAGTTATTGTAGATCTAGTCAAGTGATTATTTCCATTGCATCTACTATTCCAGATGTTCTTTTATTAATGGAGTAAATTAACACATGCCCTGGCACCTGGTATGCAGCTCCTGATATGGTTAGTGCTATTTTCTCTATACCCAGTCAGAAAGACCATCAGAAGCAGTAAGCCTTCAGCTGGCTGAGCCAACAGTACACCTTACCTACCCTACCTCAGAGGTATATCAGCTTTTCAATCATACGTTATAAATTAGTCTACAGAGACCTTCACCACCTTACCATATGTCCTAAAGTTGAAAGCTGATTTTTGTTGTTTTAAATATGAACACTGTAGGCAAATGTATATTGTGCAAACTGATCACAAGTGAATGGGTCTACCTTTCCAGAACTGACTCAGTCCTGTGTGCCTCATTTGCATCTCTATCCCAGTTTTAGCCCATATGGGTTGCTGTAACAAAAATACCATAGACCAGGTGGCTTAAAGGACAAACATTTATTTCTCACAGTTCCGGAGGCTAGTGTCGATTCTCAGTCTGGTGAAAGTTTGCTTCCTGGCTCCCTGTCTCATAGACAGCATTCTTCTCACTGTCCTCAGATGAAGGAAAGGGTGAAAGAGCTCTCTGACATCTCTTTTTTGAGGACCTAATCCCACTCATGAGGACTCCATCCTCATGACCTAAAGCCCCCGCCTCCAAATACCATCTCATTGGGGATTGAGATAGTTTCAATGTAATTTGGGCGAGAGAGGCACGTTCAGTCTATAGCAATCACCAAACTATCCATTTCCTTTTCTGACTTCAACTATGTTTAGTCAAGTATAATTTGATATTGACATTTTGTGCAGGGAGGCCAGTGGCCAATGGGTGATGTTGAAACCAATTATTAAAACATTTTGAAAGGAAATTATCCTGAACTGATCCTTCACATCCAGAAGTGCTGCCCCACCATACAGTCCTGACTGTCAGTTGAGTCTGAAAGAGTCTTCGTAGCCATCAAAGGAGGCATTTTCTAAGATATCTTTTTACCTCCAATTTCTTCCTGAAATTGAGAAAGGAAGTTGACTGAGAAAGACGCTTGGACAAATTTTAAAATCAAAGACGCTTTAAAGAAAATACCAGTCCGCAGGCGTCAATCCAGGAGGAAAGAGAAAGAACATCTCCTGGGGGAATGTTGATGTGTAGAAGAATGTGGTACCATTTAGAACTGAAAAGAATCCCTGACAAAAGTTAAACTCCCAAGGAGGACACAAGGAGGACGGGATGAACAGTGACTGCTTTTGGACGACGTTATTTTAAACAACCTCCTTTTTCTGTTCCCACCTCCACTTGGGGGTGAATTTCTTAGTAGAGTAGAAGCACTAGGAAGAAAATCAAGATATAGCTGAGAAAAAAACACAAACATTTCAAAAGAGCTTTTTAATTTGTGAGTGGATTTCACAGTCTTCACCCCAAGATTATTTAATTCTCCAAAGTGTTCTGTTGGAGGAGCTATAAAACCTCCAGAACTGTGCACTGGTTAAATGACAAAACTGGGGACAGGAAACTGGAGATTTATACAGAGTCACTTTACTCAGTGCTCTTTGCCCCGGGAGAGGATTTTCCGTGAAAACAACTCCTGGGCACTGTCCGCTGTAAAGAGAACTACACTCTGGCCAAGACAGAAAATAAAAAGAGAGCTATGCTCTTTTCTCTGCAAAAAAAAAAAAAAAAAAAAAAAAAATCAACAAAAGAAGACACACACAAAAACAACTTTTAAAGTTGTATTTCTAGACCGAAAGGAGGAAGTTTAAGCTATTTAAACTCTGTTAATTCTTCCACTTCCTTCAGAACATCCTAGAGCAAATCAAAGGCTTTGAAGTCAGGGTGTGAAGATGGTGAGTCTGACATACTGAGCTGGCCCTGGTTGCTCACAAATGGAAGATCCAATTCAGTGTCTGAAGAACATTCCAGAATCGTTTGATCTTGGATCAGGTGATTCTCCTAGAGACTCCCAGGTCTCCCGTGCTCTGTGTGTCCAGGGCTAGGCTTGGACAGCATTCCAGAACCTTCTTGCCTTTTTGCCTCAGGCTTTCTGAGTGGCTTCAAATCTTATTTGTGTGATTAGCTCCTACTGAGGCTCGAAGTGAGGCCTCCTTCAGAGTGCTGGCTATTGCTGAGTTCCAGAAAGGAACGGCTATTCACCATTCCAGAGGAGAGCTCTGGTAAGAAAAATGTTCTCCTCCACTTCCTCATTTATTGTGTTTTCTTGATCTTTTATTTGATTTTTTAAATAAGTAACATCTAAAGCCTAATGTGACTTGCAGTAAATTTCTTCCTCCTGCTTCCAAAGAATTCCACCTCCTTAGTCTCCAGCCCCTCAACTGGGAACTTTGTTGTGAGTTTACTGATTATCCTTGAGAGTTGTTTGTTTGTTTGTTTTTGCTTTGTTTTGTTTTTGTAAAATGCATATACAATCTAACACAAAGATACTTCCAATAGTATCGTTCTATAGAGATTGCTCTGAACCTTGCCTCTGTTTTATAATATATGTATGTACATAGTGATCATTTTATTTTAAATATGCATAGCATTCCACTGTGTAGTTATGCCATAATTTATCTAATTAATAGTTCTGACTAACTAGGTTTTTCTCAATCTTACTATTACAGTTAATGCTGCAGAGAATAAGTTAGAACACAATATAATTTCTCATGTGTTCAAGTCTATGTTTTACATTTGTGGAAATGCTGTATCAAAGAGTATATGCGCTTGAAATATTGGTAGATCCTGCCACATTGTCCTCCTAGCAGCAAGGCATAGTGTATTTGTGGAGAACACAAATGAGCAGGATCGTAGACACACTTAATACAACTCTTACTTCATTCCATGCCAAGTATGAAGCTAAACCAGGCAATCCATGAAGACTGTAGAAAATTTTAGAAAATCAAGGATTCTTGTGATGCTGGAATATTGCCTTCTCTCAAGGAGGTGAGACTTCGCAGCCTGGAGCCTGGCAGGATGGGGACAAGTTGGATAAGGCTGAGCAGAGAGATCTGATGAGGGGACTTGAGGAGTGATCTCCTTTTACGTACTGCTTAAAGTAAACACGCCAAATAAGCAAGGATGGCTAGAATTGGTAAAGATTATAAATCAGGGACCTATATGGTGTTTTTAAATCCCTAAATAGAGACTGAGATTTAAGCTGTGATGGCCGAGTGGTTAAGGCGTTGGACTCGAAATCCAATGGGGTTTCCCCGCGCAGGTTCAAATCCTGCTCACAGCGCTTCTCAGCATTTTTTTATTCAAATTACGAAACTCAGCTATTCGTGTTATTCCATAAACAACCTGAGGAGTAAGGAGGCAGCTTTCCGTCCTGTCCCGAGTACACTCTCAGTATTTTGGCTCTTCCATCCTCCTCCAAACTGGGCGGGCACCTGTGAATCTCTTGAGCGCGGGGGCGGGGCTTCCTTCAGCCCAACTCTCTGCAGCTACCCCTTAGTACCCGGGAAGCCAGAGACTTAGTGAACGCTCAAAACAGTTGCTTGTTTTGTATCCATTCTGTTAAATCTAAAAGTAGCAGCAGGTCCCAATGGCAAAGAGAAACAAGAAATTCTATTTTTTTAAATCTGTAATAAAATTCCCCGCTCTGTTAATGGCGATGCAGGTAGCTTCCTTAAAGAGTTCTCTGGTATTTAAAAACAAACAAACAAACAAAACAGGCTAGTGAGAACCATGAAGGTCTCTGATCACAAATATGTGTGTGTGTGTGTGTGTGGGTGGGTGGGTGGGGGTGTGTGGGTGTGCGTGCGCTCTTTAAAACATTGTACTATAGAAATGAGGAAACGGAGGCAAAGAGAAGATACACAACTTGGGCCAACGCAATAAATCTAACGAGGGAAGAGTACGGATAAAGGCTGTGGGCACCGTGACTGCACTCGGACCCAAACTATTGTACTTCTCGCTCAAAGAACTGCCCTCACTTATAAACGCTTTTGTATTTCCACATACCTATTTCGCCTACACTGAGCCCTTAAATATAGCTAGCCAATTTATGTAATGATACTAGTATTCTCTAATTTTATAATTATATTAACTCTGAACTTCTATGTTCCTATATGAATTTGGTTCTTAAAGTGTTTACCTTTATTAAATTATTTCGCCTAACTTGGGAGGGTGGGTGTTTCGGAATGTTTTTCTGCTGCATAGAGTCTGAAATTATTTCCTGTGTAAAGAGTTTCGGCTCTTTGGAGAGTGAGATTGAAAAATATGATTAATACCTCAAGAATGTGTTTTATTCCACTTTCTCTTTCACTATATCAAAATTGAAAATTAAATGGGTCACTAATTTTTGACCCATACTCAACATCAGTAAGTGCCAAAG
Organism: Hyperoodon ampullatus; assembly: GCF_949752795.1. Taxonomy (NCBI): domain Eukaryota; kingdom Metazoa; phylum Chordata; class Mammalia; order Artiodactyla; family Ziphiidae; genus Hyperoodon; species Hyperoodon ampullatus. The sequence goes on along the minus strand of NC_136923.1, from coordinate 84,418,384 downwards.
GGAAATGAAATGACTTGATGAATGGACAGATGAACAGACTGCAGAAGTTAAAGAAGCGTTCATAAGTAGAAACAATACAGACAATCACGCACATAAATGGGGGGGGGGAAATGCTAACCACAGTCGTTCTATCACATACATGATCCTCCAAGGCAGAAAATTCTTTCATACTTATAAATATTTTAAGTGAATGTAACTTATACAAATCGACCCCGAAGATAACCAATCAGTTTTACTAGAATCCATAGGTCTTTCTTGTACAACTAATTTCCATCTGTATCATGAATCAACTGTTTTCTCAATGATTCTAGTGAATAATGTGTAACAGAAACATCTATAACATGGGGGGCCAGTGGTGCAATGGATAACGCGTCTGACTACGGATCAGAAGATTCTAGGTTCGACTCCTGGCTGGCTCGACTTTCCCTTGTCTTTTAGGAAAAAATATGTCTCTGTGTACGTTTTTCAAATTGATAACAAACAAATTCTTAACGTCCTTCGATCTGGTTCTTCGCCTTGCATGGTGCCCGCCACACAGTGCAATTTTGGCTATCCGTTAAGTCTGAATGGATGCGTAAGTTGTCTCTCTTCTGAAATGTCCTTTTAATCTCGATTCTTTGAATGATACTGAGAAGGGGAGTTGACGGAAAGGTCTTTAGAAAGACAACTTTGAAAAATTAAATACGGAATATTATTTGACCATAAAAAGGAATGAATTTCTGATACATGCTACAACATGAATGAAACTTGAAGACTTCATGCTAAATGAAAGAAGCCAGACACAAAAAGCCCTATGTTGTATGATTCCATTTATATGAAATGTCCGGAATAGGCAAATCCATAGCGGCAGTAGTAGTTGCCAAGAGCTGGGGAAAGGGTACAGAGTTGGTTTGCGGGTGATGGAAATATTTTGAAACTCGATAATGGCGATGGTTGCACAACTCTGGGAATATACTCAAAAACACTGAATTGTTCACTTTTATGTGAATATTATAGAATATGAGGTATATATTAGTTTTGAAAGATCAAAGAAGTGTCAAAGAAAAGAAATAAAGTCTGACCAGTATTTTCTTCATTAATTTTTCCCCCATTGGGCAGGGCTCACTCTCTTCAGGCTCTTCCCCTGCACACTTTCTGTCTCTGAGCATCGGTCCTAGAGGAAAAAGAAGGGACATCAACTGGAGAAACTGAAAGCCGCTTCTGTGGACAAACGAAATCATAGCGTCCCCCTTAGGCCCTCAATTCAGCGATCTTGGCAAAGATCTGCCCTGACACCCGAGAAAGCTATTCAGACTTTTATCTCCCCACCCAGCTCCGGATCTCAACTAGAAGAGCGCGGCAGCCTCACCGCCGAAGACTGAGACTCAGAAAATGTTCCGAGTTGTAAGCGATCCTAGACAAAAGTTAAACAGACAAGAAGAGGGCGAGGGTGTCAAAGGAGAAGAGGAAAGTGGCAGTTTGGGGGTGGTGTCTCTTTCAACAGCTGGATCTCCTTTCTAGGTGTCCCTGGGGCGTGACTTCAGACGCTTGGGGCCGAGTGGAGGAGCCTGGGAAGGAAATCAAGGTGAAGCTGGGAAAGGAACAAAAACATGCAAAGGAGACTTTCATTTGTTGGTATTCATGTATTTATCTTACAAAAGTTGATTGACTCTGGACAATGTGCATTGTGAGGGGTGCCGGCAACCGAAAGAACGGACCTGCCAGGCGTCTAGACCTTGTTTGATACCTCATCTGTTGGGCTGTTACCGAATTAAAAGGGGAGCGGGGTGGGGAGAGAAGAAAGGTCCAAAGGATTTGGAACTTCCTGATGTAAATGCTTCTCAAATCTTAGCGCGGAGAAGAATCTCTAAGAAAAAGTATTAAGCCCAGTTTTCTAGGCTTCACCGCCCTCCCTCCCAGAGATTCTATACTGGTACTAGGGTGCAGCCCATGAATTTTTAGCAAGGTGATGCTTCTGCTGCTATTCCGCCGACCATACTTTAAGCAGCACTGGACTAGTGTGTTGTATTTTATTACCCACTTTTCCCAGCTAACATCAACAGGGAACTTCCACGGTAGAAGAAAAAAATAAATAGAACATCTATATGGAGACACTCACAACTTTAGTATTCCACTAGGCTTTAACCAACCAAGGTAACCGACTTTTCTACTCTCAAGATTTTTGGTTTGTTTTTCTCTTTTATAAACGTGTTTCATTGAATATATATATATATATATAGTGTTGGAGGCTTGTTTTAGAAAGAAGTCCGTTTCAACCTCCCTCTCAACTAAACAAAAAGACCTTTCTTTGATATAATAATCAAATCACTCTTGGACTTAAAGGAGATAAGTTAGATTTTTTCAAAACTCTGCATATGCGGAACGTCCCTGCCCCCCCCCAAAAAAAATCTACAGAGATTATACTGTGAAGTGAGTATTTTTTCCTTTCCCCCAGAATGTTGTAGAAGTGTCCTGTCCAAAACAATAGCCATTAACACATGTTTCTAAAATTTAGTTTTTAAAAAAAGAATGTACAATATCTCATTAAGTTTTTTTATTGATTGCATGTTGAAATGATAATATTTGGAGTTAAAACATTAAAATTAATTCCACTTGTTTATTTCTACTTCTTAAAATATGACTACTAGAAAAATTAAACTTACTTATTATGTGATATTATTTGTTAATTCTCACATCTTCTTGCGGTTATTGATGTAGCAACATCAGTAAAGTGTGGTCAGCTTGCCAAGGATGTGCTTCTTTGAAGCAGACGCCATGGCAGTGTCATATTCCAAAGAATTTGTTTGTTCTTTACTTCAAAAAATATCTGTATTCATCTCCAAACGTAATTCTTAGTATGTGAAAATGAAAACTTTCTCACACTATATTTCTTTAATGTTTTTCTTTTTCTGTTCAAGAGGGCTCTGTGGGTTGGCTGGTTAAAGAGTGTGCTTAGTAAACAAAAGATCCTGGATTGCAATTTGGTGGAGCTGTCTCCATAGGTTTTATAATTTTGAAAAGTGTTAGCCCTCATTTTGTTGAACACAGTTTGGGGAATTGGTCCTTGATCAAACCCGTGTTGGTAATTGCTGTATGATGTGGAGAACTAAGAGCCTGATGTTTACTTTACAGATGTGGTTTCTGAAGGGGGCGGGCACTGGAAGCTTTCAAAGAAGAGAGGGAAAGGCTGGATGGACTATGTAAAAAGTTGCATGAAAAATCATTCCACACATGGCACGAGTGAAGCACTGTAAATTATTATTTGGACACCAAACAGTTCAGAATTCTCATCAGATGACAATGCCCTTCTCATAGGCAATGAGATTTTCAGTGATTTGCTTTGCAAATCATTGAATATTTTGTCTTTAATCAGTGACTTTACCATCTGAGAGTTTGTAATGAGAGCTACAGCAGTTACTGGAAACCACTGTTTTTTATTTTCTATGATCCCCACAATCAGTCTTAATTCTTTTTTGCATCCTCGAATATTTACCACACATGATGTGGTCAATAAATATTTGTGAATGGATTTGTGAATATCCAGTTTCTTTTCTCTACTATTTTGGAAGTCAGTAGAATGGAGCTGGATGCTGGAGATGCTGATGGCTGCAGGAGCTCCTGGAACCAGAAAGCAAAACTCTTTCCTCCTACTGTGTCTCTCCTGCACCCTCTACTGACAACATTTCAGTGCCAGCTGGCACAAGAAAATAAATGTTTAAAAGGCCCAGAACCCTTTTCAAACAGTAGTCTAAAAGGGTGAATTTGTGGCTGAGAAGTGCATTAGAAAAAAAACTGGTTTTCCTCCTGTGTGTCTCCTTCACTACTCACACAAGAACACTTTGCTTCTGACACTGCTGGCCACCAACTACATGGGAGTTTTCCCCCCACCAAGCAATTCTACAGCACTAGCTGAGTGTCCTACAGTTTAACTCAATTCTATTTATTTAACTCAAAACTATTTATCTGGAGATAGCATCAGATCCCACAGGTTACGGGCTTAGTCCCTCGAGACCGCACCCATTTCAGATGCCAATGGAAAGTAGTACGTCCGCACGTTACCCCAACACATAAACAGATGACACATTTCAGTAGATTGTTGCAAACTAAAAGTCCAATAAATATGTTAAATTTAAACACACACACACAGTAAGACTAACTAGTCTACTAGTTAGTCTATCAAATGCCTTTGATAGACTAACTAGTAGACTCTATGGAGCTGAGAAAAGAAGTGATAAACTTGAAGGTAGGCCTAAAAACTACCCAAGCTGAAACACCAAGAAAAAAAAGAAAAAAAGAGCACTGAAGAATTATTGATTAATATATTCGTAATCAGAATCCCAGAAGGTGAAGAGAGAGAGAAAAAATATTTGAAGAGTTAATGGCCGAGTATTTTCCCAAGATAATGAAATACAGGTATCCCTCGCTTTTCAAAAGTTCACTTTGCTGCCACTTCATTTTTAGGAAAAGACCTACGTTTGTACCTGTTTTGTAGAAAGCCATTATAGAGGCAGCGCGCATCAGGAGCAGCAAGGGTGGGACCGCCAAGCTCCTCCCCCAGGAACTACAGTCAGCATCTCAGCATCAAGCTGCTATAGCTTTGAACTGTATCTGTGAGCATCTGTGCTTTACCTACATTTATTTTGTGCATTCATGTGCAAGAAGTGTCCTAAGGTAACTGCTTCTTCACTTCACACCAATTCAGCTTGTGAAAGGTTTTATAGGAATGTTCTACTTTCTGATAGCAGAGGAAACCTGTACATCAAACCTTAGCTCTAAGGTCAGAGAATTCCAATCTATCTATCTATCTATCTATCTATCTAAAGCAGCAGACTTATCAGAAATTAGGTATACCAGAAGATAACGGAATGACATTTTAAAGTGATGAGAGGCTAAAAAAAAAAAGAAATTAAAAAAAAATCTGTTAACCCAAGCAAAAAATATTTTCCAAGAGTGAAGAAGAAATAAAGGTCTTTCCAGACAAACAAAAACTGAAGAGTGCATTACTATCAGACCTGCAAAATAGGAAATGTTATAAGATGGACTTCAGGAAAAAGGAATACAAAAGAATAAATATCCATTTCTGTACATATAATGGAGGTACATATAAGGAATACTTTTTCCCAATTTTAATCACTCTAAAAATGATAGACTGCATTAAGCAAAAGTAGTAGTGACGTATACAGTTACAGCATACATGAAAGCAAAATCTACGACAACAATAGCACACACTATAGGAAGGAGTATATTATTACAAGCTTCTTACACTGCACCGGAAGCAGCATAGCATTATTTGAAGGTGGACTTTGATTAATTGTAGCTGTACATAGAAAACCCTAGGGAAACGACTAATGATTTTTTTAAGACATACAAATGATAAGGCAATGCTGGAGATATCATCAAATCATGTAAAATGCTCATATATTTCAAAGACAGGTAGAAGGTAAAAGAAAGGAACAAAGGACAAAAGGAACACATAGAAGACAACTAAGATAGCGGATTTTGATACAAATATGTCAATATTTACGTTATATCTAAACTATCTAAATCACCCAATTATAGATAGATCCGGTCAGATTGGATAAAAGAAGTTCAATGACACGTACATGCTGGACTATTTTCCAACTTTGCACAAGGAATTTTCATTTTCCGGTAAGACATCCTCTAAAAGGGACCTACCGGGAGTGGGGTTCGAACCCACGCGGACACACGCCCATTGGATCTTAAGTCCAACGCCTTAACCACTCGGCCATCCCGGTGCTACTCACTGAGACCAACATGTCATGTATTACTGGGTTAAAATTAATTAGACTTCCTAGTCCCTGGAAGATTATGAATAATTTTACGCACGTGAAATCTGGGACCAAGCTTTAAAGAGAGAAAACAAATCCTTGTAATGTTTCTTGGAAAAAACTAATGAAAACGTTTATTTTCACCAGTTTATTAGTTTATCTAATCACAAGTTTGTGCCACGCTTTAACCAGGGTTAGGGAAACACTGAACCACCCCTTATCTTATAGACTTACATTAAGATGAGGAATATTATGACCAAAAAAAAAAAAAAGAGCACATGATGCTACAGGAATACATACTTTTCCAGACCCAACTCACTATGCTCAAGAGAAGACGCTTCTTTTAGTGGATCTGGAAAGAAAAACCAAAGAGGAAAGGAAGTGGTATAACAGGTGGTGAGAATGCAGCCTCATGAACCATGTCTCAAGACTCTACAAAGGTGGAACATACATGTTTTATTACTCACTACAGAACACTGTTTTGCCCCATTCCAAACCCACTGAATCTAATTGCCCAGGTAAGGGCTTCAGGTTTGGAATCAGAGGACAGTTAATATCGAGACAAGTTCCTCTTGGAGTACATTTGGAAAACCCTAGTGCAAGCATATGGAGTTTGGAATTTGAATACAGGACATTGGTTTTAATAAGGAAGTATTTTAAACAGAAGTTCTAACTCTCCACTAATGAAATTTCTTTCCTGAGTACTTACTGTGTGCTAAGTGCTGAGCCAGGTGTACATAATCTACCAAGTCAGTAAGACGCTGCCAGACACTTCGGGGTTGGGGTACTGGGTTGTTTAAGAACTCATTAAAACAGGTTTCAGATGGGTATTTGGGGAGTTGTGTTGAAAGTCTGTGAAGGCTTCTGGAACCAGAAATGAACTTAAATCCTGAAGTAGGGTTTGGAATAGAAGTAATTTATAAACATCATAAAACATCTATTGCAAGCCACAAAAATAAATAAATACAGTCACCACTTGGTATCTGCATCTGAGGGGATTGGTTCCTGAAACCCCCTCAGATACCAAAATTTGTTGCTGATCAAGTTCCTTACAGTCGGCCCTCCCTATCTGTGGGTTCTGCATCCCATACAGTAATATGAGATAATATGAGAGGATTGTGTCAGCTGTAACATACAAGCACAAAAGGTCCAAGGGCAACTCTCCTCAAGCTTAAAACCATTGATGCAGAAGGAGTCCATCCCTTGTTGGCAATGCACAATGCTTACCGAGTTCAAAAACCTATGTCCTCCATTGCCTTATAAAACCAGGAGAAGGGAATATGTCACTCATTTCATTGGTCCATCCAGTGCCAGGTTCTGTCTCTGGCCTTTTAGATACTATGTGCTAATGAGCAAAGACATGGCCTGAGAGATTCTTGCCTTTGCATATTGAGGGAAATCCAGGCCTGTCAGTGTCTGGGTCAGAGCTGAATTGGGAGGGGTGAGTAGTGGGTGCAATAAAGGGCATATCAGAGAAAGGAGTCCCTATACATTGACATACACAAGTTTTTCTATTGTTCTATTATTGTAATTCTTTTTTGGTCAGTATTTTTATTGAGGTATAATTGACATAAACCTTATATTAATTTCAGGTATAAAATGTAATGATTTGATATTTGTTTATACTACAAAATGATCACCACAATAAGTCTAGTTAACATCCATCACTATACATTGTTACATATTTCTTTGTGTGATGAAAACTTTTAGGATTTATTCTCTTAGCAACTTTCAAATATTCAACACAGTGCTATTAACTATTCTACCATGGTGTACCTTACATTCCCATAACTTATTTTATAACTGGAAATTTGTACCTTTTGACCCCTTTCATTCATTTAGCCCATCCCCCAACCCCCGCCTCTGGCAACCGCCAAACTGTTCTCTGTGTCTGTGAACTCGATTTTGATTTTGTTTTTGTTTTTTAGATTCCACATGTAAGTGAGATCACGCAGAATTTGTCTGTTTCTGTCTCACTTATTTTCTCTTAGCATTAATGCCCTCAAGGTCATTAAAAAATCAATGAAAAGTCATTAATAATAAAAATCAGTGTTTTTATTATACATTACTTGGATATTTAAACAACTAATTTTGCTTTATGTCAAAGTAAAATATTGAAAACACATAATAATCACAAACTTAGGAAAAAACCGATTGTCCTGTAGCAGTGGTGACAAGTAGCCACCAGACCTGAATTTAAACCAATTCAATCTACCCATGACAATTGTTTTGTGAACATACGTTTGCATGACAACCAATCACTGTCAACCCCTGCTTTCTGAAAGTGAGCCAGCCAGGGATGCACTCACTCCAATAAACATACCTTTGAGTGCCAACCAAACAACAGCAGTTCCTCCCAACAACCATGCTTCCATAGAATATGTCAACCCACTTAGCCTCTGAAAGCCTATCTTAAGCCGCCTCCCAGAAAACATCAGCCATAAGCTCTTTCAAAGGGACTGTGCCTTACCAACATTGCTCCCTCCTTAAATGAACTTTGGTTTTGTATTTCAAGTATTGAGTGATGAAAATGCACATTTGTCAAACCTGAAACATCTAAATTTCATTTCTTGCTGGGACTATGTTTGCTGGGGGCGAGGGCTGGGGGGGGAAGCAGAGCGAGGGGCGACAAGGAAGGTAGGTGCCATTGCTGAAGAACAAATTAAGTCAACATTTAATCCCAATTTTATGTCTGCGAGATTATTTCCAATTTGATAGGTGCCTGCAGCAAGATTTAGTAACTGAAGAGCCAAAAAGCACACGTTGGCCGATACGGGGGTCGAACCCGCGACCTTGGCGTTATTAGCACCACGCTCTAACCAACTGAGCTAACCGGCCACGTGGGAGCCTTGCTTTTCACATAAAATAACAGGTTTCACACTCTTGCGCCCACCTAAAACTAAATGATACGTCCACAAATTGGACAACCTAGAAGAAATAGATTCCTAGAAATATACAACCTACCGACACTGAATCTTGATGAAACAGAAAATCGGAACAGTCCTATTACTAACAAGGAGATTGAATCAGTAACCAAAAACCTCTCAACAAACAAATGTCTAGGACCAGACGGCTTCACTGGTAAATTCTACCAAACATTCAAAGAAGAATTAAGACCAGTCCTTCTCAAACTCGTCCAAAAAGTAGAAGAGGGGGAGGCTCTTCCAAACACATTTTTCCAGGCAAGCATTACCCTGAAACCAAACCCAGACAAGGTTGCCACCTCACAAATTGCAATATGGGGAAGTCATTGTGACTTATACATGATTTGGCTTGAACTTTATGCTAACTAGAACAGCCTGTCTTGTGGCCCATCAAACATACCTTGTATATTTGCTTTAACCATTGAAAAGGGTGCATTGTCCAGAAGTAAAATATGTCCGTTTTGAAGATAGAGATAAAGCTAAGAGGCTTGTTGATAGTCCAAGTCAGAGATGATGGTGGCTAGAAGAACGTGAGAGCGTTGGAGGTGGGGAGAAGTAGTTGGATTCTGGATAAATTTTTAGAGTAGAACCAGCAACATTAGGTGATGGATTAGTCATTCACTCAACAAACATTTATTGATTGCCCACTATTTACACTGTAGTAAAGACCCAACATTTAGCAATGGACAAAAGAGATGAAAATCCATAGCTCCATGGAGCTTACTTTCTAGTCTGGGAGACAGATGATGAACCATATAAATAAATAAAATATGTACACTTCTGATAGTGATGTTGCTATGAAGAAGAGTAAAGAATAAAGGAGACCTACAGGTTTGACAATTTGTAAAGAACTGACCATGGAAGACCTATCTGACCTTTGAATAGAGATCTGGCTGAGGGGAGGGAGCACGACATGAGGGTTTATGCAGAAAGAGGAATCCACAGTGAGAACAGCAGGAGCAAGCATTCTGAGGCAGGAGCAAGCCTGAGATACTCAAAGTGTTCTAAGGACTCTAAGGAACGTGGTGAGATTGTGGGTCAGAGGGTTGGGGGTGGGGTTGATGAGGGGCAGAAAAAGGGGGAGACTGGAAAATAGACATGGCGAGACTAAACGAGAGAGAGACTGAAGTAGAGAGAAGACTGAAAGAGAAGCAAGAAACAAAGAGAGGGACAGACTGAGTGTTGAGGCAACTGAGGGCAACTGAGGGGGCTGAGAGTGTGCTGAGGGCAGAGAGAGGAAGAGGGCAAGAGGGGGTCCTGAGGTAGAAAGAAGTGGTGACTGAAGGAAAGAAGAGACTGAGGCACAGGCAGGGAGACTGAGGGCCAGAGGGGAGGGAGATCAGGGGGCAAGGGAGGAGAAAATCGGGAGCAGAGAGAGAAGTAATTGGATATCCAGGGGCCACGCCAGCAGGTCTCTATATACAGACTCTGGCGTCCCTGCCTCGCTTTAGTGGTTCCAACAGAAGCTTGACCTGTCCCAGGACAGGAGTCTGGAAAGAAACCTGAGCTCCTGATCAAAGACTGTAAATTTAAAGGCCAGCCCTGGGAACGTTAGATGAAGTCTTGAGTGAGCGGAGAGAACACAGCACCTAGAGCCCTTGAACAGAGGACTGGACACCATGGCCATTGGGCCTGTCCCGTGGCTGGGCCCTCTGCTCCTGGTTTCCCTCTGGGGGTCCTCAGCTCCAGGTAGGAGGATCCTGGGGGTCAGGCAGGGGCTCCTAAGGGGGCCTGGCCTGACTCTTTCCCCTCCACGTCCCACAGCTTCTCTCCTTAGGCGCCTAGGTGAGCACATTCAGCGGTTTCAGGAGAGCTCTGGCCTGGGCCTGAGCCTGGACCCAGGAGGTGTGGCCCTCCCAAAAGAGGGGTGGCTGGAGCAGCCACTGGACCCCTTCAATGCCTCCGACAGACGATCCTTCCTGCAGGTGAGGCCCGGAGACGGGGAGTCCACTGTGTCCCCTGCCCCCCTCCTCAGTCTCCCTACCCTGCCCCTCAGTCTCTGCTTTCCGTTCCTATCTCTACACCTCTGTCTCCCGATCCCTCTCCCCCTCAGTCTTACCCGATGCCTGCTGTCAGAATCCCTTATGGCCCTTTAGTCTAGCCCCTCTGTTTTTTGCATTTGCCCTCTACCCCCTAATCTCCCCTTCTTTTCTTCAGCCTCCTACTTTTTTTTCCCTCAGGTCCTGTCCTTCAGTCTTTCCTTTTCCCTGTCATTCACTCTCACTCCCTCACTGCCCCTCAACACCACCCCCGCATCCTTCAGGTTAAACACTAAACCCACCACCAAGTCTCAGTATGGAGCAAAAATCTGGACCATCATTGGAACCAGACCTGGCTAACAATAGGCACTTGAAGATACCTACTGAATGAATGAACAGATTTACCATTTTTCACACCTACCCTATCCACAGTCTCCAGAGGTCATCTCACGTAGGCCCTATTCCTAAATCCATCTGCATTCATTACTTATTCTACAATTATTATTTCAATATATTGCAAGTGCCTACCAAGAGCTAGCCACTGTTCTTGACCCTGGGGATATAAGAGTGAAAAAGCTGACAAAAATATCTGCTCTTGTAGATCTTACATTCTAGATGAGGAGACAAACAGGAGAGAAATGAACATGTAAATAAACAAGCCTATTTCAGTTACTATAGGTATACGGAGATCCATTAGGGAGAGAGACTGGAGTGAACAGGGAATAAAGAACAGGTCAGAACTCTCACAATCCCATTTCTTCTTCCCCATCCTACCTCTTAGCGGTATTGGGTAAATGACCAACATTGGACCAGCCAGGATGGGCCTGTATTCCTGCATCTGGGGGGCGAAGGCAGCCTTGGGCCTGGCTCAGTGATGAGAGGTAAGATGCAAGGGTGAGGAAAGACATAGCTGAGGAGCTGGTGGAGGCCAGGAAGGGGAGTTGCATATTGTAGTGCTATGAGGTCTGAGCGTTGCAGGAGTTGACACCCACTTCACACACACCCCTTCTGGGCTCTTCACAGGGCACCCTGCAACCCTGGCCCCAGTCTGGGGGGCCCTGGTGATAGGTCTGGAACATAGATTTTATGGCCTGAGTATACCCGCTGAGGGGCTCGACGTGGCCCAGCTCCGCTTCTTGTCCAGCCGCCATGCGTGAGTAGGGGTAGGGAAAGTGTTTGGGGTCGTGGGACTGAGGATGTCTGTGTTTTGGCATCTCTGCATCTGTGTCTCTCTCCTCCACTGCCCAAAGTTGACCTCTGAGTCTCTGGTCCCATGTTTTTGTCTCTGTCTCTCAGTGTCCTGTTCTTTATTTCCCCATCTCTGGGTCTCTCTCCTTCCCTTTCCCCCAACACCCCCCTTGCACTGTATTCTTACATTTTGCTGTCTCACTATGGCCTGTTGGTCCAGACCACCAGCATCTCTTACCTGGATGACACAGCCTCCTCACTGGTCTCCTTGTTTCTGCCCTTGATCCCTCCAGTCTATTCTCCAGATGAAGCAGAGTGATCATTAGAGCATAAACCAGATCACCTCTCTCCCGGCTCAAATCCCTCACATGTCTCTCATCACACTCAGAGTAAAGACAAAAGATTTGCAGTGGCCACAAGGTCTGATTGGCTCTGGCTCCCCAGTTAACTCTCTGATCTCTCCTACAGGCTAGATTTTCACGCAAACTGCCTTGGAGGTTTTTCCTCTCCCACCTAGTCTGGAAGAGAATGGTGGAGGCTTTCCAGATGGGTCTCCCCTTACCTAGGCACTCATGTAGAAATGAGTTTGTGGGCATGGGGAGTCCTCAGAAATACCTCATGAGAAAAGAGCCCTAGCTTCTGGCCAGACTTCCTCCATTCTCCATTCCCGCCTATACAATGAGGGAATCTTCAGGGATTCCCGGTGCAGGGGACTGACCCAGCCTCCCCTCTGACCCTAGGCTGGCCGATGTGGTCTCTGCCCGCCTCGCACTCTCCCGCCTCTTCAACCTCTCCTTCTCCAGCCCCTGGCTCTGCTTCGGAGGCTCCTATGCCGGCTCCCTGGCTGCCTGGGCCAGGCTGAAGGTCCCGGGACTCCTCTGCGAGGACTGGGTGGAGGGAACCTGGACTCCGGGGTCCCCAACTCAGATAATAGAATACCTGCCCACCACACTCCCTCCTCCCACACCCTCCTTTCCGCCCAGAAGAGCTTCCTACAACCTGCCTTCACGGGAGTCCCGTGTATAGAACGTAGGGACTTGCCTAAGATCACACAACGAGTGAGTGACACAGGGGCGGGAAGATATGGGATCCCAGTCCCTAAGCCTCCAGGCTGACAACTTCTCCTCCCTCAGTTTCCCCATCTCATTTTCGCCTCCGTCGCCTCTTCCGCTCCGGTGCGGGCCATACTGGATTTCTCCGAGTATAATGACGTAAGGATGGCGGGCGGTGGGTCCGGGTGGGGAGGAGGGCCTCAGTGGTAGGAGTCACCTGATACTCTCCGGCGGTCGGACTTTAGGTGGTGTCTAGAAGCCTAATGAACACTGCGATTGGCGGATCCCTGGAGGTAGGATGTGGGGCCCAGTCCGAAGGGGATAGGGAGAGAGAAGAGGCCTTGAGGATGGGGGCCAAAAGAAAAGGTTGAAGCTTGCAAGGTGTCGGGGTCTGAGGGACTTGGGAGCCCCGAGAGGTAGGTGGATTTGGGAAGAAGGCGGGAGCTGAAGATGGTTCCGGGTACCAAGAAGGGAGGAGACCCAACAGGGGCGGGGCTGATATGGAGGCAGGGCCTGGGGACGGAAGACCCTATCAGGAGGCTGTTCCACTGTGGGGCGGGGCCTGGGGAAGGACCCGGAGGAGGAGCCGGAAGAGGGCGGGGCCTTGGGGCTGAGTGGCGTTCAACTCCCCCCGGGATGAATCTGGCGCCGGGAAAGTGGGGAGCCCAGGGAAGATGCAGGTCGTGGAAAGGGAAAGGCCGGGGCCCGGGTCCGAGTCTTCGCCAACCCTGCCTCTCGTTCCCAACAGTGCCGGGCTGCTGCGTCCGCAGCCTTTGCGGAGGTGGAGCGACGACTGCGCGCGGGCGCCTCGGCTCAGGCAGCGCTGCAAGCGGAGCTGGGCGCATGTGGGTCCCTGGGGCGCGCTGCGGACCAGGCAGAGCTGCTGGGGGCGCTGCAGGCACTCGTGGGAGGGGCGGTGCAGTACGACGGGCAAGCGGGAGCGCCGCTGAGTGTGCGACAGCTCTGCGGACTCCTCCTCGGGGACCGGGACAACTGCAGCAGCCCTGCGCCCTACCGCGGGCTTCGTCGGGCAGTGCAGGTGAGCACCCCTGAGCACCGCCAGGCGTCGACAGACAAGGGTTCCTGCTCCACCTCTGCTGTGTGATCTTCGGCAAGCGTAAAGCCTTCTGCACCTTAGTTTCCTCATCTGTAAAATGGGTATGCCATCTCATAGGGACCTCGGAGGTGAAATGAAGTAGGGGCATGGAAAACACTCAACAGGGAGCCTGGCACACCGTATGCAAATGTTAACGACTATGCTTACTATCTAGCTTGCCTACCTTGTTCTGGCCTCTTCCTGGAGCCTGCAACAACGTCTAGCACACAACAAGCTCTCAATTAGTATTTATAGAATGAAAACCGGTAGCCCTGGGGACACAGTTCTCCTAGAGACCGGGCTCCCAGCCTTGGAATCCACAGCTACAATCCAGCTGTCGCTTTTCCAGCGTTGTCTGCACCAAGTACTGTGCAGTGTGCTTCACATTTATTATTTCGTTGAATTCTCACAATAGTTCGAGTTAGGCACAGCTGAGGAAACTGAGATCTAAGATATTCTCACATGCCCAAGATCTCACAGGTAAGATGTTCTTAGTCATCTAGTACCTTAATCTCTAACCCACAGGGACCTAGGTCCCCACCACCTCTGACGACTGACTCCCAGGAGAACTCAGGGACTCACTCTTCTGACTTCTGACTTTTGACTTGTAGGGATCTATGGCTCCATGCCCTGGCTTGATGGGGGGAAGGGAGGAATGTATGTATGTATATATGTATGTATATTGTCCCCTAGGTTGTCACACACAGCCTGGGTCAGAAGTGTTTAAGCTTTTCTCGAGCAGAGACAGTGGCACAGCTGAAGGTCACAGAACCCCAAGTGGCCGGCGTTGGCGACCGGCAGTGGTTGTACCAGACCTGTACCGAGTTTGGCTACTGTGAGTGACTGGCCTAACCCTCACCCCCAAAACATACATTCTTCGCTATGCCCAGACAAGCCATCTAACAGGTAGTCTGGACTCGTTTTCATTTCCATAGGACAACTAGCCGGACTGCTGGGCCTCGTTTAACCTGCAGGTGTGGGGTGTGGGGTGAACAGCCGTACTAGAGTGTGCGTGTGTGCTCGGCCTTCACGTACATTCTCACTCACACACTTAGCCCTCAACATGAGTGATCGTCCCTTCAATCTGCTCTTCATCTATGTGCCTGTCCCAGGAATGGCCCTACCCTCTCCAGTTACCAGGCTAGAAACCCTAACAGTGCTTTGCATGCCTCCTTTCCATCATCCCCATAGCTTGTCAATCATTGAGTCTTCCCCACTCTTTATCCTGGACAACTCTGCAGTTCACCCAAACCCTTTCTCTTCCCACCTCTGCTGTCCTGGTAGGTACCCCCATGTTCTCCTGCCTGGATCCCTGACCCAGCCTCTTCTCTGGTCTCTAGGCCTTCCCTTCACCCATACAATGCAACTTCCTCACAGGGCTTTGCATATTTTGACACCCAACCACCCCCCACCTCCGCCGGATACACCAATCTTCCTAATCCTCAGGCATTCTCTCCAATTACTTATCTTTCCCTCTTCACACAGTTTACTCGTTTTCAAGTCTCAACACAAGATGTCCCGTCCTCAGGAAGGGAGGCAGATCACTCAAGATAAGTCTGCCTCCCTGCCCCCCACCCCATTAGCTCCTTGTTCTTCTCCTTAGCACTTTCCACAGTCTTACCATACATTCTTTATTGCCTATCTCCCCTCTGGACTGTGAGTCCTGTGACAGCAAAGCCTGGGGCTGTTTTGTTGTCACTATGTTCCCAATATATTGTTCAACATATATCTGACTACATGGTAGGTGCTCAAATAAATGGTGAAGGAAGGAAAGAATTAATATGAGGCCGAGAAGTTAGATTTACCCTGAAAGTACAGGGGAGCTATGGATATTAAGCAGGGGTCCAATTTGTGCTTTCAGCACTCCAGGCTCATTCTCACTTCTAGACCTTTGCACATGCGGTTTCTTCTTTTCTCTCTTTGTTTGCCTCACTCCGGCTAATTCCTTAAGGTCTTATCCCTTGCAGGATGCTGTCCCTGAGCCCACTGTGCTCCCTCTGAGACGGCCCCACCCCTACCCCAGGCCTTTGTCCATAACAGCCCTGATCATTCTGGGCCATCACTGTCTGGGGCTGAGTATGTCTCTGACAGGACCATGAACTCATTGAAAGGAGGGTCTGGAGCTGTCTTGGTCATCAGTGGGGAGAGCTCTGTAAACGATTATTAAAGAGGTAGGGGGCTGGCTATGTACTCCACACTTATGGATACCTCTCTCCACAGATGTCACCTGTGAGGTCCCTGGATGCCCTTTCTCCCAGCTCCCAGCTCTGCCTTCCCAACTAGAGTTATGTGAGCAGGTGTTCGGGTTTTCAGCCTCATCCATAGCCCAGGCTGTGTCCCAGACGAACTCCTACTATGGTGGCCAGACCCCAGGGGCCACCCGAATGCTGTTTGTTAATGGTGAGCATGCTATCAGAACCTGACTCCTTAGTGTCTACCTGGCCCCAGCTCAACACACCATTCTCTCCTTTCTTTCCAGGGGATATAGACCCCTGGCATGTGCTAAGTATAACACAGCCTTTGGGACCCTCAGAATCAGCCCTTCTCATCCCTAATGCTTCTCATTGCTTGGACATGGCACCTGAGAGACCCTCAGACTCCCCCAGCCTCCGCCTAGCACGCCAGGTAAGAGAGAAAAAGCTCTGGGTGATTTGCACTGTCACTTGCATACTAATTTGCATGTTCCTGCTCTCTACTAGTGCTGGAGTCTGACTGTCCAAATTCTCTCCACCTCGCCACAGAACATCTTCCAGCAGCTGCAGACCTGGCTTGGTCCGGCAAAGAAGAGCCAGGTTAGGGGTGGGGTCTGAGCCTCGCATCCTCACCATTCCCCGTGTGGCCACCTCAGTCCTGGATGTATACACTTATTGGACAAGAGAAAGCTTGTTTTGAAAGAGGAGATTCCCAGGGATTCGGATTTAGCACCTGTTCTGCATAAAACTGACTTGTGTCTGCAAACGTCCTCACTCCCAAATAAAAGTGCTGTTATAGACAGAGTTATGTGAATATAAGTGATTCTTCTCATCGTGAATATTGTTATTTTAAATGTCAAAGAAATATGGCTCTTTATGCTCATCTCCTCCCCCTGCACATCAGCTTCTGGCTCAAATTCTGCTCAGCTCCTGGACTGGGCACCTTGCTTCATGTCTCTGGACCTCAGACCCTGACCTGTCTCTGCTTCTCACTGTTTGTCTCACTGTGCCCTCCTCCCTCAGTCTCTTCCTGTCTAACTTGTCTCTGTCTCTAATTGTCTCTCACCCTCCTCCTGTTTCTCTGGATATCTTCCTTTCTGTCTCTCTCTGTGTCTTAGTCTGTTTCTGTTTATCTCTGTGTCTGTGTCTCTGTCCCTGTCTCTCAGTCAGTATCTCCTCTACTCTTCTCCTCTCTTGCTTGCTCGGTCCTTAGTTATCTCCACTGCTCTCTACTCCTGTCTCTCATTTCTGGTCCCTGTGTCCCTTTAGTCACTTTCTCTCTCACTCTCTCTCTCTGCCTCTATTTCCCTCTCTTCAGACTTTCCGTCTCTCCTTCGTTATCGTCTCAATATCTCTCTCCCTCAGGCTCCGTTTCTGTCCCTTATGCTCTTCCCCACTGTCTCTATTTCTCTTCCTGTCACTTAATCTTTGTCTTTCTGTGTCTGTCTTTCAGTTTCCCATCTTTTTCACTCACCATCTTTTTCCATAATTAAATGTCACTCTCGGGCATTTCCAGCTTCCAGCCCTAGGGATTTAGGGTCCTGGTCATACCTTCTTGATGGGGACACCCCCAAGTTCTAAGAGATTGGGCCCAGTACCAAGGGATCCAACCCCAGTACTAAGGGTCCCGCTTAGCCTGCTTTAGCACTGCCAGCAGTACCCTGTTCACCACTCAGAGCCGCAGCCACCAGGAGCAGGAATTAGCAAGTCAGGGCGACTGAGTGCCTCTGCGAAGCTGGGAAGTGGAGGAGAAGTAAAGACAAGTCAGGACAAGGGGTTGGGGGCTGGGATGGTAACAGAAGCCATAAAGCCCATTCTGTGAGGAAGTCACTCCCTGCCTTTCTTGACTCCAAACCCTGAGGAGTAACTTTTTTTTTCTTCTGAGGATTAATCCCAGCCCCGCTCACTGGGTGCTAGCTACCCTGTACCACTTACTGCTCTTTAACCACAGCCCCTCATGCTGAGGTCTAGCCTCAGTGTCTCCCTTTATATATTTAGCATGTGCACCATGGTCTGACACATCGTGGGTACTCAGTACATGTTGAGAAATGAAAGAATGAGGTCAACCCTCAACTCTTCACATACTTTTGGTTTTCCTCCTACTTTGCTGGATGCAACTTCTTTCATTCTCCTTTGCAAACTTCTTCTCCATGTATTCGAATGGGTTTGGGTTTAGTGCTGGGCTACCTTCTCTTAAGTATTCTCAGAGCTTCCCTACCAATGTGTCTGTGGTGCCAGGGCTAGCTCTCAGGTATTCCAGAATATTGATTACCTCAGCCTTTGAGGGTTTTCTCTGGAGGCTCTTCGGCCAGTGAAAAAAGCCGGGGCTGCTCCGCCCCTGGCAGGTGCAGGTGTTTCTGCCTCTTTCCTCTGAAGTTGCTCAATTTGAGTCTCGACGCTGCCACCCTTCTCAGATCTAGATGTTTCTCTTCCGGTCCAGATAAAGGCCCCTGATTCTGGGGGCGTAGCTCTGCTCCGGGTCAGGGCCCACCACACAGTGCGCAGGACGGGAGGTACTTCAGGATCACTCCGAGGCCGAGGCCGGCGGCAAGAGAGTGCAAGTTCGCAGGTCTCATGTCCTGGGATCCGAAAGGGCCTCCAGGAGCGCAGTATATCCGCAAGAGGCGCACGCAGGGGCCGAGTCCTCGGAGCCCTTCTCCGTGGCCGCTCCGTGGTCAGTTCCGTGATCCGCCCGCCGCCAAATCTGGCTTAGAGCATCTTCTCGTTGGCCCCCGGCCTTCCCTGGGTAGGAGGAAGGACACCTCACTCCGGGGCTCTGATCGTTTGGGGTCAGAACTGTCAGTTTGAGAGAGGCCCCCAAGAAGTAGAGGTCATTCAGTCCAAATGTTAAGTTTTTCTCTTTTTCTTTTTCCTAACTCCACGATAGGGGAGAGTGAAATAGGAAGAATGTGATTTTTTTTAATGTTAATTTTGGGTTGTTTTGGTTCTTTAGGTTCCTTTTCCCCACCCCCAGAAGAATTTGAAGAAACCGTTTTACTTAGTTTTCATTTAATTATCTAAGGAGGAAAACAGCAACTGTTCAGCGGCCGGTTAGCTCAGTTGGTTAGAGCATCGTGCTAATAACTCCAAGGTCGCGGGTTCGATCCCCATACGAGCCAAGCTGTACGTAATAAAAACGCTTTCTTACATTTACACACACACGAGAGTTCTGCCAGTTTTAGATCCACTGCGATGTCACAATTAATGTGTAGAAAACAAACCTCTCGCTGCGAACTTTAAAAAATTTGAACACACGTCTTTCATGCCCCCAAAGGTTGCACTCCTGTTTTGACTCCCATCTGCAGGGCGAAAGGTTAGCAGGGAGTGAACCAGCAAGGGGAATAGAGCCGCTTTGGGCATATTATTTTTCCACTGGGTAACTGATTCTTGCAAAGAAACTGAACCTATTGGATTATTTTCGTCCAAAAATGCCCTGGGAAACCATCCACACTTTCTACACTTCCACACTGGGGTCTTAACTAGTTCAGCGAAAGATGAAACAAGATGTTTTATATGAAGTGTGAAAAAAATGTACTAATATCAACAGTAAGAAAGAAACAGCTTTGCCAATTGTCTCTTTCTAACAGGGAAAGAGCTCCCAATGATCAAACCTGGAACACTTTGAACAAAAAACAGTGTGGTTTTGGATTATAGAAGTTACCTTTTTGTAAGAGACACTTATATTTATACTTTGGGATAGGAGAGGGTTTCTAAAGGAATAAGACACAACCGCGCTAATCATAAGGGGAAATTTGATAAATTTAAGTGAAATGAAGAACTCTGTTCATCCAAAAAAAAAAAACTATAAAATAATGAAACGCAGAATGGGAGAAGATATTTCCAATATAAATAACGAACAGGACTAACATGAAAATACGGTATAAAGAACTTTTATGAGTCCATGACTCTATGAAGTCTATGACTTCTTGAGAGAGTGAGTCAGGCAGAAGATGTTTGTCTTTTATTTAGCTTGAGACGTCAAACACAGCGTCACTTCGGCTTCATTCTTTCTTAGAAGCGAATCACTAAGCCCAGCCCATAGTCAAGGAGAAGACAATCAGACTCCATCTTTTGATAAGAGGAGTGCCAAAGAATTTGTGGAAATATATATTTTTAAAACTACAGCAACCAGCTTTATTAGAAATTAGGAAAATGCAAGTTATCCTATAATTAAATACCACTGATCTTCCACCAGAATTACTAAAATTAATATGACAAGCAGTACTATTTGGCAAGGATGTGACATAATAAGAACTTTCATCACCACTATTGTCTAAAATGATACAACTACTTTAGAAAACAGTTGGACTCTATCTAGTAAGTTGAAGATATACATACCGTATTATCCTAGAAATATACACAAAGGAAATATGTGCACAAGGAGATTTGTATAAGAATGTTCATAGTAGTATTCTTTGTATAGCCAAGAATTGGAAACAACCTGAATGAACCTTTACAGTAAATTGGATACATAATGTTG
Organism: Hyperoodon ampullatus; assembly: GCF_949752795.1. Classification (NCBI taxonomy): domain Eukaryota; kingdom Metazoa; phylum Chordata; class Mammalia; order Artiodactyla; family Ziphiidae; genus Hyperoodon; species Hyperoodon ampullatus. Next base: position 84,397,705 of record NC_136923.1, on the reverse strand, counting down.
AATACTAGTCAACAATTGACAATGAACAGATCAGAGTTACACAAAAAAATATGGATGAATCTTACAAGCATAATTTTGTGAAAAGACACAAAGGAAACACTTAGTATGATTATACTTATATAAATTTAAAAACCACAAAATTATGATACATTGTTTAGGGATGTATGTGTAGATGGTAAAATGTATTAAGAATGTAAAAAATGATGACCATAAAAGTCAGGATTGTGGTTTTCTGGGGGGATAAGAAGAGTGTGGAAGGCAGGGTGAGTTGAAGGGACATACTGAGGGCTTCTGGAGTGCAGCAATGTTCTGTTTTTTTTGTTTGTTTGTTTGTTTGTTTGTTTGTTTGTTTTTGCTCCTGAGTAATGGTTAAATGGGTGTTCAATTTATAATTAATTGTTAAGTTGCAGAAATAACGTTTTATTTACTTCTCTGTATGTTTATTTTGCAACAAAATGTAAAATTAAGCAAAGACAAACAAGGAAGCTTTCTATGTTATCAATGTGTAAAGATTTCCAAAATATATTGTGAGGTATCAAAAGCAACACCCAGAACATATGAATCTATATATTTACATGCAAATGGACAAAGAAACTCCAGAAGGTTAAGTAACAAATTAATAATAGTAGAAACCTATGGATGATGGAGAAAAGAGAAGCAACCAGATAGGTGAGTAACAGGGATGGGAAGGAAATTTTCAACTGTATAACTATTTATACATTTTTGAACTCTATGAGTGTATTAGCTTTTCAAAGTACAAAACAACCAAATAAGTAAAATTTCTTAGAAGCACTATTCAGAAGCCTTATAGGAAAATGTATCCTCTTTAGAACAGATTCCCACTCCCTCGGAGCCTCGTGGGTTATCTTCATCCAGCCTTAGCTCCAGTAGCTCAGGAATCGGGGTTTATTCCTAGACAGTTGAAGGTCTGGAAACTGGAACAACTAGTGATTACAAAGATGAACATCTGCAGCTCTCCAGGTGGGATTAGAAGTCTTAGGTGCTTAGTCTTAACTGCAGGGTCAAGCTTTAAGTCCCTGCACAAGCACTGACTAGCAATGGTGGGTCACATAATTAAACAGAAGACCCACGGTTAGCAACTCAGTCAGGTTTGTACACACACCCACAAAAGGGAGCTATATGAATGGAATTCAGAACCTTTACCTATGAACAGACCATTCCTGTCCCCTTTCAGGGTTAAACACTTGAAATTTGCTTGTACATCCACCTGTGGAAAAGCTCATTTATTGTACCCTGGTAGACCATTCATTCAACATGTATTCAACAAATTGTTAATGAGTAGCTGCTATTTAACATGTACTCCTCAAGATAGTGGGACTAAACCTGTGAACAAAATGGGCAAAACTCTATCCTCATGGAGTTTGCATTGTAATGGGAAATGCAGACCAATGAATAATTAAAATGTATAGTGCAGTAGATGGTGATTAGTATGAATGAAAAAATATAGCAAAAAGATAATAGGGATGGCTTCTTTTTTATTTTATTGTCTTGTAATTTTAAATGTGTTGAACAGGTAAGCCTGCACTGAGAAAGTGATATCTGAGCAGACCTGAAGGATATGAGGAAATGGGTTAGGCACGTATTTGGGAAAGGGTGTTTCCAGGCAGAGGAAGCAGCCTGTGCAAAGGACTGAGGCAGGAGTATGTCTGACTTGTCTGAGGAAGAGCAAGGAACTAGAGAGGCCGGTGGAGGGGAGGAGGGGAGGGCTCTTGCAGGCCACTAAAGCACTTTGGTTTCTTTACTGAACAGGAGGGAAACTCTTGGAGAGTTTCAAACCCTTGGGGAATTTTGCACTAATTCTGTTTGTAGAATAGACAGGAAAGGGGCAAGATTAATTGAAACCAAGGGACCAGTGATGGGTCTATTGCAAAAATTGAGGCGATGAACCCGAGAAACGCCTGAGGATCTACATACTGGAAATGTTCGCAATGGCCAGCTGTGGTCACAACCACTATTGGCCACAGGGCAGGCTAAGATTCTTTTCTTTTTTAAGTGAAACGAGGACTGTTTGGACTTCACCTCAAATTGTATCTTGTTGCCAGGTAGAACTGGCCTGGAGTAAAAGACAGAAGCAAATTTCCAGAGTAAAGAACTCCCTCTTTATTCACAACAGGAGCAACTTCACATAAAACGTGAGGTGCTGAATCAGTAAAATGCCTTTAAAATGGTTTTGTAGAAAGGAAACAAAAATTAATGTAAAATTGTGTCAAAGGAAAAAAAGGAGGGGGGAGGAGGTGGGGATTAACATATACATGCTACTTTATATAAAATAAATAATCAACAAGGACCTACTGTATAGCACAGGGATCTCTACTCAATACTCTGTAATAACCTATGTGGGAAAAGAATCTGAAAGAAGAGTAGATATATGTATATGTATGACTGAACCACTTTGCTGTATACCTGAAACTAACACATTGTAAATCAACTGTACTCTAATCTAAAATTTTTAAAAAGTTTAAATTAGGTGAGAGATTGATAGACCTTCTAATATGATAGCAAAGGAAATAGTAAAACCTGGTTGAATTATGGATATATTTTGAAGGTGGAGCTGATGAGATGTAAGATCTGAGCAAAAGCAAAGATTCACAGATAACTGCACACATGGCGTAGTTGTTTACTGAGATGTGGGGAGATTGGGAAGGGGAAAGTCTGGGGGGAAGATTAGGAATTCAGTCTTTGGCAATGTTAAGTATAAAATACTTGTCGAGAAGGCAGCTGCATATGTCAATTTGGAGTTTGAAGGAGCAGTCCAAGGTGGAAAGACATATGCATATACGTGGTATTTAAGGACTGAGCCCTGAGCATGCAAATGTAAGATTCATACAAGAGATAGTTATAATACAACATGTAATAAGGACTATTAATAGGATTGAAATAACTTCAGGGATCCTGGGTGTATTCTAGGAGTTTCTAAACCAGTCTTGAGGAGTCAGCAAAAGCTTCGGGGAAGAGGTAGTGGGTAAGGTCTGAACTGAGATCCAAAGGACAAGTAGGAACTGGCAAATGGGAAAGGGAGAAGGATTTCCAGGGGAAATGCAACCTCGACGTCCAAAAGCAAAAGAGGACACGAAACTCAGGAATTCCCCTGCCCCTTTCCACTCCAACTTCTCTGTCACATTTATCCTCCTGCCAGAGGAGGGACTATAGACGTTTGGAGGGAAGTTGAATTGGAGAGTTTTAACATTTGGATTTGGTGGGCAATATTTTTGTGGCTTCTAGTTACTTCTGTGTGGAGTGAAGTTCTTATTCGGCATCTAGCAGTGCAATTTCTGGAAGGTAGCACGCAGAGGCAGCCGCGAACAACAGGAGCCTTGGTGTGCAGAGGCTTCCAAAAGCCCTATTCCGAGACCAACTCCGAAAACAAAAATCCTGTTTTCAGACACAAGAACTCCTGTCCCTGTCAAAACGGATCCAAATGTTATCCAATCGGAAATGGAATTCTGAAAATCTGGCTCCCTTGCAGGCAAAGAAAAACCTCTTGAGATTTTGGACAGTTTCTTCTCAAGCGAGGGTTTCCTCAAGGCTTTGCCCCGCCGGCTCCTCCTCGGTTCCCCCTGCAGCTCCTCCTGTGAGCCCAGACAAGCTTCTGACGAAGCGAGTTCAGAGACTGAATATTTGGCGGATTGGAAACGGGCAGACTTGGAGGTGCTGCTGGAACCCTGTGGTTCTCAAGGGGACCGAAAAGAGGCCGAGTAAAGGGAGGAGTGAGCTGAGCTAGTGGGGCGGAAGAAAAAGACGGGGGGGAAAACGAAAAGAAAAGAAGCCATTCTTGTGTTTGAAAACCCAGTTGTGACAACGGAGCTGAATATCGACGAGGGAACATCCGTTTATAAGCAGAGTGGACCAGCTGAAGTGTGTTGGACAGGAAACCCAGAGATCGATGCGTCGGAACCAACCTTGGCTGCAAGTTTTATAGCAACTCCATTGTTAAGCTGTATTCAAACAGTTGAACTAAATCTTCCTCTAGATCTTACATCATATTTCACCTTTCCTAAGGTATTTACCTTTCAAAAGTCACCTCTCAGAGGATTAGCCTGCCATAGAAGTGTGGCACGTAAGTCCCACGTTCTCACCTTTCATGGAAAAATCTCGCCCTTCTGCTTGATAAATCAAGACATTTCTGATAAATTAAGACTCATTTGGTTGTGGCACAGTGCCCCGGGGTGTAAATATACTCTCCTCTCGGATTCCCATCACGGGAACAATGGGAAGAACTGAATCCTTCGGTAGACGTGGTCTTGTACACGATTTCATGGAGGGGGGAGGAGGACAAATTCCACATTTATTTCCATTATGTCCTCCATTAAAGGGTCTTTAAATTATTATCTGTTTATTATGCTTTGATTAATTATGTGCAGGTAGATGCAGATATAGCACAATCCACAAGAAGTATTTTTAATACAGATTTGGGTTCAAAAGAAAAACATCAGATTTCAGTGTTTATACCTGGATTTGGTACAGAGGAGCATGGTAGGAAAATCAAGAAGATACTAAATATAAAAAGATGTTGTATTGGAATAAAATTCTATGGGAGACACGGGATGGAAATAACGAATTCAAGGAAATAAAACATCAAAGGAAAATCTTTCACAGAAGTTTAACAAGGGCTTTCTCTTCTCTCTCTTTCTCAAGAGATGTTGGTAAGTATTAAATTACTATAGTTTTAAGATTCCTTTGATATAAGTTACTCTATCCTTCAGAAAAATTGAACCTTATGAAGAAAAATGTTACATGTCCACTGAAGAAAAATGTGAGGGGGAATATCGAATTTATCAAAATTCTGTTGGGGGTTAAGAATGCCCCCAAAGCAATTGAACTGTACAAAGGAAACCTAATAAAAAGGTGCATTTGGAGCCTGGGTAGCTCAGTTGGTAGAGCATCAGACTTTTAATCTGAGGGTCCAGGGTTCAAGTCCCTGTCCAGGCGCTCTAGACCTGTGTTTTCTCGGGCCAATAGTACTTAAGCTTCTCTCCAAGGGGAAAATTTGGGTTAAACTTTGACTTTTACCAACCTACAGTGCGAAAAAGCCAAGAAGTCAGTTACCTTCAGCCTTAACTAGTAGTTGAGGTTTGATATTCTGTTCCAAACAAAAGATGATTTTAGCAGTTTCTAATAAGAGAGACTTCCTGAGGAACACAGTACAAAACCCTTACAGCCCATGAAATATAAGAAAGCTATCCTTCTAGACTAGGGTGCTTTAGAAAAGGAACTGGAAACTATATTTGTTGGGTAAAGTATTCTCTGGGTCAGGACCTTTAGATTTTCAGTTATTCACTCTCACAACTGAGCTACTTGGCAGATGGGAAAGCCCTCCACTAAACCGTGGTAATGTCACATTTTAATGATAAACCCAAATGGTAGGGAGTTATTTCACAAATACGGCAGTATGATCTTTAGTTGAAATGCTCACCATACCCAGAAATATTGGCATACTTTACCATACGTTTCTGCAATTTTGTCCTGTTGTGTGTTGCTGGTGTAATTTCTTGCTCAGTGGATTGTATTTCTCTTTAGAAATATACATTTCCCCCCTCCCCCTCTGTAGAAGGATTGTACTTCCCATGCCATTTGAAGATTATGTGATGGTCTACATAGAAAATGCTAAGGAACCTAAAAATAAACAAACAAACAAAAATCCTCCTAGAACTAATAAGTATGTTCAGCAAAGTCACAGAATGCAAGACCAAAATAGAAAAATCAACTGTATTTCCATATACTAGCAATAAACATGTGGACACCAGAATTAAAATACAGGACTTTTTTTAAAAAAAGGAAAAGAACACTTAGATGAAAATCTATCCAGACATGTGAACATGTACATGCTGGAAACAACAAAACTATAAAATTCTGATGAAATAAATCAAAGACCTAAATAAATGGAGAGAGAGTCCATGATTATAAAACTCAACATAGCTAAGATGTCAACTCTCCTGGAAATGATATAGAGGTTTAACGTAATTTAACATAATTCCTATCAAGATCCAGGTAAGATTTTTTTGTAGCTATAGACATGACTATTCTAAAATGTATATGGGAAGAAAAATGAGTTAGAATAACTAGAATGATTCCAAAAAACAGGAATAAAGTGGAAGAAAACATTCTTATTATTTCAAGACTTATTATACAGCCACAGTAATAAAGAGTGTACATTTTTGGCAGAGGGATAGATATATGTCGATGAAACACTATAGAGATTCCAGAAAGCACCACATGCAAGTACATCTAAATTATTTTTTACAGAAGTACAGAGGCAATTCAGTAGAGGAAGAAAAGTCCTTTCACAAGATTGTGGTGGAGCAATCCATAGGCAAAAGAAGCCAACCGCAGCCTAAACCTCACACCTTATTTAAAAAGTAACTGAAAATGGTTCATAGATTTAAAATAAAACATAAAACTATAAAACTTTTAGAAAAAATACGAGAAAATTCGGGGGACCTGGGGCTTGGTGGAGAGTTCCTAGACATAACATCAAACACACAATCCATAAAAGACAAATTTGACTAACTGGATTTCATCAAAATTAAAAACTTTTGCTCTGCAAAGGATTCTGTTAAGAAAATAAAAAAAGCAAGATACAGACTGGGAGAAAATATTTGCAAATCACATATCTGGCAAAGACATATCTAGAATATACAACGACCTCTCAAAACTCCACATTAAAACAACACTCAATCCAATTAGAAAATGGGCAAAAAACATGAAAAGACATTTCACCAAAGAGGATATACAAATGGGAAATAAGCACATGAAAAGATGCTCAATATCACTAGTCATTTAGGAAATATATATTAAGACCATGGTGAGATATCACTACACACCTATTGTAAGAGATAGAATAACAAATAGTAACAACTGCCAAAGGTTGGTAAGAATACAGAGAAACTGGATCTGTTATACATTGCTCATAGGAATGTAGAATGGTGTAGCCACTCTGAAATATAGTTTATCAGTTTCTTAAAGGGCTAAACACACACTCACCATACAACTCAGCAATTCCACTCCTAGGCATTTATCCCAGAACAATGAAAACTTATATCCACACAAAACCCTGTGCATTATTATTTATAGGAGCTTTATTTGTAATAGCTCAAACCTGAAAACAACCAAAATGTTCCTTAATAGGTGAGTAGGTTAAACAAGCTGTGGTCCATCTATACTATGGAAGTATACATCCATACTCAACTGTAAAAAAAAATGAGCTATTGATACAGGCAACCTTGATACATTATCTTTGCAACTTCATGTGAATTTATAACTATAAGTATAATTACTTCATGTGACTTTATAATTATTTATGATTATTTCATTGAAATAATATATTTATTATATAATATACACACTTCCTCTTCCTCATGGACTTGGCCATGTGACTTGATTTGACTAATGAAATGTCAGTGGAAATGTCCAGTCGGATATATCAGAGAAGTTAAGAACCATTATGTGGGGATTAGGTAGAAGAGCCCTTGGTAATCAAATCACCTGGTTCATAGATAGGTGAGTTCTGTATGTTGCTGTGAGCTTTAAATGAACTGCTGTGACACAACCTCCCACTCAGAAGTAACCCTTCAAGATAGTGGTGAAAAGAAATCCTCCCAGTGGCTAGAGCTTTAGATGGTTCATTTGATGTTCCTTTTTACATGGAGAGAGAAGTGGCCTAAGATAAAGCTGTATATGGAATCCTTGGCAAAAGGAAACGGTTGGCTGGAAGGTCAGGAATCTGAAAAGAGCAAGATTTGAAGATTAGAGACCAGAGGTGTGGAGAAATGCATGTGGATTGACTTGTGGGAATTGTCACAATGTTGAGGATCTTTTATCATATATTAATACCTTCCAGATAAAATCTACTTCAGAACAGCCACTGAACAAGTAGCTGGACAGATCAACTCATCCAGTAGATGTCATCACCCTCAGGCATCAATAACAGACATTTCTTATTTTAAAATATTATTAAAAGATTGAAGGAAGGTTTTTTACCCTCTTTTTTTCTTCTTCTTCTTGGTGTGGGGCTGAACTTTGGTGAGTCATGTCTCCAAGTATCTCAAATGATCCCAGATACTTTAATGTTGAAATTTCCAGTATACAAACATCTAACTGATGCTAGAGAGCCATAAACCACAGCTAGCAATAGTAAATGCTGAATGAATGGGGTAACATTGCAACCAGTGTACTGTGACAACACAGCAAAGGAAGGTGAGAATTATTCATCCTAGAAGAGATGTTAGGAGAACTTAATAGACAAATCATTTGAAGTAGTCACGGAAAATGGAGGGCAGATTGCATTTGTCCAAAACCTTTGGATCCATTGATCTCAACATTTGAACAAAAGCTTGAAGGAGACCAGGGAGTAAATCTTATAGATATCTGAGGTAAGAATTCTCTACACAGAGGGAACAGCATCAGAACAATATGTTGGATAAGATAAAATAGAGGAATAAAAGCAAAATACTCTCTAAGAGGTGAGGACAAATACCTACTTAGTCATAGGCAAGAATCCTTCAGCAGATGAGGAGAAAAAGAATCCACATCACAATTGTGGAGTAGAGGTGGAAAAAAAAAAAAAACGGAATCAGAGAGGACTGTTTAGAATAAGTGTGATTTCCCTTCACTAACTGCAGGAATAATCACAGATAGGGGCATGTGGAGTGTAGTCTCTGGGAGAGTTAACACTGTATCCTGTTTGATACCAAAAAAAAAAAAAAAAAAAAAAAAAAGCTGGCGGCATTAGAACCATTTCCTTAATTCTTTGACCACTGTGGAACGGTCAATGTCTTTCACATCTTCCTTCTCTGACTGTAAAAGGAAGAGACATTTCGAATACCATTATATAAGTGACAGTGTTTTTCAAATCACTCAGAAGTGAATGGGTGTAAAATCAATGTAAAAAACGGTCATGAATGGTATTTTAATAAATGAAATAGAAGATATAGGAATAGAAATAGGAAATACCAGAATAAACCCATGCAGTAAAATACTGTTCGGTAGAGTTTCGCCTCTCTGTCTCTCCAAATATCTATCATCTATCTAAGGCTATATCGATATTGGTATAGATGATAGATAGAGATAGACTCAGATAGTTATCTCTCTCATTTATATATATATATATATCTCATATGTATAAATGTATATATATATATACATACATTTGTTTGCATATTGTATTGAGTTGTGACTTAAAATGTATTTCGACACTGAGTTGCAGTCAGAAAAGTTTTGAAAAAAGACTTTCATGAGAGGGTACAATTTGAAGACAGCAGCATCTCCTTGAGATGACAAATATCTGGGGGTGGGGGATCGGGGTAAGAGCCCCAAAGGAATAATGGAGTTTCGCTTTTCTTGGCTGGGGTAGCTGCATAGCTGGGCTCAGTGCGCGTGGCTGCGGACCCGTGGAGGGTCCTCTGCTGGTGCGAGCTGCTAAGCTCGCCACTCCACCATTGCTCCTTAATTTTTATTGTGGACGGGCACATGGAGTACAAGGAGAAAAAACCAAACGAACAAAACAAACAAAAACACACTAGCATACAAGCCTCGGCCTAGCCATGTGACTGAAGGAACACTCTTCGCTCACTATCCAAAAGCTTCCAGTACTAAAGAGAAAAGATTTACAACCTTCCAGACGGGCCCCTTGTAGCGTCATCGCAGAGGCAGCCGCAAATGAGAGCTGTGTTCGGGAACTTCCCAAAGGTTCTGCTCTCTAATATAAGCCTCGGGAAAAGGAAGGTCCTATCTTATTAAAAAATTTATTCGTTTGTTGAGTCCAAACGGCCCCAAACGAGATACAATCGAAATTGTGACCCCCGTGTAATAATTTGAGAAACAAACTGGGTTAATTCTATTTCAGGCGCACCGTACTGAAAATCTTGCGCCCTTGCGAGCAAACAAAAGGCCTCTCTTTTATTCCAAGTGTCATCTATAAGATTTTTCGACAGGTAACAGAGGAGATGGTTAACACGTTTCCTTTCCGGTGGCAGCAGAGTTGGCTCCACGACTTCCGATCTTCTCCCCGAGAAGGGTCCACCCAGAGTTTTGCTCCGCGGGCTCTTCCTCCGCTCCAAGAGGCTAGCGGCTCCAGGGAGTGGGGAGGGGTGCTGGGGAGGGGTTCAATGACGAGCTTGGGCACTCTTGGGCAGGTTGGAAAATTGCAGACCCGAAGGTGATGACCCGAGGTCATCTGGTTGCGGAAGAGCTGATCTACGTGCCTCGAGAGAGAGGGGCGACGAAAACCATCAGAAAGAAAGGAAATCGAAAAAAATGTTCAGCGCAGAAACGGTGACATAATCACTGAAGGGAACAACAGTGGCTTTTCACAGGGGCTTTCTTTGACACGGGTTAAGCAGAGTGGCGCAGCGGAAGCGTGCTGGGCCCATAACCCAGAGGTCGATGGATCGAAACCATCCTCTGCTAGAGAGCTTTTTTTCCCGTCCCTTGCTAAAAACTTTACTCCAACTCGGCTACAAGCACGCACAAACACCGAATCCATTTCTACCTCTTCCATGTTCAACCAGTTAACATTCACGAGTTTGAGAATCCTCTACTTTGCCTTCTTGCTTCCCACCTTTCTTTGAAATCCCGCCATTCTCTCACTCGGCAATTCCAAAACCCTTCTACCTATCTGAAGTGACACACTGCCCCGAATTGTCAAATTCCTTCCATCCCTGGTGTCCAGTAGAGGAGCAATGGAAATATTCCTTCAGCGGAGGCGGTCTTATATCAATATATTGTATGCGACCTCTTGGAGAAAGACGTGATAAATTCCATATTTACTTCTGTTACAACTTCCAGTAAAGGGCCTTTCAAATTTGTTATCTACTTACGATGTTTTCATTGTTTGCATTCTATTAGTAAATGCAAATATAAATGAAACCAAAAGAATTAATTATAACAGATTTGTGGTTCTGTCACATATCAAAATTTCAGATTTCAGTGTTTATACCTATATTTGGTGCAGACTAGTATAGTAGGACGATCGAATAAAGACTTTAAGCGTAAGCATACATTATATTAGCGTACAATTCTGTGGAAATACAAATTCAAGGAGAAAGAGATTGATGAAGTGGGAGATGTCTGGACCCATTTTTGGACAGTGTGGGTTTTGAATGGAACCCGTTCTCCGAGTTCCTTAACTTAACAACCTTAAAATGACCTTTCCTGAAAGAATCGTATTGAATCCGTGCCATTTTTATTGTTATTGGGAGGAATGGTATTAGAAATCTTAAAACGTTATTCGTTTTTCAATTTCTCGGAATGTTAGTGCCCTAGTTCACTCTGGCTAAGCCAGAATATTCAGCCTCAAATTCAATCTCCCACTTCTTTGCTCCCCTCCTGGAGCTCCGACCCCACCCGGCTAGGTGAGGAGAGCGATTGGAGAGGGTGGCCGGGGCGAAGGGGCGGGGGAGGTTGCCGAGCGAGGGACAAAGCCGGGTGCCTGCGGAGGCGCTCAGGCTCCCGGTCGGTAGACAAGAAATCCCTTTGGCCCCCTCCGGAGCCTCGCGACCCCGCCAGAGTGCCATCGTACCTGCATACTCAAAGTGCGAACAATCGAGGGTGACACCCATTCAGCCTCGGGGAGGCGAATGGAAAAGGAAGGAAGGAAAAGGAAAAGGCAAAGGAAAGGAAGAAGGGCGGGAATCCCCAAGCAGCAAATCCGGCCTCCGTTATTCCCCGCTGCTGGCGCCACGAACGCCGTCTGGGCTGCCCAGGTCCACGCGCCCGGGTCTCCGGTCCCGCGCTCCCGCCAGCGCCCCGCCCCCCGACCCCAACCTCCACCGACTCACCCTGAGGGGCTCGGACTGCCCTCCCTACTCCGACGCCGGGGGCCGGCGGGCGGAAGGATCGGTGACGGGGCCGAGAGCCGGAGTCTGGAGACCCGGCGCCTGCTCGACTCTAGCTCTGGGACTCCAGCCGCGCGCTTCCTCTCTAATCCCTGTCCTCGTGCCGCGCGCTGCAACCCGGAGAGGAGAGAAGAGAGGCCAGAGCGGCCAGCTTAGGCCTCAAACTAGCAGAGCAGGCTACGGGGGCTGCCGAGGTCCCGCGTGTCCTCTGTTTCCACCGGCCGCTCACTTTCGGATGCAGGACCTGGAGGGTGAGGCCCCGGGACCCTTTCACTTTCCTCGCGCAGGGATCCCAACCGTCACCGGAACACTTCGACTGCGGCTGAGTCACCAGGCGTCAGAAACCTCGGGAGCCCAAACCCGAAGTCAAAGGCACCGACCCCGCCTCACTGCTCCACATGGGCACTTACGTGGGCAAGCTGGGACTCTCGCCGTCGTCCCCAGCCGGGGGGCGCACAGACTTGTCGGAGAGGCCCTTGAACCGCCGGCCAGCTCAGCCCCTTCATCAGGTCCCCCGGGTTCAGCAAGTCCATCGTGCCCACCCTGCCCCTCGGCACAGACCTGCGAGGAGGCTGCCGAACTGGGATCCTACCAGTCCCAACGCGTGCGTGCTCAATGAGGCTTGGAGGCGCTTTCCCATGAACAGGTCCCGGAATTCCATCATGGGGCCTCATCCCTCAGACTGGTGGGAAAGTTACTTCAAGCGGAGTATCTGGTCTCTCCGGCACCCCAGGGCAACATGGAGCCCGGTGACCATCAGGCTCGCTCCTCGTGAGCGGACAGCGCCCCCCTCCACTGCCCCAGCAGAGGTGACGAACTCTGCAGGGGTCTCACCTTCTGAGAAGCCCCCAGACCCATGTGCGAAGGAGACAGTGCTGAGGGCCCTCAGAGAGTGCAAGAAGCGGAAAGTGAGGTGGGAAGAACCACTGTTCCATGAGAGCTTGGACAGTAAGAGAAGGATTCCAGAGACCAGACCATCTGCGTTTAAGCCTCTGACGTAAAACGGAGTCCTCACTTCTTTTGTGCCCAGGCCTGAGCCTCTGGAGAGAAGCCTCGACTGCTGGGGCTCAGATCACAGCTTGAGTAACAGGCCCAGCTGCTCCTCCATGGACTCCTTGGCCAGCACACACACAGGTGGCCCCCTTAGCTCCCAAAGAAATGCTATTGCAAGCTCTTACAGCTCTTCTAGAGATTCCTCTGAGCCTTGGAAGAGAAGTATTCCCAGTACATCACTCCAGATACCAGAGTGGCCAATAAAAAGGAAAGAACATTGGTGATCCGTCTCAGTCTCCAGTCCCACTGGTATCAGATGAGTCCCCAGAAACATCTGGCAGCTCTGGGCAGCAAAATCAGATTCCCCTGCTTCTATCAAGCCCTGGGAGGCTGCTGTCCCTGACTCCACCTCCTCAGCTTGGTTATGCAGTCCCCGAAGACCTGGCCTTAGGGAAGAAAGCTGGACTCCAACGGAGCAACAAAGCCAGAGAAGATACGACTGAGGTCACCACAGACTCTGTCCCTGACACTTGGTCTGCTATTCAGCCTCTCCTGTCCCAGGGCACTGATCCTCAGTTGGAAAGCTTACATAAAATGCAGAAGTCTCCAAGTCCACTGGCCTTCCCACAACCTACCGGAGAGGCAATCAGTGTGGCCCACTCGCCTCTGAAGACAGCGAGCCTGCTGGCCTCACATGGGTGCTCACAGTCGGAGCCCCTTTCAGGCACCTCTTCAGACTCAAAACCCACAACTACGTTCATCCTTCTGACCCTTGTTTCTCCCACAGCACCAGTCACCGACACCTTCAACCTCTCAGGCTGCCATACCCCAAGACTCACCTGCCATTATCCCTGCAGCACCCACTATGCAAAGCACTTTGTTTGGATTGATCAGCAGCCCAGCTCCCCATCTTCCTGCATCTGCACCTCCTGTTGCAACTTCTGCTGACCGCATGTCAAAACCCATCTTGGGGCTCCCAGCCAATAGTGAGATAGGAGGCTCCTCATATTCCAGAATTTCAAGCACAGCTGCAGCATCTTCACCTCCGGGTACCTCAACTCCCACCTTCAAGCCTGTCTTTGGCAGCATAAGACCACTTAACACTATGCCCGTGAGAGCTCCTTTCTCTTTCAAGCAGACCTCTCCTCCACCTACTCCTGCTTCTACCCGTCTCTTCCAAGGCCTGGTCAAGGCTACAACTGTAGTCATGTCCACCACCCCAGCCAGCACATCCAAAGGCTCCTTTAGGCCACCTTTGGGATTTGGTGTAGTGGATGTTACCAGTACCATGGGCAGCACTTGCTCTATCCCTTCCACTTGCCCCCCTTTCCCTCTCGGGGCTGCCTGTGCCTTCAGGGCCAGCTTCTCCCCAGCTGCAGGCTTCACTTTCCCACTGTGCCAGTGTCCAACCATTCCTACTGTGCACACAGTCACCATCTTTAGCCAGGTTCTTCCCAGTGCTGTCCAGATATCCCCTACCAGGAGCACTGCCAATTTTAGCACTGTGGGTAGCCCTGTGGCAGCTTCAGCCCTAGTAACCACCAACCAGCCTGCATTGTCATCCAGGATCTCCAGTTCGACCTCAGCATTCACAATTCCATTGGAGTCATGCTCAAGGCCACCTTTCCCACTATCCCTGGGAGCTACTCCCCAACCTGCATTTGGGGCTGCATATGTGCAGAAGCAAGAAGCCCCACAACCGGCCCTTGGCCCAAGCTTCCGTAGCTCTTCCATTTTTGGAAACTCAACAGTGGCCTCCTCGATCCCAACACCGATTCCAGCCCAACCATCCTTCAGGGGTACCATGCAGTCGGCCTTTGGGGGTGTGGCACCATCAGCCTCCACCTTTCACATCCCTGCCAGCTTCCGGCCGGCCTTTGACAGCACTCCAGTGGGTTCCCTTCGGTCAAGCTAATAAGAATGGTTTGGGAGTTGTCACCCCAACCCACCGGAGTGGGGCTTGTGGCTCAGTGTTTGGCAGCACAGCCCCACGACCATTTGACTTTGGTGGATTAGAGTGCCCTGTGGACTGTGAGGAGACTGGGATCAGCGTCACTGCCCCAGACGTGAGCTCCAGCTCTGGAGCATTCAGCACTGGAGCAGTGCCAAGTGGGAGCACTAGCACCATCACAACCTTGGGGAAAGGCTGGGGCCCAAACAACCAGGGCTGGAGCAGCCAGGGCACACCTTTTGCCTTGGGGAAGGCCAGCATTTCTGCAAGACAAACTATGTTTGGAGACCCCTGCATGGCCCCCTTTGCTCAGAGCACCCCTGTCACTGGATCATTTAAGGCAGGCAGCAGCCTTGGCTTTGGGATGCCCTCTCCACCGCCCCAGGGCTCTGTTGGGAGAAGACCTTTCAGATCGTCAGCCCCTTCATTTTTCCATTGGTGCAAAATCAAAAACCCCAGAGAATAGGGAGCAAGGGCATTCCCAAAGGCATCATGCCCACAAGAAATAACTTGTGTTCCTTGCCATTCGTACCCTGATTTTGACCTCAGCATAGTGAAGCGCCTCAGTCACTTCTAATTCTCTACAGCAAAAATACCCCAGATCTAAGCTGAGAGCTTTACACACTCACCTTGTGGTCCTAATCTACATTCTAGAGGAAAATGAAGGACTAAAGTATCTAGTGGTGATAGCAGAATGAAACTGAGTGGAACCAAAGCTTTGGAATTGAACAGAGCCTTGCCTTCCCCTCCCTACCCACTCCTTTCTGTGTCAAGGGTGGGCTCAGTCAGGACACTGCCTTCTGCTTTTTTCTCTGAGAACAGACATACCAGGGAGGCAAAAAGTACAACCCATATTCTCTTGCATCTTTGGGAGGAGGAATAGATTCTCTCTAAATCTTAGCCTGCTTTTATTTGGCTCAAAGAAGTGGTTCCTTTATCTGGTCTCCTAGGGAGGCCAATTGCTCATTTCTTGCCATTTTGTTCCTCAGTTTGTTCTTGGAGAAGATTTGTTTTAGTTTAATTTTTTTATTTTAGAGAAGCTTTTAATGCAGTTTGACCTTGAAGCCAACTTTTTCTTGAGGATCAATGGTCTACCCAAGAGAGCATCCATGGGAGGGCCAGGGGAGGAAAACCACAGAGTGGTGCAACCTTGCTTCTTTTCTTTACACCATAGGTCATAATTCCTCCATAATTACGAGTGAGAAATGCTCAATTAGGGAACCAAAGCTTCTACTTTTCTTTTAATTTGTACCTTATAAAATCACCCTCTACCTCACATCTCTCCCAGATAGGGTGGGTAGGGCAGGAAAACTCTTGGGCCTGAGAACAAAGGGAGAAAGGGAGGAAGAGCAGATACCTAAGCTGACCTCTGTACTGTAACCAATGGGAGGTCTATGAGTAGCTACGACATATTCCTTAGCATGTATCATCCTGATGGAAAAAAAGAAAAGGCAAGAATGACTCCCTGCATACATCTACCTCCTGTTTTATGGATACCTTGGAAGAGACCTAACTGGAAAAATAAGCAATCTTAAGTTGGTTGATAAAATAAAAATAAATTGTTGAAATGAGCGTATGATACAGGAATTGCTATAAAACTCATATCTATTCAGAGGCAGAAGGATATTAAGAAACTTGCCCAAGCTCAACCAGTTAGTAAAGGTTAGATTTGGGATTTCAACCCTATTGGCTCCAAAGTGTGTGTTCGCTTCTCCCTCACTACAGCAAATCACCAAAGTCAGAACTCTAACCCAGGTATATACGACTCTAAATATCCATGCTGTTTCTATTTTGAAAGGCATTCCACAACCCAAGACTGCCATCTTACAGAGGGGCGCAAGAGGAAAAGTATTAGACAGTTTCTACAGTCTTTACATGATAATGTAACATTTCTACAGTGATGACTATATACCTTGTATCGTGCTTTGCACCAGCCATTCAGAGGTGAAGGAAAACTTCTGCTTTGGAGATTACAATTTAGTGGGGAGACTGGTAAGTAAGCCAGTGATTCCATAACAAGCGACAGGTACTAAGGGAATGGAAGCAGGGCAGAAGGTCATCTTATCTAAGTCTTGACACTTGAATTCTGTTTTACGGTGTGTGTTCTCCAGTTCTAGCAACTGGAGAAGGGTATTTCAGGCCAAAGACAAAACACGTGCACAGGAGGGTCTGGAAGACAGAATGCATCTATCTGGATCACTTTCAAGGAGTCAGACATGGTTTGGGAGAAGAAGGGGCACATCATGGATATGCTTATAAACCATATTGTGCAATGTGCACAGCGTTCCAAATGCAATGGAGAGTCATGGAAAGATTTTAAGTAGGAAAGAGACAAGCTTGTGTTTAGATTGCTCTAGGTGTCATGTGAGGGAGGAGTCAAATGGGGACAGGCTGGAGGCTTGGAAATGTCTGGGGGCTGTGGAGACACCAACAAAGGTGAAAGATACAATACATTCAAGCTAGGTAATTAATTACCTGGTTAAGAGGGATTGTTAACCAGGTAGTTAACAGTGGGCGTGGGGAGGCAGTAGAGAGAGGAGGGATTAAGAAGCAGGACTTGGTGACAGGTTGCACCGTGTGGGCAGAGGAGATGGGCAGAATAAGGGTGAGGGGGAGCTGGAGAAGACCGACCCTTAGCCATCTGACTTGGAGGATGGAAAATGTGATTTTGGCAGAATACATGGAATTTTGTATAGAGTGAGTGTGAAATGACTATGGAATATGAAGGAAATAGTTGTCATATTCAATCATTCATTCACTCAAAAAATACTGGGCATCTGATACTGGTTACTAGGCACTCTTCTAATATTTGGGACGTTCTCAGTGACAGATAAAATTCCTGTTCTTGTGGAGTTTATGTTCTAGTAGGGGGTGTGATTAAAAAAATAAACAATAAACATAATAGGAAATAACTACCATGTGAAAGAGATTGTAAACGGCATGGCAAAAATATAGAGCAGGCTAGGTGGATTAAGATGGCGCTACAGTTTCATCTGAGCTCTTATGAGAGGTTGACATCTGAGCAAAGACTTGAATTCCCTGACAGACTTAGCCATGCCAGAGTATGAGGGAAGAGGATTCCAGGCAAAGAGAAAACCTGGTGGAAGTCCCCAGGAGTGAGATGTGGAACAAGTAGAGGCTTTGGGACAAATAAATGACATGACTTGACTCACTTTTAGGATTGTTCCGGCTGCTGGCTGAGCTGGAACGGTAGAGGAGTGAAAGCGGGGAGACTGGGAGGAGGGTTCTGCAGGAATCCAGGTGGGATTCAGTGGTGGCCCAGACGAGGACGCTTACAACGCAAGCTGTGAGAAGTGGTCAGATTTCTATATATATTTAACCGATTTGCTCTTAAAGGGGTTGTGAGGTGTGAGAGGAAGAGAGGAATCCGGGATAAAGCAAAGGTTTTTGGTTAGAGCAAATGAAGGTATGGAGTGTCTGGTGAGGGCTAGGGAAAGATTGGCGCATTGTCCATGTACCTTAGAATATCGAAATCTTGGGAAAAGGTGAGATCCCTTACGGGGAGGGTATAGAATATGAAAAAGAGGGCTAAATTCGTCGTTTTAGAACGGCAGGAAGCTAATGAAATTTTCAAGTGCAGTTGGTACTAGTAGCTAAGCTCTTCAAAAAATAAAAGAAACTGCTTCATCTCATACAATTAACAAAAATGAATTCCAGATGGATTAAGGACTCTGATAGTATGAAATAAAATTATTTTAAAAATAATTTATTTTTATAAATTATTTTAAATAGGTAGGAGGAAGGAAGCCTCCCTCGGGGACTTTGAATCTGATCTTTTGGGGGGGCTCAGAGTCGTCAGTTGGAGAGAGGCCCCCAAGAAGTAGAGTTCAATTAGGCTAAATGTTTTGTTCTGTGAATGTTTTGTTCCTGTGAAACAGGAAGAATGTGGAGATTTAAAAAATTAACGTTACCTTTCGGTTGTTTCAGTTCTTTGTGTTCCCTTTCCTTCTCCTCCTTCCCCGCCTCCCCCGCTCCACCCCCCGTCCCCCGCCCCCCGTCCCGAGAATTTGAAGAAACCATTTTGTTTCCCTTTTATTTAATTGCCTACAGAGGAACCAGCGATCAGTTTGCTGGCAGGCTACCTCAGTTGGTTAGAGCGTGGTGCTAATAACGCCAAGTTCGCGCGTTCGATCCCCGTACAGGCCAATTTGTACGACAAGGCTTTCCTCTTACATTTCTACACAAATGACAGTTCTAGTCTCAGTTCCACTGCGATGTCACAATTAATGTCAGGGAGACAGACGAACCTCGCGCTGAGAACTTAAAAAAAATTTAAACACACATCTTTGATTTTCCCCAAGGTTGAAGTCCTCCTTTGAATCCCATCAACAGGGTGAAAGGATAGTAGTGAGTGACTAGCAAGGGAAATAGAGCCGCTTTGGGCATATTATTTTTCCACTGGGTCGCTGATTTTTGCAAAGAAACTGACCCTATTGGATTATGTTCATCCAAAAATAAACAGGGAAACCATCCACACTTTCTACACTTCCACACTTGGATCTTAACTAGTTCAGCGAAAGGTGAAACAAGATTTTTTAATATAATGTGTGGGAAAAAGAAAATTATTAATATCAACACAGTAGGAAAGAAACAGCTTTGCCAATTGTCTCTTTATAACAGGGAAAGAGCTCCCAATGACCAACGCTGGAACAGTTTGAACAACAGATAGTGTGGTTTTGGATTATAATCCAAAGTATAAAATACATATTCATGAGTCCATACTGATATAAATAAATCAATCAAAGAATACAGGAGAAGGGAAACATTTTCCTTACAGAAGAATTCCGACTAATATAAGTAAATACTACCCCCCCAACCCCGCAGGAGATGAAGCTTAATCCCCTCCCTTCCGGAATATGGGCCATACTGAGTGACTACCTTCTGAACAGTAGAGTAGGAAGTAGGAAAAAAATAGGAACTTCACAAGGGAGAAAAATGGCAAACACTACCTTAAAAATGATCAAGGTCAGCGTCACCAATGGTAAGCTATGCTCCTATCATGTCACATCTGTTATGATGCGATGGGACACGTACTTTATCTTTGTGGTCTCCCACAAAAACCTATAACCCCAAACCAATCATGTAAAAAATATCAGACAAACCCAGATTGGAAAACAGTCAAGTATGCTACAGAAATACTTCATCAACACTGAGAAACTGTCACAGACTAGAGGAGGCTGAATACAATGTAGGATCCTGGAAACCAAAGAGACATTAGTGTAAAAACTAGTGTGATATAGTCAAAGTCAGGAATTTAGTTATTAATAAAGTACCCACGTTGGTTTCTTAGTTTTAACAAAGGTACCATAATAATGGAAGAAGCTAATATTAAGGGAAACTAGGTAATGGGTATAAGGCAATTCTCTGTATTGTCTTTGCAACTTTTCTAAAATTATTCCAAAATAAAGATTTAATTTTAAAAATTACAATAAGAAACATGTCTCTTTGCCACCACTGAAGTCAGTGTTGAGGCAGACGCCTGGTTGACAGTAGTTCCATGATAGGTAGTTGTTCAAAGCTGAAGGAATGTGATATTGATGTCTTATTTTGGTGAGGGACGTGGCAGAGATATTTCTATGGTTATCTGTGCTAGATGATGTATACTTGTCCTGCCAGATCCTCTCCTAGAGTCCCATTCGCACACTGAAATGCAAACCAGACCAATGAGATTTGTCTTTAGCCTGTAAAAGACATCTGAAATGGAGCCATCTGGTTTATGTTGAACTTGAAGTTCAGTGGGTTTCTCTCACAAAGTTTCACATCACACCCAAAGTGCTTTCTTTCCTATCTTGGGCCTAAAATGTTTCCATTTGGGCCAATAAACATCTGAACCACTTCTCTTTGTTACATCCTGCCCCACAAAACTGGGTTTATCTATCACACCGTGACCCCATTATAAAATCCAAGTTTTTCAGAAAGAGCAGTGGCCAGTTCAATGTTCTTTGGTGGGTTCTTCACAGAGCTCAGACTTCTCCCAGGTAGTATTAATCACGCCTTCTTTTTTGTTCTTCAAGACTTCATAGATTACTTTAATGCTGGGTGGATTTGTGTGTGTGTGTGTGTGTGTGTGTGTGTGTGTTTTAAGTTTTAGGCATCTCTGATGTGCATAAATGCAGGTGGTTCCTAATTTAACTTAGTCTTCCTATTAATACACATAATACCTGATACTTAAAATACAATAGGAGAGGTGTATTGCATTGGGCAGAAAATTTTAAATCTTACAGATTTGATTACAACGAAGGAGTTCTTCAAATAGAAATGAGTGGAAAATGTGACCTACCTTTACAGAAGTACTTGAGCAGCTAGAGCTGTTGAAATAAACACCAAAAGGAAACAAATTGCCTGCTATTGCAAGAGATACAGGCAGTTTCCTTACACTATTCTCTATCAGCTGAGGAAGAAATGTTGTGTACCTGGCCTAGATATAACACGCTTGTAGAAGTCTTATAGATTGAGGCTAGTCATAACCTACACTATCTGCCTGCACTCCCCAAAGAATTTGAGTAAATGAAAACAAGAAATAGAGATTTTACATTATTTTCTCAAGGTCACAAATATAATGACAGGTTTGGAACAAAGAACCAATGGAGCCTGACATCACAGTTTGTGCTCTGAAGCATCATTCCATACTGCCTCTCATTCTCAAAGGAGAGGACAACTCTCTGATATTTATGCATTGATTGTTTATTTCAGGAACTAGGACCAGTTAAGAACTTTATGACATTTTTAAGTAAGACATGTCTACCTAAGTTTTATATTGTCTATATCTCTGTTTCAAACATCGTTCTTAACATGCATGCATCTGCTGAATTCTTACCTTCTTTTTTCCTTTTGCTTGCCTTTACCTGCCACATAGCTCCAAAATCAATATTGGGAAGCACATTTCTCTTTTGTAAGATATTGCTTTTTCACAGTAAGAGTAGCAAGTGGTGTGGTGAAGTCCTTCAGAGTGCTCCAGTTCATGTTATGTTTCAAGACCGATAAGCACCATCATTTCCCAATTGCAGACTTGAAACTGAGAAATATCTCCTATAACGAAGTTGTGAAAGCTCCTAGAAGTGAAATGGTTTGGCTACGTATTTCAAGGGTCCAGAGGCTCAGAAAGTTTTGCTTGTCTTGACACAGCATGTAAACTTCTGTGCATATTTCAGGCGAGAGAAAGTAAAAGAACTTGATACAAATTCTAAGAAGTAGTCCCGAGACTATCATTAATCAAAAATTCTTGAGAAATGCATTGGGGAAACAGGAAAGTGACATCGGCTTCAAATACTATAAGAATCAGTACAGTGTCACGGTTGGCTCCGTGGCTTAGTTGGTGAAAGCGCCTGTCTAGTAAACAGGAGATCCTGGGTTCGAATCCCAGTGGGGCCTAAGGAGGCAACGTTTTAAACATGGCAAACAAAAATTGGAATTAACTGGAGTTTACATGCCTTGAAGTCCTAGGAGGAAATGGGGACAGCAATAGTCCCCTTGCTTAAAAAATAAATATAATATCAACAACTCTCCCAAGAGCCTTGAAAGGTGCTAAAAACCCGGAATACTTGCCCTGAAATCATGAGATGAAGATTGGAATTGCCTAGAGGGGTTACTTCTTGGTCTTTCCTTTACCTTTCAGATCAGGTGTCAGACATTGCCAGTTCGGTTTTGTGTGATCTCTTCAGTTATTTTTGCCTCCTAGAACTTTTAACACAACGCAGACGTTTGTTTTTCTTGATTGATTCATTGAACGGTCAACCTCTCCCCTCAGATCCCCCCAATTTTGCGCCAGAGAGCTTTTTGGCACATTAAATAGCGCCTTAGAGCCATGCTTCTCAAAATTTTGTGAGCATGTGAATGACCTGGTGTGGTCCACTACAATGAGGGTGTTAGATTACTACATCTGCAACAGGGCCTGAAAGTCACCATTTCTACAGTCTCCCAGATGAGTGACGTCTACACTACTGTTACGTGGACCATACAGTGTGAGGCAAGGCTACTGAATTAGTGATCTAGTTTCGATGGGTGTGCTTTCAAGTTCTGCACTTTCATTTGTTTACAGCTATTTTCCACACCGATTACTGAGTCTGGAGTTGTTTTTACTCATTTGCCTTTAGTCAAATCTAATCCAAAACAAATAAAAGAACAAGGGAAAAATTCTAATATAAATTAGAGTAGTGTAAATCAAGTAGTGTTATAACCGTTTCCTCTTTTCTTTTTAGTCTATTTTTACTGGAGTATATAGTTGCTTTACAATGTTGTGTCTGTTTCCGCTGTACAGCTAAGTGAATCAGTTATACGTACACATGTATCCCCTCTTTTTTAGATTTCCTTCCCATTTAGGTCACCACAAGCACTGAGTAGAGTTCCCTGTGCTATGTGGTAGGTTCTCATTAGTTATCTCTTTTATACATAGCCGTGTATATAGGTCAATCCCAATCTCCCAAGTCATCTCACTCCCCCTTCCCCCCTTGGTATCCATCACTTTGTTCCCTACATCTTTGTCTCTATTTCTGCCTTGCAAATAAGTTCATCTGTACCAGAAAATGAGTGATCATTTATCTCTGTGGTTTCATTTGGCAATTTTAAAAATAATTAACTGATTTCGTGCAATCTTATTATAATACTCAGTGCATGTGCCCTTTGCTACCTCAGGCTTGCATACTTTTTCAGGACATCTGGTAGGGTCAGGATTGGCCACGTTGGGGGCCACTCATTGACTGCTTTACAATAAACTTCTAATCAAATTATTGGAAAATAATAAATCATCATTTATGCTGCCAACTCGATATCAGGGAAAAAACGGACTCCAATCTTGCTAGCTGGGAAATCCTGTCTCTCTTCTCTGTTTCCTGCAACCTTGTGACCAATTCAAGTTTGAGTTGTTGAGAGCAGGAGTTTGCAGCTTTGCTCTTTGTCAGACGTGCTGTTGCAGAGCTGTCCTATGACGAATGTCTCACAGAGAATTCGAGGAAAGACCACGGTTTTGCTGCTGAGCACCTTCCTGATCCTTGAGGTAAAAGCTGGGAAGTGGACAAACACAGTGACGAAGGTCAGGTGAAGTGAGAAGAAAAATAAAGTATAGGCCAGTACGCCAGCTGTTGCACAGACTGACGTCGCTCAGAGCACAGGCGTTCCAGGCCAGTGTGAGTGACACTGGATAAGAAGTTGACTGACGACTCCCACCTCAACCTACTCGGCACAAAGTCCGGTCCCATGACTTCCCAAACACCACTCCTTTTGTCACTTCCTCCTGGGGCACAGCCCACCCCGCCCCCGCTCAGCAGTCTCCTCCGGACAAGCATGCCCTCTCGGAAGTTTGGGGGTCTTCAGGGCTCTGTGTGTTATGTCCTGGGTCCTACGATGAGCAAGAGACATGGAAGTGAAAGTCACAAGGTACTATCGGGTAGTTCCTTGTAATCACATGCTCTAGGAGCCTGAGGTTACCCTGCCTGATGTGGGGGAAGGAATTTGGACTCTGCTTTTGAGTTACGTTTGGTTATGAGTCATAGAGTTCCTATATTCTTATTTTAACACGTTTTTAAAAAGGAGGGAAAGCGAAGTGAGTGAGTGATAATACACTAAAAGAGAAATACTCAAAAATATCAGACTTGGGGAGCACCAAGGAAATGTCGTTCTATTGGACTTGTAAAATCCAACGTGCGTGTGACGTTTCCGTGGTGTAGTGGTCAGCACGTTCGCCTTACACGCGAAAGGTCCCCGGTTCGAAACCGGGCGGAAACAGTTCTCTGCCTGGGATTTTGCCACTTTACCCACAAGTACGACTACTTCCTTACTACCTTGCTGCCCTCTCTAAGGTGCCCCACCTCAAAACAAAGGGTTTCCAACCTATCCTCACAGCAGCAGTGCTCACACCTACATCTTGTTGAAGTACTTACTGCACTTTAACATTTCTGTAGGTTCCTCGGACTCCAACACCTTTTACAACGTGTGAATTATGAGTATGTCCTTCCAGTCTGTGCCTAGTGTTTTTCTCTGCGAACGGACTCTTGAGGAAAAACGTGTTCAGTTTTTTTTTTTTTTTTTTTTGCGGGGGGGGGTGGCGGTGGTGGTACAGTGTAGCAATCTTTCTTGTATGCTTAGTGCTTATTATGTCCTGTCTAACATATAGTTGCTCATCTCAAAGGCATGGAGTAGTTTGCTAGATTTTCTTCAACAGCCTTTACCGTTTTCACTTTCACTGTATAGGCAAATGATTTGAAATGCAAGCAAATGGCCAGGAAGCAGCTGAGGTATGCTTACCGCAATTAGAAATGAATAAGTGAATGAATGCCATCAGACAAACAAGGATGTAAATCAAACAAACGAAAAACAAAAGGTGATGTTTCCAGATGTCTTCCATCTCTGGCATTTTCTTTTATCCTTGCCAGAAATATTTTCAGAAACCTTCAACATAAAATTTGTGTGTGGAGAAGGTGGAGAGCAATGGAGGAGAGGGTGGAGGAAATGAATCAGAAACGTTTCCCGTCCCCAGAAACTACACGGAGATTTTGTGCCCGGCAGAGGCCGTTGCGTAACCTCACTGTCCTTTCCTTTCTCTCCTAGTTCCCGGGGTCCGCGTTCGTACCCCCGTCAATACCCTCGGCGACTCGGCCTGCAGTCCGCCTTGATCCGGGTCTCTCTGCTCAGGTGTTTCCACAACGGGGTCAAGGCCAAGCCGCCCCTTCTCCGGAAGCCCAGGCTGCGCGCCGGGATCCGTAGGCCGACTCGCCTCAGCCACCTAGGCTTGCCTGGGAGGGGTGGCCGCTGGCTGCCACGAGTTGTCCTTTGGGCGCAGAGACCTGTCGCTTACGTGGGTTCGAAAAGCAGTTGCATTTAGGCACAGAACAGTCCCGGCCGGGCTCGGAAAGGGGTTAGGGTGGGTTTACCGGCGTGTGTGTTTAGAGACAAGTCTGTGGGACAGACGGACGCGGAATGGGGCGCGGGGGCCCTCGCAGGCAGGGTATCGAGGCCGGCAGGGGCTCCTCTCGGACACTTCCGGGGCTCGGCATCCCGCTCAACTCAAGGTGCCTGCCCGGCGGGCGGAGATGGTCCGCGTTGCCACCAGGAAGCCCGCCTCTTCCCGGAGTCAGGACCATGAACAGCGCACTCTGGATTTGCCGGGCTGTGTGAGGGATTTCTCAGAAGAGAGAAAGGGCAGGGGGAAATGTTCTGATAGTATATTGAGCTGATGGTGTGTGTGTTCTAGGCACCGATTTTTTTTTTATTTACAAAAACACGTGAAGTACCGCATACAGTATTTCTACTTGATGGTTATGGAAGAAATGTTCACATATTAAGGTGTGGGGAAGTCATTATGGCTTACATATGATTTAACTAAAACTTAACCCTGACTAGAGCAGCCTGTTTTGCGACCTATTAAACATACCTTTTACATCTGCTTTAACCATTAAAAACAAACAAACAAACATACCGTTTCATCTGCTTTAACCATTTAACTTTTACCATTACCAGAAGTAAAAATGTCTGTTTTAAAGATGAAGATTAAACGCCTCCCTTCCTGGGACGCCAGTGCCACTAGTACTTCCTCTTTACAGGGACCCTGGCTCTTGTCCCTCGTGGACTAAGGGGAGTCACGTGATCTGAATGCCTGGGAGTTTTCTCAAATGTTTGGGGGAATTTTAGCTGGCTTTTGCTTAGATTAGGTCCGACTAGATCTCAGATTCTGTGAACTTTGAGAGGACAAAAGTATGACAGACAGAAAGCAGTGTTTCTAAAAGGGTTGCCTATCACCTAAACATCTGATGGCTATTTTATGATGTGGCCCTGAAGATTATGGCCTGAAATCCTCTCCATGGCCACTCCTATGTCTTCAGCTTCATTTCGTACCTCACTGCCCCCTCTCTCCCGACCACACTGTCCTACCTGCCAGCAGTCCCTCTTGTTTCCCAGGGATGTGTGCACATATCATTCGTTCTGCCCCCAATACTTCTGTATACCTAGCGAACATCTCCTCAACCTTGAAACTTGACCTCCACCATTACTCCTTCAGATAAAACTTTCTAAGTAAATCTTCACATTTCTGTTAGCACTGTACACCTCTCTTTTATCGCAAAAGCCAGTTAGGTGAACGATGGCAAAGCTGGGATGAGAAGGCACTGCACTCCGGATTCCAAGTTTGTGCCGTCAAGAACATTGCCATACCGTGTCTCTCTCTCAACATCCAAGATCCTTCTCTCGAGGCAGTTGTACATTTTGAGGCGTCTCTTTTGTCCAATTTGAAAACTAAAATAAACATACAACCAAAATTGTCTAAAAAGAGCATGCCTGTCTGTTTGAAATGTATGTGGTATTAAATCAGTTCCTAAATTCCCACATTCTATGTCAAATTTGGTTTCTGGAATGTGTGTACCTTTACTGAATGACTGAATTCTTGCCTCTTTTTGCCTTTACCGTTGACTTTTGCATGCCTTTATCCGATGCATGGTTTATCACAGAGTTTGCCCACGATTCTCCCTCTTAGTGAGGCTTACTCTTTTCACAGTAAGAGGAAAAGATGTGATTCTTCCAGCCGAATGCATTTCCAAACCAAATAAATGTGCACTATTTTGTAACACTTAATTAAAGAGAATACAGGGCAGTCATTAGTCATCCGCGCACACATCATCAGGGTCCAATAGAAGTACATAAGAATATATGACGCGGGTGGAAGCATGGCAGATTAACAGATTGATTGCAAAAATTAGCAAAGAGCACTCGCAGGCGAAAACTTGCTTTCAGGGAATGGCATTCTTGCTATCACGTATGGAATGTTCTAAGGGTTACAATTCTTATGATTTTAAATATAGAAATTGAAAACAACGTTGTATTATATACACTCACCGCAAATTACATGAATCTGTCGGAGTCAACGGTTTTGCGGTTATTTCTGTCCTCATTCCGGAACCAGCGACTTCGGAGGTTTCATTTAATTAAATAGACATACTCAAGCGTTCGTCTTGCGTGGGGGCCAGTGGCGCAATGGATAACGCGTCTGACTACGGATCAGAAGAGTCTAGGTTCGACTCCTGGCTGGCTCGCGACCCTTTTGACACCCGATCGCCTTGCAATTGACACGCCCACCAAGTCTTCAAACTTTCTCGGATCACAGTGACGTGCTGGGAAAAGCTCCCTCACCTTCCTTCTTGTTGCCCCACAGGGCAATCAATCCCGCCTCTTGCGCAACTCGGAAGGACCCTTCAAAGGCGATCACAGGAACGTTCACAATCTAACGTTTTCTGGTTTCAATCTCATACCGCAAATATGGACAAAGGTTCAATCTCACACGGCAAATATGGACAAAGGATCACACAGAGACACCTATACACAGATTCAAATCAAAGAGGCTTTAAGAAAAAGGAAGAGGAGGAGGAAGAACAAGAAGAAAGAAAGAAACAACGTGGATCTACGAGTGTCTTCACCAATATCAGCCTCACTAAATTACCCCTCAACCCCTTCCGAATAGAAAGACAAGAGGCTTTGACTGAGGTAATGGTAAATCCAGGAAGGCCCGGCTTGTGCGGACCGGATATCGGAGCTGGTCCTGACCACCGCGCGCTCAACATTCCAGGACGCACTTTGCTTCCCAGCACCGCGACTTCCAGAAGGGCGCTGGTTCGACAGTTCCAAAACGGGGGTGGTGGTGGGGGGCGGTGTACCGTGAGTGACGTGTTGATTTTTTTTTCTTCTTTTCTTTTTTAAGTAACCTGTGCCTTCCAAGTACTCAGAGACGTGTAACCACCTTGGGTGATAAGGAGTAAAAGCACCCGTGGCCCGTACGGGGATCGAACCCGCGACCTCGGCGTTATTAGCACCACGCTCTAACCAACTGAGCTAACCGGCCGTGCCGCAACAGCCCCCCCCCCCCCCTTTCACTTAAAACTTTTAACCACCATTTCCCGCAGTACTTCTTCGGGCAAACACAAACGTTTACCTTTCACGGTCCTCGGATACCTAGCTGCTCCATGTGTAACCCACCAAAGATCTGCTGCGCCCTCTACACAGAAAGCCAAACTCGGACAGCAGCGCTTTGTCCAAAAGGAAGCCTTGGGTTGCACGGCGCCGAGCAAGGGACTGCGAGACAAGTCTCACGTCCGCTCCGCCTTCGTCTTTGAGATACGGCTGTTTTTAAAGGGGAAGAACAAAGAAACTGGCATTGACCACCGACTTCTGACATTTCGGAATCATTGCTTCAGGAGTCAGGGTGTTTCCGGTTTACCGTTCTCTGGCCAGGGGGTCCACGGCTCCGGGATCTCTTAGCTCAACTTGCCCTGCAGAAACAAACTGACTTTGGACGTTAGTGATGATATCCATAACAGCAATTTTACTACATTAACGATGTTATCAACAACAGCAATTTTAGTCTGACTCTGGCTGATTAGTGCTCAATTGGCACAGAATTGAGGGCAGAGGGGACAAGAAAGGACGGCCTGGCAGACCAGTGGGCATTTCCCCCTCTCCGTCCCTCGGTTTCTGTCGGTCAAACACTGCCCCGGCACAGAATGGGCAGCTGCCAGAGTTCAAGGGCACCGAATCCCGGCTACTTTTCTGCGATCATGTTCTGGCACCTAAGAGATGGTGATCACAGAACTTCCTAAGGTCACATAACCCACATAGGACAGAATCGAGCAATTTTCAGAAATCTGCTGTACCCGGACGCTGCCTAAAATGTCTGTCCTGCCTTTGGAAAGGACTCCTTCGCTTAAGGGTAGTATTTGCCTGGTGTGACTCCTTGACTTTAGTATTAATTGGTTTTAATACAAAAGCGCAGTGACCCCGATCATTTCCTGGAAGAGAGAAGCAATTCAACGTGGCCGAACCTGGGCTAGCCAGAAAGTCTCTTCTCTCTTAGACACACCAGCGCGGGGATGGGAGGTGGGGGGAAATAAGCACGCGTAGGGGGAAGCGCGGTTTCCGTAGTGTAGTGGTTATCACGTTCGCCTCACACGCGAAAGGCCCCCGGTTCGAGGCCGGGCGGAAACATCTCGCCTCTCTGGAGTTTGCTTTTTGAAGCATCCTCCTGAACCTCTCAGGAACCTTCCGAGTAAACCAGGTAGGTAGGTGAGGCGGCTCCCGAACGCCGACCAAGTCTCACCCGGAAACCTGGGGGACTCCGCGAGCATCGACAATCGGACCCGTCGGAATATCCTTCAGGCACCATATTCCATCTTGTATGACAGAGCCTGCACTCACTCCTAGTTCAGGGGCTGATTGCCAGTCATTTACACAACAGCACATACTTCCATGGATTCCCCCGGCCGTTGGCCGCAGCCTCCTCCAAAAACGTCGGCTTCCTCTTTCACGTCCAGGAGTACGACTGAAAACCAGTGTGCCTTCTTTCCGTTTGCTTTTCTTTCAAGAGAAAGCGTCTCATTCTGTTTATTTTGGGTGGAAAGCAACAACAACAACCAAATTCTCCTGAGAGAAGCTACACTTGGAACTTAACCTTTTAAAGGGGTTGGGGGATGGGGGCGGGGAGGGAGAGAGGGCGCAAGAGGAGCGGAAGAAGAGGATAAGGCTTAGGCACTCGCGGGCCGGTTAGCTCAGTTGGTTAGAGCGTGGTGCTAATAACGCCAAGGTCGCGGGTTCGATCCCCGTACTGGCCACTCTCTTCCATCACCTCCGCAGGGACCCTCGGCTGCTTAACCGTCGTGGGAAGAAACTTGCTTCTCCTACACCTGCGAAGAGTGTGGAGTCCTCTCTGTAGTAACACGTTCCAAGCCCACGGTCCCTCGCGTATCTTTTATCCACTCCTTACCCAACTCGGCTCTCGGCCTACTACAACTTCAACATTCTTCCCGGCGGGCAGTGTTCTCTTTCCTCCGGGACCAGTGGCTGAGGACAGAGAGACGTGCAGGGCCAGAGGACACAAGAGTGGGAGCTCGACCTAACACGAAAAATCGGCGGGAAAAAGTGGAAAAGATCACTGGCAACCTTTTGTTACAAGCTTATTCGCTTTTAAATTCTCTTTCCAAACTAGTTGCGCAATCAACGTCCTTTCTCAAATCCTCAAGAGATACAAAGGAAATAGGCGCTCTTCAAAGGTCGTTCTTTCCACGTCCCTGACGACTCTTTCAGAGGAACTGACAGCCGAGATTGCCCTGTGAGGAAGGACCACGCCAGGTGCACTGGTTCAAGATACTTCCTCTTCCCTCCATGTCGGCAGCACTTTGAACACTTTGAGCAAAAAACACAAAACACAGACTTTTCTTTTCTTTCTTTTCTTTTAAGGACGGGAATCGAATCTGGATTCCTTAGACAGACGTGCATCTCAGATCGTTGCTTCTGACTCGAAAGGACAGTTCAGTATCATGGTAACTTCTCTGATCTTTGTGGGAAGTCCTTCCCCAGACTTGTACAGTTTCCCTACCTGCGTGCGCTGACCAGTGCTAAGCTCCACGTGGAGTGCTTTCTGGAGGTTTCTCTTCTCACGGCTCTCTCCTTTCCGGTACTCTGTGCTGCCAGCTTTAGCTGCCTTGGTCTCCTGGACTATCCGCCCCATCACTTCAGCTCAGGGAGTTCACCAGCCTCCGCCTGGGCTTCTGTTCCACGCACTGGGGCCTGGAAACTCTCTCAAGGCAGTAAGGGCTAGGCTGCAATCCTAGATCTCACCTCATCCCCAGAAAAATCGCTCATTCCTTTCTTTCTGTCAGGGAGTACCATCCTTCTTTGCCTGATGTTTGATGTCTTGAAAACTGTTTCGTCTATTTTGTCAGGTTTTGCTTCTTTCAAGCAGGAGGGTGTATCTGATCCTTGGGATTTCGTCTTAACTGGGAACAGGACTTTCTGCCCTTTGGAAGACGAAGGCGCAAAGCTGAGGCCTCTTCGGTGTGTGCTGCGGGTTGCAGGCTCCGAGTGAGCAGAGCGGGGCGGGCTGCTTAGCGCAGCGGCCTGTCTCAGGGCAGTTGGCATTGCCTACCTGGGAAACGTGGGGCCTCGTGTTGCGTGTGGCAAGCACTGTGCACAGGTATTGCACTGGGGCTCCAGGCTGCAACTGGGCCAACCTGCCTGGAGGGCTCAGGCTACAGGCCTCAGCGCCGGTCAGATGGTCTCCTCTGGTGTGTGAGTGTGATGTGTGTGTGTGTGTTGGGGGGCGGGTTTGGGCCAGGGCTGTTTGCGGGAGAGGAGGGCTCTTGTGTGAGAGCAGGGCTGAGTCCAGGAGTGCTGAGGGGCCGATGCCGCCAAAACGGGCATTCGAATCTCTGTCCGGCTGGCAGGCCGAAGGTGGGAGTTTTCTGATGAGGGGGTGGGAGCCTTGGAGGCTGTGAGATCCGGGCACTCTTTGCTTATCGCCGCGCCGCTGTCGCCCGTGGGGCATCGGGACACCTACGTGCTCCGTCAGTGCCTCACCGTGGGTGAATTACGGTCGTCCTCTTGGTGGCCTGGTGATGACTGCCACTTCCTTAGCACAGCCTCAGAGGCTGAGACTGGATGAATCAGTGGGAACCGCCCAGCACCTGAGTCCACCGGGATGGCCCCGCTCCGTCCTTCCTTCCCTTGCTGCCTCTAGTCCGCTTTCTCTCTCTCTCTCTCCCCACACGCACCCCCGTCTCTCCTTTCCATTAGGTTACTACTTCTCTGTGGTACCCTTTTCCCAATACTTTATTGAAGTATATTTTTAAATGAAAAGAGTTTCTGTGTCGTTTGAGCTGATAAACTTTACCGATGTATCCTACTCCCATGTGACCACCACCCAGATGGAGACTGAGAACATTCCCATTAGTCCAGAAAATCGCCTTATGCCCGCTTACCAGTCAATATTGCATCCTGCAAGCTAATCGCTGTCTGATTTCTAGCACCAGACAGTTTGCCTGCTCTTGAACTTCATAGAAGTGGAATCATATAGCATATCCTACTGTGAGGCATTTTGGGGGTCCAGCGTGATATTTTTGAGAGTGATCTGAGTCCTTACACGTGCAATAAGTCACAGAACTTTGTTCCTCTTATTGCTGGGAAGTTTAGTCTTTCGATTTTATAAACAAACCAAAATTTATCTGTATATACAAGGACACATGACATAGCTCATGATGTTCATAGTGGGAAAAAAGGAGCTCAGTGAGACGGCCTGTCAGCAGAGTGGCGCAGCGGGAGCGTGCTGGGCCCATAACCCAGAGGTCGATGGATCGAAACCATCCTCTGCTAAGCGTCCTTCTTCTAACGCCCAGTTCTTTTCTCCTGGATCGCAGGCACAACATAGCACGAAGAAATGTCGTCAACTTACAGATGCACCTTCTTCTTCCACCACCTCTAGAATCCATTGCCACCCCCTACCTAATCACTGTAAACCAGTTAGCGTTTTCCTTTCCCCTCCTTTTCCTTTCCTTTCCTTTTCTTTTCTTTTTTCTTTTGCCTGTTGGGTGGGGGGGGGGGGGGCGGACGGGAGTGGGGAACACAATCCACCCTCCTCACTCATTTCAAAAGAGAGGCGAATCTCTAGCCCTTCTCACTCGAGCATAGTTTAAAAAATTACCATTCATTTCCAATGGATCAGTATCATTTCTTCCAGGAAATAAAATACACACTTCACTCCAGTTAGGGTTTTATATTTTCTTTACACTCGAAAGAAAACATTTTTTCTTGATTTCTGCCCGATGACTATGTTGCATTTTTACTTGGGCTCGAGTCTCCTACCCTTTGTCGCCTCTTTTTTTCACTCCTACGCATGATTTATCAAATTTAGATCAAGTTTTGCGAATGTTTTGTGAATCCTTTTTGAAAGCAATACATGTTGCAATTACCATGAAGTCACCATTCGCGTGCACTCTATGGGAAAAACAGAAGCAAAGGAGTTAAATGTGAAATGGCAGGAGAAAATGAAATGAATGTGTTAAAATAAAAAGATCTGTGCATCACTAACTGTCAGGCTCAGGGGGGAAAAACACACACACGGAAGTCTTAGGGAAAAAATTTTTTTTCCGTTTTCTGAGGAAAACTTTTTAGTGAAAGTACTCTTTAATGAGTCCTTACATCATGACAAGGAAGTATAAATTCCTCCAAACAGGAAGCACCCTAGATAATGAGAATTTTAAAAAATCAAATGGAAAAATAGAAAGAAGGTGAAGATGGGGGTAGAGGGACCTCTTCTCTTCCTTTACTTGTTGCTTTGAAGGTGTTCTTATTTGGACGTCCACTAAACCAACACTCTTCAACTTATTTTGCCTGCTTACCCTCTAAATTGTTCAGAGGAGGGAATAGCCAGGTTCTGACCAAAACTCTGGGTCCTTTGGCTCTGCAACTTGTGCCACCTTGTTGTGATGGAAGGGAGGGTTTACGCCTTCAAGACACCTTTCCTAGGGGTCCCCAAGAGGTCGAGGCCACATCACTTCCATGTGTGAGATGTGATGAGATAAGCAGTAAATCACGCTCTAAGAGTAGAGAGCAATTGCACTCAGCCAGCCAAGCAAGAACACTCGAGTGTCTGGGAAGGACATGAAATACCTGACCAAAGCGAGTGGGAGGTGGGAGGAACTGAAGCAGGAATCCTGCACGCGCTGCTTTTGGCGTTTGCACCAGGAAGTTTTCTTGTTCTGGAAAACCGAGCAAATGAAGTGAATTATAGACTTCGTCCCTGTTGACCGCGGAATTTACTCCACGCGACCCCGACATTTCCTAGCGAGGGTTCACTGAGGACTTTGCTGGGCGCACTGCTTCTGGGTTTTCTCTGCGGTTCCTGGTCTGGCCCAGAGCTCGGACCCTCTTCTGCCTGTTCGTAAAGAGCGGTCGTCCTAGGAATTGCTGGGGTCGTTTAGTTTTGAAGAGAGCCCGGGATGGAAGAGGCGAGGAGAAAAGAAATGTGAACAGGAAAACTCAGCTCTAGTGTTTAAGGAAGATGGGAAAAGCGAGAGCACTGTACCCCAGAGCAACTCAGCTACAGCGTTGCTACTCTGGAGATGGCCAGATCCAGTAGGAGACAGTGAAACATTTTCCTAAAATGTATCTTCCTGATCGCGCGCTGGCTCCCGATGGATGTGAGCGGATTCTACTTTCACATTCCCTTGCAAATCATGCCACTCTATTACTTTTTATACAACATTTTACTGTGGCACGTTAATTCAGGGGTAAAAATATTCCCTGTTGACAAAAAAAAAAAAAAAAAGGAATATTGGTGTCTCCAAAGTCTCACCTGTAAACAAGACACAGGGCTGTGTCTCTTTTGTGTATTTTATACAATTTCACAGAGGAGAAAGTGAAAAATTCTTCATCTACTTCCAATTACGAACACTACAGTTTTAACGAAAGGGAACATACATATATATCACAGAAAGTTAGTGCTTTAATATTTTTACACTTCTTCAGACTTGTAAAAAAATTTTTCTCCTTGACTCTGTCAAATAGAAACCCATATTTTGTAAAAATAATTTTTATGTAGTTACTAGACCCCTGCTCACTATCACTCCTACTTATTGCCACCGTTCGTTAAATTTAGATGCACAGTGGAAATATATTGAAGATTCTACTTTGAATAATGCACCTTAAATAATCATAAAGCACCTTTTGTAAGCCACACACTTCTTCAAAACTAATGGTCTTTCTTGCTAATTTTCACCGAATTCTTCTTATTCCAGCCATAAGAAGTTTTCATCCACGAACGCATGAATTGATGGGAGAAAATATTCCCTGCCTTTTTAAAAGATGTCTTACCAATGCAATTCTACTTGACATATGTAACAACTTCCTTATCAAAATTAGCTATTAATATTTTTACTGAATGTTCTTACTAAATGTGAAGGTAATTCAAGTCAGAAAAAAAAACACTTAAACACAGATTTATAGTCACTGGAAATAACTGAAATTTAGATTCCAGTTAATGTAAATAAATACGTTCTATTGCATAGTGGCATGATTGGGTAATTGAGCATAAAAATACATAGTATTAGGATAAAATTCTGTTGCAGAAATGGAATGAGAATATGTTTGTGAGAGAAAATATATTCTCGAAATGTTTTCAACTGTAAAACCTCAGTAAGAAGGGCTTTTCGACAGAGGATGGGGGGGGGGAGGAAGGGAAGAGGGAGAGGAGGGAGACGGGGAGGAGAGCTGTAAGGCCCAAACTGAGATCTGAGGAACGTGTAGAGAATGAAGACAGGTGAAGTGAGGGCAGAGGTGGAGACTAGAGTGCTGCCGGTGAAGAATGAGAAGATTATGGAGCTTGGGGAGAATAGAAAAAATTTTGTCTTGACTGGAAGGCAATGCGAGTACTGAGGAGGGATGACAATTAAGGCTGGAGACACGAGCAGGTTAAAAGATTATCGAAGTGTGAAAGGCTCCCAGGAGGAAGGCGGAAAGAACTGGTTCTGTGTGAAAATTCTCTTAAAATGACTGTACTTTGAAGAATGGTGCTGTACAGAAAGATGAAAAAGTAAGGTTTGCCAAAAGCAAGGACTTTTAAAAGCACTTAGAAGTGCTGTGGGACGAGGTGGCCGAGTGGTTAAGGTGATGGACTGCTAATCCATTGTGCTCTGCACGCGTGGGTTCGAATCCCATCCTCGTCGACTTTTCCAGTGGTGGGGACTGTGACATCTCCTCTTTTATCTATCTTGACAAAAGAATTGTGCACTGCACAAGTTTCCTGCTTCAGTTCCTCCCACCTCCCACTCGCTTTGGTCGTTTCCTGCTTCAGTTCCTCCCACCTCCCACTCGCTTTGGTCAGGTATTTCATGTCCTTCCCAGACACTCGAGTGTTCTTGCTTGGCTGGCTGAGTGCAATTGCTCTCTACTCTTAGAGCGTGATTTACTGCTTATCTCATCACATCTCACACATGGAAGTGATGTGGCCTCGACCTCTTGGGGACCCCTAGGAAAGGTGTCTTGAAGGCGTAAACCCTCCCTTCCATCACAACAAGGTGGCACAAGTTGCAGAGCCAAAGGACCCAGAGTTTTGGTCAGAACCTGGCTATTCCCTCCTCTGAACAATTTAGAGGGTAAGCAGGCAAAATAAGTTGAAGAGTGTTGGTTTAGTGGACGTCCAAATAAGAACACCTTCAAAGCAACAAGTAAAGGAAGAGAAGAGGTCCCTCTACCCCCATCTTCACCTTCTTTCTATTTTTCCATTTGATTTTTTAAAATTCTCATTATCTAGGGTGCTTCCTGTTTGGAGGAATTTATACTTCCTTGTCATGATGTAAGGACTCATTAAAGAGTACTTTCACTAAAAAGTTTTCCTCAGAAAACGGAAAAAAAATTTTTTCCCTAAGACTTCCGTGTGTGTGTTTTTCCCCCCTGAGCCTGACAGTTAGTGATGCACAGATCTTTTTATTTTAACACATTCATTTCATTTTCTCCTGCCATTTCACATTTAACTCCTTTGCTTCTGTTTTTCCCATAGAGTGCACGCGAATGGTGACTTCATGGTAATTGCAACATGTATTGCTTTCAAAAAGGATTCACAAAACATTCGCAAAACTTGATCTAAATTTGATAAATCATGCGTAGGAGTGAAAAAAAGAGGCGACAAAGGGTAGGAGACCTCGAGCCCAAGTAAAAATGCAACATAGTCATCGGGCAGAAATCAAGAAAAAATGTTTTCTTTCGAGTGTAAAGAAAATATAAAACCCTAACTGGAGTGAAGTGTGTATTTTATTTCCTGGAAGAAATGATACTGATCCATTGGAAATGAATGGTAATTTTTTAAACTATGCTCGAGTGAGAAGGGCTAGAGATTCGCCTCTCTTTTGAAATGAGTGAGGAGGGTGGATTGTGTTCCCCACTCCCGTCCGCCCCCCCCCCCCCACCCAACAGGCAAAAGAAAAAAGAAAAGAAAAGGAAAGGAAAGGAAAAGGAGGGGAAAGGAAAACGCTAACTGGTTTACAGTGATTAGGTAGGGGGTGGCAATGGATTCTAGAGGTGGTGGAAGAAGAAGGTGCATCTGTAAGTTGA